>NC_141689.1:1352129925-1352804925 GCF_964263255.1 Lissotriton vulgaris | reverse complement strand
TAAAAAATGTAATGTTACAAGCTTTACAAAAGAACACATAATAACATTGCTTCCAATACAAAAGAGAGACATACAACATGATCACACATAAATATCACATTATCACAAAAAGCCTTATATGATCACATTAGTGCTTGGCACCCAGACATGGTGCATAATCCCATAAACTCATAGTGCATCAGTTATCTTCCTACACACTATTTCTGAAGAACCATCTGTTAATAACAAGATTAGGAACCAGGCATAGATTGTTTGCCATTAACTGACAATGGCACCAGATTTAGTTAGGGGAGAGGTGGCGAAAAAACCAACGAGCAGTGATACATCACCTACCTCGAATAGATGATAGATATAGCAGTGTGTCAAAAAGGGGTATTCCACCTCCTTATCTATACGTTGAGGTTTTTCGTCCAGCGAATTTTCCTCTGTTTGTATTCAAAATATCTATTTATAATAAAGATAGACATTGTATTTAACTAGTTCGAAGGACAATTGTTCATATTATCCAATCATAGCTAGTAATCTTCTCAATATGGCTTCGTGGCAAGTATACAAACTAGCATGTATCAGCTATTTCTAATATTTCTAATAAGACACCCCTCCTGGATGTGTGAAAAGTAGCCTAAATTGTCTCTTACCCGGCTTGTTATATTTATTATGCGTTTTATTTAAAAAGAGTCATTGTATACTGCTTTTCAGACTCATATATGTTGGAACAGCAAGAGACATTCTCAGACTCATATATATAAGGGCAGAAAACGACATTGTATGTTTCCTAGTTCGATAAACCCAAAACAGGCAGACGCCAAACAACTCATGGAATAGCGCAAGACAAGGCGCAATTCATTTTGCCCTATACTTACTTTAAAATTTCAACGAATCAGCTTATTTAATTATCCTGGGGATATCGAAAACGCATCCAGCTAGATGTCTGGAAGCTGAAAAAATAAAAAGTAAAAAGTAAGCCATTACTAATCAGTTTCCATTCCGTTGGCGATAGTTAGTGTCTATATCTTAGTTCGGTATACTCACACAGCAAATAATACAGCTGCCTCATAAACACGCGGTAGTTCTAGTTACGGTTCCAATTTCTGCTTAGTAAACCACCTTTTTCAAGAATTAGTGGCCACACACAGAGGGGTTAGAATTTCAGTCTCTGGTTGCTCGTATCACATACGTTTACCGAAGAAATTCCCTCTCTGGAAGCTCTGCAAACAATGACAAATCAGAACGATTCTGTCACATACTATCCTTTCTAGTAATGGCGCGAGTCACTAGGAGCCTCTCGTTTAGGTACAGCTCACTCACCTTCTGTGTCTTATTACTGTGCGTCCCGCGTGTGAATCTGCTTGTAATCCCGGCTAACAATCTTGCTGGAAAACAGGAGGTTTTTTAAATACCAGCAAAGCGCGGGTCTGAGATAGTGACGATTACGGAAGTAATAGAACGGGAGGAAAGACTACCCGTTTTACTCAATTTGTCGGCGGTATGCTTAGCTATTAATTGCTCGAAAACTAATATTAGAAATTTAAGCGGTACATAAAAATAGAAATTAAAAATAAAATAGTGAGCTCCTATACGGATATAGTTATTCGAATAATGTTAATAAGTATAAATCGATCACACAGGAAAGCAAAAACAATGCTAAAGTCAGAGAATCGAAAACAATCCTCCTGGGACTATTTAAAGTACTTATGTCGGGAGACACTATATGGGTATTTAAAAGTGTACAGGGCTAAGCACTTTATCTCGGACACGGGCATCCAGATATTTAGGATTTTACAAACTCAGCATGTTTCTTTTGTTACATAGGATGCTTTGACAGGATGCAGACAATTAATGTATCCTGGTTACATATTAGTAGAGGCTAGTGTTGTATAATACAGCGACCATCTACATGATATTCACGGTAGTGCATTTAGTTACAGCAAGTAAGCCCCTATATAGGAAAATACGGGCACGTACATATCCTATATGGCTCCAATAATGCGGTCCCATTCTTCTCTCGAGTTTAAGCCCCTCTTGACTGTATCGAGGTAGGAAATGTACCACTGCTCTCTCTCCTTTCTTTTTGAAACCAAATTGCCACCTCTCTTACCTATTTTGATTTTTTCCATAACGAACCAGCCAAATTCAGTTTCTTTATGGCCCTTTTCTAAGAAATGGGCCACAATCGGGGCAGTTACTTTCTTAGTCTTAATAGCTGATCGATGTTCCTGGAGTCTGGTTCGAACCTCTCTCCCAGTTTCTCCAACATAGCAAAGGCCGCAAGAGCACTGAAGCAAATAAATGACATTCTTACTCTTGCAATTATTGTGGGTCTTGCAGGTTATTTTCTTGGAATTACATACAAACTCTGACCCCACCATACATTGTGTACAAATATTGCAATTACCACATTTAGGGGCCGATTAGGATGGCGGACGGAAATGGGTACTGTCCGCCATGGTGGGGGAAATTTTACTCCCGGCTGCGCCGCGGAGATACCGCGATTGGGATTAGGATATTCATGTGACGAAACTCCGACCGCGGCGGACGGTTCACAACCAACACCGTCCGCGGCGGTCGGAACACAACCAAGTCCGTCCGCGGCGGACGGAGTTCAATGAACAACCACTGCCGCAGACGGAAATGACCGCGGAAAATAAAACATGTACCGCCATACCTGAGAATACTCCGTGGGCGCAATTAGGATAAATCCGCCCGTACCACGGAACGCACAGCCATCCACGTCCGCGGCGGAAACAATGCCACGAGAACCACAGCATCACCGCGGAAGGCCAACAGGCACAACATCCCTAGCGCCGAACAAATGTCAGAAACTGCACCGCAAGTCCTAAGCAAACATACGAACATTGACAAGCCCCCCCCCCCAACACCATTCACAAGCCACCATGACAAGTCCCAATCATCCAATAATGCACACACGTCAACACGCCCACCTACCACCTGACTCGCAACAACCATTGAGACACGACTACAAAATGACACCCACACACAACCACAATCCTTTGCACCACAGCATTGCTGCCAGCAAGAGGGCAAATCGAGAAACTGCTAACTCACATAAAATCACATAGAAGACACCCACCCACCACCCTACCACACCCACCACACAAACACCCACCACACAAATCCGACACATCACACACCACACACCTGCACCTCCCAACTCACACAACTCACACACTGAGCACCACACACCATGGCACCCAAAAAAAATCCTAAATTCTCAGAGACAGAGTTGAGGGTAATGGTAGACGAAATAATCCGTGTCGAGCCCCACATCTTCGGGGCCCAAGTCCAGCAGACGAGCGTGGCGCAAAAGAACCACATGTGGGACAGGATCGTCACTCGGGTGAATGCGTCGGGGACTGTGCCGAGGACGAAGCATGACATTCAGAGGCGGTGGCATGACCTGAAGACCAGGGTCAAGGGCATCCGAGCGAAAAACGTCACTAGAGCCAATCATACTGGCGGTGGCACACCCCCGGAGCCATTACCCTACACAGATTGGGAGGAGAAGGTGCTGGGGATACTGCACCGAGAGAGCCTAGACGGACTTGACGAAGGAGAAGAGACTGGTGAGTACAAACCAACACCACGATCAGCACGACATGGTCAGGCTCACACAACTGAGAAGAAACATCCCCTACGCCCCAAACCATGCACGTTCGACACCAACTCACTAACATGTCCATGGCTCCCAACAGGCCCCCATGTTCACGGGGAGGGTGGTGGTGGTGGTGGTGGTGGTGGTGGTGGTGGAGGGTGGGGTGTGTGAGAGGCCCAAACTACAACTCCCAACAGGCCCCCATGTTCACGGGGAGGGTGGTGGTGGTGGTGGTGGTGGTGGTGGTGGTGGTGGAGGGTGGGGTGTGTGAGAGGCCCAAACTACAACTCCCAACAGGCCCCCCATGTTCACGGGGAGGGTGGTGGTGGTGGTGGTGGTGGAGGGTGGGGTGTGTGAGAGGCCCAAACTACAACTCCCAACAGGCCCCCCATGTTCACGGGGAGGGTGGTGGTGGTGGTGGTGGTGGTGGAGGGTGGGGTGTGTGAGAGGCCCAAACTACAACTCCCAACAGGCCCCCATGTTCACGGGGAGGGTGGTGGTGGTGGTGGTGGTGGTGGTGGTGGTGGAGGGTGGGGTGTGTGAGAGGCCCAAACTACAACTCCCAACAGGCCCCCCATGTTCACGGGGAGGGTGGTGGTGGTGGTGGAGGGTGGGGTGTGTGAGAGGCCCAAACTACAACTCCCAACAGGCCCCCCATGTTCACGGGGAGGGTGGTGGTGGTGGTGGTGGAGGGTGGGGTGTGTGAGAGGCCCAAACTACAACTCCCAACAGGCCCCCCATGTTCACGGGGAGGGTGGTGGTGGTGGTGGTGGTGGAGGGTGGGGTGTGTGAGAGGCCCAAACTACAACTCCCAACAGGCCCCCCATGTTCACGGGGAGGGTGGTGGTGGTGGTGGAGGGTGGGGTGTGTGAGAGGCCCAAACTACAACTCCCAACAGGCCCCCATGTTCACGGGGAGGGTGGTGGTGGTGGTGGTGGTGGTGGTGGTGGTGGTGGAGGGTGGGGTGTGTGAGAGGCCCAAACTACAACTCCCAACAGGCCCCCCATGTTCACGGGGAGGGTGGTGGTGGTGGTGGAGGGTGGGGTGTGTGAGAGGCCCAAACTACAACTCCCAACAGGCCCCCATGTTCACGGGGAGGGTGGTGGTGGTGGTGGTGGTGGTGGAGGGTGGGGTGTGTTCGACAGGAAACCGAAATGGCTACAAATCCATATACCCATGTAATGTCCAAATAACTGACCAGCTCGATCTTGTCCCTCAGGTGATCGTCAACTGACTGCGGAAACCAGTACCCGGCCGCCAGCCTCGCCTCTCACATCTACAGGACTCTCTGGTGACGAGGACACAGTCAGCTCCGGGGCGGAGGATGGAGCGGGACCAAGCACGCAGCCAGGGCCATCTGGCTCACAGGGACTCCCTGGACAGACCAACGTCGCATGTGTGACTCCAGCAGCACCTGTCTCTGTGATCTGCACAGTCCCCACCACCACCAGTACCACCAGTACCACCAGTACCACCAGTACCACCAGCACCACGACTCCTGCCGCTGCCACCCAGCAGAACCCACCGCGCAACGCTGGTCCAACGGCCCCACACACAAGCAGGGTGAGTGGGCCACAAACACAGGCAACGGGACAACATCCAATCAGGCGAGCCACACACCGCCGTGCAGAGGAGGAACAGCTACCCCAGCCAGTGGCACAGTCCCTACAAGCTCTTGCCAGGTGCCAGGCGTCATACGACCGGTCCCAGGCAAACGCTGATCGTGCACACCAGGACTCAGTCGACAACACCAACACCCAGCGCCAAATCGCTGGCATCCTTGGCCAGATGTTGCTGATCATGGGGCAGCAGGCAACGATGTGGAGTGAATGGGTTGACCGGAACAACCCCCCCCCCCCTCCACCAAGTGTGGTAGCGCCACCGTCACCTCCGCCTCCCCCGCCACCTCCGCCTCCCCCGCCACCTCCGCCTCCGCCGCCACCTCCGCCTCCGCCTCCACCGCCGCCACCACCACCTGAGCCCCTGGCGACGGATGTGGCCCATCAACAACCTGCCCTCCCAGCTGACTCTGTTCCAGGTCAGAGACGGAGGGGCCGTCCGAGTAAGAAAGAGGCTGAGAGCAGTGTTGGAGCGCCAGGCACACGCTCCAAGAGGGGACGACCATGACAATGTCACTGCCTGTGCCAGACATTCACCCAGCTAAGTAGCCTGTCCCACAGACAATCATTCCCACTGGTCTGCTGGTCTACCCTGACACCCCCCAATGTGGCGTCAGCACGGACATTTCATCAGCCAATACCTTCAACTCCAACTCCCTCCACCCCACTGACTTGTAAATATTCACCAGCACAGAAGCACAACCTGTAAATAAATAGCATTAATTCACACAATGATGTTTTGCCTCCATGTTTATTCACATGATTGCCATCAGATACAGACGTGAACAGGTACAGGGATCATAGTCGTACATGATCATGGCGCTGCGGGAGTGACCTAGAGAAAACCAGAGACAGCAAACACACGTCAGTAAAGAGATTCACACACATCACAACACAATGCACAGCTACATTACACAAACGACAACCATCACACAAGCATGGGATGAGAGCACACACATCATGGACACTTCCATGTCCAAAGACATGAAGACACACATGTGCAACCATCACAAACAACACCCAGCTGATTAACCCCATACCCACACAACACCAGCAAACATACATGAGGCATTGTCAACCGCCACTACAGGTAGATACTCACATTCAAGGGAAGTAGCGATCTATGAGCTGGCGCCTCTGGTCCACACCTTCCTCCTCACCACTATCCTCATCAGTGGACATGGGTGGGATGGGAGGCCGAGGCACTCCTTCGTCTTCAGGGTCCAACAGCAGTTCAATGCCATTGCGTACTGCAATGTTGTGGAGCATGCAGCAGGCTATCACGATCTTGCATACTTTTCCTGGTGTGTAAGGCAGGGCCCCTCCGGTCTTATCGAGGCACCGAAACCTGGACTTTAGCAGTCCAAAGGTACGTTCGATGACTCTCCGTGTCCTTCCATGTGCCTCATTGTACCGCATGTCACCCGCCGTCCTCGGATTACGTAGGGGACTGAGGAGCCAGGGCCGGTTTGGGTAAGCCGAGTCGCCTATGTAGGGGGATGACAGAGACAAACATCTGAAATATATATGGTGGGTACCCCATGCAACACAGACATCACAAGAGTACCCACTGCACACTCACCAACAAGCCACGCTTGACCGGGTCGCAGATTTGCCATGAGTCGTGGGACATTGCTGCTCCGCATGATGTGGGCGTCATGTGCGGATCCAGGAAATCTGGCACACACATGGGAGATGATGTTGTTCGCCAGGCACACCACCTGCACGTTCAGCGAATGAAAGTGTTTGCGATTCCTGAACACTTGTTCGCGTGCCCGTGATGGAATCAGAGCGATGTGTGTGCCATCAATTGAGCCCACAACGTGAGGCATGTGGCCCAGTGCATAGAAAGCAGCTTTGACAGCTGGCAACTCTTCCGGCCGTGGAAAATGTATGTACTCATCCTTGTAGAGCATCATAGCTGTCAACACATCCCGAAGAACCGTGCTAAACATGGCCTGCGACATCCCCCCGGAAACTGCAACAGTGAACTGAAAAGTGCCAGTAGCGAAGAAATGTAGTACCGCCATGACCTTTGCAGTGGGTGTAATCGACCCAGGATACGTTCTACGTGGCTGCAGATGAGGAGACAATAGTGCCACAAGGTCCATCAACCGACGTCGATCCAGCCTGAATTTCCGAATGATGTCCTCGTCTACCATATCCTCCAGCACAGTGTATGGCCGAAGCACATTTGGAGCCCTCCTGTGTGGGACAGAGATGTAACTTTGGTCAACTTACAAACGACGCATACGTGTAGAACTCCATCACATGTGTACCTTACTGACAAAACTTCTGTCATCACCCTAATGTTTCGTAGACACATCACAGACACTCATGCTACTGCATGCACACAAACGATAAGTGTACACACGCCATGTCATCAAGCACAAATGCCACCACCAATAATGATGTGCATACGGAAATGAAATGCATGGTGACACAACGTACAAAACACATACACGGAATGCATGTGTACCACCACCACTGTAGTCACCTCGACACAACAAGAAACTGACAACAGATGCATTAATTGGCCACACAGCCGTGATGTACTGTGTAGTTGTGAAGATGTAACAACGTCTGTAGGGTCACACCCGACGTCAACAAGTATAAATGCACATCTTTTGGCCATAATGTGCCGACCGATTGCCATTGTATGGACACACATGCTATATTGTATGACATATGACCTTTCCCAATCACGCTCACATCCCTCATGACACAACTGCACACAACACATCACGGTGCAGCGTCTGACAAGATCACATAATTGGCGCCGCCATGGCGGTGCTCAACTTCCGCTACTTCCCAAAGGCCATATGCGGCCAGCGTCCCTCTCCCCATTGGCTGCATGTGCATGGACCGTCACGGGCAGACATCGGCGACCGCACGTGCAAGCCTCAGGCACGGATGCTTCCGTTGCAACAATGTACTGTCACTGGCGCCTCCATGGCGGTGCACGTACTCAGCGGGGGAGGTGCAGGCCCATACACCCTGTAGATGTAGTCAATGGACATGCCATTTCATGACCCCCCTTACAGTCACCTTGCATCATCCACCGTACACCGGCCGGAGCGGCCGGGCCTAGGACGACCGCCGTGCCCGGCCATGTTGAACCGCCGTGCCCGGCCATGAACAACCGCCGTGCCCGGCCATGAACAACCGCCGTGCCCGGCCATGAACAACCGCCGTGCCCGGCCATGGCGCTTGTGTTCATGGCCGGGCACGGCGGTCGTCCTAGGCCCGGCCGCTCCGGCCGGTGTACGGTGGATGATGCAAGGTGACTGTAAGGGTGGTCATGAAATGGCATGTCCATTGACTACATCTACAGGGTGTATGGGCCTGCACCTCCCCCGCTGAGTACGTGCACCGCCATGGAGGCGCCAGTGATAGTACATTGTTGCAACGGAAGCATCCGTGCCTGAGGCTTGCACGTGCGGTCGCCAATGTCTGCCCGTGACGGTCCATGCACATGCAGCCAATGGGGAGAGGGACGCTGGCCGCATATGGCCAATCGCAAGTAGCGGAAGGTGTGTACCGCAACTATGGGCCAGTCATTGGCCCATTTCACGATCACGCTTCCAGGGCTGACCAATTGCTGGCGACGTATGCCACTGACACGTGCAGAGGGCCCTATATATGTGTGTTGGCCAAAACGACGCTACCTACCCTGGGGACAGGTGCTGCCTGTGACCATCACCTCGACCTACTGCTGCTGCTGAGCTGACCACCGACTGCTGCCTGTGACCATCACCTCGACCTACTGCTGCTGCTGAGCTGACCACCGACTGCTGCTCTAGTGCCATACTCCGTGATCTTGCCATGTCGAGAGGCAATGAGATCCGGTCTCGACCCTTCACCGCCGCGGAGCTTGATGTCCTCGTGGACGGTGTACTCCGCAACTATGGACGCCTCTACGGCGCACCAGGACGGGTGGTAAGTGCAGTGTGGGACATGTTGGTGTGCATGAGGGGGCTAAATGATCTTGCCAATTTCTATCTTAGCTGTGTAGTGTGGGCTACACATATGTTCCCGATTGTGCATGGCTGCTGACAGTTACGTCTTGCCCCTATGTGTGTCACAGGCCACCTGTCCACTGACTAAAACCCTTTTCTCTTTCATCATGGTAGGTCAAGCTGCACCTTCGCAAGGACCTGTGGAGGGGCATAGCACGGGAAGTACGGGCATTGGGGGTGTGCAACAGACGACATACACACTGCCACAAACGCTGGGACGACATTTCCAGGCTGAGCAAGAATGTAGCTGAAGTGACACTGGGCCTGATTCCAAGGACGCCCCGTCTGGCCCGACGCTCCATGACCCCTCTCATGCACCGTATAATTGCAGTGACGCATCCTGAACTGGCCGAACGTCTGAGTGCCGATCAACAGCAAACTAGCGGTGAGCATACTGTCTGTGTAGGAAACTTGTGAGTGCTATGCATGTATTGGTGCCCAGACACACTATTGAGTTCCGTGTTGCGTACGTATGCCTGTGCTGCCATTTTGGTCCCATTGGGTGGTACTCATTTGACAGCCAGGTCCGCCATGTTGACACGCCACTTGCTTAGTACTTGAGTGTTAATGCACATCCCCTAGTGGTCCATGGCCCCATTCCAGGAAATGTGAGGATGACTGGTAGGGGTGGGCCATGTGCAGGATGTTGGCTCCTAAACCTTTGTCTGCTATGTAATTTGGCTATCCTGTTCCATCTGTACGTCAGTCTGCCCATGACTCACACATCTTTTCTGTGCATTTCAGCTTTGACAGAGGACACTCTGCCACAGACGGTGGAGAGTAGCCGAGGAAATGAGTCCGGCTCAGACATCGCACACACGCAGACTGACACGGAGGAGGCCAGCGCCGGAGAGGGGGACAGGACCGTCCCTGAGGACTCGCATGTGGAGACACCATCGTCCTCCTCGTCGGACACTCTTGGTGAGCCTGCACTGTTGTCACAGACTGGGAGTGGGCACTCATCACCTTCTGTCGGAAGACAGCACACAGGGCCCACACTTCCACCAACTGCACCATGTACTGTTCGTGGCCGGAGGAGTAGGGGGAGCAGAGTGGCGTTCGGTGCAGGCACCGCTGCCCCTGCCACGGTGAGCCAAAATGCACTGTGTGCTGAGGCAGTTGATCTGCTGCGACAGCTGTGTGTGGGGCAGACCAATATGACGAATGCATTCCAGGAGCATGATAGGAAGTTGGGGCAGGTGGTGGCATTCATGGAAGGGATGCATGGCGATCTTTCAGGTCTACGCAGGACAGTGCAGTCATTGGCAAGCAGTGTGTCGTCTGCAATAGTCCAGTCGAATGAACAGGGTCCTACTTCTGTTTCCCCATCTACACCGCTGGATGTCTCAGGGGGTAGTGATTATTGTGTGCAAGACTCAAATAAAGGTTATTGCACTAGAAGCAGCGTCAGACAGCACGTCAGGGCACGCAGGGCACAGACCACATCCCCTAGATCACCTACATCTGTTCACGTACACGACGTCAGATGCACTGGAGTACACACACAGGATCCACAAGTGTTGTTGGAGGACATGCCTTCAGGAGCTACACAGGCATTCAACACAAAAGGTACTCCCAAGGCATGGGATACTCACATGTCCATGGACTGTTCCTTGGACAAGGCCAGTGAGAAGACTAAGGCACCTACTAAGAGCAGGGAGACTCCCAAGAGCAGGCCCACAGCGGTCGATAGGAACACTCCCAAGGACAGTGAGAAGACTAAGGCACCTACTAAGTGCAGGGAGACTCCCAAGAGCAGGCCCACAGCAGAGGTAAGGGACACTCCCAAGGACAGTGAGAAGACTAAGGCACCTACTAAGTGCAGGGAGACTCCCAAGAGCAGGCCCACAGCAGAGGTAAGGGACACTCCCAAGGACAGTGAGAAGACTAAGGCACCTACTAAGTGCAGGGAGACTCCCAAGAGCAGGCCCACAGCAGAGGTAAGGGACACTCCCAAGGACAGTGAGAAGACTAAGGCACCTACTAAGAGCAGGGAGACTCCCAAGAGCAGGCCCACAGCAGAGGTAAGGGACACTCCCAAGGACAGTGAGAAGACTAAGGCACCTACTAAGAGCAGGGAGACTCCCAAGAGCAGGCCCACAGCGGTCGATAGGAAAACTCCCAAGGACAGTGAGAAGACTAAGGCACCTACTAAGTGCAGGGAGACTCCCAAGAGCAGGCCCACAGGAGAGGTAAGGGACACTCCCAAGGGCATGGACACACACAGAGAGCAGGTGTCTACTGGAGACAGGTGCACCACAGACGACAAGTCTGCTGGCAGGAACAGGGCGGCGAGCAGGGCACAGGCTACATCCAGAGACAACACTCCACCTAAGGATAAGGCACCTCCTACGGACAAGGCATCTAGCATGGACATTGGCGCAATCAAGGACAGGCATACTCCACCCCTGGCTGCACTGAGGCTGATGTTTACTACTGGACGCCAAACTAATGTCTCCGCAGCGGAGTCCCCCCATACCTCCACTCCCATCCAGGCCAGTCAGAAGCAGAGGTGGGTGTCCCCTGTTGTAGCATCCCCCATTACACATCATTCCGAGTCCAGGCGGCAGGCACAGAGCAAACGACAAGCAGGCTCCAGCACGTCCCCAGAAACCAGGTCCCCGGCAGCAGTTGCTCCACCTATGCTGGGTGGTGATTCTTTGGAGTCCCCGCCACTTGGCAGTCCAGTCCTGTCCAGGGTGCACTCACACCTCCATAAGAAACGCAGACACACACCATTGACACCTGCCACACCCGATTTGGCTCTAGATGACCTATCACCAGCTCCCAGGGCCACCCTGCCTCCTGGCCCATACAGCCCTGTGGCTCATCATTTCAGTTGTCCCAGTGGCGCTGGTGCAGTTGACTCTCATGTATCAGATGGTGGCACAGTGTCAGTTGTGCCCTCTCCTGTTGCACGTCCTGGCAGTGTATCTGGGTCTATGGCTCACGTGTCAGTTAGGAGATCTGTGGCTGTGTTGCACACTCCTGTTTCTGGTGCTGCCAGTGTGTCTGGGTCAGTGGCTCACGTGTCAGTGACTACATCTGTGGCTGTGTCTCACACTCCTGTTGCTGGTGCTGCCAGTGTGTCTGGGTCCGTGGCCCATGTGTGTGTGACTCGGGCTGTGGCTGTGGCTCACACTCCTGTTGCTGGTGCTGCCAGTGTGTCTGGGTCCGTGGCCCATGTGTGTGTGACTCGGGCTGTGGCTCACACTCCTGTTGCTGGTGCTGCCAGTGTGTCTGGGTCCGTGGCCCATGTGTGTGTGACTCGGGCTGTGGCTCACACTCCTGTTGCTGGTGCTGCCAGTGTGTCTGGGTCCGTGGCCCATGTGTGTGTGACTCGGGCTGTGACTGTGTCTCACACTCCTGTTGCTGGTGCTGCCAGTGTGTCCGAGGCAGGTGGTTCACGCAGTCCCCCTGAGTCTGTGATGTGAGGTGCTGTACACTTCACTGAAATGTTACTTCACATGGTGTGTCCATTGGGAACAGCGTGGCACTCTTGTGGTTCCTGTGACGGGTTGGTAGGGACACGTAGTTGTGCAGCCTCTGATGTACCTGCTGTGTACTGCACTGTGCCCTGTTGATGCTCTGATACTGCATAGTGCCCTCTCGTTACCTGCTATGATGTACCTGCTGTGTACTGCACTGTGCCCTGTTGATGCTCTGATACTGCATAGTGCCCTCTCGTTACCTGCTATGATGTACCTGCTGTGTACTGCACTGTGCCCTGTTGATGCTCTGATACTGCATACTGCCCTCTCGTTACCTGCTATGATGTACCTGCTGTGTACTGCACTGTGCCCTGTTGATGCTCTGATACTGCATAGTGCCCTCTCGTTACCTGCTATGATGTACCTGCTGTGTACTGCACTGTGCCCTGTTGATGCTCTGATACTGCATACTGCCCTCTCGTTACCTGCTATGATGTACCTGCTGTGTACTGCACTGTGCCCTGTTGATGCTCTGATACTGCATAGTGCCCTCTCGTTACCTGCTATGATGTACCTGCTGTGTACTGCACTGTGCCCTGTTGATGCTCTGATACTGCATACTGCCCCTCTCATGTGCTGCCTCTGATGGACCTGTTCTGTGCAATGGACTGTTGATTCTCTGTGCCCCTCTCATGTGCTGCCTCTGATGGACCTGTTCTTTGCAATGCCCTGTTCATGCACTTGGCCCCTCTCATGTGCTGCCTCTGATGGACCTGTTCTGTGCAATGGACTGTTGATGCTCTGTGCCCCTCTCATGTGCTGCCTCTGATGGACCTGTTCTTTGCAATGCCCTGTTCATGCACTTGGCCCCTCTCATGTGCTGCCTCTGATGGACCTGTTCTGTGCAATGGACTGTTGATGCTCTGTGCCCCTCTCATGTGCTGCCTCTGATGGACCTGTTCTGTGCAATGGACTGTTGATGCTCTGTGCCCCTCTCATGTGCTGCCTCTGATGGACCTGTTCTGTGCAATGGACTGTTCATGCACTTGGCCCCTCTCATGTGCTGCCTCTGATGGACCTGTTCTGTGCAATGGACTGTTCATGCACTTGGCCCCTCTCATGTGCTGCCTCTGATGGACCTGTTCTGTGCAATGGACTGTTCATGCACTTGGCCCCTCTCATGTGCTGCCTCTGATGGACCTGTTCTGTGCAATGGACTGTTGATGCTCTGTGCCCCTCTCATGTGCTGCCTCTGATGGACCTGTTCTTTGCAATGCCCTGTTGATGCTCTGATACTGCATACTGCCCCTCTCGTTACCTGCTATGATGTGCCTGCTGTGTACTGCACTGTGCCCTGTTGATGCTCTGATACTGCATACTGCCCTCTCGTTACCTGCTATGATGTGCCTGCTGTGTACTGCACTGTGCCCTGTTGATGCTCTGATACTGCATACTGCCCTCTCGTTACCTGCTATGATGTACCTGCTGTGTACTGCACTGTGCCCTGTTGATGCTCTGATACTGCATACTGCCCTCCCGTTACCTGCTATGATGTGCCTGCTCTGGTGCCCACTTTGCCCATGCTCACGCATACACTGTGATTGAACCCCTATTTTGTGAAATAAAGGTGGTCTATCAAATCTCGTGGTTTTTCGTTGTCATTCCTGCTTGCGTACTACAATTGTGTATTCGTATTTGCTTCTCATCAGTGGTTACGGTGACATGACACTCCCCCTCCCTACGTCACGTCCCTTGCTGGTATTCACCTCCAGACAGCCAATGGTTTGTGCCTTACCTGCGTCGTCCATAGTAGGCCATGACGAGGACGTGGTGGATCGCGAAGAGCATCGGGAAGGCGTGTAGCGCAGGGTCCATGGTGGTGGTCAGCTTGCGGTGGGTATCTCGGCTATGTCACCTGTGTTCGCTGTGGGGATTCCGACGTGTTCAGACAGGTTGTTTTTCCGCTGCGGTTTTATGTGTGTTTTCCGCCATCTTGATTGGGGGGACGGTCTTCGTCGTCAGTACGTACGGCGGTGCGTCCGGATCTGTTACGTCCGCCGCGTGGTCGTGTGTAGTTGGCCGGCGGAGCGTGCTTTTCCGTCGCGGACGGAAATTTGACAAGTTTTCCTATCCTGATATGGCGGACGGAGTATCCGCGGCAGGCGGACACGGAAAAGGCTTTTTCCACCTACTCACGGGCCGCGGTGGCTCTTCCGTCCGCCATCCTAATCGACCCCATAGTTGTGCCAATAATTTTAATGCCATCTATTGTCCGTTGGTTGTCAGTTGACTCTTCTTTGTAAGTCTGAACCAGCAGATCACGAAGATTTTTGTTTTTTTTAAAAGCAAATAGAGGTTTCTCTAGTGCTAACTCCTCTTCATGATTTAAAATATGCCAGTGCCTGTTCACAATGTTTTTTATTTGATTACTAATATTAGAGAACTTGCTGACAAAAACAACTTTGTTGAGGGGCTCCTTACTTTTAGGTGTGTTACGGATGAGAGCATCCCGGTCAAAAAACCGAGCTCTTTTCATGGAATTTGAGAGCAGTTTTTTTGGGTATCCCCTCTCTCTAAATTTAGCTCTGAGGTCTTCAGCATGTTTGTAGTAATCGTTCAGGTCAGAACAGTTCCTTCGGAGACGAAGAAACTGACTAAAGGGAATACTTTCCCTCTGTGATTTTGGATGGAAACTAGAAAATTCTAACAGAGTGTTTTTAGCCATTGGCTTGGTAAATAATTCCACTGCCAGGGCTCCATCGCAATTCTTGATGCAGATATCAAGGAATTCCTTGATATCTGCATCAAGAATTGCGATGAAGTATTCCCTTTAGTCAGTTTAATTCCCAAGGTTTCTCCTCTATAGGCGTTCCCAGGTCAGTTTCCTAATTAAGACGCAGTCCCTCTAGAGGTGTCCTCAAGCCCTGCGTCAACCTCTGATACAAGCACATCACGGCCTTGATCCTACCTGTAGAGGTGACCACATATTGGCAAGGGAGGAAGACCTGTGGTTCCTCCAACCCTTTTTTTCAGTGCTTGCGCACAGTATTTATTACTTCTCCTGCATACATGAATGAATGAGCTATGTACAGATCTGGAGCTGCCCTGAGATACAATAAACTATTGACTTCATTTAGACCAATTTTTGCACATAGTTTCGGTATACTGAGGCCTACAAATGATCCTTTCGAATATAGGAAATAATATTAATAATCCACATTTGTAAAGCGTGAACATTCACCCGTAAGGGTCTCTAGGCGCTGGGGGCCATCGGGAAGATTAAGCAAGCTACTACCCAAAGTCACATGGTGCTTGGCTAACCTGCCGCCGGAGCCGGGGATCGAACCGTGATCCCCAGATTCCAGCGTTAGTCGCCCTGGCCGCGGTGCCACACCATCACATGTGTATGCCAGAAGGTGTAGAAAATGTTTGACATACTTTTGTATTGTTTAATCCAGAACATTGAAAGTTTTAGCTTCTGTTCCTGTCATTTCCAATTTAAATGACAGTTTAGGGACCAAGTACTGACACAAAATTTATATTTTCTGCGTGGGCTTAAGTGGTAGATTATCAAGTTTTTTAGCCCAATTAACAAGAACCTCATTAATTTTGTTGTTGCTTGTATGGCCAGTGTGTGGATCAAAGTTCAATCCGAGGTATCTCCCACTTTCTCCTGGATGAATGTTTTCAATATTTTTTTTTTCAAACTGCCATGGTTTACAGTTGTTAATCAGGATTTTATCTTTATGGTGACTGATATAAAAAAATCCATGGGTCTTTTTCACATTAAGTTTTAATCCTGTTGATTTACTGAACTTTTCAATGATTTTCCCAGATGCTGCTGAGTGCTGCGATGTCATCGGCAAGGGCTACAGCGGTGATTTGCTCAATAAGACCATCTGATCCAAATGTGAAGCCCTTGCCGTTTTTCTGAAGATGACAGATCAGAGGATCCATGGCAATGTTAAATAGTAGTGGGGATAAAGAGCCACCTTGTTTAACCCCAGATTTAATTGTTATTTCAGGAGTTGCTTCGTTGTTTCTTCCCTTGAAAAATGTTGTTGAGTCAGTGTCTAAGTCTTTTATTATGTCTCTTATGTATGATGGAATTCTGTGCCTTGTGAGACTCTGTATAATGCGACCATGGCTGACAGAGTCGAAGGCTTTTGAGATATCTATGAACACTACTGCTAATGAGTGACTGTTTTTTCGTGCCCCTTTTATGATATTTTGCAGAAGAGTCAAACTCTCGAGACAACCTCTCACCTTCATGAAGCCTTTTTGTCTCATATTCAATTCAACAAAAAATTAGAGTCTTTTAGTTAATATTTTTGTGAATATTTTCATGAATGCAGTACCGATGGTAATTGGACGCCAATTACTGATTTTTTTAAGCTCACTAATCAGTACATTCTTGGGTATCAAAATTGACGGCTTCTTTTTGATACTTTCTGGTACTCTTCTCATTGATAACCAAGATGATAAAATTCTGGGCAGCAGTCTTGGTTGCCTGCTTTGCACTTTATTCAAGTTATTCAGACCAATCTTATCAAGCCCCAATGCTTTCTTCGAAAGCATCGAAGGCATTAGTTATTTCGAGCACTGTGATTTCTATACATACATTTCAAATTTCCCATTCATCCAGTATCCGATCAACCTGAATGAATTTAGGGTTTTTCTTGTTTTCTTTTTCAATTATGTTTTTGTAGTATTGGAAAATTTCATCAGCATTGATTTGGCAAGTGGCATCTTCTTCCCCATCATTGAAAATCCTGGCAATTTTCTTTTTGTCTTTTTTAAACATTGCCTGATATTCTTTATAGCTGCCCTTAGCTTTTGCATAATTTTTCTTGCGTGTTCGATTATGCCTTCCATTTTTCTTGTCTTTTTTGTTATCTTGATTTCCACTGAGGCATTCTGGTGCTCATCTTGAGCAGAGTTCATAGGCTCAATATTGAGTTCACTTGCTGGTTCACTACGATTTGGTGGTACAGGACTTATATCAGTGGTGTTTTCTGAGATATAAGTCACTATCTCATCCATCAGATTCATAGCAGCATCGTGTTGCTCTATGTTTTGGGTGTACTTCTCGTCTTCTGTGATTCTATCATCCAGTTCTTGATTTTTTGCGCACATTTGCGATTGATAAAGTCTCTGCACTTTTCTGTGGTTACTTCCACTGTAACTTCTGGTTCATCGCAAGAGTCATTTTCAGAAACATTTGATGTTTGCAGTACATGTTTTGCAGATTTTTTACTCTTATCTCTTCTATCTCTTCTTTTTTCTGCAATTAGTTTTCTGTTTTTATTGTCAAAATGTGGAACCATTAGCGCATTAATATTTCATACACCTTTTCCAATTCTGCTAATAGCAGTATTTCTTCCTGTGACCACAATTTTGACGGTTTGCTGCTTGCTAGAGCTGCCAGTCTAGCCTCATTTTGCGCTCTTGGATGCGCATGCCGGGCATGGTGTGAAACACCAATCTTTGTTCCAAATCTGAGGTCACAGAAGCTGCACAGGAATGGCAGCCCTCCTTTTTGAGGTCTTCCTTACATTTGGCATAATGGCATATAATATTGTGGTATTCGGCTTCTTTGTCACATTTTGAACAATAGGTTTTGAGATAGAAGCCTTTGTGTTTGTTGGAGACATGTTTTCTCAATTCTTAAAAAGTTCCCAATATGCTCCAAACAAGTCACATTTATACTTTTCGTTTGGGTATTTCCAATGAGTGACTTTTTTGTGTAGTCACTTTTCTTTGTTATTATGTCATTCTTGGCTGAGGCCACAAACTCGATGGATTCGCTGAGGTCTACTGTTGTGTCTTCTTCTGCTACTGAGGGTGAACCAGGGCCTATATCGTGATCTGAATCGTTGTTGCTTGTTGCACTGTTTGTCAAATTCGGTGAGGAGGTTAAGGATTTCTGGAGAAGACAGCACCTCCTTACGCCATTTTAACGGGGTTTTTTTTCTCCAGGAACTACCCCATCTGGAATTGGGTTTGTTTGCTTCGCCATTTCTCACTATCACACTCGCCGCCATGATAGAACCTTGTTTGGCCTATCTCTATAGACTTCTATATAATAATAATAATAATAATAATAATAATAGGGAAGCTTATAAAGCGCCTGGTTACCGCCCCGGCGTGTCCCCGCGCTATGGTGAGATGGCTGCAACAGGATCCAAAAGAAGGGGGGACGGACCAACTACTGGACATATAAGTAGGTTTTGAGTTTATACCGGAACCTGATCTCCGAGGGCTCAAGACGCAGTTCAAGCGGTAATTTGCAATGTAGAGTCTAGCACTACAGAAGCAGTTACGGGCGGGACCACTGGTAGGTAAAGGCCACTACAACTGAGAATAGGTTAAGAGAGTCATAGTTACTCCTGCTGTTTACCCGCCCTTCATTGAATTTCCTCACTTTAACATTCAGAGCACTGGGCAGAAATCACATCGCGTCAACACCCACCTAGGCCTTCACAATGCTTTGTATTAATGAAACAGTTGGATTTACACTATCTTCCCCGGGTTTTCAAGGACGGGCGAGAGCTCACCGGATGCCGCCGGAACCACACCGTTTTCCAAGGCTCAGGCCCCTCTCTCAGGGCGAACTCATTCCAGGGTGCCCTGCCCTTTACAAAAAAGACAGTTGATGGACAGAATGCAGAACAATGTCTTACATTCACCCCAGTACAAAGACCTGGGCCTACATCCATCGTTTTTTTGCACTCCACACCACCCTAGGTCAGACACTGGCTATATGCAAATCAGCCTTGACCCTGTGCCTCATGGGAACAGTCCAGCCCGAACTACCAAGCCATGTCTTTCCTAGACCGGAATCAAGCATCCAAGGATCGGTTTCTGGCTATCAGCCTTCTTCAGCCTGGATAGCTTGACTCCAGTGATGTGGAGAGCCTGGGACTCACGTCTGAGCATACCCAGCCCACTCGGGGTGAGCATTGCAAAAAACACCCTTGATGGACAGAATGCAGAACAATGTCTTACATTCACCCAAGTACAAAGATCTGGGCCTTACTTCATAGAGACATCTCTTGTTTGATTATGCATGTACAAACAGATGAAACAAAATACACTTCAAAACATCATGTCAGGTTCTAAAACAATGTTATATGTTTTTGTATGTAGTTTTTTCTGTGTAGTGATATATAAGGTATGAATGTAAGCTCAGTATGAATGGAGGATGTGCTGTAATTTTGTAAATGTGATGTATTTTTATGACATGATGTTTTGAAGTGTATTTTGTTTCATCTGTTTGTACATGCATAATCAAACAAGAGATATCTCTATGAAGTAATACGGTTTCACTATTGAAAATGAAGTAATAAAAAATTCAGTGACGTAAATTCCAAAACGGACCGGTATGATTCATTCATAAAGGTTATTAGAAGTAGTGTTTAGTGGAGAGGGCTTACGGCATGGCATGCAGGGCCTATTGACCTGCTGGGCAGCAGCATCCAAGGGCCTGGCGCCAAACCGACCTCTTCCGCTCAGATCAAACCACTGAGGGGCACGAGCTGCCAGAGCCACTCAACCTTTGCTCTGTTGGGTAGGGTGAAGGGCCTCCTGCCAGGCGGCAGGCCTTCGAGTCGGACGGTCCATGCTGAGTGGAAGTTCTTTGCTTAAAACAACAGCCGAGGCTGGCCAAGCAGCCCATCCCTAAACGGACCCCGAGTGCCCAATCGGACGGAGTATGGCCGGGGCCGCCCCTGGTAGGCCGCCCTGTGTGGGGGATGCCGGCATCGCGTCCCTGCCTGATCCCAGGGCAAGCAGGCTCGGAGGAAAGTCCCATTGGGAAGGGGCTGGGAGGCAGGCGCAGACCCGGGCACCTGGTGGCCCCGGCAGGCAGGACTGGTGCTGCCTTCCCCCGTCTCGGAATCGCCAGACCTCATGGAAGTCTGACTGAGCAGGCTTGGAGGAAAAGGACCATCGGGGAGGGGCTGAGAGGCAGGTGCGTACCCAGGCCCCTGGGGGCCCGGGTTCTGCCTTCCCCTGTTTTGGAATCTACGGACCTCACGGAGGTCTGACTGACCCTCTCCCTAGTAATCCGGAGGAAAATTACCCCCCTTTCTTGTAATCCGTGCACACGAGGTGACAGAGGGGACCCAAGGCGCAAAAGTACCCGACCTCCTGGAGCCCTAGCGTGGATCGGGGAGGCAAATGAGCCCTCATCGGGACTTCCAGGGAAGCCCGACCATCTGGTCGCCCCATAGAAAGCATAGGTGAGACCAGATGCCCAAGGGGAAAAGGTGCGACCAGATGGCCGGGTTCGAAAGGGAAGCCATCTGGTCGCTCTGTGCCCCAATGAAAGAGTGAGTGGGTGCCGGGGCATGGGAGATCAGAGGCCCGAGGCCCCAGCCATGGAGGCTGCGATGGGGACCCGATGGGCCCTCCGACCCAAGGCCCGCGGATACCTTGACAAGCAGGGGAGGCCTGAGCCCTTGGTGGAGCATCAGGTCGGGGGATGGGGCCCAGGGCCAGAGCACCCGACCCTGGGCCCGGTAAGACCCCTGGACCCAGCCGGGGCACCCTGGCACAGAGGCGCTGGGGAAGCTTCCCTGGGCCCGTCAGACACCATCCTGGGCAACCTGCCACGCAGCAGAACCAAGGACAGAGCCTGGGATAGGGAGGCTGCCCTCCCCAGGGCTCTCAGGGGCCCCGGCTCGAGCTCCTGAATCCAGCCAAACAAGGCGAGGCTCCCGGGCATAACAGAACCCCGTCCCGGACCTTTGGCAGAGCAGCAGGCCGGGGGATAGGGCCCACAGCTGGAGCACACGACCCAGGGCCGGCATGGCCCCTGGACCCAGCTAGGCTCCCAGGCCTAGAGGTGAAGGTGAAGCCTCCCCGGGCCCGCTTAACACCATCCCGGGCACCCTGCCATGCGGCAGGACCAAGGACAGAGCCTGGGGTGGGGAGGCCCTCCCAAAGGGCCCCTGAACCCAGCCAAGCAGGGAAGGCTCTCCGGGCATGACGGAACCCCCTCTCGGGCCTTTGGTGGGGGGCTGCCCGGGGGACAGGTCCCAGGGCTTGAGAACCCGACCTGGGGCCCCGGCAGGGCCCATGGACCCAGCCAGGGCTCCTGGGCCCAGAGGCGCAGGGGAAGCCTCCCTGGGCCCGCGGGACCCCATCCCAGGTACCCTGCCATGCAGCAGGACATAGGACAGAGCCTGGGGTGGGGAGGCCACCTTCCCCAGGGCCCTCAGGGGCCCCAGCTAGAGCTCCTGCACCTAGCCAAGCATGGAGAGGCTTCCCGGGCACAACAGAACCCCTTCCCGGGCCCTTGGCAGAACATCAGGCCGGGGGACGGGTTCCAGGCCCGGAGGACCTGTCCCCCGGCCCAGCTGGACCCCTGAATGCAGCCCGGCCTCCAAGGCCCAGAGGAGCAAGGGAAACCTCCCCAGGCCCACCGGACACCATCCCGGGCACCCTGGCATGCGCCAGGACTGAACATAGCCAAGTAGAAGGAGGCTCCCCAGACATGACGGAAACCCATCCCAGGCGTTTGGCGGGGTGGCAGGCCGGGGGACAGGGCCCAGGGCTGGAGCACCCGACCCCTGGGCCTGGCGGGGCCCCTGGACCCAGTCGGGGCTCCCAGAGGCAAAGGGGAAGCCTCCCCGGGCCCACCAGACCCCATCCCGGGCACCCAGCTATGCGGTAGGACCGAGGACAGAGCTTGGGGTGGGGAGGCTGCCCTCCCCAGGGCCCCTGGGATCCCCTGAACCCAGCCAAGTAGGAGGAGGCTCCCTGGGCATGACAGAACCCCATCCCGGGCCTTTGGCAGGGTGGCGGTCCAGGGGACGGGCCCAGGGCTGGAGCACCTGACCTGGGGCCCGGAGGCACAGGGGAAGCCTCCCCGGGCCTGCGGGACCCTGTCCTGGGAACCCTGCCACGCAGCAGTACTGAGGACAGATCCCGGGGTAGGGAGGCCGCCCTCCACGGGGCCCCTGGGAGCCACTAAACCCAGCCAAGCAGGGGGAGGCTCCCTGTGCCCACAGGACCCAATCCGCAGCAGCCTGCCACTCGGCAGGCCTGGGGACCAACCCCGGGTTGGTGCAGCGTCCAGGCCCATCTAGCTGCCGGCTGAGGACCACTTGGACGAGAGGGGTTCCGGAGTACCCTGTCCCTAGTAATCTGGAGGAAGGCTAGTCCCTTTTCTGGGAACCCATGTGCACCACGAGACTCAGGGGACCCTAGGTGCAGACACGCCCGACCTCCTGGATCCCTGGCTGGGATCGGGGAGGCAAATGAGCCCTCATCAGGACTTCCAGAGCAGCCCGGCAATCTGGCCACCCTCTATTGGAAAGCATTGAATGTGACCAGATGGCCGAGGGGAAAGGTACGACCAGATGGCTTGTATTAAAAGGACTCCCTTCCGCCCGCCCGAGCCTTCGCGGTTGGGCTTTTGCCTGCCCTTGCAGGGCTCGGGGGCTCTTCTTCCTGGGGGGGGGGGCTCAGGGACACTGGCTAGGCCTCAGGCACTGGTAGAACCACCGGAGCTCTCGGGCTCGGGCGCCCGGGGGAGGACTGCCCAGGACCCATGGAGTCTGTCCCAGGCACTTTGCCACGCTGTGGGCCGGAGGAGGGAGCCCCCGTATGGAGGAGAGATGTTGTTCGGGCATAGCCCATCTGGTCACCGGCAAAGAACCTCCAGTCCAGGAGTGGTGTTCTGGCATACCCTGCCCATAGTCAGCCAGAGGAAAGCTCCCCCCTTTCTGGTAACCCTTGTGCATCGAGTGACAGAGGGGACCCTAGGCACGGAGACGCCCGACCTCCTGGAGCCCTGGCTGGGATTGGGGAGGCAAATGAGCTCTCATCTGGACTTCCAGGGCAGCCAGCCATCTGGTCGCCCCATTGGAAAGCATTGCGTGCGACCAGATGCTCGAGGGGAAAGGTGCGAACAAATGGCCTGGACCGACAGGTTTCCCTTCTGTCCCCCGAGCCTTCGTGGTTGGGCTCCCACCTGCCCTTGCTGGGCTCGAGGGCTCCGCTTCCCGGGGAATCGGGGACCCCGGCTGGGCCTAAGGCACAGGGTGGACCGCCAGAGCTCTTGGGCTTGGACGTCCGGGGAGAACTGCCCATGACCCATAGAGCCCATCTTGGGCACTTTGCCATGCCGTGGGCTAGAGGAGAGAGCCTCCGGATAAAGGGGAGGTGTTGTCCGGGCACAGCTCATCTGGTCCCCGGCAGAGAACCGCCAGCCTGGGAGGGGTGTTCTGCCATACCCTGCCCCTAGTAATACAGAGGAAGGCTACCCCTCTTTCTGGGAACCCGTGCACGCACAGAGACTCAGGGGACCCTAGGCGCGGACCGGCCTGGCCTCCTGGAGCCCTGGGTGGGATTGGGGAGGCAAATGAGCCCCCATCGGGACTTCCAGGCCAGCCCTGCCATCTGGTCGCCCCATTGGAAAGCATTGCTTTGATACCAGATGGGCGAGGGGATAGGTGCGACCAGATGGCCGGGACTAAAAGGACGCCCAGCTGCCCACCCTGAGCCTTTGCAAGGCTCTGAAACCCCGTCTGGGCCTCAGGCATGAGGAGGCCCAAAGGAGCTCTTGGGGCCCAGATGCCCGGGAGAGGGCTGCCCAGGACTGATGGAGCCTGTCCCGGTCACTTTGCCATGCCGCAGGCCGAAGGAGGGAGCCCCCGGACGGAGGGGAGGTGTTGTCCGGCCATAGCCCATCTGCTCCCTGGCAGAGAACCGCCAGCCTGGGAGAGGTGTTCCGGCACACCCTGCCCCTAGTAATCCGGAGGAAAGCTACCCCTCTTTCTGGGAACCTTGTGCACCGCAAGACTCAGGAGACCCTAGGCCCGGACGCGCCTGAACTCCTGGAGCCCTGGCTGGGATTGGGGAGGCAAATGAGCCCCGTCGAGACTTCCAGTGCAGCCCGGCCATCTGTCTGGTCGCCCCATTGGAAAGCATTACGTGCGACCAGATGGCCGAGGGGAAAGGTGCGACCAGATGGTTGGGACCGAAAGGACGCCCATCTGTCTGCCCCGAGCCAAGCCATAGTGGGAGGGCTCCCGTCTGCCCTTGCAGGGCTCCGGCTCTGCACAAGGGACCCTTGTCCCGGGCAGATGGACCCTTGACAGGCCTCAGGATGGGGGTTGCTACATCCCAGGCCTTGACCAAAACCCAGACCCCAGGGCCGGTCCCTGCTTCTCAACCCAGCCAGGCCAGGGAGATCAGGGAGCCTGCCCGGGTATGAGGGACCCCTGTCCTGGGCACACGGACCCTCAGGACATGCGCTCGTATTCCACACATTTTGTTCCATAATTCTGCGTAGTGGCATTACGCATATTCCTCCCAGCCCTAGTTTGCGCTCTAGTGTTTCTGGTTGAGTTTTACTCTTATAGACCGGAAGATACATACTGAGACACTTTCGGGTCATACGGGTGCTTGTGAAGACGGAAGGATGAACAGAGCGTACTCGCTAAGGTAAGAACACTTAGAACTGAATTGGGAAGTTTAGATGTAGGTATGGAGACGGGGAACAGAATAGTACCCAGGAGTTGAACTATAACAGAAATATTTTATTGCCAGAGACTGACAACACTCAGAATCAACTGCAAGCATTTTTCAGCATTGATAGGAGAAACACCAGAATAGAGAGCTGATGAAAAGCAGCGAGACTCCCAAGACTTTCGATGCCACTTGGTGCAAACCACCTCTAATACACCTTAAGATTAGCGATCAAAATAACGAGGCAGGCGCTGGGAACTGGAAGGCGAAAAACACGTTTATTACTCCAGAGGAGAACACATCACTTCGGACACCGGGGCTATTGTCAGGAGGTGCTCTAACTGCATCTCAGTGGTTCAGCCTTATATACACAGGTTTGTCACTTTATTACATGGTCAACTATTATTGGCATCAGTTTATTGCATGGTCAAACATCCTTGGAATCCCCGCCTCAAGCTAGTTCCCACACAAACCTAGCAGCAATTGTCCCCCACCCAGATGTAACAGATAATCGCTATCTGGCAGTTGGACATTCCAACAGGATCTAAAAACATGTGGGATCGGTCAGATCTAAGGGTTTGGGTTATTGATTAAGTCAGGCCCCTTTCTTGGTGAAACAAGCCCTGCCGTGTGTAGGCAATAAACATTGTCCACAGGGGTCGGTTAGTGCCTGGGACCGGATTGAGTGGCCAGGTGCAGGGAAGGAAGTTATCAAAAGGGGCTCGCCTGTGCATGGAGGATGAAAGGAAGAACGGGTTTGGCAAGGGAAGTGACTCTGGGGCTTTGTCATGATGACAAGGTTTTACAACCCCAGTACATTTGTTCAGGCTTAGTCGGAGCGTGGGGGGGATGATAGCGAGTTCAGGGTGACACACAGGTGACCAGCAGAGTCTGAAATGGCCGCGATGTCTAAAATGGTTGCCGCTTACGCGCACGCAGAGCCTCTTATTAGGCAAGATGGTCAGGCAATGTTCATACTTGTCGTTTTATATTTAACAGTCCTTTCTTTGAACATAATTTACACAAGGTACTTATGTAAGGGAACACTAAGGTGGTATACAGCGTACATCCAAACAACAACCACATATTGTCAGTGCTGGGACCAAGAGAAACATTGATATTTTCCAACCTCATTCCTCCGTGATGTCTCATAGCTAAACATTTAGTTGGGCTGATTATTGTAGTTTTTGGTGACATACAGGTTGTACAGGCAAGCAGATACACTGACAGTAGGAGAAGAAGATCGTTATCAGTACAAACAGCATTGTCCATAACTTATGCAGTGAGGGTAACGAACTGGGAGATGGTGTATAGGCAATAAATTCTTTGTAACACAAAAACCATTTTATCATACCAATTTTTTCGAAGGATAGGGACCATTGCATGCACTTTCAAAAACTGGACTGTGGGGGGGGGGGGCAAAACTAATAAGCATATTCATGATGGTAACTGGTGTTGTATAATCCTTGTGATACACACTATACTTTTTCTTCCATATGGTATGACATTCCCATTCTATCAATAATACAATAACACTATGAATGCAAGTGATGTAGAATTTCACAGAAAAAATAAATAATTCTTGTCCATTTGGGGCATAACGAATACAAGGTGATTGGGAGAGAAATTTAACCTAATATAATCGATGGTCAGGGCATTAGTGTTTGTTAGAGTTCTTTTTTCCAGTGTCTTTTTACAGTGAGCCATCACTGGTAGGCTCCCATTGTTCATCTTAGCGTTGGCGCTGTAGAGCACCGGCGATGTAGCTATGCATCCAGCTCGGATCCAGATTCCACGTTGCAGGGCAAGGTCGTTCTTTCTCTGTGATCACAATCCCTTTTCCCTGTTTACTAACTAATCTATCGCTGGTACCTTAGACAGGGTACTCGCACCTTATTCTTTATCCGCGAAGTCAATCCCTACTAGCCCTATCCTATCTTGGTACTTTGTTCCTTTATCAAGTTGATAAAAACCCCATGTGAAAAAGGGGGGTTTGGGGGAGCCAAATGAAGAGAGGGTGGAGTGGGGTCAGACTGGAGATAGACCAAGGGGGACAGAGACTCCGCACAAGTGAGCCCACCAATTGTTGAGACTTCAGGCACAAATAGACCAACAGGCTGGGGGCTTCTGAACAGCCCTTCTTTCTCTCTTTCTTTCTTTCTCTGTCGGTGTTAGTGCCTCGTCCAGCATATCTTGGCTCTGCGGCTCCACCTTGGTCATAGTCATAGGTGTTCCACGCCTTGCAGTCAGGCTGTGCATCGCGTCCGACTTCTCTCTTCCAATGACTGAAGGGCATTCTTGAATCTAGCAGTGAGTATAAAACACATTTTTAGAGAACTGGCAGGGGAAGATGTTACACAATTTAGCTTTCTCTCCCAACCCCAAGCAGCTGAGAAGATATGTATCATTTACTAAAAAGGAAGATAATATGGATACGCTGAATCTTTACATCTGTGTACATTTTTCATCCATGAATTTTTACTGTTGTGCAGGTCTACAAACACCTATGGGAATTTCCAGCATACATGTTATCTTTTGTGTCCTCTTTCTTTCATGATCATGTCTGTGGCAGGAAATCTAAAATTATTAATCACATAGTCTGTCAAATTCAAGCTAACTTTTCCAGCAAAAACCCATCGTTACAAAACAAATTCCTGCAGGGCTACATTTTCTTCAAGATCTGCTAATCACAAATAAAAAGTGTGATGCGTTATTATCATGGGCCTAAAGGTTTCTAGTATTGTGCACCATAATAGTACACAGGCTGAGCGTTGTCCCATCCTGTCAATGTTTCTTACTTTTAACTAAACATCTTGACCTCAGTACCCATTCAGCAGGGCTTACTACAACATTCCTTTCACTTTAGTTCAAATCATTTTTTATAAACATTATTCTTATTTCTGCTTTATTCTTTACAACCTAGCTACTTCATTAGTTAATGAAGGACTTGCGATGTCCATACAACTTATATGTAGGGTGACCAGAATTTTAGAGCCAAAACAACCGAGTACATTTTACAAAATTGGAAGAAGGACTACGATTTTACTTCAAGCGATGAGCGCGCTCCTTAACAGAGAGTTACAAAACAGTCAGTGCGAACATACATAAATTGCGATTTTTAAACCTGGTAGCATGCCTGTTAATTAAATTGTTTCCTTGAAACAATGGCTAACTATCCCTGTTTTGTAGAACGAGAAAAACACCTCTTACCAATTTTAATCGATTATCCTTAAAAACCAGGACATGAGCTACATTTCTTGAAATTTTCTGGGACAGCTGGTTAAAAACTTTGACCATCCTGGCAAAACGGGGACGTTTGGTCACTCTACTTAGGTGCAATGTGCATGGTAACATGAACGATGATGGTTGTGCCACTAAGGCACTAAAACAAAAGCCACTGACATACAGCTCCCTTTTAAGGGCCAGATTAGGGGACATCAGTCGTCTTACCTGTCCTTTCATTTTCAGCCAATTAAATTCCATCATTTTACAGAAAGGAGGGGTAGTCACATGGCAAAATATCGTATTTTGTCTCTGTCAATTTGTTCAAACACTGTTGTGTTAAAGCCAATTAGACTTGTACTGGTGAGGTACAGTGTCGTCATTTATTCAAAAGCGAATTCACAGCATTCAGTGAATGGCTAAGGGTGAGTCCACCCAGTTGTCTTATGGAATTGATCCCAGCATGGTCATTCCTGGACAGCGTAGGTAGGCTCACAGAGAGAGAGAGAGAGAGTGAGAGTGCACTACAACAAGTTTATCCAGTGCACTTACCACGTAGAACAGTACAGGACAATTCACATATTTAAGCACATAAACCAAAGGAAAACACAAAATGCACAGTCTTTGTATACACAGAATACAGAATAGGACGTGACCATACATGTACCAAGCACAAAGAAAAACGCAGCGTTAGTTACACAAAAGGACTTTTTCATGCACGTCGCACATCTCATAGTTCATTTCAATTTACCCAGGGGCCAGGCTCCTTCCTTCCTCATTGGACAGTAGAAGATCTAAGCAGATGACCTGAAAATACTTACTTTTTTTCTGATGGCTAGACACAAGTTCAGTCTTACTAATACTTACAGTGGGGTTCCCCAATATCTAGCAGCGATAATCCGAGTTGACGCATATGCGTAAAGTTGGGATGCCAGTCGGATGTGCAATGGCACAGCTCTTATATTTCTATGTGGATGGAAGAAGAATAGGTAAATCTCAAGCATGACAATGTCTCTAACTTCTAGTTGGTGGGAGATAGCACAAACCCAAGCCCAGGGGCTCTTCACTTCTTCATTTGGTCAGTTCATAAATCAAAATTCATCATTCTCACTAATGCGCATCACTTTGGTCTTAATAGAATAGAAAGCGTTCCAAGGGAAAGTGAAAGGTTGCACACTTGTGATACCAGCTAGAGCCTGGCTCTTTGTACTGCAATAAACCTTCAGGCTCCTGGTGTAAACTGCCCTCTCATTCACTGGCCTCCAGGAGACACAAGAAATGTGTCACAGTTTAAAAAAATACTATTTGTCTTTCACATGTGGGCACCGGGTTCGGGTCTGTTTTTCACATCTCATTTGGTCACTTTGTTAGCAACCCAGCCACACAAAAGCGTTCTCATATGGGCCCATAGGTACATGACACATACACACATACATACTATACAAACATTTCACATGCTCAGAGATAGTCCCTACGCACAAAGCGCAACTTCATAACACTAGCCTATTTTCGCCTAAAGGACAGTGTGCTTAGCCTTTCCAACCTTCAGTTGAAACACCATTATAACCTAAAGAAAAAGGATGCAAGGGGCCAGTATCTAAAACTCATCAATATGCGTGATGACGAAGATTTTTTAACCCACCATGAACCAGACTCATCTCTGAGATGCAGTCTTTGGCACCTTGGTATTGAAGCCCAGAAATATTCAGTGTGGCAAGGTTAACTAATGGCAGAACGTTCACTCCATGGATTGTTCAAAGTGCGCCTTTACAGACCGCGTGTGGGAAAAGGTCGGATGCCAGATGTATTCAGTATAGAGTGGGGGGTGATGTATTAATGCTTTCATTTAAAGAAAACAATCTACAGTGGTCTGGGGCTGTCCCCATTCGCAAAATAGGGAAACTGTAGGAGGTGGCAAGCTTCATCTGGTGTATCCTTGTTTTTAAGGGTGTGCATCTTTGTTACAGTGGCAAGACCACTAACAAAATTCGTTTGATGTTTGTGTGGAGATCTGTTTTCGGGCGGATGGGGGAAAACAGTGCAATTTTAGTTCAAAAAAACATGTGGGCACAGTCGTGCTAGGAAACTACAGATTTGAAACTGCCAGGGCCGGCTGAATTACCAATGGGGTCTGCGACCACTTGACTAGGACATGCCTTAAGGGCTTGTGCAGTGTGCACCACTCTATATGACATAAATAAGCTGTGCTTTTCTAAAACCAGTAATATGTGTCTCGAGCCTGACTCCTAAAACGCGATCGCTAGAAAAACGTTTCCATGTCACAATCTAAACAGATAACCTTTTCTTTCTAGGAGGTTGTGGGTTGTTAAAACAGAGCAAGACTTTCCTTAAATCTTCATTCAGATCATGTGACTAGTGCATGGACATCAAATGTTGGCACTTAAAATGAGCTTTTCTTGTGATGATTCTCCAAGCCCTGGTTTTTGCAATGCAAGCAATTTAGTGAAGCACATCTCTCTTTTCATTTAATAGATTTACTCCTTACCCCTGTCTAATGTTTGACTGGATGGCATACCCCTGGTAAGGCTCAGGAATGTTTGGAAAACTCCTCTGAAAGTCGGCAAGATTATTAGAGTGGAACGTGCAGCGCTTAATTTGTGCTGGTGCTTTTTACAATGCCTATGCATTTACTTACTAATGTGATAGTTTAAGCCTTCTTAGCCTAGGAAGGGGTGCACACAGCACAGGAGCCAATACATTTTGCAAACGAGTATTAATGTATGTCAATTGAAGCTGACAAATTAAGCACTGGGAACGTGGGAGGGAAGGTAGGTGAAACACGTGGTGTGCAAAATAAAAATGTCGATGTCTAGGACCTCAAGAACCAGAATGCACCTGGGGTTCACAGTCACTTAATATCTGGTTAAAGTACTCCCTTTGGGAATCATATAATAGTAGTACAAAAATGTTCAACAAACGTGTGCTTTTGCTCCGTCAAGGGGGCTGCGAAGTAAAAGAGGCTGAATTAACTATCCTCTTCTTTGACATATCTAAACGCCGGGATTTTACAAAGTGCTTATGTTGTAGAATGAAACATATCTTAATTATTCTTTTAGTGTTGTTTCTGCGTACTGCATCTTTTTTTTTTAATCTGTTTTTATTATTTTCATTCAAAGCATCGGCAAGACAATCAGCATGTATACATTCATAGGTTACAGTTATCAGGAATATTTCAAGACATAACACTTCTTTGAATTCTACCACCCACCATCTGGTCATTTCTCGCTTCAAGAGTGGCCTTACGCCCCAATTCCCCTATCCTTCTTCAAGTTCCTCATCAGTAAGCATGGGCGGAAAATCCGTTTCGCTCGCGGATTTTGCGGATTTTCGGTAAATTCGCAATCCGCGAGATTCACGAATCTCCCGCAAAATCCGCAAATCCGCGAGCAGCGGATTTTGCTCGCACTGTTCGCGTGAGTTCGCGGCTTCCCAGTACAACTTCGCGCCCCGCGAATAAGTGCAAAATTGCAGAAATACGAGCAAAACTGAAACTACATACCAGGTTCAAAAGTTCAGGCTCATCATTAGTAGCCATTTCCTGTAGTGCTTCCTGAGGGGCCCCTCCAGAGTTCAGTTGCCAGTTGCAACTATTATGTGACCCTGCTCTGAACCTCAGAATAGTTACACATATGCCACAAAGGTCCTGAATTACAGCTAAGGGAGACAAGCAGGAGCCAGGCTGGAAGTTCAAATCCATTAATCAGCCCCTAATTCATTATTGTCAGTTGGGGCAGGGCAGGTGTTGTAACTAATTTTGCAACAATGAAAGCACTTAGAAAGTGCAGAAGATCACTAATCAGGAAGCACTAAGGAAGCAGGTGCCAGCTAAAAAAATATTCCGTGACACATTAATCAGCCCCAAATTAATTCAGGTCACTTGAGGCAGGGAAGGTGTGCTTGCGTTGCCACAATAATGTACACTGACTGGACAACCAGAGGGTGCTGTGATGAAACAGAGGGTGGCATGGGTGGGCCAGAGGGTGGCATGAGTAGTCAGAGAGTGGCAGTGGTGAAAGAGAGTGGCAGTGATGAAGAAGAGTGTCCCAAACAGGCTGGACACGTAGAAACAACAAGTTTGCGAAACTTGCGAGCCGACAGGTAAGTTCGCAATTTGCGACATTGTACAAAACCCTCGCGAACTGGCAGAAACCCGCGCAAACACAAAAAAATCCGCAAATTCGCGAGAATTCGCGGATTTTGCGGATTGCGAGTTCGCAAATCCGCAAAATTCGCGAACGTGAGATTCGCTAAATTCGCCCATGCTTACTCATCAGAGCTATCTTCATCAGATTCTGCATCTTTTTAACTAATTAAATTTTTTAGAATTGTATTACTTATTCTACTGGCCATTTGAAAATCGAGTTTCTTCTTTGCGTATTTGTTCCACAATGATCCATACATAATGGGACAAATACTGTACTTTATATCCAACAAACGATTCGAGTTTAAACAACCATTTTCCAACAACTTTTTAAAAAGACAGGCATGATGGATATCGGTAAAAATAAATCTCTCAATTTTATCCTAAATTCTGACCAGAAGTCTGCATTACCTGCCCTTTACTGTTTGCAAATAGTAACCTCTGTTCAAATACTAGTATTCGGTCAAACTTATTCAACCAGTCAATCAATCAATAATAAGTAAGAATCGATTTTTCACGACCTTACCCGGACCGTTGTGGACAGTTTCTTTGTCGTCTCCTTCCAGCACCCGTTCATCTTCTCACTCCAACAATGCGGCGTTCCTGTAAGGTCCCAGTCAGGACCGTAGGTCACTCGAGAGAGAGGTCTGTTCGGAACTGGTGAAGTTCAGGTTGATGTGCAGCCAGACGAGGGTCCTCTCAAGGCAGGTTAACCCCAATCAGTTAGTTGTTCACTCCGTCGTTAGGACCTCTCTCACTGGACTGGGGCTATCGTCAGGAGGTGCTCTAACTGCATCTCTGTGGTTCGGCCTTATATACACAGGTTCGTCACTTTATTACATGGTCAAACATTCTTGACATCAGTTTATTGCATGGTCAAACATCCTTGGAATCCCCGCCTCAAGCTAGTTCCCACACAAACCTAGCAGCAGTCATCCCCCACCCAGATGTAACAGATGATCACTATCTCGCAGCTGGACATTGCAACAGGATATAAAAACACGTGGGATAGGTCAGATCTAAGGGTTTGGGTTATTGATTAAGTCAGGCCCATTTGTTGGTGAAACAAGCCCTGCCGTGTGTAGGCAATAAACAATGTCCATAGGGGTCGGTTAGTGCCTGGGACCGGATTGAGTGCCCATGTGCAGGGAAGGAAGTTATCAAAAGGGGCTCGCCTGTGCATGGAGGATGAAAGGACAAACGGGTTCGGCACGGGAAGTGACTCCGGGGCTTTGTCATGATGGCAAGGTTTTACAACCCCAGTACATTTGTTCAGGCTTAGTCGGAGCGCGGAGGGATGATAGCGAGGTCAGGGTGACACACAGGTGACCAGCAGAGTCTGAAATGGCCGCGATGTCTAAAATGGTTGCCGCTTACGTGCACACAGAGGCTCTAGTTAGGCAAGATGGTGCAGGCAATGTTCATACTTGTCGTTTTATATTTAACAGAGCAGCCTTAGGATTAGGAGCATACAGTTGAGGATGGGACCGGGTCCATTATAGAATAATGACCGTTTGGGAGTTCTCAATAGTGCCAAAGAATTAGAAAAGATATTTTCTGAATAATATTATTCTCTGTCAACTCAGGTTGTTCGGCTGACAGTAGATAGAAATAGGAGAATCATAAAAGGAATAGCGCAGGAACAGCCGAGACGGAAGTAGAACCAATGGGGAAGTGAGTGTCCTACTCACCTTGTCCATGTTATAAGGGACTAATATAACCTCTAAGAAATCCATGTACTGACATAAATTATCCCCTTATATTCCCTCTCTCAGGACACAAAAGAATATATATTTTGCAGACAGATAATACACTGTTTCATGCCCATTTGTCATTACCATTAGCATGAGATGATTAAGCACGTATATAAACATGAATGTTCACCTTGACTAATAAAAATTTGGTAGGTGTGAAATAGTTATTTTCTCCCTGTAGTCTCCCCACACCGATGCATGTTACATTTGGCATATTGTATCAATTATTTCGAGTAGAATATGATGAATAATTATGTTTGTAACGCAGTTGTGATTCAAGAATTGTATATTTCATTCACATGATGAAGTACAGTTATACATGTCACCTTGTTCCCACCTCAATGTTTTGACACTTTGAGGTTATTACAGTGCACCTTAGAAAGAACTTTAAATGTATAAATTAGTGTCATTCCACCAAGATTCATCGAGTTTGGGCGATCACAAACTGTGCATGATCGGGTGAAATTGGTGGTCACCTATGAAGAAATTCTGGATTGACTGATCCCTTGCGTATGATTATTAGTTTTTTTAGCCCTGAAGAAGTCAAGTGGGTAATTCTCCATGAAGAAACACGTGTTGACTGGGCAAAATCGTTAAAATAAAGAACACAAGAACATCAGAAATGACTTTTGATTACTTGAAGAGCTCATTGAACTATGTTCTTTCGTTGTATAAACTAACGAACTAATTTATACTAAAAATAAGTTGAAATGTGAATAGCGTGTGCGTCGATTAGAAGTGTGGACTTTTGGAGTCTAACTAGAGGGCTCAGGGTGTTTTCCCCTCATCTACTGTACCGCTCTAAGAAGACGAGTTTTACAATTAGGCTTACTTGAGAGGTGCCAGCACCCCACAGTAAAGAAGCACCCCACCTGTAGGTTGAGTTTGCAGGGTGGTGGAGAAAGGGGTGTGTGGCCTCCGAAGACCTCTTAGCAATCCCACTCTGTGGGACTTAATGGAGGTAACAGGAGGGGTAGTAGGCCCCCAAGTACATCTTTGGGGGCCAACTACCCCTCCTATTACTTTCATTAAGTCCATCACAACAGCATTGGTAAGTTTTCAAAGCAGGCCACATCCCCTCTGCCCAGAAGTCTGCAAACGCGCTCCCTGGCATGCTCTTGGATGGAGATTGAAGTCTCCTTGGATGCTGGAGGTCCTTAGAGGCCACATGATACCTCCAGTAAGTCCCAGATAGTGGGATTGCTGAGATATGAACACAGGCCATGCCCCCTTTCTCCACCACTCTGCAAATGCGCCACCTGGTGCGCTCCTGGTTGGGGGATGAAGTCCCCTTGCCTCCTGAGGATCCCTGGGGAGGCAACTAGCCCTACTGTCAACTCCAGTAATCCCCACACAACTGGATTGTTGAGAGTTGGTCCGAGGCCACGCCCCTTTTATAACACTCTGCAAACGTGCCTCCTGACGCACTGCTGCTCTGGGATGTAGTCCACTTTAGTCGTGAGGTCCTCAGGACACAAGAGGACTTCATCGCCCCACCAGCAGTGCCCCAAGAGGCGCATTTGCAGAGTGGTATAAAAAGGGGCTTGGCCTTGTACCACCTCTCAGCAATCCCACTGTGTGGGGATTAATGTGTGAAAATTTGGCAGAGATCACTGTTAGTATTGAGTTGAAGCCATATTGTTTCCGGCAGTCATCTTGACTGACCATGTACTCGCCATGTGCTCCTTCCTTCTTCACTGTTGCTTGCCCTTGTGCTTTGCTCAAGAACTGGCTATACTTAGCCCCTGCTAATCTGCACATGTTCAGAAGAGTCTGTAGCTGTCCATGCACCTGCTCTAGTCTGTCACTGTCAGGCTGTTTTAACTGAAGTCAGCAACTCATTGCCCCTCCTTCTTTGTTGACTGTGCATTTTTTGTATGACCATCTATGTATGTAACTCTTCCTATGTGTACTTGTACCGCCTCCTTTTGAGCCCTGTGTGGGTATAAAAGACCCACGGTTCTTCTACTCCTTGTGCTACTTCATACACAGCCGAAGGGTGTTGTGTGAATGTAGTTCCACCTCATGAGGTTTATTAAAGAGTTTTCTTGATATTTCAGCTTCCTTGCCAATCTCTACTTAGTGTGCAGAAGGGCGAACCCCTAGCACCGGTAGGCCTTGCTGAGGTCTACTTTTACAAATTGGCGCCCAACCCGTGGGGTTCATCGGTGATTGGATGCCCGACGGAGTAGTCTTGATGGAGGATTGGAATCTCGCTGCGGATGATCACTGCTTGAGGAGGCCAGTGTCTAGGCAGCCAAGGTGTTTTTCTACTTCTCCCGATCTGTGTCGGGTTCTCCCTCTACCCACACACTGCAGGAACGAGGTATGTTCCAATCCACTTCCCCGACTCACCAGCCACTCACAAGATATAAACAGTGAGTGCACTAATGACCGAGAAAAGGGGGTGGAGTATGCAGAGACACCAAGTCTTCCACCCCTGTTGAGTGAAGAATAAACTGTTTCCTCCTCCGCGCTTCCGCACCTGCATAGACAGGAAAGAAACACTTCACAATAACATCTGTCCCCAGCATCTCACCATAGAATGACCATATCCTGCTATAACATTAAACATAACCTTACCAGTGGAAAGTGCAGGCTCTGTGTCACGGAGGCTTCAGTCAATCAGCAAGACCCCTCCAAGATAACATCTCTAGAAAACTAGGGAAATGACTGAACCCGTAGGGAGTAACACTCTGTTCTTTTCGTTTCCAGGGGAAAAAATACACGTCTTACTTTCGACATGCACAAAAAAAAAACCTTATATCTTGACTGTAATAACACTGTAATAACGTAAATCTCTGTGACTTGGGAAAGGGCAAAGAATAATAATCTTAAAGTGCCAATGGCTTTGCAACCGTAAATGAATTCACGCTCGCGGAGTGACCCCAAATGTCATCTCCGGAGCCTAACGATGTGGAGCGGTGCCGAGGAGAAACGCGCATAACAGAAGAGAAGCGCTGATACAACACCGAGGCTCCTTACGTTAATAAAAGGAAACGGTTACAAGTCGGGGGGAACCAGGAGCCCCTACCAATACCCAAAACCAGACAAAATATAAGCCTTTGTAATAGCACCAAAAACGGGACAAAAACGAAGACAAGGACTCCCTGACTGACTTCCTAAGAAAGGGAAAACAAAGGAAAGGAAGGGAAAAGGGTGCAGAAAACCCCCCGAGGGAAACTCCAGGGGAAAGGGAATAATTCCAGCGTTTCTCACGGGCCCGTGAGAAACGGCAAAAACGATCCAAACAGCACAGGAACCAGGCAATCCAGAACCCACAGGATAGCAATATCAAGCACTGAAAGCAAGGTAGGACTGGCTTAAATCTAAAACAATTCAGAAAAGGGGGTGGTGATGAACAGAGTGTCTGAATTAAGGAGACCACTCTTACCCAGTCCAAAGATCAGGGCTTAATCCATCACCGTTATTTAGCTCACTGCACCATCCCAGCTCAGAACCTGGATGGCAAAAACGATCCAAACAGCACAGGAACCAGGCAATCCAGAACCCACAGGTTAGCAATATCAAGCACTGAAAGCAAGGTAGGACTGGCTTAAATCTAAAACAGGCAGGTCATGTGATAGCAAAACATAGTCATAGATAGAGGACTGAGAGCTGATTCCTAACAGTACCCCCCCCCAACAATCCTCCCTACCGGCCGGGGTTTCAGGGGATGCTGTCTGTGAAACAATCTGACTAATCGAGGCGCATGCACCCCCCCAGCTGGCTCCCACGTCCTATCCTCCGGAGCATACCCCTTCCAGTCGACCAGATAAAACAGACGTCCCTTCCTACGCCTAGAGTCTAGAATAGCCTGGACCTCAAGCTCTTCCTGTCCATCAACCACCACAGGAGCAGGAGGGGGCAACACCTGATCCGAAGGGACAAAGGGCTTCAACAACGAAGTATGGAACACTGGATGGATTTTATAGTCCTGTGACAACCGGAGTTTCATCGCCACCGGATTAACAACCTTGATCACCGGAAAAGGGCCTACAAACCGTGGCTGTAACTTATGCAACCCCAGCAATCGCAAATTACGATAAGCCAACCAAACTTGATCACCCACACGATACTTTGGGGCAGGAGCCCTATGCCGGTCTGCCTGGTGTTTCATAGCAGCCTTAGCTTCCTGCAGCCTTACTCTTGCCTCTTCCCCGATATCACTCACCACTTACACACGTCATCAATGGCTGGCACGTGCCCCGTGGGTTGGATAGCTAACGCTCTAGGATGATAGCCCGATGAACAATAGAACGGAGTCATCCCCAAGGCAGCATGCATACTGTTGTTATAGGCGAATTCTGCTATGGGAAGAGCGGTTACCCAGTCACATGACAGGGACGTAATCAAACACCTCAAGTACTGTTCCATGGTCTGGTTGGTACGCTCCGTCTGACCATCGGACTGGGGATGATACGCAGACAACAACCGTATTTCCATTTTAAGCACCAAACAAAGCTCCGTCCAGAAGTGGGACACAAATTGGGCCCCCTGTCTGATATTACTACCGACGGCAAGCCATGTATCCTCACAACCGAGGTCATAAACTCCAAAGCAATCTCCCTTGCTGTAGGGATCCCAGGTAGCGGAATGAAATGTGCCACCTTCGTAAACAGATCTACCACCACAAAAATGGCGAAAAACCCAGACACAGATGGAAGGTCAGTTACGAAGTCCATACTAACAGTATGCCAAGGAGCAGGAGGGACTTCCAACGGCTGCCAAAGACCAGAAGGCTTACTATGTGATGGCTTACAAATGGCACAAACAGGGCAAGCGGACACGTAGCTCTGGATATCACTCGCCAGTGACTCCCACCAGAACCATCTCATGCATAACTCCTTCGTCTTACCCATCCCCGGATGTGCCACCAATGCTGAAGAATGACACCACTCCAAGACCTTCCCTCTCAAGTCTGGGGGTAAAAACAACCGGCTCTCATGGTATAATAACCCATCCCTGATTACCACCTGAGGCAATGCCAACCAAGGAGCTAAATCCGTGTGACGTAACCGCTCTTTCACCATAGAGGGGAAGACATCAGCTGTTACTACCCCAATGATCCTGTCCTCATCGATCATCGGTCTTTCTTCTTTCACTAGACTCACCTCACCCGAATCAACATGGATCCGGGAAAGAGCGTCCGATTTAATCTGCTGAGCTGCGGGTCTGTAGGTTATGACAAAGTCATATTCATTGAAAAACAGAACCCATCTCATCTGTCGTGGAGTCAAGGCCCGGGCAGACCGGAAAAACTCCAGTTTTTTATGGTCTGTATAGATCATAATAATATGCCGGGCGCCCCAGAGATAATGACGCCATTCCTCAAAGGACAGTTTCACAGCCAGTAACTCCCTTTCCGCTACTGTATAGTTGCGTTCGGCTGGCAACAATGTTTTAGAGAAAAAAGCGATGGGGTGCATGTGGCCCGTACACTCCTCCCGCTGGGATAAAACCCCACCCACCGCACAAGATGAAGCATCCGTTTCAACAAAAAACGGCAGGGCAGGATTAGGATGTGCCAACACAGGTGCAGACGTAAAGTTCCTAAGCAACGACCGGAAGGCCTCCTGAGCCTCATCGGACCAAACGAAGGGAACCCCCTTCTTCAACAGGCGGGTCATGGGAACCACGATATCGGAGAAATGAGAAATAAATCGCCGATAAAAGTTGGCGAACCCTAAGAGCACCTGTATGTGCTTCACAGTTGTTGGTACCGGCCAGGTCACAATCGCCTGTATCTTCTTTGGGTCCATTCGGATACCGTCAGTTGAAATAAGGAAATCCAGGAACTCCACCTGAGAGGTGCTGAAGTGATACTTTTCCAGTTTAGCATATAGTCGATGTTCCTGCAATTTCTGCAACACTTGTATCACATGTTCGTCATGCTCAGCACCGGTCTCCGAATAAATGAGGATGTCATCCAGATAGACAATGACCGTCCTGTCCAGATACTCACTAAGAACCTCATTTATGAAATACTGGAACGCCGCCGGCGTATTACATAAGCCAAACGGCATCACACAGTATTAAAACAAGCCATATTTGGTCTTAAAAGCCGTCTTCCACTCATCCCCGGGCCAAACACGAATAAGATGATAAGCGCCCCGCAAATCCAGTTTGGTAAACACCTTGGCCTTGCGGAGCTGGTCCAACAACACGGGGATGTGCGGAAGAGGGTACTTATTCTTCACTGTGGCCTTGTTTAAAGTCCTATAGTCCACACAAGCCCTCAACGTCCCCTCCTTCTTCGGTATAAAGAAGATCGCTGATGACACAGGCGAACAGGAGGGACGGATAAACCATAACTTCAGCATCTCATCCAGATATTCCTTAAGATGCTGTTCTTCAGGTTCGGATAACGCATAAATGCGACTACATGGCAAAGGAATGCCGGGCACCAAATCGATCTTACAATCGAATGATCGGTGCGGGGGAAGACTCTGAGCATATCCCTTATCGAAGACATCTTTGTAGGCGGCATACTGCGGTGGAACACCGCCTACCCCCGTCGCTGCACAAGACAGCGGAGGGACCCTTTCACTAGCCTCACTATAGCAATGTTCCAAACAGTAAGCGGAATCCAAGGTCACCAGTCGCTGCACCCAATCAATCCTAAGATTGTGTTCCTGCAGCCAGGGAACCCCCAACACTAGACCAAAGGAAGGAGCATCGATCAAATCAAACACCACCAACTCGGAGTGCCCATTCTCGCATAACAACTGTAAAGGAATGGTTTGACGAGTGATACACCCTGATGTCAATTCCGTCCCATCTATGGATCTTACTGGCTCTGGTTGGTTTTTATAATGACAGGAAACTCTCAATTTATCTGCCAAAGATATGTCAATGAAATTACCGGTGGCGCCAGAATCTAACAATACAGACACCGGTACTCGTCTGTGCACCGAAAGCAACAGATGGGCTGTAATGACGAAATGTCTCGGTGCCACATCTACTGCCCCCAGTACCTCATACTGTCCCCTCAACTCTTCTTCCTGTTGGGGGCAACCATCCACCTGAATATATGCTAACTTCTTACCATACCCAGCACCTGATGGTTTAACAGGGCATTCCCTAGCAAAATGACCTCCCTGTCCACAATATAGGCATAGGTTCAACTCTCTTCACCTTTTCTTTTCCACAGAGGTCAAGGGCCCTCTTACTCCCCCTATCTCCATTGGTTCAGGCGTTGTCGTCTGCTCACCAAGTGGCTTAGCGTCTGATTTGATATCGTTTCCTCGGGAAGCCTGGAAGCGAGTACGATCACCACGCTTTTCGGATAGTCGATAATTAAATTTCACCACCAGGTCTATGAATGCAGCACATTCCTCTGGTGGGTCTACCACTTGTGATACCACATTTTTAAGTTCCTCACTAAGACCCTGGTAAAACAAAGAGGTCCGCTTCTCCGCCGACCAATGAGTCTCAGAAACCAACCGGTTAAAAGAGGCTATGTATGTTAGCAGATCCTGTCTGCCCTGCCGTAGCTTCAATAGTTCTGAATCACTCGCCTGCATAAAAGCATGCTTAGCGAACAACCCCCGCATCAACTCCTTAAATGCCGCATATTTGCGCAACACATGATCACCACTTTCCACCAAGGGAATAGCCCACTGAGCAGCTGTGCCAGCCAAATATGAAATAGTGAAAGCAACCTTAGCAGAGTCATCGGGAAAGGCGCCCGGTTTACACATAAAATGCAATAGGCACTGATTCATGAACATCCCAAACTTCTCACTGTCCCCGTAAAACCTCTCAGGAGGAGCCAAAGGAACAGGAACAGGGGACGTCACAGTAACTGCTATAGGAGCCCCAACTCCGCTAGTGCTCTGTCCCGCCCCTCCATACTGGAAAGTTGCAGGCTGTATAACGGGACCCTGCCCTCTCGTTTGTGTCTGTTCTCTGGCCCTCACAGCCCCAAGTTCCTGCCTCAGGCCCACATTTTCCTGGCGTAAGTCATGCACCTGTGCCTGTAGGGCTGCCAGCGCCCCCATCACGTCTTGCATGGTAGGGGCATCAGCGCCTCCTCCTGACATGTGTCCTGCGTCCACGTCCATACCCGTCCGGGCAGTGTATTAATTCGTGGGCTTGATATTCTGTCGGGTTCTCCCTCTACCCACACACTGCAGGAACGAGGTATGTTCCAATCCACTTCCCCGACTCACCAGCCACTCACAAGATATAAACAGTGAGTGCACTAATGACCCAGAAAATGGAGTGGAGTATGCAGAGATACCAAGTCTTCCACCCCTGTTGAGTGAAGAATAAACTGTTCCCTCCTCCGCGCTTCCGCACCTGCATAGACAGGAAAGAAACACTTCGCAATAACATCTGTCCCCAGCGTCTCACCATAGAATGACCATATCCTGCTATAACATTAAACATAACCTTACCAGTGGAAAGTGCAGGCTCTGTGTCACGGAGGCTTCAGTCAATCAGCAAGACCCCTCCAAGATAACATCTCTTGAATACTAGGGAAATGACTGACCCCATAGGGAGTAACACTCTGTTCTTTTCGTTTCCAGGGGAAAAAATACACGTCTTACTTTCGCCATGCACAAAAAAAAAACCTTATATCTTGACTGTAATAACACTGTAATAACGTAAATCTCTGTGACTTGGGAAAGGGCAAAGAATAATAATCTTAAAGTGCCAATGGCTTTGCAACCGTAAATGAATTCACGCTCGCGGAGTGACCCCAAATGTCATCTCCGGAGCCTAACGATGTGGAGCGGTGCCGAGGTGAAACGCGCATAACAGAAGAGAAGCGCTGATACAACACCGAGGCTCCTTACTTTAATAGAAGGAAACGGTTACAAGTCGGGGGAAACCAGGAGCCCCTACCAATACCCAAAACCCGACAAAATATAATCCTTTGTAATAGCACCAAAAACGGGACAAAAACGAAGACAAGGACTCCCTGACTGACTTCCTAAGAAAGGGAAAACGAAGGAAAGGAAGGGAAAAGGGTGCAGAAAACCCCACAAGGGAAACACCAAGGGAAAGGGAATAATTCCAGCGTTTCTCACGGGCCCGTGAGAAACGGCAAAAACGATCCAAACAGCACAGGAACCAGGCAATCCAGAACCCACAGGTTAGCAATATCAAGCACTGAAAGCAAGGTAGGACTGGCTTAAATCTAAAACAATTCAGAAAAGGGGGTGGTGATGAACAGAGTGTCTGAATTAAGCAGACCACTCTTACCCAGTCCAAAGATCAGGGCTTAATCCATCACCGTTATTTAGCTCACTGCACCATCCCAGCTCAGAACCTGGACGGCAAAAACGATCCAAACAGCACAGGAACCAGGCAATCCAGAACCCACAGGTTAGCAATATCAAGCACTGAAAGCAAGGTAGGACTGGCTTAAATCTAAAACAGGCAGGTCATGTGATAGCAAAACATAGTCATAGATAGAGGACTGAGAGCTGATTCCTAACAGTACCCCCCCCCCCCCCCAACAATCCTCCCCACCGGCCGGGGTTTCAGGGGATGCTGTCTGTGAAACAATCTGACTAATCGAGGCGCATGCACCCCCCCAGCTGGCTCCCACGTCCTATCCTCCGGAGCATACCCCTTCCAGTCGACCAGATAAAACAGACGTCCCCTCCTACGCCTAGAGTCTAGAATAGCCTGGACCTCAAACTCTTCCTGTCCATCACACACCACAGGAGCAGGAGGGGGCAACACCTGATCCGAAGGGACAAAGGGCTTCAACAACGAAGTATGGAACACAGGATGGATTTTATAGTCCTGTGACAACCGGAGTTTCATCGCCACCGGATTAACAACCTTGATCACCGGAAAAGGGCCTACAAACCGTGGCTGTAACTTACGCGACCCCAGCAATCGCAAATTACGATAAGCCAACCAAACCTGATCACCCACACGATACTTTGGGGCAGGGGCCCTCTGCCGGTCTGCCTGGTGTTTCATAGCAGCCTTAGATTCCTGCAGCCTTACTCTTGCCTCTTCCCCGATATCACTCACCACTTACACACATCATCAATGGCTGGCACGTGCCCCGTGGGTTGGATAGCTAACGCTCTAGGATGATAGCCCGATGAACAATAGAACGGAGTCATCCCCAAGGCAGCATGCATACTGTTGTTATAGGCGAATTCTGCTATGGGAAGAGCGGTTACCCAGTCACATGACAGGGACGTAATCAAACACCTCAAGTACTGTTCCATGGTCTGGTTGGTACGCTCCGTCTGACCATTGGACTGCGGATGATACGCAGACGACAACAGTATTTCCATTTTAAGCACCAAACAAAGCTCCGTCCAGAAGTGGGACACAAATTGGGCCCCCTGTCTGATATTACTACCGACGGCAAGCCATGTATCCTCACAACCGAGGTCATAAACTCCAAAGCCATCTCCCTTGCTGTAGGGATCCCAGGTAGCGGAATGAAATGTGCCACCTTCGTAAACAGATCTACCACCACAAAAATGGCGGTAAACCCAGACACAGATGGAAGGTCAGTTACGAAGTCCATACTAACAGTATGCCAAGGAGCAGGAGGGACTTCCAACGGCTACAAAAGACCAGAAGGCTTACTATGTGATGGCTTACAAATGGCACAAACAGGGCAAGCGGACACGTAGCTCTGGATATCACTCGCCAGTGACTCCCACCAGAACCATCTCATGCATAACTCCTTCGTCTTACCCATCCCCGGGTGTGCCACCAATGCTGAAGAATGACACCACTCCAAGACCTTCCCTCTCAAGTCTGGGGGTACAAACAACCAGCTCTCATGGTATAATAACCCATCCCTGATTACCACCTGAGGCAATGCTAACCAAGGAGCTAAATCCGTGTGACGTAACCGCTCTTTCACCATAGAGGGGAAGTCATCAGCTGTTACTACCCCAATGATCCTGTCCTCATCGATCATCGGTCTTTCTTCTTTCACTAGACTCACCTCACCCGGATCAACATGGATCCGGGAAAGAGCGTTCGATTTAATCTGCTGAGCTGCGGGTCTGTAGGTTATGACAAAGTCATATTCGTTGAAAAACAGAACCCATCTCATCTGTCGTGGAGTCAAGGCCCGGGCAGACCGGAAAAACCCCAGGTTTTTATGGTCTGTATAGATCATAATAATATGCCGGGCGCCCCAGAGATAATGACGCCATTCCTCAAAGGACAGTTTCACAGCCAGTAACTCCCTTTCCGCTACTGTATAGTTGCGTTCGGCTGGCAACAATGTTTTAGAGAAAAAAGCGATGGGGTGCATGTGGCCCGTACCCTCCTCCCGCTGGGATAAAACCCCACCCACCGCACAAGATGAAGCATCCGTTTCAACAAAAAACGGCAGGGCAGGATTAGGATGTGCCAACACAGGTGCAGACGTTAAGTTCCTAAGCAACGACCGGACGGCCTCCTGAGCCTCATCGGAACAAACGAAGGGAACCCCCTTCTTCAACAGGCGGGTCATGGGAACCACGATATCGGAGAAATGAGAAATAAATCGCCGATAAAAGTTGGCGAACCCTAAGAGCACCTGTATGTGCTTCAAAGTTGTTGGTACCGGCCAGGTCACAATCGCCTGTATCTTCTTTGGGTCCATTCGGATACCGTCAGTTGAAATAAGGAAATCCAGGAACTCCACCTCTGAGGTGCTGAAGTGATACTTTTCCAGTTTAGCATATAGTCGATGTTCCTGCAATTTCTGCAACACTTGTATCACATGTTCGTCATGCTCAGCACCGGTCTCCGAATAAATGAGGATGTCATCCAGATAGACGATGACCGTCCTGTCCAGATACTCACTAAGAACCTCATTTATGAAATACTGGAACGCCGCCGGCGCATTACATAAGCCAAACGGCATCACACAGTATTCAAACAAGCCATGTTTGGTCTTAAAAACCGTCTTCCACTCATCTCCGGGCTGAACACGAATAAGATGATAAGCGCCCCGCAAATCCAGTTTGGTAAACACCTTGGCCTTGCGGAGCTGGTCCAACAACACGGGGATGAGCGGAAGAGGGTACTTATTCTTCACTGTGGCCTTGTTTAAAGTCCTATAGTCCACACAAGCCCTCAACGTCCCCTCCTTCTTCGGTATAAAGAAGATCGCTGATGACACAGGCGAACAGGAGGGACGGATAAACCCCAACTTCAGCATCTCATCCAGATATTCCTTGAGATGCTGTTCTTCAGGTTCGGATAACGCATAAATGCGACTACATGGCAAAGGAATGCTGGGCACCAAATCGATCTTACAATCGAATGATCGGTGCGGGGGAAGACTCTGAGCATATCCCTTATCGAAGACATCTTTGTCGGTGGCATACTGCGGTGGAACACCGCCTACCCCCGTCGCTGCACAAGACAGCGGAGGGACCCTTTCACTAGCCTCACTATAGCAATGTTCCAAACAGTAAGCGGAATCCAAGGTCACCAATCGCTGCACCCAATCAATCCTAAGATTGTGTTCCTGCAGCCAGGGAACCTCCAACACTAGACCAAAGGAAGGAGCATCGATCAAATCAAACACCACCAACTCGGAGTGCCCATTCTCGCATAACAACTGTAAAGGAATGGTTTGACGGGTGATACACCCTGATGTCAATTCCATCCCATCTATGGCTCTTACTGGCTCTGGTTGGTTTTTATAATGACAGGAAACTCTCAATTTATCTGCCAAAGATATGTCAATGAAATTACCGGTGGCGCCAGAATCTAACAACACAGACACCGGTACTCGTCTGTGCACCGAAAGCAACAGATGGGCTGTAATGACGAAATGTCTCGGTGCCACATCTACTGCCCCCAGTACCTCATACTGTCCCCTCAACTCTTCTTCCTGTTGGGGGCAACCATCCACCTGAATATATGCTACCTTCTTACCATACCCAGCACCTGATGGTTTAACAGGGCATTCCCTAACAAAATGACCTCCCTGTCCACAATATAGGCATAGATTCAACTCTCTTATCCTTTTCTTTTCCACAGAGGTCAAGGGCCCTCTTACTCCCCCTATCTCTATTGGTTCTGGCGTTGTCGGCTGCTCACCAAGTGGCTTAGCGTCTGATTTGATATAGTTTCCTCGGGAAGCCTGGAAGCGAGTACGATCACCACGCCTTTCGGATAGTCGATGGTTCAATTTCACCACCAGGTCTATGAATGCAGCACATTCCTCTGGTGGGTCTACCACTTGTGATACCACATCTTTAAGTTCCTCACTAAGACCCTGGTAAAACAAAGAGGTCCGCTTCTCCGCCGGCCAATGAGTCTCAGAAACCAACCGGTTAAAAGAGGCTATGTATGTTAGCAGATCCTGTCTGCCCTGCCGTAGCTTCAATAGTTCTGAATCACTCGCCTGCATAAAAGCATGCTTAGCGAACAACCCCCGCATCAACTCCTTAAATGCCGCATAATTGCGCAACACATGATCACCACTTTCCACCAAGGGAATAGCCCACTGAGCAGCTGTGCCAGCCAAATATGAAATAGTGAAAGCAACCTTAGCAGAGTCATCGGGAAAGGCGCCCGGTTTACACATAAAATGCAATAGGCACTGATTCATGAACATCCCAAACTTCGCACTGTCCCCGTAAAACCTCTCAGGAGGAGCCAAAGGAACAGGAACAGGGGACGTCACGGTAACTGCTATAGGAGCCCCACCTCCGCTAGTGCTCTGTCCCGCCCCTCCATACTGGAACGTTGCAGGCTGTATAACGGGACCCTGCCCTCTCGTTTGTGTCTGTTCTCTGGCCCTCACAGCCCCAAGTTCCTGCCTCAGGCCCACATTTTCCTGGCGTAAGTCATGCACCTGTGCCTGTAGGGCTGCCAGCGCCCCCATCACGTCTTGCATGGTAGGGGCATCAGTGCCTCCTCCTGACATGTGTCCTGCGTCCACGTCCATACCCGTCCGGGCAGTGTATTAATTCGTGGGCTTGATATTCTGTCGGGTTCTCCCTCTACCCACACACTGCAGGAACGAGGTATGTTCCAATCCACTTCCCCGACTCACCAGCCACTCACAAGATATAAACAGTGAGTGCACTAATGACCCAGAAAATGGGGTGGAGTATGCAGAGATGCCAAGTCTTCCACCCCTGTTGAGTGAAGAATAAACTGTTCCCTCCTCCGCGCATCTGCACCTGCACAGACAGGAAAGAAACACTTCGCAATAACATCTGTCCCCAGCGTCTCACCATAGAATGACCATATCCTGCTATAACATTAAACATAACCTTACCAGTGGAAAGTGCAGGCTCTGTGTCACGGAGGCTTCAGTCAATCAGCAAGACCGCTCCAAGATAACATCTCTTGAATACTAGGGAAATGACTGAACCCATAGGGAGTAACACTCTGTTCTTTTCGTTTCCAGGGTAAAAAATGCACGTCTTACTTCCGACATGCACAAAAAAAAAACCTTATATCTTGACTGTAATAACGCTGTAATAACGTAAATCCCTGTGACTTGGGAAAGGGCAAAGAATAATAATCTTAAAGTGCCAATGGCTTTGCAACCGTAAATGAATTCACGCTCGCGGAGTGACCTCAAACGTCATCTCCGGAGCCTAACGATGTGGAGCGGTGCCAAGGTGAAACGCGCATAACAGAAGAGAAGCGCTGACACAACACCGAGGCTCCTTACGTTAATAAAAGGAAACGGTTACAAGTCGGGGGGGGAACCAGGAGCCCCTACCAATACCCAAAACCCGAAAAAATATAAGCCTTTGTAAGAGCACCAAAAACGGGGCAAAAACGAAGACAAGGACTCCCTGACTGACTTCCTAAGAAAGGGAAAACGAAGGAAAGGAATGGAAAAGGGTGCAGAAAACCCCCCGAGGGGAACTCCAAGGGAAAGGGAATAATTCCCGCGTTTCTCACGGGCCCGTGAGAAACGGCAAAAACGATCCAAACAGCACAGGAACCAGGCAATCCAGAACCCACAGGTTAGCAATATCAAGCACTGAACGCAAGGTAGGACTGGCTTAAATCTAAAACAGGCAGGTCATGTGATAGCAAAACATGGTCATAGATAGAGGACTGAGAGCTGATTCCTAACAATCTAACCCTCCAGGTGGTGCCGGTCCTCGACTGAGATCCTTTCTGGTGTTCGCCGTGCAGAGACCGTTTGGTCAATTCAGAACTTGGCAGGGAGAGGCTGGAGATTTGTGCTTGTTAAGGTTGTCGACATGTGCTTGACTTGTATTGGCCAATAATGTAATTATCGTGATTTTTGTGATTATATGTAAATTCCAATTTACATAGGCAGGTAATGTGGAGATTTTCTCTAAATTGCTACTTTGCATACAATATTGTATATACTACAATATTCTTGGCATGCCTGTTTCAAGCCCACTTCGTAGAATGTGCTGCTTTCTTGGAGGTACCAACATGAATCTTGAACGAGCGCAGCCGGCTCCCTCTGAGGGGACACCAAATAAGGACATGTATATTAAAAATTGTATTTCTTCTATAATGTACAGCACATTATGGAATAAATATGCCAGCAAGGATCCTGAGTTGCGTTGGCCTATAAATGGGTCATTTGATCTTAGAAAAATTCAGTATGTGGAACAATGTATGTTTAAGCGCAAGAGTAGACAAGATATGTTTGACTGTGTATGAATGTGGGAGAAAGAAGCGCTTGAACAAGTGAGAAGAAAGCAAGCTTTGGTAGAAAAAAGAACAACGCAAAAATATCTATGCAAAAGCGTTAGAGATGACAAATAAAGAGATGAAGAAGATAAAAGAGAGAGAGAATTGGGAGCGTTGTTTACAGATGCATGGCCAATACCCTGTCCGGCGCCCTCTTTACCCTCTCCTTAATAAACCTTAGGATGATTACATTTTGTTGGATCGCTCTCCGCCTCCTTATACTCTTCCCTCTGCTCCTACCCTTGATTCTGAGGATGATATTTCTCCTTCAGATCAGGATAAGTTAGGATCAGATGCTCGGCGACAGACTCGCTCTTTTCTGGCGGCTGACCTTGCGGCCACTCTTAGATCTGCTGCTCGCAAAGCAACTTGTGGTAACATTTCTGCTTCAGATCTTACAGTCGATGTACAACAATGGCTGGATAGAGACCAGTTATACTTTGCAGAGATGTTTACCACAGAAGTAATTGAACAGTTTAGAAAGCATTCCACAAAATTAGAGCCTGTTGATATAGCAAAGGATTGTAAACAATTGCATGACAGTCTTTTTCTCCATTCCCAGGTGGCTGACTTAATTAGACGCGTGGTTAAACTATGAACTGATGCATTCCGTTTGCGAGAGGAGAAAAAGGCAGCTACTGCTGCTGAACAAACAATTCAGACCACCGTTCTGCAGGATGACGCTCCAGGGACAGATAAGAATGTTGTAGTTCATGAGAAACCCATGCGGGAAGCTGCGCATTTATATGTCCCTCCTAAGGGTGCGGCAACGGATGATAATAAAGATTCCAATGATGCGAAGGGTTATTTTATTTATAATTGGGTATATACTCCTTGGAGTAGAGTGGATGTCATGGCTCTTAAAGCAGCTTTGGCTGATCCGCAGAAGAATCCGAACGCTTTTTATGAAGAAGTTGAAAGGGCCATTAGTTCTTGTACTATGACTTTATCTGATATTGATATGTTTTTTGGGCTTATTCTGCCCCTGATATGTGGCGGTTTATCCGTAAAGTCGATGATTATGCAGCTTTTGGGGATGTTTGGAAGGGACTAGAGAGGATAGATGCGGAATGAGAACCAGCACAGAAGCCGCGTCAAGAAATTTTAGACCTTCCAAAGGCTATAATAGTTCAATTGAATACTCTTATTCCTCCTAAAAAGATAGATTGGACTATGTTAGCACTCTGTAAGCAAAAGGCAGACGAATCGGTCTCTGACTTTTTCACATGTTTTGAGGAGACATTCCATGACTGTAGTGGCCAGTCATTGACAGATGACACAGGCAGGCATCTGTTTGTTGATAAATTTGTCACAAACATGTTGCCAGGAATAGCTAGTCACCTAAAGGCCAGCCAGAGTTCATGGACTACGTCTTCACCAGTCTCTCTCTTGACCATGGCTCAGTATTATGAATGACAGGAATCAGAAGCCAAGGGCCACGAGAATAAAAAGCTTAACGATCTAAAAACGAAGGTTATGCTAGCTCAGGTTTATGGTCCATCTTATAGAGGTGACAGCAGGGGTGGACTTGCGATGTATCGCCCCAGCACAACCTCTTTCACCCGAACTACTTTGTCCCCTAATCAGTGCGCTTATTGTAAGGAGATTGGACATTGGGCTGCTGACTGTCTGCAATTGCATGCTCAGCAATACCAGTATGGCCGAGGACAAATGAGAGGCCTCCCTGGGAATTTAGGATGTAGGGGAGCTATGGACAATCGTACCAGGGTTGAGGCTGTTGAGCATACTCAGAATTCTTCTGATACTTTTGATCGACGTAACCAATATCAGATGTCTGATTATCCAATCGCTGATTTGAAGGATTCTGCTTATGCATAGAAATGCCTAGGATGGTTTATGGAATCAGTTGAACTCCCAGTAGATCAGAAGGATCCTTATGTTAATGCACGTGTTTTGGGTTCTACTGATCGGTTTTTGTTTGACACAGGAGCTACTCATAGCGCTCTGTCTAAACAATTGGTTACAAGGGCTTTCCTGTCTGGCTTACCCATTACATTGATACGTTTTGATGGGACACCTTCCCTTAGCCCACTGTCACAACCACTTGCATTTCATGTTGATACATTTTCTGCTCCATGTCCATTTTTGCTTTCCCCTAACACATTGTGGGTTTCGACATGCTCAAGCATTTCAGGGCTATGATACGCTGTTCCCCAGAAGGTGTGCATGTTATCTTGAATGACAACTATCCCTTGGTTGAAAAATCTTGTCTTGTTAGAGAAGATATTGCACTAACTTCACTTCCTAGTACTTTGTGGGCTACGTCAGACACAGATGTAGGACAAATGGTTATCCCACCAGTTCATATCCACGTGATGGAAGGTGCTTCATTGCCTCGGTTACCTCAATACAACATTTCTTGAGGAGGCATTAATACGAATTGTTCAGGGTTTGATTGAAGTGGGGGTTGTGAAAGAGGTCCCTTACAATATTAGCAATAGCCCTATCCTCCCCATTTTGAAGAAAGACACAGATACTAAAATCTACAGGTTTATCATTGATTTGCGAGAGGTTAATAAGATTGTAGTGCCCCAATACCCCATAGTCTCCGACATCACGCCACTCCTTACCATGGTTCCTCCGTCTCCTTATACATTTTCAGTGATAGATTGCTTTCTTTTCAATCCCTATCCATCCTGATATTTGTTCGGCTTCTTTTTGGATAATAAATCATTCAGATTTTGTAGAGTTCCACAGGGGTATACAGAGAGTCCTAGTATTCACAGACAAGCGTTGAAAAGACAACTTGGTTCTTTCCCCGTGTCAACAGGGGTGGCTCTCATACAATATGTCTATGACATCTTGTTGGCAGCTGATACTCCTGAGCAGTGTGAAAAAGGAACACTGTCATTGCTTTTATTTCTTGCATCACACCATCACAAAATTTCTCAGAAGAAATTGCAATATTGTAGACAGAAGGTTAACTCCTGTCTAAGGAGGGACGTGCACTTACACCTGACCGCATTCAAGCCATTTTAGACACACTTTTGCCCCGTACTCAGAAAGATGTTCTTACTTTCATTGGTCTTACCTCTTTTTGTAGGCAATGGATCCCTAGTTTCTCACACATTGTGAAACCTTTGTTGGGCCTCTTGACCAAAGACACTTCAATGCCTCTCCCATGGACAACTGAATGTCAGAATGCTTTCCAACAGTTGTGTCAAGCTCTCTGTCCTGCACCAGCATTAGGCACCCCAGACTACACTGAGGTTTTCACACTATATGTACACGAGAGGGATGGTTGTGTGCTTTCAGTTTTAGTACAGACACATGGTGATAAGCAGCGTCCTTGTGCATATTTTTCCGTTGTCCTTGATCCATTCGCTCATGCGTTGCCTGGGTGTTTCCGTGCTGTTGGAACGGCAGCTGTGTCCATACGTCAGAGTGAAGGGATAGTCTTGTCACATAGATTGCTTGTGTTAGTACCCCATGCAGTTGATGTCCTTTTGAACCAAACCAAAACGCAGCATTTAACTAGTGCTCGTTTGACAGGATATGAATTGACAACTTTGGCTCCTCACATCACTCTGAAAAGATGTTCAACTCTGAATCCGGCGACTCTGTTGCCATATCCAGCGACTCAGTCCCAGTCACAAGAGCCTCATGATTGTATATTCCTTACTGAGGAACAGACAAAGGGTTGTGTCGACTTGCAAGATACGCCCCTCTCAAATGTGGATGGAGAACTGTGGGTTGATGGGTCATGTTTGAAATTACCAGTTGGCTCAACATTAGCTGCATATGCAAACACAACACTTTAGACGGTAGTTGAGACAGCTCGTATTCCACAGAAGTCATCTCAGGCAGCTGAGCTAATAGCCCTGACGAGAGCGTGTGAACTTAATACTGACTTGTCTGTTAACATCTACACTGATAGCCGCTATGCTTTCGGAGTGGCTCACGACTTTGGCTTACTCTGGAAGGAAAGAGGCTTTCTTACATCCCATGGGACGCAAATAGTTCATGGAGAGTTGGTGCACAATCTCCTGACTGCCTTAACATATCCGAAGAAGATAGCGATTGTTAAGTGTAGTGCACATAAGAAGGTGACAGATGGAATAGGACAAGGCAATGCCTTCGCAGATCACATAGCCCGCGAAACTGCAATCCAGCAAAGCACCACATCTATGTACGTGGTGAAGTCACAGGCTGAACGTTGGCATGATGCCAGACAGGATGTGCTAGATATGCAGAGATCTACATCTACAGAAGAACTTGAGCAATGATCTAAGGAGGGAACATTGGATGATGAGGGCTGTTGGAGAAATAAAGATATGACTAAGTGGCGATTGCCCACAACCTACTTACTTTCTATGATTCATATGGCACATGGGTCTGCACATGTTGGAGCCTCCTCTATAACGAAGCTGCTTACGCAAGTTTGGGAGCATCCAGAGATTGCCGGCATGGCTAAAAAGATAGTGCAGTCCTGCTTGATATGTCTTCAGTACAATCTTGGAAAAAGGACACGAACTACAGGAGGGTTTGCTAAACCAACTGCACCTTTTGAAGTTCTGCAAATGGATTATATCCAGCTTGAACGTTGTAACACTTTGAAATATGTCCTAGTGGTGGTATGTGCCTTCAGTAAGTAGATAGAGGCGCACCCTATGAAAGACAATACAGCTCTTACTACAGCAAAGGTGCTTCTAAAAGAATTCTTCCTCAGATTTGGTGTTTTCAAACTTTTGTGGAGTGATAACGGACCCCATTTTATTGGGCAAGTTGTTGAGTATGTCCTGAAAGGATTAGGGATTAAGCAGAAGTTTCATGCTGCCTTCCATCCACAATCAGCAGGGGTTGTGGAGCGATACAATGCTACACTGGTGCTGAAGCTAGCAAAAATCCAGGCTTCTACATATTTGAAATGGCCTGACGCACTACCCTTGGCATTGTTGTCCTTTAGGTCAGTGCCACATTCACGATCTGGCCTTACACCGTATGAGGTGGTATTTGGAAGGCCTATTAATATTTGGGGAATTCCTAAGCCGCGCCCCATACATGATATACCTGGTGTCTTGATGAGTGACTACCTATCACAATTGACTGACAGCTTGATTTCTATTCATCAGCAGGTTCGAGAAGCTCTTCCTGACAGGTCGGAAGGTGAAGGCCACGAACTACAGCCCGGCGATCATGTGATGATCCAGTCCTCCCAGAGATCGAGCAATTTGGAACCTAGGTGGCTCAGCCCAGAACAGGTCCCCCTGGCGACAAGAACTGCAGCCCGAGTGACAAACAGGAGGAACTGGGTGCATTCCACCCACTGCAAAAAGGTGCTGTCTATCTTGGTGGTACCTATTGCCTGGTCGACCATCGAGACATCCTGGACACAGAGTGAGGCCAAGCTACATCACCTGAAGAACCTGAGGGGGTCTTCCCGGACCACATGATCCCTGGTACATCCCGATACCAACTGCGACCCCTGAGAGAAACTGCATCGCTGAAAGAGACTGGTTGAGCATCCGTCCTGGGTTTGTGATAGACTGATGTGGTGAGGAGGGGATCTTTTTGCTTAGTGACACCCATCTCAGCCCTCAGTGAAGAAACCAATGGCTGCCCAGGACTATAGAGCTCCATCTGCTTTGTTTTTTCAGCATCAAGCGACTATGCCTGTGAAAGAGACCTCGACTGCTGCGAGAATCTGTGACAAGATGATTATGTGCATTGTTGGGTTTACTGTCAGTGTGATCATTATGGCAGTAATTACTTGGGTTGTAGAGGAAGTGGCTCCTGCTCAAGCAATTCTGACTGCCAGTACTCTAGCACCCTTTGAGCATCACTACTTTTCTCTCCCATATCATGAGCAGAAACATCGACAATCCTATCTGATTAATACGTTCATCCAGATGTTACACCACACACATAATGCTATGAACATTACCAACTGTTGAGTGTGTGGAATGATGCCTGCTCATCAGAAAAAGTGAGGAACACCTTTCATTCCTGTGCCATTCTCACACAATGGTTCTTGTCAAGCCTTGTTCGCACTTTTATTGGCTTCTGAAGTGGCTGATATTACTGATTCTGGTGTAGAGCGGCTAAACTACTATCTTAATAAAGCGTGTTATCCTGATGAGGAAGGCGATCCACAAGCTAAAGGGACTATATGGGAGATGGAGGAGTACCGACGAGGAAATGCTTCTACACATTATGTTTACCCAAATACTTGAACATCTAAGGGTAATGGACCTGCTGTTATAGCTGCCACTAGAGCCCGAGCAGATTTATGTGTGAGTAGTGTTGGGAAAATTCCAGTGGGAAGAAGCGAATGTGCTCTGGTTTTGAACATTGCTGGCACCAACTACAGCCGCTTCAAATCGTAACATAACACCTATTTTATATGTGGGAACAAGGGGTACTATAATTTAACTGTTAGCAGGTCAGGAACATGTTATGTGTCCTTTTTATCACCTCCTGTGTTTCCGGCACCTGCATCATATCACAAAGACTATCGACTGTTTAATGACATTTCCAAGAACAGATACAAAAGAACAATAAGTAATGATGAGGTAGATCAGACTGACACCGCACTTCAGCAATATGTTGATTTTAATTTGGGGCTGTTCTTCTTTGTTGGTGCTGCCTTGAACAGTAGGAAAATCAGACGGTTCACACGTGTCGTAGAGGCTGTGACCAACTAGACAGCTATAACACTTGGAAACATCACAGAGGAACCACAGATTGTGAGGATTGTGGTGCTCCAAAACCGTATGGTCAAGGACGTAGTCCTGGCTGATCGAGGAGGTGCATGCCGCATTATCAGGAGTAGTTGCTGCGTGTACATTCGAGATCATGCCCCTTCAGTTTTTGATGCAATATCCAAGCTACACAAAATAGCTGCTGAGATTCACCCTGATACTGGAACATGGACTTTGACCGGGTGGCTATGGACACTGTTTATCACCTGGGGCTAGAAGTTGTTGATGATATTATGTATATTGTTTGCAATTCTGATGACCTGCTGTTTATGTATACAATGTAAATGTAAATGTGTTTCGATTTATATAGCGCACTTTAACCCAGGGGTCCCAAGGCGCTTGCTTAGGGAACCCGTCCTGATATTCCTCTGTGAGATATCCCGGCCAGGTATCCACAAGGTGAAAGCCAGGCATCCCGCCGCGAGGGGCCGTAGTGGAGATTAAGCAAGCTATTGCCCAGAGTCGCAGAGTGTGACCCCGTGAGTCGAGTAGGCACCGGAGCGAGAATTGTCGACTCCGTAGAATTTTTGAGCCCGAGACCCGCCGAGGCGGGGAATCGAACCCTGGTCCACGGCCGATCTCAGCTTCCGGGTCTGCCGCCTCTAACCACTGAGCCATGCGGACCAATGCTTTGCCCTTTCTGTATCACTGCTTGTACACCTACCAGACGTGATGTTAAACAAATGAATGCCCAACGTGTACTACAGAAAGAGATTGATGAAATTATGAGAATCGACATACATGATGTATACTTAGACTCTTCTAGATTATAGAGGTCTTCAGCTAATGCTAAAATGGTCGTCTGTGGAAATTTGGCAGAGATCACTGTTAGCATTGAGCTGAAGCCAAATTGTTTCCGGCAGCCATCTTCGCTGACCATGTGCTCCTTCCTTCTTCGTTGTTGCTTGCCCTTGTGCTTTGCTCAAGAACTGGCTATACTTAGCCCCTGCTACTCTGCACGTGCTCAGAAGAGTCTGTAGCTGCCAATGCACTTACTCTAGTCTGTTACTGTCAGGCTGTTTTAACTGAAGTCAGCAACTCATTGCCCCTCCTTCTTTGTTGACTGTGCATTTTTTGTATGACCATCTATGTATGTAACTCTTCCTATGTGTACTTGTACCGCCTCCTTTTGAGCTCTGTGTGGGTATAAAAGACCCACAATTCTTCTACTCCTTGTGCTACTTCATACACAGCCGAAGGGTGTTGTATGAATGTAGTTCCACCTCATGAGGTTTATTAAAGTGTTTTCATGATATTTCAGCATCCGCCAATCTCTACTTATTGGTCTGAGGACTAATGCGCAGAAGGGGAACCCCAAGCACCGGTAGGCCTTGCTGAGGTATAATTTTACAACTGGAGGTACCTGGTGGGCTAGTGGACCCCTAAGGACCCTTAAGGAGATAGGGACTTAATCCCCCAATTCAGAACACGCCAGGAGGCTAGTTTGCAGAGTGGTACAGTGAAGGGGACAGGTCCTACGAGGAGATGCCGTCTTTTTTTCTTTTATTTTATAGTTAGAAGGGGCGATGTGTGGCCCCCCCTTCTCTCAATATTTTATAGGCCCTGGGGACTCCATCCCCCAGGGCCTGCGACATTTCTTTTTTTGAAAAAAGCCAGAAAAAAACAGGAAGGGGCCATGCGGCCCTACTCCCATGACCGATTTTGGCCCCAGAGACCCCATTCCCTGGAGCATGGCCAAAACTGTTATTTAAAAAAAATATAGATTTTTGAGGAGAGAGGTCGCACTGCCCTGCTCCTGAGGCCATTATTGGCCCGGGAACCCCGTCCCCCGGGGCTGTGCCTCATTTTATTTTTATCTCATTGCCCCCTTCCCTTGCTCACTTCTGGCCTGGGGACTCCATCCCCCGGGGCCTGGACAGCCTTGGTTTTGTGTGTTTGGAGGGGCCGCTGGTCCACCTCCTGAGGCCAATTATGGCCCTGGGGACCCCATCCTCTGGGGCCTCACAGCTTGATTTTGTGTGTTTGGAGGGGCTGCATGGCCTTCCTCATGAGGCCAATATTGTCCCGGGGACCCCATCCCCTGGGGCCTGGTCTTTCGTTGGGAACCGTGGAGAAGCCCCAATGCCCCCACGGTCCCAGCTAGCTCCCGGCCTTCTAAGGGAGCTGGCATTGCTTTTGGACAAAGGGAGCTGCTGACATGCAGCTCCCCTTGTCCAAAAGCAACTCTGCTTTGCTTCGTATAAGCGAGAGCAGATTTCCTGCTCTCTCTTCCATGAAACCAAGCAGGAGTTTGCAATGACAAGGCGGGAGCCGTGCTCCCGCCCTGTCATTGCAAACTGCAATGTCCCGGGGGTGGGAACTCCGGGACATTGCTGGAGCCAGCCCTGGGGGGTGGGGATCCCCAGGGCCCTGGAGGGCTCCAAGAGGGGGCAGAGGGTCCCCAGCCCAACAGATAAATAGCCCCAGGGAGGTGGTGGTCCCTGGGTCTGCAACAGACCCCCATACTTCAATAATTAGTGCCCCTGGGAGGTGGTGGTCCCCGGGGCAGTGTAAGCCCCCCACACACAGTTTTGTAAAGTAGCCCCCAGGGAGGTGGTGGTCCCCGTGGTTTCGAGGGGCCCATGAGGCCCCCGCTCATGAATGATGAAAGCCCTGGAGAGGTGGCGGTCCCTGGGGCTTGGGGAGGCGCCCATTAATAAAGAAAGCCCCAGGGAGGTGGCAGTCCCCTGGGCTTGGGGGGAATGCAAGGCCTCCCCACCCACAATTAATAAAGCCCTGGGGGGTGGCATTCCCCAAAGCTTAAGGGGGCCCGCGAGTCCCCACCCATTACTGACGAAAGCCCTAGGGAGGTGGCGGTCCCCGGGCCTGGGGGGCACCCATTAATAAAGAGAGCCCATGGGAGGTGGCGGGCCCCTGGGCTTGGGTGGGCCCGTGAGGCCCCCACCTACAATTAATAAAGCCCAGGGGAGGTGGCGTCCCCCAGGCTGGAGGGAGACGTGTGACCCCGCACATAATAAATAAAGCCCCGGGGATGTGGCGGTCCACTGGGTTGCGGGGGCCCACGCGGCCCCAGATATATATGGCACATTTCCCCAGGGCCTGGCCCACCCTGGGGCTCAAAGAAATGAAGCGCAAGAGCCCACACTTTATTTATTTATTTATTTTCGGCCGGATTTGTGCACCTAGCGCGAAACAGGCCCAAAAATATTTTTTTTTAAATGCTTTTTTGGGCACTGATGGTCATTGTGGGACCCCCTGAGCAGGCCTAGGAGGTCAGGGTGATTTTACCCTGCACCCTTTTCTTGTTTTTAATCCTTTTTTCACCTTTTTTCTTCTTACTCGGTACAGAGGCACAAGATGGCTGCCAATTCTTCCTGGTTTGGAGTGTTGACAGCCAATCAAAATGAAGCTTGTGTTTGGGGGGGTTTGCAAATCCTCCTCTGTCACCAGATATTGATATTGTTTTATTTTTGAATTTCTCAGGAACTACTGAACAGATTTACACCATTAAAAAAAAGGTCACTTTTTGAACCATGACCTACCTTTTTGCTAAATTTGGTGTAATTTCGTTCAGCAGTTTGGGCTGTAGCTTTGTCTAAAATGTCCTATGGAAATGAACATGGAGAAAACGCATTTTGGGAACCCCCTTTTTTTCTCAGCCCCCACTCGACAAATCACCCCGAAACTTTCAAGACAGGAGCAGACCTGAGTGAACCACTAGTTTTGAATAATTCATGAAGATTCATCAAAAGGTGTCAGAGATATTGGCAAAATAAAAAATGCTTTTGAATAGAAGCGAGGTCCTAACTATAACTACATACTGGCGTCTGCCAGTATGACATATGTGTCTGTGTATAATAATATATATATATATATAAGTATACCTAAGGAGACAGAGGCTTTCTTGTGCTGCTGTGCCATGAATAAATGCAACTTTTCCAGTATTGGGCCTCTGTTTGTTGCTTCATGTAGGTGAAATAGATGGGCTGCTCCGTGCCCATTCTTTTAAGAGGCCCCCCTGAAGGGTTGGGGGCTCCTGTACTCGGAGGATTAGCTGTGGTGATGTTAAATTGGGAGTATGAACCACTTGCCCTCTCATGTCCTATCAAAGGAAATGCTAAACCGAGCGAATTGTGAGAGTGCATGGAAGGGATTCAGGCAGGAAGACACCCTTTCTGATCGTGCTGGTGACGGGCATTTTCATGGCACTTTTGAACAATTGATCACTGAGCAACAACTATGAACACACAGGACCAGTTGCAATTTTATTTTCCGCACTAACATTGTGCAGGTAAAATGTGAAAAGGATTTTCTTACCTGTATTTAAAACTAAACTTAACCTGCATTATGGGAAAAGTATTTTAACAAACTTTTCATGTGACTCAATGGTTTTTAAGCATGCACGCTTGCACTTAGCATTTGATATTGCTTCCACCTGTGAGCAAGGTGGAATTTATCACCGAAACGCCTAAGGAGACGGAGGCTTTCTTGTGCTGCTGTGTCATGAATAAATGCAACTTTTCCAGTATTGGGCCTCTGTTTGCTGCTTCATGTTGGTGAAATAGATGGGCTGCTCCGTGCCCATTGTTTTAAGAGGCCGCCCTGAAGGGTTGGGGGCTCCTGTACTCGGAACAACGAAGTAGAGCCAGGAAACAATGAATCCTCAAATGAGTTAGCAGGAAGACGGTTTATTAAATAAAGATGACGCGCTTCGCTCCACAAGGGAGCTTGTTCATATATATATATATATATATATATATATATATATATATATATATATATATATATATATATATATATATATATATATATATATATATATATATATATATATATATTACCTACTGGCGATAGCCAGTAGGTATATATAGTTAGGATTTTTTCTCTATGGAACTTTTGAAAATTCTATGTCTAATAACTTTGGCGTTTGTGGACGGAATCGGCTGAAATTTGCAGGAAAATGGCACATTTTGTTTCTGAGCAGCCCCTGAAAATGTGGGGGGGTTCCGTCAAGGGGGGGCTGAGAAAAAAGGGGGGTCCCAAAACGCGTTTTTCCCATTCATTTTTCCATAGGGCGTTTGGCCTCACTTTTAGCTCGAACGGCTGAATGGATTTGCACGAAACTTGGCAAAATTGTAGGGACTGTTAGCCCGATGTGCCTTTGCTGGGTCTCAATATATGTGCTCCAGTGGATTTTGAGAAATTAACGTTTAAAAAAACAGATATATCTGTGACAGCGTACTCGATAGCGCACCAGTTCGCGTACTTTTCGCGTAACGGAGCTTTGCGAAGCGAAGCTGATTGGCTCTCCGGTGTCTGTCAACATTCTAAACAGTCCGGAGCGGCCGCCATCTTGTCTTTCGGTAGGATCGAGAGACAAGAGGAGGCCAAAACGAAGGGGGAAATGAAGGAAAGGGGGCAAGGTAGACCTCTTCTGACCCCCTAGGATTGATAAGGGGGATTATAAAGTGCCCCGCGGGGCCAAAAAAAAAAAAAAAAATTGCGATTTTTTCTCGTAGAGGCGCAAATCGGTACGTGAACCGGGCAGCTAACTGGGCAGCTAACCGGCAGCGTAACGGGAGTCCGAGGAGAAGCTGATTGGCTGTCAACATTGTAAACAGTCTGGAGCGGCCGCCATCTTGTCTCTCGGTAGGATCGAGAGACAAGAGGTGGTGAAAAATGAAGGGGGAAATGAAGGAAAGGGGGCAAGGTAGACCCCTCCTGACCCTCTAGGATTGATGAGGGGGATATTAAAATGGCCAGCGGGGCAAAAAAAAAAAAACCAAAGAAATTGCGATTTTTCGCCGTAGAGCCGCGCCCCGGTACGCGAACCGGTCAGCTAACTGGGCAGCTAACCGGCAGCGTAACGGGAGTCTGAGGAGAAGCTGATTGGCTGTCAACATTGTAAACAGTCCGGAGCGGCCGCCATCTTGTCTCTCGGTAGGATCGAGAGACAAGAGGTGGTGAAAAACGAAGGGGGAAATGAAGGAAAGGGGGCAAGGGGGAAAGGTAGACCCCTCCTGACCCCCTAGGATTGATGAGGGGGATATTAAAGTGCCCCGCGGGGCAAAAGAAAAAAAAAGAAAATTGCGATTTTTCACGGTAGAGGCGCTTCCCGGTACGCCAACCGGGCAGCTAACCGGCAGCGTAACGGGAGTCCGACATCTTGTGTTTTTGGAGCGTCCGGTTTGCGTACCGGGTAGCGTTCCGGTAAGCGTAACAAGGGGAAAACCAAGAGAAACAGTAAAATAAAATTTAAAGGAATAGATTTCCACCAAACTTGGCAAAATTGTAGGGACTGTTTGTTTGTTGTGCCTTTGCAAGGCCTCAAGATATGTGCACGTGTGGATTTTGTCTAATTAAGGTTAAAAAAATATATTTATATCTGTAAGCGTGCTCTGGCGCGCTTACGTTACGGGTTTTGTTTGCGCTGCGGAGACGATACATCACGTTTATGCGACGCGTCATGAGGCGTCTCACGTGGCTACGTGATACGTCACGTAATAAAGAATATATTTTACAGCTATAGATATTAGCTTTTAAAAAAAACAATGAAATTCACTGAAAAAACCATAGGTTATAGACCATATATAGTTAGGAATTTGCATTTACAAAACCATGAAAATTCACTGAAAAAACCATTGGTTATAGACCATATATAGTTAGGGATTAGCATTTACAAAACCTTAATTTACTCGCACAAAACCATAGAAATTCGCATATATAGTTAGTTGCGATAACTATATATCGCGCACCCGCAATCCACTGCTGATGATGTCACATATTACATCATTCATGACATGGTCAGTGACATCACTGATGACATCACTGATGACATCTCAAATGACATCACTGATGACATCTCAAATGACATCACTGATGACATCACTGATGACATCTCAAATGACATCACTGATGAAATCACTGATAACATCTCATTTGACATTACTGATCACATCACTGATGATATCATTCATGTGATAATACGATGAACCTCTTCAGACTCTAATATAACCTTAGATACAATCAGTGTAAACAGACACTCACAGACTGTCACTCATCCATGGAGTTACTCACACACCTAGTCAGTCATGCAAAGAATCAATCACACCTCCATTTCCTCAACTATACAGTTATACACACCTTACTTAATCAACATATACTAACACATATTTACTCTCTTATACAATCACTGATACAAGTTCACAATGATCCATACAGCCACTCACACATTCACTGGCTCTTATGCACAGTTATTTATATATGTCAACTCTTACATGTACTGTGTTTTACATATGTACTTACTTTGACATGTAGCACTGAGAAATCCAATCACTCACCAATACACTCATGCAGATAGTCAACCGCCCATACAGCTGTTTCCACATGCACTTTTGAACCCATACATCTACTGAATCAACTGCTCACACATCTATGCACAGAGTCACATACCTCCCAGCCACCCCCACACACACACTCACTCTCCCATACAAATATTTGGGCAACCAATCAATAACCCATATAGTTACTCATATAGCTACTGATCAACACATGCAGCAGTTTACAGAACTACAGAAATAATGATGCACAAATTAAGACAGTTTAGTCACTAACCCTTGCACTCAGTGAGACACATTTAATCATTCTCTCATACAGTCAGTCATGCACCTACTAAATCCTTCATCCAAACACTTATACATCCACTCATTCTTCAATATGTAAGACATATTTTAACTTTACAGAAACATACAGTCACTGGATGTTGTCATCAGTGATGTCATCAGTGATGTCATTTGAGATGTCATCCGTGATGTAATTTGAGATGTCATCAGTGATGTCATCAGTGATGTCACTGACCATGTCATGAATGATGTAATATGTGACATCATCAGCAGTGGATTGCGGGTGCGCGATATATAGTTATTGCAACTAACTATATATGCGAATTTCTATGGTTTTGTGCGAGTAAATTAAGGTTTTGTAAATGCTAATCCCTAACTATATATGGTCTATAACCTATGTTTTTTTCAGTGAATATATATATATATATATATATATATATATTCAGTCAGTTGCAGGCACTCCAAGTGAAGAAGACCAACACGGAGCTGATGAATACAGGATTTATTGGCAGCCTGCCAGCACAGGAAAAACAGCAGAAACCCCTTCAATGTTTTTAAAACGCCGGACGCGTTTCGGGAATGGCTTCCCTTCATCTGCGGCGAATGTCAAATGGAAGCTGCTTGCACTAAATCGCGCACCGGTGTTCCAGAAGCCTGCCTCCCGGGCGTGGCTTCATGCAAGGCCTCCTGGCTCTTGTAGTGCGCGTGTAGTTTTACCTCAGTGGGCGTGCAAGTGGTCCAAAAATAAATGAGTTCTTTCCCCAGTGGGTAGAGGGGAAAACTTGCTGCCAACCCGTGCCCCGCTCTGTGGTCACCTTCCTGGTCAGCGGGCCTCATCCTGCATGAGTACCCGCTCACACTCCGTTCCTGTTCGTCCAAACACCACCAGCGTAAGGACAGGACCTGCATGTAATGCGGTGGGTCTCCCTCGCGACCGAAGCTGGCCGCAAAAATTCAGTCAGTTGCAGGCACTCCAAGTGAAGAAGACCAACACGGAGCTGATGAATACAGGATTTATTGGCAGCCTGCCAGCACAGGAAAAACAGCAGAAACCCCTTCAATGTTTTTAAAACGCCGGACGCGTTTCGGGAATGGCTTCCCTTCATCTGCGGCGAATGTCAAATGGAAGCTGCTTGCACTAAATCGCGCACCGGTGTTCCAGAAGCCTGCCTCCCGGGCGTGGCTTCATGCAAGGCCTCCTGGCTCTTGTAGTGCGCGTGTAGGCCACTGGGGAAAGAACTCATTTATTTTTGGACCACTTGCACGCCCACTGAGGTAAAACTACACGCGCACTACAAGAGCCAGGAGGCCTTGCATGAAGCCACGCCCGGGAGGCAGGCTTCTGGAACACCGGTGCGCGATTTAGTGCAAGCAGCTTCCATTTGACATTCGCCGCAGATGAAGGGAAGCCATTCCCGAAACGCGTCCGGCGTTTTAAAAACATTGAAGGGGTTTCTGCTGTTTTTCCTGTGCTGGCAGGCTGCCAATAAATCCTGTATTCATCAGCTCCGTGTTGGTCTTCTTCACTTGGAGTGCCTGCAACTGACTGAATTTTTGCGGCCAGCTTCGGTCGCGAGGGAGACCCACCGCATTACATGCAGGTCCTGTCCTTACGCTGGTGGTGTTTGGACGAACAGGAACGGAGTGTGAGCGGGTACTCATGCAGGATGAGGCCCGCTGACCAGGAAGGTGACCACAGAGCGGGGCACGGGTTGGCAGCAAGTTTTCCCCTCTACCCACTGGGGAAAGAACTCATTTATTTTTGGACCACTTGCACGCCCACTGAGGTAAAACTACACGCGCACTACAAGAGCCAGGAGGCCTTGCATGAAGCCACGCCCGGGAGGCAGGCTTCTGGAACACCGGTGCGCGATTTAGTGCAAGCAGCTTCCATTTGACATTCGCCGCAGATGAAGGGAAGCCATTCCCGAAACGCGTCCGGCGTTTTAAAAACATTGAAGGGGTTTCTGCTGTTTTTCCTGTGCTGGCAGGCTGCCAATAAATCCTGTATTCATCAGCTCCGTGTTGGTCTTCTTCACTTGGAGTGCCTGCAACTGACTGAATTTTTGCGGCCAGCTTCGGTCGCGAGGGAGACCCACCGCATTACATGCAGGTCCTGTCCTTACGCTGGTGGTGTTTGGACGAACAGGAACGGAGTGTGAGCGGGTACTCATGCAGGATGAGGCCCGCTGACCAGGAAGGTGACCACAGAGCGGGGCACGGGTTGGCAGCAAGTTTTCCCCTCTACCCACTGGGGAAAGAACTCATTTATTTTTGGACCACTTGCACGCCCACTGAGGTAAAACTACACGCGCACTACAAGAGCCAGGAGGCCTTGCATGAAGCCACGCCCGGGAGGCAGGCTTCTGGAACACCGGTGCGCGATTTAGTGCAAGCAGCTTCCATTTGACATTCGCCGCAGATGAAGGGAAGCCATTCCCGAAACGCGTCCGGCGTTTTAAAAACATTGAAGGGGTTTCTGCTGTTTTTCCTGTGCTGGCAGGCTGCCAATAAATCCTGTATTCATCAGCTCCGTGTTGGTCTTCTTCACTTGGAGTGCCTGCAACTGACTGAATTTTTGCGGCCAGCTTCGGTCGCGAGGGAGACCCACCGCATTACATGCAGGTCCTGTCCTTACGCTGGTGGTGTTTGGACGAACAGGAACGGAGTGTGAGCGGGTACTCATGCAGGATGAGGCCCGCTGACCAGGAAGGTGACCACAGAGCGGGGCACGGGTTGGCAGCAAGTTTTCCCCTCTACCCACTGGGGAAAGAACTCATTTATTTTTGGACCACTTGCACGCCCACTGAGGTAAAACTACACGCGCACTACAAGAGCCAGGAGGCCTTGCATGAAGCCACGCCCGGGAGGCAGGCTTCTGGAACACCGGTGCGCGATTTAGTGCAAGCAGCTTCCATTTGACATTCGCCGCAGATGAAGGGAAGCCATTCCCGAAACGCGTCCGGCGTTTTAAAAACATTGAAGGGGTTTCTGCTGTTTTTCCTGTGCTGGCAGGCTGCCAATAAATCCTGTATTCATCAGCTCCGTGTTGGTCTTCTTCACTTGGAGTGCCTGCAACTGACTGAATTTTTGCGGCCAGCTTCGGTCGCGAGGGAGACCCACCGCATTACATGCAGGTCCTGTCCTTACGCTGGTGGTGTTTGGACGAACAGGAACGGAGTGTGAGCGGGTACTCATGCAGGATGAGGCCCGCTGACCAGGAAGGTGACCACAGAGCGGGGCACGGGTTGGCAGCAAGTTTTCCCCTCTACCCACTGGGGAAAGAACTCATTTATTTTTGGACCACTTGCACGCCCACTGAGGTAAAACTACACGCGCACTACAAGAGCCAGGAGGCCTTGCATGAAGCCACGCCCGGGAGGCAGGCTTCTGGAACACCGGTGCGCGATTTAGTGCAAGCAGCTTCCATTTGACATTCGCCGCAGATGAAGGGAAGCCATTCCCGAAACGCGTCCGGCGTTTTAAAAACATTGAAGGGGTTTCTGCTGTTTTTCCTGTGCTGGCAGGCTGCCAATAAATCCTGTATTCATCAGCTCCGTGTTGGTCTTCTTCACTTGGAGTGCCTGCAACTGACTGAATTTTTGCGGCCAGCTTCGGTCGCGAGGGAGACCCACCGCATTACATGCAGGTCCTGTCCTTACGCTGGTGGTGTTTGGACGAACAGGAACGGAGTGTGAGCGGGTACTCATGCAGGATGAGGCCCGCTGACCAGGAAGGTGACCACAGAGCGGGGCACGGGTTGGCAGCAAGTTTTCCCCTCTACCCACTGGGGAAAGAACTCATTTATTTTTGGACCACTTGCACGCCCACTGAGGTAAAACTACACGCGCACTACAAGAGCCAGGAGGCCTTGCATGAAGCCACGCCCGGGAGGCAGGCTTCTGGAACACCGGTGCGCGATTTAGTGCAAGCAGCTTCCATTTGACATTCGCCGCAGATGAAGGGAAGCCATTCCCGAAACGCGTCCGGCGTTTTAAAAACATTGAAGGGGTTTCTGCTGTTTTTCCTGTGCTGGCAGGCTGCCAATAAATCCTGTATTCATCAGCTCCGTGTTGGTCTTCTTCACTTGGAGTGCCTGCAACTGACTGAATATATATATATATATATATATATATATATATATATATATATATATATATATATATATTCACTGAAAAAACCATAGGTTTCACCCCAGTTATAGTTAGCTGGAAATTTTACTGATATAAAACCATTGAAATTCCCACGTTATAGTTAGTTGGACTCACTATAACTTGCGCGTGCAATGCACTGCTGATGACATCACATATTACATCACTCATGACATGGTCAGTGGCATCACTCATGACATCACTGATGATACCGTCCTTGTGACAGAGTGACTGACCTCCTTTCACTGTAAAGTAACCCTTGAAACACATATTCAAAAATAGAAACTAATATTTTCAAAAAAGTGAAGATATCTATACCAGTTGCAACAACCAATTCAGTAATTCCACCATTTATATACACATCCACTCATTCATCAACAGTTCTAAATAGTCAGTCATACATATACTCACTCATCATATGTAGTGAGACACCTATACATCCGTTAACACACCGACAGTCTTCCAAAAGTTGCTCATACACATACTCACACATGCAAATAAACTATTGAACATCAATTTTTTAGCATATACAGCTATACACACTCTATCACCTTACTTCTAAAGAAACTTACACATACTTACTCTCTTAAAAAATCACTTATAGAAACACATACTTATTAAAACAAGAATTCTTTCAATCTCTCACTCTCATATATACTCACTTATATACATCAATACTCACATATACTAGATTAAAACATATGTAGTTACTGATAAAGACACTAGTAAGACAGTCATTCACTTACTAACACATACATATACACACTCATTCACCCATACAGTCCGGCACATATGCTGTCTTTAAAACACATACAAACAGTGAGTCAGTCATTTATGCATCTATGTGCAAAGTAACACTCCCACCAAATCATACAGACACTTATACTGATACTAAAAAACATCTAATAACTCATATACACACATATCTAGCTACTCACCAACCCATGCAGCCACTTATACACAAAGTGAAACACTGATACATATATTTAAATATTTAAACATTACTTACTAATATATGTATTCACTAAGATACACTTAATAAGCCAGTTATTCAATATTTTTTTTTTTAAAACCATCCATTTAGACTTTTATTTAAACATTTATTCTCCCATCGACTTTTACATATACATATATAAAACATATTTATTTTTCAGAAAGACACACATTCACTGGATGGTGTCATCAGTGATGTCATGAGTGATGTCACTGACCATGTCATGAGTGATGTAATATGTGATGTCATCAGCAGTGCATTGCACGCGCAAGTTATAGTGAGTCCGACTAACTATAACGTGGGAATTTCAATGGTTTTATATCAGTAAAATTTCCAGCTAACTATAACTGGGGTGAAACCTATGGTTTTTTCAGTGAATTTAATAGGTTTTTTAAATGCTAATTCCTAACTATAACTGGTGTGAAACCTATGGTTTTTTCAGTGAATTTCATAGGTTTTTTAAATGCTAATTCCTAACTATAACTGGTGTTAAACCTATGGTTTTTCCATGAATTTCAAAGGTTTCCATTACTTTTTTTTTTATATTTGACTTTGGAGCGCTCCCGGTGCGTGTACCGATGAACGCCCCGGTGCGCGTACCGTCAGCGCACCAACAAAAAAAAAAGAAAAAAAAAATAATGAAGGAGAGACCATAAGGAATGGGGACAGAGAGAGTGGTGTTAACAGAAAGAGAGCTAAAGGGAGGAACACAGAGGGACTGTGTAATAGATAGTAAGACAGAGAAAAAGTGTAAGAGGAAATAACTGAGAAAAAAAAAATGAATAAGGGAGCAAAAGAAAAGAAGAAATAGGAAGAAGACTAAAGCAGAGGTTCTGGGAGAATGTAAATGGATGATGAAAGTAAAAGGAAGGACAGTTAAGCATGTGAATGACAGGTAGTGACGGAATGAAAGAAAAGGAATAGTAGTGATGGAGGGATAGTAAATAGCAGTGAATATAAGCAAAGAGGGGTGAAACAGGGTACATGTAAGTGAATAAGGGTAAGACATGGGGAATAATACAGCGAAAGAAGAAAGAGAGTAAAAGAAGGAGTGTCACAAAGGAACTAAGTGAACCAGTAAAAAAGGTAAGTGAAGGAGTGTGCATAGACAGAGGTACTGAAAGAAGTTGAATGTGGTAGGAAGTAAACATGGAAGAAAAGAATAAGTGAGAAAAGCAAAGTAAGGAAACAGGGGTGAGGTAGGGTGAGAGAAAAATAGTGAAAATAAAACCAAAGATGATAACAAAAAAGATTTTGTAAACACACTTACCATATAATCAATGCAAACTTGTATCTATGAAAGATAAAAGAAAAAACACGTTATAATTACTTAAAAATATATAATAAAATAGAAGCAACAGTTCATGAGGTTTAAAAATCTACAAAAGTTTACTAAGAAATGATGCAATAGTGAAGGATACAAAAACAGAAAGAAAGTAATGTAGAAAGAGAAAAAAAAAGGAAAAAGAAATAGAAAGAAAACAAATTCCTAAAGATAAATAAGATACTAAAAGAATGTAAGATATCAAATCAAAATCAGTAAAGATAAGAAAATAAAAGCAAAATGAGTGAAAAGGAGAGAAGTCTGATTGAGAAACTATAAATAAAAAAGAGGAATAGAAGATGATTGAGAGTGAGTGAAGTAAAGTAACAGAGTGAAGGGATGAAAGGAATGAAGTTAGTATAGAACGATGGATAAAACAGGAGTGAGAGAGTAAGTACACAGAAAGACAAAAGGAAGAACTAAGTGAACTACAGTACAATGGGTGCGAAAGAAAAAAAATGGAGAAAAAGAAAGAGAGGGTTAGGAAACTAAAGCAGTGGTACTGTGAGAATATGAAAAAGATAAAAAGTGGTGGAAGGAACAGAGGAAATGCAGACAGTTCCTATTAGATTAAGAAGTTGTGAATGAAGTGCACTAAAGAAACAGCGATGAAAAAAGAGTGTAAATTAGTAAAGAGAGGTAAATAAGGGTGAAAAAGAAAATGAGTATAAGACAATGTGAACACAATATAAATTACACAATGCAAACTACACAATAACTTCTACAATATGTTACATTATTTATTTTTGCTGTTCTCAGAATATATTGAATTTCACTTAAATTAGTGAGATCAAAGTCTTCATCATATAACAGCGGGAAAAAAAAAACACAATCTAAAAGATTGTGTTTAAAAAAAACCATTCAAACATACATCTCATATAAGTACACTAATCTTTGATTCACTTACTTTTCCGTGAGATCAAATTGCAGATAGTGAAGGTCCTTTTGGTGGAAAAAAGTCTGCTGTGCTCTATAACTTCCATTTCATCGACTTCCTATGAAAAAAGATCTAACAACATCATATCTTACACTTTCCTCACGGCCAATTTGTGTCAGATATATCAGTATTTTTTACTTTGAGATCCACTTAAAGTATCTACATGAGATTGCAGATAGTGAAGGTCCTTTTGGTGAAAAAAAGTCTGCTGTGCTCTATAACTTCGATTTCATCAACTTCCTATGAAAAAAGATCTAACAACATCATATCTTACACTTTCCTCACAGCCAATTTATGTCAGATATATCAGTATTTTTTACTTTGAGATCCACTTAAAGTATCTACATGAGATTAATAATTTAAAATATTAGATTAACTAACTAACTAACTAACTTTTATTATCTATTCCCGTCTTCAAAGGCCAATTCCCTTTACTAAAACTTTGGTTTTAAAAACACTAGATAAGAATTTGTAGAGTCATAAGGCAAACGTTGTTTATAAGTTAAATGAGAATCATTGCAGTAACTCCATCCATTTTCAGATTTTAAGTAGCATGTATAATGTCCTGAGGTTGTCGAAGATCCATCATGATAAATAATAGCTTCAGTTGTAAAGGTCCTTCCAGAAATTGATAACTGAGAAGCCACAAAATTTTTGATAGAAGTTGTCAATTTAGTTCCATCAGGTCTACATCGTTGAAAAACTAAAATGATATACTGCCCATACCTTTGTATAAATAATGTGGACAGCATTGTACAGTTACATTGGGTACACACCATATTATGATCTGCTGCTTTAACTAGATTTTTAAAAGACACTGATTTACAGTCTGGTAAACTCAAATATATAAATCTTTCAGTGTCTATTCTAGTAGTACTTGATAAACTACAATTGCGGCAGTCATGCTGCTATTGATAAGAAAGACTGAAAAGATTATTTACATCTACACCTTCATCTTCCAAAACACCAAACATATACATTAAAAATTCCTGACAATCCTGCTGAATGTTCTGTGAAAATTTATCTTGACCAGAACACAAATCTAAAATATTTCGAATTTTTGTTACAGTTTCAATTTGTGCTGTACCACTGCTACATTTCTGAAACACAGAATTCAATAAACCACACAATCTTTGATCCCGATTTTCAACAATCTGTTCTTGTAAACTTTTAAGAAAAAAAACAACATTAACCACTACATTAGCATAGCAGTTGACACCAGAACTATTTTCAAACTGAAATCCAACAACATTTTCTCCACAATTCTTTTTCTTCCTGTTTTCAATTACAGTTTTCTCTACTTTTTGTCTTTTTGCAACTACCTCACTACAATTATCCTCATTTCTTCTTTTTCGGCCTACCACACGTTTTTCAAACAGAGGATATTGAGGCAAGTGTGGAGCATACTCTCTTCTTAACCTATTGTATTCTTTAACACAATCTAGATCTGCAGAAATCTTTGTCTCATCACACGCAATCAAGTACAATCCTGATAAAGTTCTGACTCGAGATAATGCCACATATGCCATACCCTCTTTAAACACAGATCTTCCAATGTTCACCAAAGCACTATATACACTTAAACCTTGAGATTTATGAATTGTCACCGCATACGCCAAACAAACAGGAAACTGTTTTCGGCGAACATATAAGTCTTTTACAAGTAAAAATCTAGCAGAACAACGACTTATTTGTTGTACTTGTTCAATCCCATCAAATTTTATTTTTAAAAATTCAATTCCATCTCTATTTCTGTAATTCACAAAATCAACAACATAACCCATTGCTCCATTTACCAGACCGCTTTCAACATTTAAATTCCTTCTCAAAATGATACGACAATTTAAACACACATTCAGAGTCTTTTCAAAACCAGCTGTTTTTGAAATACTTTTCTCCAATGAATCCAATTTAGTTTTCAAATTTTCTGGCAAAACAATTGTTGCACCCATATGCTCTATTTTATCTATTGCTTCCAGTTTCACAATCTCTTCATTTTCTAAGTCTAACATTTTTTGGTTGAAGATGGAACATTCTTGCAGAGTTGGCATCAAACATATCCCAGATTTCTTCTCAGTCATTTTTTTAAAAATATTCTCTGGAAGAATGTTTTCATTTGGATACAAATTTGAAATTAATCGACTATGCAAAGCTTTTTTCCCTTTCTCAGTCACTTTTCCAATTCTTACATCTTGTAGAATATTTTTATAATCTTCATCCTTGGCCTGTCGCATATTTTGAAGCAGTTCAGCATATTTAAAATTTAGCCATATATTAACATTTCCAATGCTTCCAAGGGACTTCCTGGTATCTTCATGCGTGAGCATTTTAAACACTGGTTGTCCTTTTACTGGAGTCAACTGCAATAGATCTCCAAAAACAATAATGTGTTTTCCTCCAAATAACACATCATAGTCTGTTTTAAGAATTTCTTGCATTCTCAAATGCACAAAAGCAAGCATTAGATTTGAGACCATGCTTACTTCATCTATGATAAGAAGTTTCATTTTCTTCAAGACTCTTGAAACTTCAGAACACGCATCTCCAGATAGCTTGTTGTAATGCAATTTATTATCATGTTCAACTGGCAGCATCAATAAACGATGTAGAGTAATCCCTTTAATGTTATGTGCTGCCAGACCAGTTGGAGCAGTTACAACACAAGACAGTGGTGAATCAGTCCTTTTCTGCAGATAACTTGCAACGGCTTTAATTAGAAAACTTTTTCCTGTCCCCGCTTCTCCACTTACGTACAATCGGACAGGGTCAAATAATATACATGAGCACTCTTTTTTCTCATGTCTGAATCCATGTTCAATCTGCTCTGTGACTTCATCATATATCTTTTTCTGCTCAATGTTTAGTTGCTTTACCAAATCTTCTAAATTAACTCCATCCTCTTGAGCTTGTTCCATAGCTCTTTCCACCTCATCCATGGCAGTGGCAGCTTCATTTTGGATAATTGGTCCTCCTAGTGGATCCTGGCTCAATGAAGTAGAACTCTGACTATCTTGAGAACTGTTTCTAGCTATCTCTTCAGCAATTGTAGTTTCTTGCTCCATTTCTTCATTCAACATTTGCAGATAATTTAGAAAAATAGGACATTCTATGGTATCCTTAGTTGCATTAAAAGAGTCTTCATAACAGAGAAAATCTCCAAGTAGTTCCTCTTCTGTACGCCATGGCTTAAAGAGTTGCAAAAGAGCTAAATAGTAAAATTCTCTTTTGTCTGGAACTTCACAACTCAATTTTCGATGATTAATCAAATGGCCTTTTTTCTGCTTCACTAGACATCCTTCATAGCCAATGAGTGCATATTTCCCATTATTGATATCTTCAGTGATGTTCCTCTTATAACTGTAGTTTTGAAGAACTTCATACAAACATGTGTTCTCAAGGTGAGTACTTCTATTTGGATAGTATGTATCCAACATATTTGTCTTCAAAATATCTGTACTGTTTGGTTCTTTTTCCGCCAAATATTCAATTTCTTGTACAGATTTCAAAACTCGGTTTCGTGTTGCAGCAAGACCAAGACTCACCCAAATGATTGTTCTTGATTTGGCATAGAGACTTGCTGATGATAACCGATCAGAACATTCATATGCTCCAATTTCTCGATGCGACAACATCTTCAAACTGAAACTGTATAATTTCTTGCTTAGACTCTTTTCATGTGAAATATCCTCCCACATTTCCTTCAATTCTGTCTTTTCTTTTTTGGTGATGTAAGATGTCACATATCGAGCCACAGCAATAGAGTTGTCAGCAACGAACTGAATATCCATGTTAGCATTCCACATGGACAAAATCACTGGGTTGTAATCATTTATGTACTTAGATTCTTCATTTCTTTTCAAATTGTATGTATTTTTTGGAGATTTCCTCGTCACAGTATGTCGTAGAGATGACATCAAATTATTTACTCTTCCCTTAGAAATCACTGGTCGAGGAAATGCAAAACGACATTTCGTGTAGTACTTTTCCTTGTTTTTAAATTTTCGACGACAGTACTTTCCACAACGATGAGATTGAAAACGTAAAACTTGTTGCCTTAAATTGTTTTCTTCAGTAGATTTTGGAACAGCACATGTTGAATACTCTTCAATGAAACTCATCACTGTTTCATCTGAATCGGATCCAAATTTGGGTGCATCTTTAATCCACAACAACATATGTATATGAGGAGCACCTCTCGCTTGATATTCCTTCCTCCAAAAGAAATCCAAAACCTCTCCAAGGGGAGGATTTTTTTTGTTGGTAATAAAAGACATCATAGCTTCAAATCTATGATTAAAATATCTGCAAACATTCACTGGATCTAAAGAACACAGTTCTCCTGGTGTTTTCAATTCTATATTTGGTATGTTTTCATTTGCCTCTTGTAGAAATTGAAGTAAATCGTCCCATGCATACTCAGCACAGCTAAGAGTGAGGAACCATGTAGGAGTTCCTAAGTTTCTTAGCATACATTTCAATTCTCCATGACGACGAAACCAATACTCGTTGGTTCCACGTTGACATGCCATGAGATTGATTAGCTGAGATTCCAAAATACTGTCTTGCAGATTAACTTTCTCCATAAAGTCCCTTGCACAAACATTCTGCAAATGAGGTCCACTTTTTAATATATGATTAACTGCATAAGAAAGCCCAGACAAATCACTTTCAAATAGTAGATGAAATAAATATGGAATGCATTGACGAAACCTTGGATCTTCTGCATATAATCTTAGAGTCCGGTATTCAGCTGCAGGAATTTGAACTGGTCGATCATCATATCGTCCACCACAACCTGTTGGAAATAATTGTGGAAAACAACGAGCTTCCAAACTTTCTTCCCATACACTAATGGGACTTCCTTTTGCTGCTTTCATTTGAAACAAGTCAATTGCATTTCCCATTACTTCTTTGGAATGCAAAGGATGAACAGTATAATGTTCATATATTTCTTCAGTTCTAGACACATCAACTTTTTCAATTTGACCAACTGAAAAATCACTATCTTCTTCTATAGCTGTTTCCTCTGCTCCAACACTTACATCTTTGTAGTACTCATTGTTTTTGACCAAATACAACGTTGCCTTCTTGACTTTTTTAACATCCACTAAATCTTGCCAAATTTTCTTACTCTTTGTTGGAACCCCATTAACTAGAATAACCAGAGGATCTTCTTCTACTCTTTCTACACCAATTGTATCAATATTTTTCTTTACATCTAGCGGCAAATAAACAACTCTTCCCTTTAATCCTCTCAGTAAATCTGATGGAGGCAATTTCCCTGTCTTAGGCTCCATGCGTACAATAGCCTGAAAAGGATGGACACATTGAATCAAAATAGATTCATAAGTATTTAGATCCATCAATTCAGAAGGAATATCTATCAACTGAAGATTATTATAAACTGCTCTAGCAGGCATTCTATTTTCATTTAATTTTTTCAAACAATAATTACAAATACGCTGATCCAAACTCAAATCAAAAGAATTCTCCACCAACAAATAACTTACAAAATCCTCCCATTGACTATTATTTTCCAATTCACTTTTTGCATATAAATCAACTAACCTGGTCTGAATTTTATAATGAGTCCGTCGACAACACACACAAGTTAAATTAGGCCTCTCACTTGATTTCACCTTAAACTTGATAATTTCCTCATCAAACTTTTCAATACTTGAAATTTGTCCATTATCTTCTGCATTACCATCCATTACTATATCTATTTCTACACTGTCCTCTTTGTTCCCAAAATAACAAAACTCAATTTCTTCACAAATAGTCTTCACATCCACTTCAGATCCATGCAAAAGAGCACTATTTAACTGTTTAAGCTTAAGTGCAGGACTTTTTGCATAATACAACTTCCTCACTAATTTCCTTACATTATTATGATGCACTGCTAACATCCTAAAATGATGAAAAACACTCCGACAAACTTTTCTAGAAAGACAAGCTAGTGAATGCCCTTGCAAACCTGTGCTTTCTCTCACTCTGCAAGGATCTAACTCTTGCAGGATCTTCATTTTTTGTTTGAGACTTTTTTTACTATATGTACGTAAGAAATTTCGAAGCAAATCGATTGATTCCTGTCGCACACTACAAATACTACTGCATTTCCATGTGTACACTGGACCCTTAGTACGTCTCCCTAAAACTTCATCAGCTAACACCTCTTCTGCATCTCTAGATACAAGTTTCTCTTTTTCCATCACACAACTATCTTTCACCTCATATGCACGACCACTGGTGTCAACTGCATGCACCAAATCATTTTCCTGAAAGTAACTCTCCTCATTGAAAAAAGGCTCAGAACTTGAACTATGCATCCATTCACCAGAAAATACTTCACAAAAATTACTCCGATTAATAATTCTTTTCCATCTACTGTTCGATTTGAAAACATCAATTGCCTTATTAAGTATCCTAATTCTATTGATTATTAAAATAAATAATTTTTTCTTAACTTCAAAAGCCTGATCAACAATCTTTTCTACACTTTTCTTTTTCTTGTAAAAAGCAGCTTTTAGTTTACTTTTCTTATCATTTTTTAGCAAATTTAAAACTACCCTATTGCGAAACATTCGCCTACGAATGTCCCTAAAAACATTTACCCTTCTATTGCTATCCATTCTCTTCTCTCCTGCTCCAATGGAAACATTTTTTGTGGGCTTCTCTTTCCTTTTTAGATTTGTTGACTTTTTCTGTATATTCACATTAGCAATATCATTTTTTTTCTACGACATATGTTGCGAAGAAAAGACTTAATTGGCTTACCAGAAGCTTTTCTGGTGTTTTTTGAAGTACTTGTTGAAGAGGATTCCATAAACTCTGTTGTTGATGTTCTCCTTTTCCGTATGTTATTTTTGATATTTCTTTGCTTTGAAGGCATTTTTGCTTTCTTTTCAGAAGTTGATTTGAATCTGTTGCTCTGTTAAAAAAACACATGAAAGACCACTATTAGCAAACAACAAAGGAATGTTAAAAAGCAAACAATATATACAATAAATTGTAACATATTTAATTTTATACAATAGCAACTCATGGCTTTATTTTTAAAGGCCTTGCGACACCAGTGCGTCACTTTTTACCCATGTTTAAAGTAATGCACCAGCTGCACATGGCAATCATAAATAAGGGCCAAATGCAATAACCAATCATTTGCACCCACAAATCGATTTTTGAATAACATGTAAGAAACACTGCGCAGAACCTAAGTACAACCACTCAATATCATCAAACAAAGTCAGGGTCTGATTTATAAAGGCCTTGCGCCACCAGTGCGTCACTTATTACCCATGTTTAAAGTCATGCATCAGCTGCACATGGCAATCATAAATAAGGGCCAAATACATATACCAATCAATTGCATCCAAAAATCGATTTTTGAATAACATGTAAGAAACACTGCGCAGAACCTAAGTACAACCACTCAATATCATCAAACAAAGTCAGGATCTCATTTATAAAGGCCTTGCGCCACCAGTGCATCACTTATTACCCATGTTTAAAGTGATTCATCAGCTGCACATGGCATTCATAAATAAGGGCCAAATGCAAATACCAATCAATTGCACCCAAAAATCGATTTTTGAATAACATGTAAGAAACACGGCGCAGAACCTAAGTACAACCACTCAATATCATCAAACAAAGTCAGGATCTGATTTATAAAGGCCTTGCGCCACCAGTGCATCACTTATTACCCATGTTTAAAGTCATGCATCAGCTGTACATGGCAATCATAAATAAGGGCCAAATACATATACCAATCAATTGCACCCAAAAATCGATTTTTGAATAACATGTAAGAAACACTGCGCAGAACCTAAGTACAACCACTCAATATCATCAAACAAAGTCAGGGCCTTATTTATGAAAGCCTTGCGCCACCAGTGCGTCACTTATTACCCATGTTTAAAGTCATGCATCAGCTGCACATGGCAATCATAAATAAGGGCCAAATACATATACCAATCAATTGCACCCAAAAATCAATTTTTGAATAACATGTAAGAAACACGGCGCAGAACCTAAGTACAACCACTCAATATCATCAAACAAAGTCAGGGCCTTATTTATGAAAGCCTTGCGCCACCAGTGCGTCACTTATTACCCATGTTTAAAGTCATGCATCAGCTGCACATGGCAATCATAAATAAGGGCCAAATACATATACCAATCAATTGCACCCAAAAATCGATTTTTGAATAACATGTAAGAAACACTGCGCAGAACCTAAGTACAACCACTCAATATCATCAAACAAAGTCAGGGTCTGATTTATAAAGGCCTTGCGCCACCAGTGCATCACTTATTACCCATGTTTAAAGTGATTCATCAGCTGCACATGGCATTCATAAATAAGGGCCAAATGCAAATACCAATCAATTGCACCCAAAAATCGATTTTTGAATAACATGTAAGAAACACGGCACAGAACCTAAGTACAACCACTCAATATCATCAAACAAAGTCAGGGCCTTATTTATGAAAGCCTTGCGCCACCAGTGCGTCACTTATTACCCATGTTTAAAGTCATGCATGAGCTGCACATGGCAATCATAAAAAAGGGCCAAATACATATACCAATCAATTGCACCCAAAAATCGATTTTTGAATAACATGTAAGAAACACGGCGCAGAACCTAAGTACAACCACTCAATATCATCAAACAAAGTCAGGGTCTGATTTATAAAGGCCTTGCGCCACCAGTGCGTCACTTATTACCCATGTTTAAAGTCATGCATCAGCTGCACAAGGCAATCATAAAAAAGGGCCAAATGAAAATACCAATCAATTGCACCCAAAAATCGATTTTTAAATAACATGTAAGAAACACTGCGCAGAACCTAAGTACAACCACTCAATATCATCAAACAAAGTCAGGGCCTTATTTATGAAAGCCTTGCGCCACCAGTGCGTCACTTATTACCCATGTTTAAAGTCATGCATCAGCTGCACATGGCAATCATAAATAAGGGCCAAATACATATACCAATCAATTGCACCCAAAAATCGATTTTTGAATAACATGTAAGAAACACTGCGCAGAACCTAAGTACAACCACTCAATATCATCAAACAAAGTCAGGGCCTTATTTATGAAAGCCTTGCGCCACCAGTGCGTCACTTATTACCCATGTTTAAAGTCATGCATCAGCTGCACATGGCAATCATAAAAAAGGGCCAAATACATATACCAATCAATTGCACCCAAAAATCGATTTTTGAATAACATGTAAGAAACACTGCGCAGAACCAAAGTACAACCACTCAATATCATCAAACAAAGTCAGGGTCTAATTTATAAAGGCCTTGCGCCACCAGTGCATCACTTATTACCCATGTTTAAAGTCATGCATCAGCTGCACATGGCATTCATAAAAAAGGCCAAATAAAAATACCATTCATTTGCACCCAAAATCGATTTTTGAATAACATGTAAGAAACACTGCGCCGGACTTATATACTAACATACAATTTCACTTCTAAAACATAACTATCTGCTTCCAAATATTCTCCATAGAGCAAATAAGTCTCTATCTAAATTAAATGAATCATTACTTACCTTTACAAATGCTTTTGGAGATTGAGAACAGTGTCAGACACACACACCAATTTTTCTTTAGCAGAGCAAAAGGTGTGCTCTCAATACACTGAAACCAAGACTGGCATAGAAAATCTCTATCTTTGTACACATATGCCTTAATTCAACCAATCAAAAGTCTTCCCTCACTATTTTCAAACCAACACCCATCCCCCTCTCAGACCTTTCTATCTGTTACCATAGCAACTCCCTCCTAACTGAACTCTAAGGTTCAAAAGTTTATTTTACAATGTTGCAAATTAACTCAGCAAGGATGTTTGACCTCTCAATTCAGCAGCCTATACAGGGTATTTTTGCTTTTGGTGACTTTTTTTAAACCATTCAAATTGCTTCTTTCACACAACATAACCATGCACCCTAACTTTCAGATATCAACTATCTGAATCCACCAATCATTGCTTGTGATTCAAGAGCAGAGAAACTCCACAATTATTTTTTTGTAAACTCCTACTATTCCAACTGCCATTTCATTCCCACACTTCATCTGACTGGACCAGAACCTTCTCACATCATGTACTCTGTTTGGATTATTGGACATAGCTACATCCACTGGGCTCAAAGGTATGCAGCTAGCAGAAATTTTCATAACCTTGATTTATCAAATGTGGAAATCAAGTGGATTGGCCACAGAGGATTAAAATGTCACCAATTGATACCATTGGTGAAAACCTTTTTGCATCTGCCAGAACCTGACCTTATAATTGTGCACTGTGGTGGAAACGATCTAGGCACATTGACTGGGGTAGGTCTGGAAATGCTTTTAAAGGACACCTTTCATCAATTGATGATACTTTTTCCCCACACTGCCTTGGTATATTCCAATATATGCCAAAGACAGAAATGGAACTGGTCCAACCAATTTTGTCCACAATTTGAGAAAGCACGGAAACATGTGAATAAATCTGTTTCTGCTTACATGAGAGACTATGGAATGGGTTCAATATACAATAATAACTTGCGTTACAACATGCAAGACATCTACAGAGGAGATGGAGTGCACTTCTCAGATGAGGGGAATAGAATATTCCTCCTGAATTTAAGAATGTGTATTGGAACCTACTTATAGGTACCTAAATCAACCACAGAACCCAAAAGCTCTTTTCAGAGCTACCCTAACTCTGATCATTCAAAGCGTTTATTTTTTTCTAACTTTTTTCACTATTTTTCACCATAGTACGCTTCCCGGTAAGCTTAACGGTGCGCGTACCAGGCGCTCCCCCCGCGGAAAATTAAAGAATTTTTTTTTTTTTTTTTACGTTTATGAGCCTCCTAAGCCCCCCTCAGAAAACCTAGAGGGTCAAGAAGTCTCTACAGTGCCCCCTTCTATCCATTCCGAACATTGTTTACCCTCCATCTTGTGTCTCGATTGTACCGATACACAAAATGGAGGACTCCCGTAACGCTGCCAGTGCGCGTACAGGAGCGCGCACCGCTAAGCGCTCGATAAAAAAAGGTGGGAAAGCAATTTACAAAAAAACCACTGGAGACACTTTCATCAAATATAGAATAGGCCCTACTACATAGCAGTCCCTACCATTTGCCCAAATTTGGTGAAATTCCATTGAGACATTTAGGCTACAGGCCTGTCTAAATATCCTGAGGTAAATTACATGACAAAAACACACTTGTAATGTTAGAATTTACAACCAATTAAAAAGTATCTTTCATTTTCTACGATTATTTCCTGACGTTTGATTGGTTAAGTACAAGAATATATATAAAAGAAGAGAGGGAAACACAGCCATTTTGACTACTGCTTCCAGAAGTACACTTGAAAACAAATTTCACTGACAACTTCAACTAATTTCTCTAAGGTAACTTCTAATTATGGAAGTATATTGTACACTTTAAGTTTATTTCTGAAAAAATATTCTGTTAGTGATATGCTATCCCTCTTTAATAGTTAGAGATAGAGATAGACTTCTCTGTAATAGTTATGGATTGAGTTAGGCTTCTCTGGTTTACAGTACCCTAACTCTACTAATATAGTTAATTTGTATGCAATTTTCAGAAAGAAAATGGAAGGAGAAAATCAGGCAAATGATACTTCTATCAAAGTAAAGGTGGAAAAACCAGAAGATCAAAAAAAAGAAGTTGATTTCATGGATGACTCTTTGGATGAACAGTTTATAGAATGTTTGGAAGAAATGGAATCATGTACATATAATTATGAGGAAATTCCGGACAATATTATGTTAGAAATTTTATTAAATTATGAAAAAGAATCAGAGGAATAAATTTATCTTTAATAATTTCAAATTGTTTCAGACAATATTCTTTTTTATATGTAATTCATAAAGTATTACCAAAAATGTTTAAAATATAAAGTGAGACTTATAGTATACTCTTCAACTATTTTTCTGTTACATAGTAAGTTTACTCATAGTTACTACCTTTCTCCCACTATATTATCTCATATGAATATTTTACACCTCATTTTCATAAGTGAGCAGGATAGACTACTCATGATCCCCTAGAAATTCTCAGGGAGTGCTTAAAAGATCTGTTTCTCCTTTCCAGACAGACTATGTTATGAATTCCATATACCACAAAAAATACAATAACAACATGCAAGATATCTACAGAGGAGATGGTGTACATTAAATTAAAGTCTCTGCATTGGTACCTACATGTAGGTACTTACAAAAAATAAAAAAATAAAAAAAAACAATTAATAAACATACAATGTTTTAAAGTGATTATTTTTCCATAGTACCCTCCTCGATACGCTCCCCCGTGCGTGCACCAGGCGCTTCCCCCGCGAAAATCGAAAAAAAAAAAAAAGGGGGTGAGACCCCGCGTGGCCCTTTAATGGCCCCCACATCAAACCTAGGGGTACAGGGAGTGTCTACTCTGCCCCCTTATGGTCATTTCCCCCTTTGTTTTGGCCACCTCTCGTGTCTCGATCCTACCGAGACACAAGATGGCGGCCGCTCCGGACTGTTTAGAATGTTTACAGACACCCGAGAGCCAATCAGCTTTCTGCGCGCAAGTCGCGTGTCGCGCCGGGAGCGCGTACCGGTGCGCTTACCGGAGCGCTGCTATAGATATATATATTTTTTTGAACCTAAATTACTCAAAATCCACTGGAGCACATATCTTGAGACATAGCAAAGGCACATCGGGCTACCAGTCCCTACAATTTTGCCAAGTTTCGTGCAAATCCATTCAGCCGTTCGGGCTAAAAGTGAAATCGACCGCCCTATGGAAATTAACATGGGGAAAACGCGTTTTGGGACCCCCCTTTTATCTCGGCCCCCGCTTGACGTATCCCCCCCAAACTTTCAAGGAAGAACCGGAACTCGAAGAGGCCATTTTCAGGAAATTTTCAGGCAGATTCGTCAACCGGTGCCAAAGTTATTCCAAATAGAATTTTGAGATTTAACATTGAAAAAAATCCTAACTATAACTACCTACTGGCGACCGCCAGTAGGTAATATATATATATATATATATATATATATATATATATATATATATAATCATGCAATAAAGACTTCCCTCTCTCTCTATATATATATATATATACATACCACAGCAATGGCGAATTGAGCCTGCGCCGCTTTTGATCTGGCGGGCCTCAACGGGGTTTCGCCTTACCCCTATAAATCCACCGAAGACGTTGTCATATCCTTGTCAAAAGACAACAAGTTGAGGCCCATGTGCATTTCACTGTGAAGTTTTATTTGCGCTCACACCCAACGCGTTTCGCAGCTGCAGCCGCTTGATCACGAGTGAGTTCCAGTGTTCAAACAATAAAGTTATATACAAGTGAAAAAAACATTCATCATGTGACATAAATCAACAGTAAAAACATACTCTCTCACATCTGATTATTGCTGATACATAATCACTTCTTGTCATAAGCTGTGTTAATTAATCAAAACATATGCTTTCCTTCAAGTATTTCTGGCTTGTCAAATGTCATTGCATTCTCGACTGTTTTGGTGATCGTTTCAATCCGGAACTACAAGTCCCATAACACCCAGGTCGGTTACATCATTCGGCTATCTTTTGAGTAATCTTAAACATTCAGTGTTTTTTAATTTGATGGCACTTTGTAAAAAATATATTAAGTTCTCATTAATGAACCCAAACGACCGATTCCAATGGTTTTTTGGTTACGGCCGCTGCGAACAAACGTTTTGTCATAGCGCCCCAGTGGGCTTGCATTCATAGTGCCTTTGGTCTCATTGAAACCCCTGTGGCACCTTCCAAATGCCCATAGCTAACGTCAACTGACATCCACTCATGATTGAGCCTCAGTGGGCTTTCGTTCATGGTATTTTTCTACCTCATTAACACAAAAACCGGGCATTCGGCTAAAGTTTAGGCACAAATTTCTGTTCCAAAAATTTCATTAGTCCCTTGATCCATTGTTTCCTCCATGGATTTAAAGTGCCCCATGTCTCTTAGTGGTGTCATCAAAAGAAAATTATAAGCTACAAAATATCGCCCCAGTGGGCATGAATCTATTTGATCTCATTCATCATGATTGCCTTGTGTAACCGTACATAATCACCCAGTACTTGAAATCAGATATTTTAGCCTTTAACATTCAGGAATGCTCACATCTTCCATAACCTGTAAATGAGAGAGCAACCCATTAAAATATGTTCTTATATCAAATCACATAAAAATTGGATTTCCAATATACTTGTCATTGCAGCTATTTTTAAAACAATCTCAACAAAACAACTCTAGCATACTTGTCAACCTAGATGGACCGCTAGTGCCTCATCCCCATTATGCCCTAATGAGTACAGTGTTTGATGATTAATTATCATTCTCGATTCCAATTTTCTCAATTCCCTCAACCTGTCACCTCCTCTATCTCTTCGCCGTATACAGTCTAATACTACAAATGATAGGAGGCTCGTGTTCTGTTTGTGTTCTTTGAAGAAATGTCTTGCAATTGGATATTGCTTGTCGTGATGATTGATTGCCCTCAGATGCTCCAGGACTCTTTTTTTAGCTTTGTGAATCGTGCTGCCAATGTAGTACAGATTACATGGGCACCTGAGGGCATAAACCGCATACTCGGTATCACAGGATACATGTTTCTGGATTTTGAAGGGACTGAAATTGACTGCTAATTTCACAGATTTACAGCTGGCACTATACTCACAGGCTTTACACTTCCCACAAATATAAAAACCCTTGCACTTTTCCACTAGTCATTTTAGTTTGTTTAGGTAACAATGCTGGATTGACCATGTCTTTAATGGATTGCGCTTTTCTGAATGTTATCTGGGGCGAATTACTAATCGCTTTCTCTAAATCAGAATCTGTCCTTAGTATATTCCAATGTTTCTCCAGGCATTTTCTCATCTCACATGCTTTATTGCTGTAAGTAGTTACAAATCTTACTTTCTCTTGTGAAGGGATACTTTCCTTGACTTTCAATAGGTCAAAACTCTCTCTTATTTCTACTTTGCTACAGGCTGTCGCTATGCACTGATCGCTGTACCCCCTCTCCTTGAATCGTTTGACCATAATGGCACATTCATTTTGGTACCCTTCAACTGTACTGCGATTTCTTTTTGCACGTAAAAGTTCTCCATAAGGGATACTTTGGATTAGGCTATTGGGGTGACAGCTCCGGGCATGCAACATGCTGTTGCCGGCTGTACTTTTACGGTGCAGGGTTGTCTCAATCTTCCCATCCTGAATTTCAAGCATTACGTCCAGGAATTTCATTTTTTTCGAGCTGATTTGATGGGTAAATTTTAAATTCAGCTCATTAGTGTTCAGGATTTCAATGAACTCATCTGCTTCCTCTATTGTACCCTCCCAAATACAGAAAATTTCGTCAATAAATCGTTTCCAACTTTTGACGTGTTTTTTGTATAGTTCATGGGTACCGGCCATCTGCTCCTCCCACCAGCCAAGGTAGAGGCACGCAAAGCTGGGGGCGAAGCAGGTGCCCATCCCCGTGCCCATGATATGTCGATATATCTGATTGTCGAAGATAAAGTAATTCTTCGTCTGGCATGTCATTATCATATCAATTAATACTTCAGTATGCATGAGATAAGAAATTGATCTTTCACCAAAGTAATGTCTGCATGCTTTAACTCCTAATTCATGAGGAATACTAGTATATAAACTAGTCACATCCAGACTAAGCATTAGGCAATTGTCGTTCCATTCCACATCATCAATCATACGCAAAAAGTCTCCTGTGTCCTTAATGTAAGACATTAATGTTTTCACATAGGGCTGCAGAAAATAATCTACATATCTTGAGGTGTTTTCCAACCCCGACCCTCTGGATGAGACTATTGGTCTCCCTGGGGGGTTTCTTCATGTCCTTATGGACCTTCGGTAGAAGGTATAGGACTGGTGTTTTCGGGAATTTGCAAAACAGATATTCATATTCATTTTGTTCCAACCATCCCTTCTCCTTCCATTCCTGTAATTTCTCATGATATTCCTTATTGGATATGTCATAGTTAGTCTTGGAGCTTTTCTCATATTGTCTTGTGTCACTTAGTTGTCTTAAACCCTCCTCCACATATCTGTCTCTTCCCCACACAACTACATTTCCCCCCTGATCCGATTTCTTTATGACAATCATGGGGTCATTCTGTAAAGTTTGAATAGCCAACCTTTGCTGGAGAGTTAAGTTTCTTTTGCCATAAAAAGGTGTTCTAGACAATTTTCTGAAGTCATTTTTAACTCCTTTTTCAAAGATATCCAGTGTTTCATTTTGAATTTGTGGCAAAAATATGGATTTTGGTTTAAAGTGACTTTTATAACTGAGGTCAATTACTATATTGTCATTAGCTAAATTCAACAGGGGATCTGGATTAAAATCACATTGGTCTCCCAATTCATTCATCATATGCAAAGTTTCAATGTCATTAATGCACAGATTACTGACCTCATTTTCAGTTATAAGTCCTGTTCAGGTATTCACTCTGGTAGAAAACCATTTCCTTAATTTCAGTTTCCTCGTGAAGTGAAATAAATCAATTCGAGCTTGTGTGTAGTCAAACTCTTTAGTAGGGACAAACGTTAACCCCAATGCTAGCACATCCAATTCTTCTTTCGTTAATTCTCTATCCGACAAGTTCAACACTGTTTGTTTTCTCAATTCTGCTTGCTCCACTCTTTGGTCTTTTTTTGCCACCTGGTTCGGGATCCCACCGGACTTTCTGTTGATCCTTTCGGTGTTCCTTGTAGCCTTTCCACGCCTCTTCCTCCGCGTCCACGCCCTCGTCCTCTCTGGTTGGTCGTTCCCGGATTTCCCTGGATTGTTAACCTTTCTTGGGCCATCAGGGAAAATTCTATTAAAATTTTGTCTTTTACCGACAAATCTTGAGCTTGAACGCTTCTACTTGTTGTGGCTACTTGTTCCGGAGTTTTATTCACCACCGTGACATCATCATCCTCATTGGATCCTCGCGGTGCTGCTGCCATTGCCGCAGCTCCTTGTCCTGTTTGCCCTCTTAGGCGGTAAAACTTTCTAGAGAAGGGTAAAATTTGTCCTTTCTCATGGTCAATGTAGTCTCGCATAAACTTGCGTTGTTTCTTTTCTTTTATTTCTTTCTCAATGCGATCCAATTTGTTTTCTATTTTCGCCATGTCACGTTCGAACTCCTCTGCCTCACAAAGTGTCTTGAGTTGCGTTATAATGTCTTCAATCAGTTGCGTTAATTTTTCGCAATCTCGTGTTGCATATTTTACAAATAATTTTAACATCACCGTTGAACATTGGTGGTTGTTCTCTGCCCATTCTTCAACTAAATCCGGGTCCGGCTCACTGAACGTGGGGGTGATGAAGATGCGCAGCCCACGTGGCACATGGCCCGCATCCACATATTTCTGCAGAGTGGAGGATTCCCACCATTTATTCTGTTCTAATTTCATATACTTCCATAAGCGATCCCACAGGGCATTTTTCGATGGGCTACTGCTCGTTTTTGCGCTGGTGTCATTAGTGTCTGTCTGGGCTAGAGTTGAGATTTCAAACATTTTTTTTGCTGATTAGCTTCGTTTCTTGTTTCTTGATGTCGCCATTTTAAATGCCAAATGCGCGTTTTCACTTTTCGGATGCTGACCGCCGATTGGCTTTTACGTCCACCGGCGTGTCTCCAGGTGCCCGTATATTTCTGCTTTTCTTCGTGTACAAAGTCTGTGTGTTAAGGCTTGCTCCAGTCATTGGTGGAGCAAGGATTCGCACGTAAAGCGCCTTGCTCGTATGCAAAACCCTTGTCTAAACTGCATAATAATATTAACCTCATTATTCGTCGTTTATAAAGTGTTTTTCCCAACACGCGGGTGTCCCCAGGATGCTTGCTTGTTTGTCTCTTCTCGTACTAAACGAAGCTTGCACTAAAATGGCTGCTTTGCCGAAATTCAGTCTGCGCATGCGTCGGTCATACCCATGTGATGTGACGCACTCGCAATCTGGAGGGATTCTGTGCTCATGCGCATTGTTGCAAATATGGCCGCTTGGCTCTTGCCACGCTCTCCGCTTGCTACTGCTGCTTTAGCCTATCTGTCTTTTCGCACTAATCCATAATGCTATAGTCATTATAAAGTAAGGGTTGGTTAGAATATTATCATGGTATACAGTGCGATCATTTTATGTATGATTTTAATTTGTTCTCGCTTACTTTTCATGTACCGCGTCTTTGTGGGCTGGGGCATACATGAGCGACGCCATGCTGAGGCTCCTCTGAACCCTGTCAGCTGACCAGGGAAAGTCCTAACTGCGCAGAAGCTGAAACCAGCCAGCTGGCTCCTGAAGCCAAATGCGCCTGAGAACCCAGCACAAGATGTGGACAATCACCTTGAAAATGAACAGACTTTGTTGCAATGTCCTGTGCGCTCATATTTTCTATTGTATTCTATGGATGGGAACGTGAACCTGAGGGGCGGACAAGAAAATTTAAATTTCTTGATGGGAAAATTGAATTCTAGGAGGTGGTAATGACCGCACCACCTCTCCTGACCAATCACAATGTGGGAAACTGTCACTTGCAACATTGGTGGGTGGTCTAAGGGTCCCCAAAACAGTATAATTGCCCTAGTTTTGCTTAGGAAAATTGTCCGACTTGTCCGAGTAGCAGACCTGTCACTGACCCTACGATCTCAATAGGTGCTCATTCTGAAAGTGCTGCGGAGCACTTTGTCCATACTTTCCACAATCTCCTAAGGGGTGGAAAATCCTAAGTGCTGGCGAAGCACTTTGCTGGGGAATTCGAAAAACCAATCGGGGTTTCTGGCGGATTACTTGCAGGAGGGGGTAACGCAGGCGTTGCTGTCCGAAGCTGTGGGTGTTGGTCGTACCCTGGGAGGCCCAGTCCTTTGACCTGAACCTGAGGGGTATCCTGTCCTTACTGTCCGTGAGCTGTACCTGCTCGCATTCTGGCATTCCTTTTCTGAGGGTCCCTGTCCCCGTCTTCCCAACTGACCCGTGGCCAGGGTTGGTCTTCAATCTGAACTAGGTAATTATTGATTGTGGGTTTGCGTATCTTTATCTCTCTTTTCCTCCCTCTTGCTTGTCTGATCTATTAAAGCATTCTTACCTGTGATATTGCTCTATTGCCGTTGAAATATCAAATATATGTGTCTGATTTTAGTTGGTTCCTTCTCTCCCCCTCTCCTTTAGGAGTTCATTGATTTTATAACGGTAATAGCATGTTCCCGTTTTTCCCCTTCCTTTAGTGGATTGCAGTGAACTTAGCAAGAATAGTTTAAACACTTAGATTAAGTACATGTTCTAGGTCTCATCCACATCCTATGTTCTAGTATAAAAGTGCAGTGACTAGTTTTGTTCTAAAAACCCTACCTTTAGTCTTCCCATATATCCTAATGGTCATATTTTTGGTGCAAAGTTACCTATTGGTGTTGATTTTAATGTTTGATATATTACTCTGTGTATCGCTTATTATCTTGGCATCTTCTCTTTGAATTCTTATATAAAGTTTTAAACTTCATCAGGTGTCTGTGGTCATTTTACAGAATTGTGGAAAGTATTTTACTGATTATAAAGAGTATTTGATGTTAGGCCTGTCTACTATTTTCCCTGATAGCTCTAGGTCCGTCGTAAGAATTGTGCCTGTGGTAAGTCGGGTACATGGTAAGCAGAGGTAAATCCAAACTTTGATTACTCTTAGCAGCGTGCAGGAGGAGAAATCCTCACCCAGTTCACCCAAACAAATTAGTGTGGTAATAAAAGGTTTTTTTCGCACGCCAAGGGCCCAGTGCGTGTAAAGAATTGGCAACTCGGGTGACCCGGGGGAACTGCGCGCTCTAGCAGTAATTTTCTGGCAGCCAGAGGATGGTTTGGACTAGTTAGATTAGGTAGACAGGATAGGTCATAAACAAACCGTGAAGATTAAGTGTGCTGCTGATTTTCTACTGTATTGATTCAAAATTTTGAAATGTTTAAGGTTTTATATGTAAATGTATATGATTTTTGCATTGCTGCTATAAATATTGCATGTTGAATTAACCCAGAATTGTTTGTAAGTGTTCAGTGTAGTCCGAATCCCCGGGGAAGTATTTTTAGCTAACGGTGAGTAGAATCCGGTTAGCTGTTGAAGTCACTAGGGTTTGAATCATTAGTGCAGGGTTAAAGGAGTAACTGGAAGCACTAATTAGGTCCTTTTTGTTTTAGAGTGAATGATAGCTATGAGTCCTTTATAAAACTTTCATTGCGATATCACCTAGTAAGGGTCGCATACGGAAGGAGTAGTAGGGTCTCCGAGGCTTGTCTGGTAAGTAAAATAGTTCGCTGGTGAAATCCTGGCTCAGTACATATCCCCGACTAAGGTGGATGAGTCAGAAGAATAACGGGTTCTATGTTACTGGTGTGAAGGGACAGGCAACGAAGTCTATCCAGAGTGAATGAAAAGTAGACAGAAGTGGTTTACTAGTAGCGAAAGAAAAGTCTTTTCTCTCTTTAGAACACTCAGACATAGTGGCAAACGTTGTGTGTTGTTAACTAAAACGTGCACTCGCACTTTAGAGAGAGTAAAAAGTTTCCGTTACCTTGTGAAGGAGGGAGTCAGTCGGAGAGCTGCTCTGACGTCACTCCGTGCCGCGCTGGTATTGGTCAAAACAGCGGGTGGGTAGTGGAGCTGAATTTGTAAAGGAGGGGTGAGTGCCGAAGCGTGAGACTCTGTCTTGCGAAAAGGCCGCGCACCCATTGGTTAACAGTATTTGTATTCTCTGACCTGATTGGGTGGTGCGAAATAAAAGTCGCGCTAGCATTGGAAGCACAAAGGTAAACAAAATTAATCCAGCCGAGCTAGAAGCGAGTCTGGAGAGTTGTATGTGGTATCCAGATTTCATACCAAATCCAAAATACCTAGGATTTCATAAGGAGCAGATTTTACGAGGTAGACCGCACATGATGTATGGAATAAAGAGAAAACTGTCATTCTCCGATAAAATAAAGAATTTTTTCAAAACTGACAAGCCCATTAGAACGAGGGAAGGCGTACTCATTCCCCCGCCAAATACCCCTGCTTCTTTCATGTTGTTCGATAAAGGGTATCACACTTGTGTCTGGTTAGAAAATTGGGCAAAGTATACTGTAGATGACGGAGTCCTAGCATTCCCTGTTGAAGGTACATTTAATGGTCGGATCCTGTTTAACCTAAGGACCCGCATGAATGAATTACACCCTAGACCTAGGTTGACCCAGTACGAAGCTTTGGAGGAATGGGAGATTGAGGCTGCAGAGCGAGATAAACCCCGGATGGATAAGGGAGTGAGTAAATGGTATCCCAGGCTTCCAACGCCAACCAAAGAGCAGAAAATGAAACAGTGGAGGCAATCTATGTTGACTGAAGGGCTGTTCCCTATGATGGGGGTATTAGAAGAGAAGAGAGGAAAATGTAAAGAAAAGACCCATCACCTAGCACCTATGGGGGACATAGAAGATGAACACCTGGAAGATTTGTTAATGAAGAATCCACCTCCCTATGTTGCAGAATTAGAACCGGTGCATTCTCAAAATCCCTTTACAAATTATCCCAGAAATAGGAGGGACAGTGATACAGACGGAACAGCCACAGGCAGTAAAACCAGTGAAAGGGATGGGTTTTGCAGACCTAAATCCACAGTCCCAAATTATCAGCCATTCGGAGAAAGTCCACCTCGATTGGTTGCTCCGACTGCCCCGAGTATTTATCCGTCCTTAGTACCTCAGGTATTGCATGGCAATTCTGCTGAAAGGGGGTTGCAGGAAAAAGAGAAAGAAGCCCTGACTAAACAGCGAGAGGATTTAGTTCGAACCATTGCCCAGATGCATCCCCATCCTGATTCCTTGACTATTCCAGTAACTATTGGTCCTGCTATTCCACTGTATAGAAATGACCTGACTAGTCCCCATCCTCCTGTTATCACCCCAATACTGCCTACTCCTAGCATCCCGACCCCGAGGAAGGAAGTATTCATAGATGAGGATCAGGAAAGTGAGTGTGATTCTGTGGTTCTGATGGATCTGCCCATTAGGGAATCGAGGGCTAGTATAGCAGGGACAAGAAGCCAGCCCAGACAAAAGGAGGTGGTGATTGAAAGTGCAACTGGGGTTAGGAGTGCCACTTTAGTTTCCCCTGAAGAATTGGACAGATGGACAAAGGAGCTAGAGAAGGAGACCCCTCCCCAACCTAAAGCATTGGAAATATATAAATTAAGAATAGAAATAGAAGAAATGATGGCTGGGAACGTAGGAGTTGAGCGCCTAAGCTCGTATAATGAAGAAGAGTTACTGTTCATCAGTAAAAGTCTTACCCGGAGTGCTAGGGTGCTCCATGAAAAGATAATGGATACCGCCACAGAAATGGGAATTGATGTTAGTCGCTCCAAAATTCTTCAGAAACCCTACAGAGTGGACTTTTCCGACAAGGATTTAGAGAGCCTGAATGTGATGGGAAAACAGATCCAAGTAAGAGAATTGTTGAAAATCTTGCAGAAATGGGGCGAAGTGGGGAAATGGAGAACCAGGTGGGCAAAGAAAAAGGAAGGCAGCAGGGCTGGGTCAGTAACTTCAGAATTCGTATTAAAGGAAGTAACCCCAACAGAAAAATTGTGCCCCATGAGAGAGGTCCCGGGAGGAAAATATGTCCATGTCCCTTGGTCCAGACAAGACATTGTGTCGTTTACAAACGACTTCCCGAAATTACGTGAGAAACCAGTTGACTGGTACAGACAGGTAGAACGTTTCATAAAAGTTCAGAAATGTCTGCTGAAAGACCTGGATGGGTTTTTCGACATTGTGGTCCCTGTAGATCTGTGGACGGAATGTAAGATAGAAATTGATTGGCCTAATGATGAATATCCCAGAGATGAGAAAACGGGAGCCCCTTCACCGGATGTAATGAGGAAATATGACCAGGTCATACAGTACCTTAAGAAAAAAGTGCCAGCAAAGGAGACAGATTGGACCCGAATAGATAGAACCACCCAAGAACGTGATGAAACGGTGCATTCATTTTATGAGAGGTTACTGCAGGTATTTAAAACTTACAGTGGTATCGATAATGTAGACATGAAAGACATGACCCATTTCAGCTACAGATTTGTGCTAGGATTGAGGCCTGAAATCTCACAATGGATTCGAGATAACAAAATCAGTTGGCAGGGAAAGCCCATAGATGATGTCCTGAAATATGCAAAATACTGCGAAGATGAAATCGAAAATAAAAAGAAGGCCCTCAAGGAAAAAGTCATGTGGGCACAGGTGAAATTAGCTGAACAACAAGAAAAACAGTTAAGTAAATTGACTTCTGATAATGATGTTCAGAAAGCCACTACTGGGGGGGGAGGAAAGCCCAGACCTAAAATGAGTCGGGAAGAAGCCATGAAAAAGTTTCCGTGCCATGGGTGCGGCCAGATGGGGCATTGGCGAGACGAGTGTCCACACCTACAGGCCGGTAATGCCCCTGTAAATGGTTTAAATCCACAGGTGCCGAAAGAGGGGACAAGAAAAACCCAGCAACAGGTAAAATTACCTCCAGTACCCCGCGCTCCTAGACAGAATTTTAAGAGTCAGGGTCAGCAGAATGAGAGGGCGGAAGTATGGGAGGTTGAGAGTGAAAGAAACGCAGTCATTCCACAGTACTTGCTAAATGATACCTTCCTTTGTGAGGATCAAGATTGACGGGGCCTGAGAGGGGAGGATGAGGAGTGCGTACTTGGCGCCTCCTTACCGGTAGACCAGACTGGACCATACATTGAAGGAAAGGTTGAGGGAAAAGACGTCACCTTTCTGTTGGACACTGGTGCTACCAGATCTACTGTAAGAACAGTGGATGTTCCTAACCTACCCCTCTCGGGAGAAGCAATCCAAGTAGTGGGCGTCTCAAATCAAATAATAAGTACCCCTGTAACTGAACCAATGGAAATTTCTATAGGAAATTTCAAGGAAATGCATAGATTTGTGGTCTGTGATTCCAGTCCCGTAAACCTGCTAGGACGTGATTTGCTGTGCAAGATGCGTTGTACCATTTTCTGCACACCAAATGGCGTAGAAATTCAGACCCCCGATGAAGATGGCCTGTACAAACTGATGTTGGTCAGACAAGATGCTGATATCAAGCCTTTGACAATTGAGGATTTACCTGAAGAACTCCAGTTAAGAGTAGTACCAGAAGTGTGGGATTTCACAGGAAAAGATGTAGGCCTGATGGCAAATGTGGACCCAGTGAAAATAGCAATAAAAACAAATGCTGTATACCCCAAAACCAGGCAGTACAAAATGAGTGCAGAAGTAAAAGCAGGAGTGGCGACCGAAATTACCAGGCTGCTCGAAGCAGAAATAATAGAAGAAGTGATGAGCAGCCCCTGTAATTCGCCTATCATTGGGATCAAAAAGCCTAGTGGAAAGTACCGGGTGGTGCAAGATTTGCGCAAGGTAAACCAAATTGTTGTGCCTTGCTGTCCTATTGTGCCCAACCCGGCAGTAATTCTATATCAGATTCCCTGGAATGCAGAATGGTTCACTGTCATTGACCTATGCCACGCTTTCTTTTCCATCCCATTGCATCCAGAAAGCAAATTCCTTTTCAGTTTTGAATTTGACAGCCATATCTATGTCTGGAATCGTGTCCCCCAGGGGTACACCGAAAGTCCATCCATTTTCAACCAGATACTGAAAAAGTGCCTTGAATCCTTAGTGCTGCCAAAGGAGTCTGTTTTGGTACAGTACATAGATGACCTGTTAGTGGCGTCTAAAACCCAGACTGACTGTGTCACTGACACAATTGCCTTGCTGAATCACTTAGGAAAAGGAGGACATAAAGTGTCGCCTGACAAGTTACAATTCTGTAAAAACTCAGTAAAGTATCTGGGGCACCAGATAGAAAAAGGAATCAGGAAGGTCACTACCGAAAGGATCAAAATAATTAAAGCAATGGAACTGCCCAGAACACAGAAAGAAGTGAGAATGTTCTTGGGAGTTGTGGGTTACTGCAGACAATGGATTGTAGGATTTGCGGCTCTAGCCCGACCCCTGATAAATATGACAAAGAAAGGAGTAGAAGACCCCGTCCACTGGGACAGTGTAAGCATGAATGCTTGGGTAACTCTAAGAAACTGTCTATGTACCGCACCTGCATTGGGTATGCCTGAGTACACTAAGCCATTTGAGCTGTTCTGTGACACGAGAGAAAATTGTGCTCTTTCAGTCCTGACCCAGGAGCACGGATTAGTCAGAAGACCAGTAGCCTACTTTTCGGCCACCCTAGATCCGGTGGCTGCTGGATTGCCTGGATGCTTAAAAGCCGTTGCTGCTACTTGCGTCAGTCTGGAACAGAGTGAGAACATTGTCATGGGACATCCCGTCACTGTCTATGTTCCTCATTCTGTTGTCATCCTACTGACTAGAACTAAGACCCAGTACCTCACACCTAGTCGGCTGACTAAGTATGAGAGAATTTTGATTGGTGCTGAAAATGTAACTATTTCCCGGTGCAATGTCCTAAACCCTGCGACACTGTTACCTATCCCTCTGGATGTAGAATCTGATGAGGACGGGGAACATAATTGCATCGATCTAACTGAATATAGCACAAAACCCCGTCCAGACATCCGTGAAATAGCGCTAATTGACGGGGATAAAACAATGTTCGTGGATGGCTCGTGTTTGAGACATGAGAGTGGGAGTCTGAGTGCTGCCTATGCTGTGGTTACACTGACAGGAACCATCGAAGCATCTTACATGCGCGAGGTGAAATCTGCACAAGTGGCAGAGCTCATTGCGTTAACCAGAGCCTGTAAGAGGGGTAAGAACAAGAGAATAACTGTTTATACAGACAGCCAGTATTGTTTCGGGGTCGTTCATGACTTCGGCCAATTGTGGCTACAAAGAGAATTCATGACTTCCTCAGGCACACCTATCAGAAATGGGAAGGTGGTGCATGACTTACTGGAAGCTATCCAATTACCCAAAGAATTGGCTGTGGTCAAGTGTGCGGCTCACAGATCTGGAAATGATGATGTGACTGCCGGTAATAGGTACGCTGACCAAATTGCACAGTTTTGTGCCCGACACCATATGTCCCTACAAATTGCACTATGGGATGGAACCAGCTGCCAACTTATGTTGTTTGAGAATGTGTCAACGTGGGAAGAATTAAAGGAGTTGCAACAAGCCACAGACAGGCAAGAAAAGGGCAGGTGGGCCGCAAATGGATGCGAGTTGCGAGAAGATGGTGTGGTGGTAAATCCGAATGGGGTGCCTGTACTGCCTGATAGCTTGATCGACCCCATGATCAGAATGATACATGAGCCAACACATATGGGAAGAGACGCGATGTGTCGGGTGTTTGAACAGGTGTTCTGTAATTCAAAGTTCAGGAACCAGGCGGAAAGGCTTTGCCAGAGGTGCCTAGTGTGTCAGCAATTCAATGCAGGAAAGAAGACTGTAGTGGAGCAGAGTACTATTGGAAAGGCAGTAGGTCCCTTCGTTAGAATGCAGGCAGACTTCATACCCATGCCCAAATGCAAAGGATATAGATATATCTTAGTCATAGTTTGTCTATTCTCCAGGTGGGTGGAAGCATATCCAGCTAAGAAAAATGACGCTATCACCACAGCCAAACTATTGCTCAGGGAGTTGATACCTAGGTATGGGATCCCAGAGACAATCGAAACGGACCAAGGTGGGCATTTTGCCAACGATGTATTGGAAGAACTCTGTAAAGCATTCAAAATGAAGCAAAGATTGCACTGTGCCTACCATCCAGAGGCTTCTGGGGTAGTGGAACAAATAAATGGCACCCTGAAGTCCAGATTGGGAAAGATGTGTGATTCCACAAAAATGAACTGAATAGAGGCTTTACCCCTTGTGCTGATGAGTTTGAGAAGTATCCCGAACCGAAAGACTGGCCTAAGTCCCCATGAAGTGTTGATGGGAAGAGTGATGCGCCAGGCATGGGTACCCGGAAACAAACTGCTAAGCATTTCTGATGATATGGTGCTAGAATACTGCAAGCAGCTGGGTGACCAAGTGCGTTCTCTCTCTCAGCAGATTGGAGAGACAGAAGACGAGTGGCCAAAGACTCCAGCGCATAATCTGCAACCAGGAGACTGGGTGGTGTTAAAGAAACACACCCGGAGCAGTTGCCTGAAGCCAAGGTGGGGAAAGCCACGACAAGTGATCCTCGTCACTACCACTGCTGTGAAGTGCGCTGGTGTACCGAAGTGGATCCACGCCAGCCACACAAAGCGGGTATCTGGAGAAAACGCGACTGGAGCTGAAGGCAGCACAGCTGAAGAGGCTTCCGAGGAAGAGAGTCCGGAGCTAGCTGACATCGAACTGCCGAGCACAAGTCGAGACGTTGAATGGTATCCCGCCGACGAACCGGTTCATGATCCAATACGAACCCGGAAATATTCTTACTTAGACAGTGAGTGGGATAGTCCAGGTGAGTCAGAAATAGAAGAAGAAGGTCAGGTCAACGAAAGCCACAACACACCTGATCAGGACGTAGGCCAAGTAGGGTCAGATCAGGACATCGAAACTCCTCCTGAAACTCCTGAGAGTGGAGAGGGACAGTTAGAAATTAGAGCTGACGTTCATGCAGAAGAAAACGAAGAGATCGAAGAGCATGAACAGGAACAGATAGAACTAGATCAAAGTGCTCAGACAACGGAAACAACAGTAACCAGAAATAAAAAGAAAGTGCGATTTGAATCTGAGCAGGGACAGATTAGGGACCAGGCAAAAGAAGTAGATGAAAGACCTGGAACAAGTCAGACAGGCAGGGAAACAGAAGTGCCACAACAAAAAGTAAAAAGAGTGCACGAAGAAGGCCAAGTTTCCTCAACAACTGGGAGGCACGGAGGCAGAAGTGCACCCCGATACGTCAAGAGACTGAGGCTCAGACTAAAAACAGTCGAAGAAAACCAAAAAGACAGAAAAAGGGCTGAAAGCGAAAGAAAGGCAGCCCAAGGAAAATCGCTAAGAAAGAGCGACAGAATAAAGAAACAGAACCGACTGTATCGGAGCCCTGAGTGGACGTACTTTGTGTTGGAGGAAATTGACGAGCCACACCACAGTGGCAACAGTGACGACGAGTCCATTGCTGATCGGAGTTCGGACGAAGACCCTCCTTGAGAGAGCCCTGAAGTGAGCCTTTGGTGCAAAGAAACGAGGAGGGGTAGCAAAAGCCTCCTGTAAGCTAAAAATGTCTGATCCGAATGTCTCTGGGAGATCCCGGTGTGGGTGTCTCAAAACCTGTTGTAAAATATGCTTGTGTAGTGTAGCCATGTTAATAGTAATGTGGATAGGACTAACAGTTTTTCTACCTTTTATGATAAGTAAAAATCCTAACTTGGCCCCTACTGAACCCGAAGCAGTAGACGTAGGGGTTGTACAGACTGCAGAAACACCACGAAGCCTAGAAAGACGCGACAAACGAGTAGGACTGACACACACACGACCTAAATTAGAAGCACCAGATGAGGATGGACTCCATTTTCACAAAATGAAAAACAGGACGCATCTAAATGTTTTTGCTAACTTGTTAGTGCATTATGTAGAAGCAATGGAAATAGAGGACTGTTATGTCTGCATGAAGCTACCAACCTCAGTGGCTGAAGGCGTGACATACCACCATCTACCTTTGACCTATGGAATCTCCTGTAGTATATTAGCTAGCTTGTTCTATAGAAGCACCTTGCAGTACTATTATTCAAATGATGACGTAGTATTTTCTGAACTTCCTGTTAGAGAACACTTGAACCGTGTACATACTACAAGTGACGTGACCCGCTATATGGGAGAATATTTCCTGACTATAGGTAACATAGATTTAGACCAAGCAAGAGAAGATAATCTGACCTGTTCACTGCAAGAGCAGGAAAAGATGTTTATAAAGATGGCAGACAGAAGGAGAGAAAAGTTTCAGAAGAAGGCAAATGACGAGAAGGATAGAATCCCTAGGTGGGCTGAGCACATGGATAACACCTCGGAAGGCGAAGCCAGTCCTGCCTTGTTGCTGGATTTTGAAAGAAAGGGGAAACTTTGTATCCATAGGGAAAAGACAGAGTACTATAACAATGTATTCATCGGTTCCAGCGAGTGTGAACATAATTACAAGGTAATTGGAGGTTGGGGTTTCAAAAATGGGTCAGAACCTGTGTTTCCCGGAATATATTATATATGTGGGAACAAGGCTTATTTCAAATTGCCGGATCACTGGTATGGAAGCTGCTACTTTGGCATTGTTTTCCCGAAAATATACCATGTGAATAATGCAGCTGGAAGCGATGAAGAAACTAATGGCTTAGTGCGTAGTAGACGTGAAAGTGTAGGTGAAATTATAGGTGATATTTTTAGTGCACTGATACCTGGAATGGGGGTAGTTCTGAACACCCATAGAATCTGCAAACTGTCTACAGTAGTGGACCGGCTATCAACGGACACTGCTGCTGGTTTCCTGCTGGTCAATACTGAAATGGTTGCGATCAGATCAATGGTTTTACAAAACCGTCTTGCCCTTGACACCCTATTAGCAAAAGAGGGCGGAGTCTGTAGAATGCTGAAAGCGCAACATTGCTGCACTTACATTCCTGATAAAAGTATCGAATTAAAACAGTATGTAAAGAACATAACTGATTTGGAAAAAGAACTCAAACCATTGGAGGTTGACAGTGCCTGGACGAGACTGACTGGAGGTCTCTCCTCTATAGGTAGTTGGTTTACTAACTTAGGTAAAAATCTTTTGTGGAAAATACTGATGCCAATAGTTATAATAGGTGTAATTGTGTTGATCATTTTTATCTGCTGCAAATGCCAAAAGTGCAAAAAGAAATATACAGTAAATCAGAGGGGGGTGAAAAGAAACATTGATGAACTAGAACTAGAAGAGTTAAAGAGTGCAATTTACAAAAAGGCGAAAAATCACCACTCTCATAGGGAAGCTGAAAGAAAACTAAACAATAAGTTTATTGAAATTGAAATGGACGATGTGGATGAATGAGAAAAGTTGGCATCTGTTTCCTTCATGTAGTGATGATAGTAAATATCATCAAAGAGGGGATTGATGGAGCAAGGATTCGCACGTAAAGCGCCTTGCTCGTATGCAAAACCCTTGTCTAAACTGCATAATAATATTAACCTCATTATTCGTCGTTTATAAAGTGTTTTTCCCAACACGCGGGTGTCCCCAGGATGCTTGCTTGTTTGTCTCTTCTCGTACTAAACGAAGCTTGCACTAAAATGGCTGCTTTGCCGAAATTCAGTCTGCGCATGCGTCGGTCATACCCATGTGATGTGACGCACTCGCAATCTGGAGGGATTCTGTGCTCATGCGCATTGTTGCAAATATGGCCGCTTGGCTCTCGCCACGCTCTCCGCTTGCTACTGCTGCTTTAGCCTATCTGTCTTTTCGCACTAATCCATAATGCTATAGTCATTATAAAGTAAGGGTTGGTTAGAATATTATCATGGTATACAGTGCGATCATTTTATGTATGATTTTAATTTGTTCTCGCTTACTTTTCATGTACCGCGTCTTTGTGGGCTGGGGCATACATGAGCGACGCCATGCTGAGGCTCCTCTGAACCCTGTCAGCTGACCAGGGAAAGTCCTAACTGCGCAGAAGCTGAAACCAGCCAGCTGGCTCCTGAAGCCAAATGCGCCTGAGAACCCAGCACAAGATGTGGACAATCACATTGAAAATGAACAGACTTTGTTGCAATGTCCTGTGCGCTCATATTTTCTATTGTATTCTATGGATGGGAACGTGAACCTGAGGGGCGGACAAGAAAATTTAAATTTCTTGATGGGAAAATTGAATTCTAGGAGGTGGTAATGACCGCACCACCTCTCCTGACCAATCACAATGTGGGAAACTGTCACTTGCAACATTGGTGGGTGGTCTAAGGGTCCCCAAAACAGTATAATTGCCCTAGTTTTGCTTAGGAAAATTGTCCGACTTGTCCGAGTAGCAGACCTGTCACTGACCCTACGATCTCAATAGGTGCTCATTCTGAAAGTGCTGCGGAGCACTTTGTCCATACTTTCCACAATCTCCTAAGGGGTGGAAAATCCTAAGTGCTGGCGAAGCACTTTGCTGGGGAATTTGAAAAACCAATCTGGGTTTCTGGCGGATTACTTGCAGGAGGGGGTAACGCAGGCGTTGCTGTCCGAAGCTGTGGGTGTTGGTCGTACCCTGGGAGGCCCAGTCCTTTGACCTGAACCTGAGGGGTATCCTGTCCTTACTGTCCGTGAGCTGTACCTGCTCGCATTCTGGCATTCCTTTTCTGAGGGTCCCTGTCCCCGTCTTCCCAACTGACCCGTGGCCAGGGTTGGTCTTCAATCTGAACTAGGTAATTATTGATTGTGGGTTTGCGTATCTTTATCTCTCTTTTCCTCCCTCTTGCTTGTCTGATCTATTAAAGCATTCTTACCTGTGATATTGCTCTATTGCCGTTGAAATATCAAATATATGTGTCTGATTTTAGTTGGTTCCTTCTCTCCCCCTCTCCTTTAGGAGTTCATTGATTTTATAACGGTAATAGCATGTTCCCGTTTTTCCCCTTCCTTTAGTGGATTGCAGTGAACTTAGCAAGAATAGTTTAAACACTTAGATTAAGTACATGTTCTAGGTCTCATCCACATCCTATGTTCTAGTATAAAAGTGCAGTGACTAGTTTTGTTCTAAAAACCCTACCTTTAGTCTTCCCATATATCCTAATGGTCATATTTTTGGTGCAAAGTTACCTATTGGTGTTGATTTTAATGTTTGATATATTACTCTGTGTATCGCTTATTATCTTGGCATCTTCTCTTTGAATTCTTATATAAAGTTTTAAACTTCATCAGGTGTCTGTGGTCATTTTACAGAATTGTGGAAAGTATTTTACTGATTATAAAGAGTATTTGATGTTAGGCCTGTCTACTATTTTCCCTGATAGCTCTAGGTCCGTCGTAAGAATTGTGCCTGTGGTAAGTCGGGTACATGGTAAGCAGAGGTAAATCCAAACTTTGATTACTCTTAGCAGCGTGCAGGAGGAGAAATCCTCACCCAGTTCACCCAAACAAATTAGTGTGGTAATAAAAGGTTTTTTTCGCACGCCAAGGGCCCAGTGCGTGTAAAGAATTGGCAACTCGGGTGACCCGGGGGAACTGCGCGCTCTAGCAGTACCACTCCTTCAGAATTATCAGATCCCGAGTGGATTACGCGCTGTGCTCCTGTTCACGATTTGCAGTTTAGGGCGGGCGCCAGCTACTTAGTCCATAAACCACAGCAATGGCGAATTGAGCCTGCGCCGCTTTTGATCTGTCGGGCCTCAACGGGGTTTCGCCTTACCCCTATAAATACACAGAAGATGTTGTCATATCCTGTATATGTATATTCCATACAGCATTTCAACGAAGAAGTAAGTCAACGCCTGATTCCAGTATTTTGGGGAGGCCGACACTAATAAATGTATAACTAATTAGTAGCCACCGCAACATAAGTTTAAAACAGCATGTTTTCTCTCCACACACAGGGGCCTATCCACAAACTGCACTTTGTAGTACATTTAGTGGTAGTGGTACAATTGTACTACTCACATACTACAAAATTCTATTTTCAACTACATGTGGAAGTCTATGCCCCGGCTTCCCTTATCTTTTCTCAATTGTGTGGAGATCTTCAAATATGAACGACTATGTGTTTGATGTAAATATGGGAGGGACAGGGAGGAGTGGCTGGACAGTGGGAAAGGGTAACGAGGGTGTGACCAGATACCTGGAGTGGTTGCTAGTAAACTACTCAGGATGGTCTCAAAGTGTGTTATAACTCCTTTATTTAGTCGTATACAGTTATTTTATTTGTCAATGAAGCACAATCCTTGTTTAGGTTTTTCAACATCTTCTTTCTCTTTCAGGTTCTTCGGAGTTCCTCCCTGCCAGCACCCTCAACAGAAAAAAAGAAGCAGGTATGTGTCTGCTCTTGTTATCTAGAAGTGGGGTGAATCGTGCTACTATGGGGAGGGGACTGTGCGTTTAGCTGCCTATTTACCTTAATAAACACACACAAAAAAATATGTTTGAAAGACTCAAACACCTAGTAAACTGGCTTTGGCCCTCGTAACCCTCTTCTCTTCACCTTTAGAAGACGGTGTCTATCTGTTTACCCCTCTTTCTTTATCTTAAACTTTATTCTCTCCCTCCCTTTCCTATTCCTTTTCTTTCATGTAACTAGTTAGTTCCTTTTTTAGAGGCATCCCTTTCCTTCTTTCTTGTTCCGTGTTTCCCCCCCCCCATTTCCCTATTTTCCTTTTCTCCTCCTCTCCCCTTCACAGTCCTCTCTTAATTTGGCCCTAGTTTTAGCTTCTGTCAAAGAAGCGAGCATACACCTGGCAGAGCCACGCCCCTCCTGGGGCACGGCAGGAACCGTCGGCTGACTGGCAGCTAGGAAGCTCCTTTTCGGCCTGGTCTTCCTGTGGCCTCGCAGACAGTAAAAGTTCCCTCGGCTACCGCTTTCCTCCCCGGGGACCTTCCCTGGTACCACTTCCCCCTGGCGCTCGTCCTTGGTCTCCGTCTTCTTTTTCGCCTTGCACGCTGCGCGCACTTCTGTCTCCCTCTTGTTCCGGGCCAGCAGTAATGACGCGACTGCTCCACTGTGCCTGACTTCCGGGCCAGGCAAGTTGCAACGGACTGTCTGCTGCATTGTCGTCACCGGGTTGGTGACAGAGGCATTAAAAGAGAGGTAAGTAGGGTTTGGGGAGAGACAAACTCACACCCACAAAAGGGTAAACCCATTGCTATTCACAAACCATATTACTATCGGTACTACAGTAAAAAATGTCCCAAAATGGCTGTAGATATACTCCAGGTCAGACCTGGAGTAGGTCCAGCACCATACATGGCCAACCACTAGTAATGGAAGACACTCCCATAGAAAATAATGGAGGCAGGGACCTAAAATAACACCACATGAGAAATAATGGTAAAGTAAATTAATTTATGTAGACTTAAATTTATATATACATATATATATATATTCCAGAGCTCTATCCTTGCGAATCCAATCACCAGCCAGGACTCAGATAGACATAGATATATATGTCACCTACTGGCGGTCGCCAGTAGGTAGTTATAGTTAGGATTATTTTCAATAGGGAAATCGCAACATTCTATTGAGAATAACTTTGGCGCCGGTTGAGGAATCTGCCTGAAATTTTCCTCAAATTTGCCTCGCAGCGCTCCGGTCCTTCCCTGAAATTTTGGGGGGGATTCGTCAAGCGGGGGACGAAAAAAAAGGGGGGTCCCAAAACGTGTTTTCCCCATGTTAATTTCCGTAGGGCGGTCGACCTCACTTTTAGCCCGAACGGCTGAATGGATTTCCACCAAACTTGGCAAAATTGTAGGGACTGGAAGCCCGATGTGCCTTTGCTATGTCTCAAGATATGTGCTCCAGTGGATTTTGAGTAATTTAGGTTAAAAAAATATATATATCTATAAGTGCGCCCGGGTACGCGCACCGGGGCGTGAACCAGCGCGCTACGCGAGTTTGCGCGCGGAAAGCTGATTGGCTCTCGGGTGTCTGTAAACATTCCAAACAGTCCGGTGCGGCCGCCATCTTGTGTCTCGGTAGGATCGAGACACAAGAGGTGGCAAAAACATAGGGGCAAATGACCAAAAAGGGGCAGGGTAGACCCCCCCTGACCCCTAGGTTTGATGTGGGGGTCATAAAAGGGTAAAAAAAAATCGATTTGCGCAGGGGGAGCGCCCGGTACGCGCACCGCGGAGCGTACCGGGGAGCGTACCCTGGAGAAAAAAAGAATGACAGAGTTTTTTAAAAATGTAGTTTTTTTTTATAAATTGGAGGTAGTTCTAAAAAGAACTGTTTTTTTAATTCTTTTTGTTGTTTTATGTTTTTTTAATTGTTTTTTGAACAGTTTTTACTTTTTTTGGCTTTTCTGAACAGTTTTATATTTTTTTGCATTTTTTATGGTGAGAAACAAAAAACAGGGAATTATAAACGGCTCAACTGGAGCAAAAAAAAACAGGAAAATAATTAGGGTTTCTTCGGGCACTTGTGGTTATCACCAGCAATGTTGATGAGGGTAATATTCTTCTCAACATAAGTAATTGTTTTTCCACAATATATGCAAACGAATTTGTAATCACCAAACTTAGTTTGTATGTTTGGAACCATCTGATTTGCCTCTGGGCCCGATGGAGTGGGTTCTTTGGTTGTTGTGGTGCTGGCAGACGATTGTGGAAGGTTTCTGCACAGTTCTCTCACCTCTGCTGCAGAATAGTTATTGGGGTGCAATCGCTGCATGTGCCGGATCATTGTGTGATTCCCAAATGAATTTTTTTTTGCAGGGTTCCCCCTGGATAGTACCACAGATGAGACAAGTCACCTTTGCAGCGTTTACCTTCTTTGCACTCCTTGGGATTTAAAAAAACTCCCACATAAAGTGCTCCTTAGGTTTATATGGGGCATTGTCTTCAGGCAGGAAATGCCTTCTCTGCCTTCTCTCCTCATCCTCCTCCTCTTCTTCTTGACCACCAATGTGATGTTGTGGTGGTCCTTGTGTTGGCGGTGCTGGTGGTGGTGGTGCAGATGCTCCAGCTGCTGCTGCTACTGTAGCCATTTCTCTAACAATAGAAGCAGGTCTTCCTCACTCAAACAACAAAGTGAGAATGAGGAAAAAAGGTGGGGGCTTTCATCATTTGGAAAACAAAACTGTTCTGAACCAATGAAAAGTGTTATTTTCAGGTTACATGACCTGGGCTTTCATCATTTGGAAACCAAAAGTGTTCTGAACCAATGAAAAGTGTTATTTTCAGGTCACATGGGGCGCGGGGGCGCGTAGTGTAAGCGCGTCAGGGCGCGCCCTGGGGCGCTTATGTAGCGCAATCGTATGTGCTCCGGCGCTTCCGGGTGCGCTTACGCTGTGCGTCATAACACGCATCACGCGGCTACGCGATACGTCATGATTATGTTTTCGTTCGCGGCAATAGCGCTAACGGGGCGCTCACCGGTATGCGAACCGGGGCACGGCAAAACTGCGCTTACCAGTAAGCGCATCGGTACGCGCCCCAGGAGCGCTCCGGGGCAAAATTTTTTTAAATAAAACATAAAAAAAATAGTATTACATAAATATACAATATAAAATTAATTATAAAAAATATTACATTTCATACCGAAAGAGATTTCCTATTAAACAACCTTTAAAATTCACTGAAAAAACCATAGGTTTCACACCAGTTATAGTTAGGAATTTGCATTTAAAAAACTTATTAAATTCACTGAAAAACCAGTTATAGTTAGCTGGAAATTTTACTGACATAAAACCATTGAAATTCCCACGTTATAGTTAGTTGGACTCACTGTAACTTGCGCGTGCAATGCACTGCTGATGACGTCACATATTACATCACTCATGACATGGTCAGTGACATCACTCATGACATCACTGATGACACTATCCTTGTGACAGAGTGACAGACCTCCTTTCACTGTAATGTAACCCTTGAAACACATATTAAAAAATAGAAACTAACATTTAAAAAAAATTGAGATACCCATATCAGTTACAACATCCAATTCAGTAATTCCACCATCTATATACACATCTACTCATTCACAAACAGTTCTATATAGTCACTCATACATATACTCACTCATCATATGTAGTGATACACCTATACATCCTGTTACACACCGACAGTCATCCAAAAGTTACTCACACACATACTCACACATGCAAATAAACTATTGAACATCCATTTATTTGCATATAGAGCTATACACACACTACCACCTTACTTCTATTGAAATTTACACATATTTATTCTCTTAAACAATCACTTATAGAAACACATACTTATTTAAACAGGAACTCTTACAATCTCTTACTCTCACATATACTCACTTATATACATCAATATTCACATATACTAGATTAAAACATATGTAGTTACTGATAAAGACACTAGTGAGACAGTCATTCACTCACTAACATACACATATACACACTCATCCACCCATACAGTCGTGCACATATGCTGTCTTCAAAACACATACAAACATCAGAGTCAGTCACTCATGCATCTATGTGCTAAGTAATACCCCCACCAAACCATATAGACACTCATACTGATACTAAGAAAAACATCTAATAACCCATATACATACACATGTAGCTACTCACCAACCCATGCAGCCACTTATACACAAAGTGAAACACTAATACATATATTTAAATATTTAAACATTACTCACTAACATTTATTTTTCAGAAAGACACACATTCACTGGATGGTGTCATCAGTGATGTCATGAGTGATGTCACTGACCATGTCATGAGTGATGTAATATGTGACGTCATCAGCAGTGCATTGCACGCGCAAGGTATAGTGAGTCCAACTAACTATAACGTGGGAATTTCAATGGTTTTATGTCAGTAAAATTTCCAGCTAACTATAAGTAGTGTGAAACCTATGATTTTTTCAGTGAATATATATATATATATATATATATATATATATATATATATATATATATATATATATATATATACATAAATATATATATATATCCTCTAAAGGTTGCCCAACGGGCAGAGGTGCACACGAAAACAAGCAGACCCCAGCTTTCTACCAGAGTCTTTATTTGAACAAATCAGTAGACACTCAGGATATTTCTTTACCCACCCTACGCGTTTCGGAGCTTCTGTGCTCCTTGGTCATAGGTCGTGGCTGTTGATATGCAGATACATCGGGAAGTGGTCTTAAATAGCATATGTCCCGCCCTGTGTGAGCCTCAATATCGCTGTGCTTACTGGGACTTGCAGTCCCTACGTTAAAATATTACCCTCAATGGGTTCCGCATTTCCAACAATATGTTCAAGTTCTTGATAGAGCCTCCTGTGTGTCTGCATTTTGCAATTTAACTGCTTGCGATCCTGCCAAAAATTACACCCGTGTATCAGAAATCGACAGTCCGGTAAATACACGTCGGTGCTCCCTCCCCAGGCCGGGCCGGCCAAAATACATCATCCAAAGGTTGCCCAATGAGAAGAGGCGCACCTAGTCCTTTGTGGCTGGCTGTGTCCGTCATTCGGCCGCGGCGTGTCCTCTATGGCACCTGATGGCCCTGCAAAGACCAGCAGCCAGCATTCCCAGGGGGAGGCCCCAGAAGACACAGTGGCTGGCCGGCCCGGGCTGGGAGATCTCCAGGCGTTGAGAGGAGGTGGAGGACACCCTCGCCCTCAGTGGTTGGACTCAGGACCCGCTGGTGGGGCCCCCTGGGTGAGTGAAACGCTTGGCTGGGCTTTTATCAGCAGTAGTTCAACCTGTTTGGAGTGCTCCTGGGGTCTGCCCAGTTGGTGGCGAGAGGGCTCACATGGGGTGGCCCAGCTAGACCCGTGAAGCTAGAGACCAGGGCTTGGTGGTGGGCCACGTGTGGTGGTGCCCCGACGTGGGGCTGGGAAGGTCTGCATCGGGGGACCGAATGGAGCTCCACATCGACGGCCCAGATTCACCTGAGGGGCACCCACCCTGGTTATCGATGGGCATTTTGGCCTGGGCAGGATAGTACTGCTGCTGTGAGGGAGGGGGGGCACAGAGAGGCAGTGGGCCCTCCCTGGAGCAACGTGAGGTGGATCTGTGCCACACAGAGGGAACAGTGCCGCAGCTTGGGGGGGTGCGCCTGATCGGCCTCTTCTTCGCCGCGTGCTGGCCTTGGGGCGCTGGCCGGCGCTGTTCTGGGCTGGAGTGTGCGGCCATTTTGCAGTCACTCTGCGCAACTGGGGAGGCCCAGAGTGCCTGGGTTGCCTGATCTGCAACCTATAAGCTGCGCCTGGAGGGTTTGGGAAATGCCCGACGAGTGACCAAAGCAATTGCCCCACCATGGCAGCTGGACGCCTCAAGAAGGACCGCACGATCAGGACCTTCTCTCCCATCTGGAGGGGAGCGGGACGGAGGAGGCAGCTGTGCCCTCTGGAGGATCGTGCCAACCATCGGAGCACCATGCGGAGGAACCTGTAACCCGGTCGTTCATGGAGGCACTGTTCACCTCCCTGAGAGACAAACTCCATTCCCTTAAAGGCAAATTCATGCAAGAGCTCAAAGAGACACGGCGAGACATTGATGCTCTGGGAGAATGCATGGCAGATCTAGAGGAAAAGAATGGGAACAGAGATGAAGAGGTGGAATCTCTCCAGCAAGAAGTCATCCGACTCCGGGAGCAACACATAGACATACAGTTACACCTGGAGGATTTGGAAAACTGTTCCCGGGGGAACAATGTACGAATAAGGGGAGTGGCCTCCGGGGCTGAGGGGGATGACATCTTTAGTTTCACACTAGAGCTTTTTCACCACATCCTGGGGGGTCCTCCGTCCTCCCCGCTCCAACTGGACAGAGCACACTGGTTGGGTTTCCCTAGCAAAAATTCTTCCTCGCCACCGAACATCCTGGTCTGTATGCATGATTTTCAGGTGAAGGAAGAGATTCTCAGGAAAGCATGCAGTTCACACCCTATTGTTCTCCAGGGCCAGTCTCCTACCCTCTTCCAAGACCTTGCGGCCATCACACTGCAGAAGCGCAGTCATTTCCTCGAGCGAAGGCACACCTCAGCGATCTTGGGGTCTCCTACTCCTGGTGGCATCCTTTTCGCCTTATCATCCGATGGATGGGAAGGCTCTACCAGCTGCGCTTCCTGGCGGAGACTTGCAGAGTGCTGGGAATAGCACCTCTAGAGGAGCAGCCTCTGAACAAATGGCCAAATGGCTGGCAGAGAGTGAGACGCTGCACCTTTGACTCTACCAGCAGGTAGGTCGCCCCCCCAGCCGCCGCACAGTCCTCTTGTGCAGCTGCCCACCTGTGCCCTCGCTGCTGCTGCCGCCCGGTAAGCTCTCCTGTGCCTGCCGCTCCTGTGCCTCTGTCCCCGGTTTCCCCTGTGCCCTGTTGTTGCCCCCTTTTCCTCTGTGCCCTGTGTGCCCCCGTGATTGTGTCCATTTTTGCTTCTGTGCCCCGTGTGCCCCCGTGATTGTGCCTGTCCTTCTCTGACCCCCCCCGCTTCCCCCCGGTCCTCCTTCCCGCCGCTGCGTCCCTGCGACTCCGCCCCCGCTGCCCCATTCGCCACCCCGATCCTGCCTCCCAGCTGCTCCTCCCTCCCACTTTGCCATTAATGTGGAGTCCACGCGTACGCGCAGCGGGCGCGCCGATTGTGCGCCGAAGATGTGCCAAAGGCAAGCCCGTCTACGCCCGTCCGCGCCAGGACCCCTGGCCCTCGACGATGCCAGCCCACACGACGGACTTACGACGCCTCCACCCTCCACACACTCAACGCCGGCCGGAACCCCGCCTGCTACCGAGCCATCCCGAAACGCACCCACGGACCCTTCACCTGCCAAGCCTGTATATTCACCTGCCTCCAAACCTGCACCGCACCCGCCAAGTCAGGCACCAGCAACAATCACCTCAAGTGTATCCTGCTCAACACCCGCTCCGTCCACAGGCACGCCGTCGAAATCTGGAACCTCCTCGACACAACATCACCAGACATCGCCTTCCTCACAGAAACCTGGATGAACGCCTCCTCAGCCCCCGACATTGCCATAGCCATCCCGGATGGCTACAAGATCACCCGGAGGGACCACGTCAACCAAACCGGAGGAGGCATCGCCATCGTTCATAGAAACACCATCCGAATCACGACCAACTCCAACAACACCCTCACCGCCGCCGAGCACCTTCACTTCCAGATACACACCAACCCCAAGACCACCCTCAGAGGCACTCTCATCTACAGACCCCCGGGACCACGCACACAATTCAGCGTAGCCATCACAGACTTCGTCAGCCCGCACGCCCTAACCTCTTCAGACTACATCCTCCTAGGGGACCACAACTTCCACCTGGAAAACAACAATGACAGCAACACTGCCGCCCTGCTTGACAACCTCACCAACCTCTGACTCAAGCAACAGCTCACCACCTCCCTCAGCCAGAACCCTCCAACACGACGGACCCCAACGAAGCAGCCCTCAACCTCATACAGTGGCTCACCAACTGCGCCGATGACCTCGCACCACTGAAGAACCCTCCCAGCAAACCTGGCAGCAAGAAAGCCTTGTTTCACTAACAACCTCAAAAACTCCAAGAAAACCTGCCGCACCCTCGAGAAAGCCTTGCGCCACGACCAGACAACAGAAAACATGACAGCCCTCAAGAACACCACCCGCAAACACCACCAGCTGATCCGCACCACCAAAAGGACAACATTCAAAGAACGACTGGACAACAACACCCACAACAGCAAGGAACTCTTCAGCATCGTTAAAGAGCTCTCCAACCCCAGCGCCTGCAACAACAACATCACACCCTCGCAAGACCTCTGCGACTCACTCGCCTCATTCTTTCACCGCAAGATCGCCGACGTACACAACAGCTTCGGTGCACAGACCACGCACCCAACCACCAAACCAGCGCCCCCTCCACCACCCTCTGCACCTGGACCTAGGTCAGCACCGAAGACACCACCCGCACGATGAACACTATCCACTACGGCTCCCCAACGGACCCCTGTCCACACCACATCTTCAACAAAGCCAACTCCATCATCGCACCCCAACTCCAGGACATCATTAACAGCTCCTTCGCATCCGCCACCTTCCCAGAGAGCTGGAAACATGCCGAGCTCAGCGCCCTCCTGAAGAAACCCATCACGGACCCCATGGACCTCAAGAACTTCCGCCCCATCTCGCTCCTCCCTTTTCCTGCCAAAGTCATCGAGAAGACCGTCAACAAACAACTCTCCACCTTCCTTGAGACAAACGGATCCCTCGACCCCTCGTAGTCCGGTTTCCAAGCAAACCACAGCACCAAGACCGCCCTCATCGCAGCTACTGACGACATCAGGTCCCTGCTCGACAACAGGGAAACAGCTGCCCTCATCCTCCCGGACCTCTCAGCAGCCTACGACACCGTATGCCACTGCACCCTGATACAACACCTCAGCAACACCGGAATCCAAGGAACGGCCTTGAGTGGATCATCTCTTTCCTTGCCGGAAGAACCCAGAGAGTCCGCCTCCCCCCGTTCCGATCCGCGGCCACCGAAGTCATCTGCGGCGTTCCGCAAGGATCCTCGCTCAGCCCCACCCTCTTCAACGTCTACATGAGCCCCCTCGCAGCCATCGCACGCCAACACAACCTAAACATCATCTCCTACGCTGACGACACCCAGCTGATCCTCTCCCTCACCAGCGTCTGAAACTGAACTCAGACAAGACGGAAGTCCTCATCCTGGGACCATCCCCCTCTGCCTGGGATGACCCCTGGTGGCCCCCTGCTCTGAGCACCGCCCCCAAGCCAACGGACCATGCACGCAACCTGGGCTTCATCCTGGACTCCTCCCTCACGATGACCAAGCAAGTCAACTCCGTCTCGTCATCCTGTTTCAACACCCTGCGTATGCTACGAAAGATCTTCCGTGGATCCCCACTGAAACCAGGAAGACGGTCACCCAGACCCTTGTCACCAGCCGACTGGACTACGGGAACACCCTCTACGCTGGAACCACAGCCAAACTCCAAAAAAAGACTCCAGCGCATACAGAACGCTTCTGCACGACTCATCCTGGACATCCCCCTTCACAGCCACATCTCTGCCCATCTGAAAGACCGGCATTGGCTCACCATCAGAAAGAGGATCACATTCAGACTCCTCACCCACGCACACAAAGCTCTCCACGACATGGGCCCCAAATACCTCAACAGCCGCCTCACATTCTACACACCCACCCGCCAGCTCCGATCCACCAGCCTCGCCCTCGCCACCCTCCCACGAATTCGCAAAGCCACCGCCGGAGCAAGATCCTTCTCCTACCTGGCGGCCAAGACATGGAACTCCCTCCCCACCCTCCTACGGCTGACCCAGGACCATCTCTCCTTCATGAAACAACTCAAGACCTGGCTGTTCGAGCAGTAGCGACTCCCCCTGCTCCCAGCGCCTTGAGACCCTAGCGGGTGAGTAGTGCGCTATACAAATCTGTTTGATTGATTGATTGATTGATTGATTGACCCTGACTAAACCCGACACGGAGGAGATAGTGAGGAGTCGGCTGGCGGTCCTTGAGGCGGTCCCCTCCACATCGGCTAAAAGTGTTGTCCCCTAATCAGGGTCCCGGTTCCTGCGATGTATACACTTAGAGCGGGGAGGCGAGAGGGGCGGCGGGTGGGGGGAGTTGTGCCCTTGGCCACATTCCAACCCCCATTGGACCCACCATGTGGAATTGCCATTCCACAGGACTAGAACTTTGTTCTTCTCATGGTCATTGTTATTGTTGGGTTTTGTTGCGAGGGATTTTGTTGGGGTCCAAACTCACCTACATAGAGGTTCTTCTATTTGCTTTTTTTGTAGGGGTGCCAGGGTCGTGGGAATCAGGGGGGGCACCAGGTGTACCGGGAGGCAGACAGGACTGTAAACACCTCACTTCACACATGACGAGTAGGGCCATCTGGGTTCTGTCGCTCAATGTACAAGGGCTCAATAACCCAACTAAACGGCGGGCCATCCTTGACTTTCTGGAGTCTTCATGGGCAGATATCTACTTTTAACAGGAGACCCATCACCTAGCCGCAGACTGTCATAGACTGAAGTCTTGGGCCTTCCCGCAGCAATTTTTCTTGCCTAACCTTTCTAAGTCAGTGGATGTGGCAATCTTGGTTAGCAAGTCTTTCTCCGGGCTGTAGCGCAGAAGGTAAGCGAAATTAGGCGCTTGCTAGTGCACAGGTTCACCATTGCAGACTGCTCCCTTGTGATTGGCTCTATATATCTCTCCTAATGAGAAACAAACGGAGTTCCTGCACAGAGCTCTGGACAGGGCTCTGGGTTCAGGGGACCAACAAGTGCTAATAGGGAGGGATCTTAACCTGGTCTTTGATAATGCTTTGGACAGATCGGCCCAGCGGTTCGGGTAGGTGGGGGCATTGTCCCGGATCAGGCGGCGTGGGTGGGTCGATAGGAAGGACACACGGCTGTAAAACTCCATACTTTATGGAAATCTCAACCTGTTGTGCAGACCGCCGGGTACTGTTGATGCCTGGGAACTAGACATAATAGGTTGATCCAGCACAACACAGGTACATTAACACATAAAGCACTCTTCCTTCTTTTTGTGATATCTAGACAAGCTCACTGGATACTTATGTAGATCCTTTTAGTGTAGACAGCTTCTTTTACTCACCAAAGCGATTGAGATACACACAGCTGCGCTGTCACACCATGGGGCGGTATACTATCTCTTTCGATGCCCCCGACTGCACGCCCTCCCAGGGTTTGGCACCTCCGGGACTCCTTACTGCATCGGAAGGTGGTTAAAAAGCAAATCAAGCACACCCATTATGACTTTCTACAACACAATGCTAACCCTGAGACATCGCCGGCCACCTTCTGGGGCATGCTCAAAGCCATCATCAGAGGGGAATTTATAGCCATTTCCTTCCCAGATAATCAATTGCGCAGGACTAAAAGAGAGGACCTTACCGGCCGTGTGAAGGAACTGGAACGCATACATCAACGGACCGGCGCTCCGAGAATGTCGTGCCAACTGTCCGGTGCCCATGCACAGCTTGCGGCGCTGGACCTGGATAGAGCGGAATACTTCACCCTCTGCCTACGCCACTCCTTCTATGTCGGAGGGGATAAGTCTGGCAGGCGTCTGGCCACTACTCTCCGTGCTAAACACAATGAGCAATTTGCAAAAAAACGGAGTTAGGTCCTGGGACAGAGGGTCAACTGGACCGTAATATAGTGAAAACAGAAAGAATGTTGGCCCTCAGGATAATTTTATCTCACTAATTATGAGAATACAAACAAGGGAAAACCTATTGTTTGTATGGGTTATTTTATTTATACCCTTTTGTCAATTTTTAAATCATTTTGAAAAGCATTTTAAGGTTGAGAAAAAACACTAATTACAAACATTTACACTATTTACAACTATCATACATACGAATCTATACATCACACAATAAACATATATACAGATGAATCCACAGTTATGAACAAGCTTCTTTTACAAAAAGAAAACGACAGTTTTTTCACACAAATAATCAATCTTTGTGAAATGGCATAACGGCGAATAGGCACCTTTGATTTAGCAAAGCTAATAGTTATTTGTCAACCCTAACTGATCGACGAGTTCTAATTAATTTTCTTGTTGCCTTTTCCTGTTGTTTTGACCCTGGTTGGGCCTTCTAATGATTTGAAGTTTCACAAAGATTTATTATTTGTGTGAAAAAACTGTTGTTTTCTTTTTGTAAAAGAAGCTTGTTCATAACTGTGGATTCATCTGTATATATGTTTATTGTGTGATGTATAGATTCGTATGTATGATAGTTGTAAATAGTGTAAATGTTTGTAATTAGTGTTTTTTCTCAACCTTAAAATGCTTTTCAAAATGATTTAAAAATTGACAAAAGGGTATAAATAAAATAACCCATACAAACAATAGGTTTTCCCTTGTTTGTATTCTCATAATTAGTGAGATAAAATTATCCTGAGGGCCAACATTCTTTCTGTTTTCACTAAACACAATGAGCAAGGCACCACTGAGATTTTCTCCCCTTCAGGGTCTCTGGTCACGGAGGGCCCAGACATTGCAAACGCTTTTCTATATTTTTATGAACTCCTGTATGACAGCCAGCAACTCGATCCGGAGGCAGGTTCTCGTTACCTGAACGGGGCTAAGACCTCGGCTCTCACTTCAGACCTGGCTGAACACCTGGACCAAGACAAACGCATAGAGGAGGTAATATCGGCGATAGCGCGCCTCAAGCTGGGCAAGTCCCCGGCCCGAGAGGCTCTCAGAGATCTTTTACAAATCTTTCTGCACCACCCTGGCCCCTGTCCTCGCAAAATTATTTAACTCCTTCTCAGAGCCTGGGTCCATTCCCCCTGTTAAAAGCCTTAATAATTGTTCTCCCTAAGACTGGGTAGGACAGGCAACTCTGCAGTTCTTATCGGCCCATCTCCATTTTAGAAATCGATTTTAAACTCTTCACGAGCATCATCGCCCACAGACATAACGATTATATGCCCTTCCTAGTGGACCCGAACAAAGTGGGCTTCGCCCCCCTCTAACAAGCCAGCGATAACACCAAGAGAGTGCTGCACATCATTGATAAGCCAAACAGGTTCCAGGGGGAATACATGTTGCTGGTGGTCGATGCCGAGAAGGCGTTCGACCGGGTCCACTGGCCATACCTTAACTAAGTGGAGCACTTCGGGATGGGGTATCGATGCAGGGCCTGCATTCTTAATTGTTACCACGGCCCCACTGCGTCAGTCCGGGTCAACGGCTTCACTTCTTCTTCCTTTTCCATCCATAGAGGCATCCGTCAGGGCTGTCTACTCTCACCCCTATTATTGGCTCTGTATATGAAGCCCATGGCGCAGAGAGTCAGGGAACACCCGGACATCGCTGGAGTTCCCTTCGGCGGTGACAGCCACGTTATCAGTGTCATATAGATGCTGCTTTTCTATATACTGTGTTAAGTTAGCATGAGTTTATTAAGTGTTTAAACGACATATTTTCCTTTGGCTTCAGTTTGCACACGACACATAATTGTTATTGTAGCTTTCAACCTAGACGAAAGATGTGATTTATTTGAGAATAATATGTTATTGCTCTGATATCAGTCGTGCTTGGTACACTGTCTGAACAGTGAGTGCTGAACCCTCTAAGAATAACCTAACACAAGGTTGCTGGGAGCTCTGATCCCCGCACCACTAGACATAACACAAATACAGTTGCTGCAACATTGGGCTCTAAGCGGGTTTAAGATAGAGTTACTGAGAATGCAAAAACACACTTGATGGTGCTTCGCATGCAGAGAGCTGGTAGCTGATGATGTGATCCTCTCCTCCTGACATTTAGAGGTATGGGCCCGCCCTGCTAAAACCCAAATGAGACCTTCTTAGATATAATATAGTATGCTAAATAGGGAGCGCGAAAAATAGGTGATACAAATTTCTATTGATTTTTGCATTATAACATGCTATCACCGTTTGCTTATTATGGATTAGTGACTATGCTGATAACTCTGGTTTTTATAATATGTCTTCTAGTATTATATAAGATACTGCGTTTGAGAACTTTGCATTGAATAATAAATATTTCAAAATTGCACGTGTCCTCTTTTACTCTACGTTCTGGTTTGAAATAATTATAGAGCGAAAGAGTCTTCATGTGTTCCACGATACCTGAGGTAACCTAAGTTCATGTTCTGGTTTGTCTAAGTCATTGGGAGTTTGTTATGACCAATGAGACACTGTAGCTAGCTCTGTAAGGGGATTTTGGATACTGAGGTGAGTTTTGGGTCACCCTAATTCACTGAAGTTCCTGATCACTATGCACAGTTCTGTAAGAGAACGGAATCCCTGCGACATCAGTCTGTACGCCAAAGATGTCCTAGTATCTCTAGCCCATCCAACTGTCTCCCTCCCGACCTTCCTGGAGGAACTGCAGACTTTTGGTGCGGCTTCAGGGTTCAAAATCAACATTACCAAATCTGAAACACTCAAACTCTCAAACTCTCGGTCCCCAGGGCACAGAGGACCATCTTGCATCCCACTATCTGCCGAATGGGCCTCAAAGTCTATCTCCTACCTAGGGATCACCTTAGCCAATTTAATACCGATAACACTCAACAGTAACTATGGGGCACTCCTCCGGCAGATAAGGAGCGACTTCGGGAGGAGGAAGCAATTCAATGTCTCCTGGCTAGGTCAGATAGCGGCTTGCAAAATGACAGTCCTTCCGAAAATTCTTTACCTCTTTCAAACCATGCCTCTTACACTGCCAAGGGCACGCTTGCTAAACTCCAGTCAGAATTGGTGCAGTTTATCTGGCAGGGCTGAAAGCCACGTATGAAGTGGTCCATGACCTACCTCCCCCCGGAGTCCGGCGGGCTGGGAATCCCGGAATTACCACTCTACTTCAAAGTGACGCAGCTACGATAGCTAGTGGAGCCGCCCGGAATTGGAAAAGCCCTGGCCCTTCCAGGAAAAGGCAGAGGTGGGTACCAATCTCTGGAAGATCCTGTTTCTTTCCAAAGCGCACAGACCTATCTGTACGTTTCCCCGGTAACTCAGGCAATACTGCTCGCCTGGGACAGCAGCAGTACCAAGATGGGCCTGACAACTTACCTGTCACCACTGTCCCCTCTCTGTGAGAATTCGGACTTTACGCCTAGATTGACGGCCTATGAGTTCGCAGCCTGGAGAGAGTCCGAATGCCGCTCCATGGGCCACTTCTTTGATGGGGAGGGCCTGCTTTCTTTCCCCCAGTTGCGGGAAATCTTTGGGCTCCCGGAGACAGAACCCTTCCATTACCTCTAACTGAGGCATTCGATCATGCTGTAGTGTAGTTCCTATATTCCCAATAGGCTCTGCGCATTGGAATAATACACACTATAGATTTGACATAGGACTGAGGTCAGTATGCCTCTATCAAGTATATTAAACTTAATTGTGAGTGCCAGCTAGCTCAGAGGTCACTAGAAACTTTCTCGAATACACAAGAAGGGATTAGTTCCTGACAGCCGCATAAACATGACAACTTTGTTTCCCTAGGACTGGAACAAATATCTTCAGAGTCGTGGAAACAATAGATAACTATTTTACTCATTCAATCGTGCAGGCTTCGTTTCTACAGAGTTGCAGAGAAATAGTGAGACAGGCTTTTTCAATAAAAGGATTTATTGAACAGTCTTCTTTGTCATGCAAGAGAGGTGAACTGCTGCAATTGTTAGACAGAATGCAAAGTATAATGCGTACAGCAATAATAGTATTATAACATAATACTGTAATAGCATTGTCTGTTGCTATGACATGTAAAAATACATACATAAATAACACAGGCTAAAATACTCAACAGGTGCTTCTAAAATACGCCTACCCCAATGTACCTAAACCTAAGTCTAGTACGAGGGAAGAAGTAAGTGTTGCTTAGCATAAGTTTTTGTTCTGCCAAGAATTGCCAAAGGTTTCTCTAGGTTCTAATCAGCTCCATACCTTAGAATGAAAGAGATTGGTATCTCTGTCTTGGACACGATTTCCCAACACCCCGCAAGGGGAGTCAGAAACACTGGAGCTGGATTCTCAGCAGGAGGATGTCAGCTTCTTTGTCAGTGGGTCAGCTGGAGAGTCGGCTTCCTTCGGCACATGCTGTAGCGAGCTGCGTCGGGCAAGTAGGTAGTCGAACTGCACCGAACCACACCATGCTTTGCTATAGCAAGTGAAAGTATATTTATACCTTGAAGGTGTTTAGGAATGCCATCTTTTACGAAAAGTCGGGCATATGAACGTCATGGATAAACCCCTAAGGAATAGTTGTTCATACATAATAATGAGCTTCTTGGAGAAATCAATATCCAGGCTAGGGGAAGTCCCTTCTACTTAAGACTCTGGTTTTCCAAGAAATGGTTGTGACGTAGATGAACGGATGGAAGTAGCCATGCCTGTATTTGGGTAGCATGGGCTATGCCTAATTTGGATTTTTATGCCTATATAAGGGCAACGTGAATTGTACCTATATAAGGGCATGAATCGGGAAATTTCATTCGGAATCTAAAACGCCATACAACACCCACTCCACTTTCTATGTACGACATTACTAAAAGTCCAAACATGTTTAACATATCTAAAGCATATCTACACATGAAGTGTGAAAAACCCACCCGAAATACATAAAAATGTATTTGAACTGGTTTGTACACATAAAAGATGCATTGGTGCTGTACGCATTAAAGCAATATTTCATTCGAAGCATGAATTCATACTTTGAACGCTAACTGAATGAATCTTGAAAATATACATTTATGAAATAGCTCGTAAATACAGAAGAAAAAGGCCAAAACGATTTCATGTCAGATTACATAAAACTGTTTGTATATGGACAAGGTCAAATATTGTCTCAGGAAGTATTCAAAGAATTCTTGTTCTCGATGAATAGTTCTACTTGAAGCAGATTACTTTGTGCCAAAAAATGGAAAAAAATACAAATTTGGAAGAAAATAAATGATCATAGGGAAAGTTCTTTGTTTTTAAAAATGAAAGTCAAATTCAAAGTCTCCAGAACACTGTGTGCCACATCAAAAGTCAGTGTTAGGGTTTGGAGAAAATATCAAATCTTCTAAGTCTGTAAAAAAGTAGTCTATCATTGTAGGTGACAGTTGGATTACCTCGTTTAGAAGATTAACCGCACATAGATGTGAATTTTGCCTTCAGCATTGGTCGCATTAGCAATGTTCATAATGGATGGTACCTGCGCGCTTGTTTCCTCTCGTACCTCACCATCAGCATTTTGCGTCTATGAGATCTCAATGAATGCCATCATCAGAATTGGTAGCCGCTGAGGACAACACAGTGCATGGGCCGTTACTGGTTCAAGCAAAGCATCAACATCCGTTGGTATGACTGATGGGAGTGTTAGACAGCTGTCTAGCACGCATTCTTCTCCGCATAGCAGGCAGCGTAGAACAGGTAAGATGCAATCTTGCCAGATTGGTCTGAATGACAGAAACCATGTGGTATTTAATTTAATCCCAAAATTTGGACGATGCGCTCACAACACTTCACCGGCAGTTGAGTTTTCTCCATGGAGAACTGGGTGTCGCTGGTGAATTGGCTTGCCATATCGTAGCAGTAGGAGCAAAAATAATATCCCTGCAGTGAGTCCCAAAAGGAGAGGCAGTCCGCCAAACACAGAGTGCACGAAGTTTGGAAATATTCCTAGGCCTGCTTGAAAAGGTGCTAACAGTCCGGAAAATACAGTCTTAAATACATTTACTATGCTGCTCGTATCAGACATGTTTAAGATACAACTTAACATTTCTGAGATATGTATAGGGCAGTTTGTAGTTAAGAGGGCATGTAACTCGGCAGAAGTCTCTTTGGCCGAGGTCAGTGGCATAGTTTTTTGCAAAAGAATGGCTTTCATTCTGCTTAAAGTATCAATTTGTCTAGAAGAGATGTTCAGTGAAGGCCATAACGGCGACTCCCTGTCTATCTTAGTTTTAGGAAACAATACTTGCATATAGCAAGTGACCCTGGCTGACACAGTTACTAGATATGTTATGCCTGGCAACATGCCACAGCAGCTGTGATTGTTCAACATGAGGTAACTTCCATTTGAAAGCTGTCCAACTATAGGATCAATCACTGCAGCTGGTGAACCTTGCAGGTGGCAGGATAAATTGTTAGAGGAACCATCGTCGGCCCCGTGTAGGTTTATACCCTGACAAAGGAGAGAACCGCGATTTCACAGTTATTACCACTAAGAAACACTTCCTTTTCCCCACTCCAACATCTATGTGTGTATGGTAATTCCCAGGATGTCTTGATGTATTCTTTACCCAACCTTTCATATGTGCCTGCGGGTATGTGTTTTAGGCAATACTGAAAATGTAAAATTGTAACAGGCAGAGTGATTGTTCCATGTATAATCTATTCAGTAGCTGGCTTTTCAGAGACTGTAAATGGCAATCTTTCCAGTTTTTCGTATAGTCTGCTCCCCTGTGTGCCAATTTGATCTGTTTATCAGTGAGATTGAATTCTGAAAACAGTGACGTGGTATTGATTAAATGCCAAGGCACATAGCCAGAATGAAGATTTTGCAACGTCCAGCCTAATAGCATGATAGAACTTAATTGCGACTGGCCATGTTGCAACATGACCAAGCCCTGTTCCATGATGTCTATGGCAGAAGACACTATGCTGTCCATTGAATATATCCTGGACGACAGAGTCGTTAACCCATTGTCAACCACAGAGAGAGTTTTCTCTAAATAATACGATCAATTTCTCGTATTCTTTCTGCAGTCTCTGCTTGCGTAATCTTCCATGCTTGATTATAAGCAGCATAGATACCGGCATAAATAAACATTTATGATGCGGTTTTCTTGGTCCTAGCAAGAATTCCCTAAGGTGACCCATCTTAGAAGTAAAGATAAGTTTTGCTTTACATCCTTAAGTGTAGATCTTTGTAACCAATCTAGGCAGAGCGTCCCTACACTGTATGTTGTTGCTATTCCAGGATGCTGTCTTTGAACATATCTTGGATCTGGCATATTGAATGTGAAACCCTGTGTTTTGTTCAGCAATCTATTTTGACAGCTGTTTGTGTCTGTGGGCCAGATTAATCATTTATTCCAATCTGGATCTGTTCTACTGTGATGCAAAATAGTTCAGGTCTTTTATCTTGGCTAATCCAAGGCAAGACGTCTTTTGGATAGTGCCATTCAAAAACATAATTTGCTTAGGGAAGATGCAGGCTCTAAACATAGGTTCTACACCCTGCACTTGCCAATCTTTTGTACCCCAGACAGTTTTTGTCTCAATGTTGTCTTCCCAAAAGTCAAAACCTAGTTTAGACAGTTGGGCATAAAAGGCTGCAGAATAAATCTGTTTGGTGTTTGTCAACATACTTTTCATTCCTCTTTTGTTCACATTTCTAAAGTAAATTGATTCTGCATTTGATACATTGAACCCTGAAAAGTAGGGAAACTTATTGGCAAAAGTTTTTGAGCTACCCTTTGGTGGCGTAGGGCAATGTTCCCATTGGTTATACATTAATACATTTCTAGGATTTGTAGATTTGTGCAAGAAATGATGACCATAATGATTATAACAATACATTTGTTCATAGTCTGATGAACCTTCTAAATATTCATGATTTGTGAATTCTGCAGACATTTCTAAGTCTGACATCATATTATTAACAGTCTCGAAGTCCCAATAATCAGAAAAGGTACTAGATGAAACAATGTCACTTAATGAAATCATGAAAAAGTGTGGACCCTGTGGGAGGGCAGGCTTGATAAACAGGCGAGGAGGCTGAGGAATAGGTTTAAAGGAAGGTTTATTAACAAGAGGTATAGAAGTTATAGGTTGTTGGGTTATTGGTTTTGGTTGTTTTACAGCTTCATCCGAGTCCGACGAGGATGGCGAAGTCCGGTCTTCAATTTGTCCTTGACTGTGGTGTTTTCACCGGAGGCTCATAGAAGAACAAAGAAATGAAAGGAGCCGTCAGAATAATGTATTGCTGTTTCAAAATGTCATACCGTTATTACACCACGGTGCACTAAGTGTGCTGAAGTGTTTGGAGAACAGTCCCACAACCAAAGTAAAGGTGAAAAAGAGGAAAAGATCAGGCTTTTCTAGAGTACCCGAAACATTATACGGATTGCTTGTTCAGAGGATCAACTAGTGTACGACAGGAAAAGAAGGGTGCTTGAACAAGTCGTTTGTACGGTAAAAAGGGGTTTTTAACTAAGGCAGCGTTTTTCAATCACAAAGAACTCAGAGATACCACTTTGTTGAACGCTACCCCCACCCACTCTTTGCCACCCTCTCCCGTCTATTCCCAGTCCCCAATCACTAACCTGGCTCCGCCATAACTCTCCTGAGTCACGGCCGCTCTCCAGCCACCTCCGGACACCACCAATCTTCGGACAACGTTTCGTCTTCGTCCTCGATAGTTCCTGATGTCCAGGTCTTCTTTTGGTCGGGTCCCGCGTCTTCTTCCTGCTTGAAACCGGGTCCCGCGTCTTCCTGCTTGAAACCGGGTCCCGCGTCTTCCTGCTTGAAACCGGGTCCCGCGTCTTCCTGCTTGAAACCGGGTCCCGCGTCTTCCTGCTTGAAACCGGGTCCCGCGTCTTCCTTCCACGCTGCACTCGTTCCACCGACTTCCTCCCCGTAACGGTCGTTCCACTCCTTTCTTATTGGCCCTGGGTAACTGCTTCCGGTGTTCGAGGGAGGGACTTCCGGGTTGTGTTCCCGTTCGCATCCCTGCGAAGACAGATGAGAGGAGTCTGGATACCGTAGTTGAGGGGATCTGGTAGGCAATCTCTCACATCCCCTTTCCCTTGCTGTCTTTCTTCTAAGGGGAGGCGTTTCTTGTGGATATCTGGACAAATAGTCAGCATTTCCTTGTTCTTGTCCTTTCCTATGGCGAGTCTGAAATCTATACGGTTGTAAAGAGAGAAACCACCTCAGTACTCTCTCGTTGTGTCCTTTGTTTCGAGCTAAACATTCTAAGGGTGCGTGATCTGTAAACAGAGTGAACTCTCTTCCTTCCAAATAGTACCGTAATGTCTCGATTGCCCATTTGATGGCAAAGGCTTCCTTTTCGATTGTGGCATAATTCTTTTCTTGAGGAAAAAGCTTACGGCTAATATATAAAATAGGTTTCTCTCCTTGTGGTGTTTCTTGCGATAGCACGCGCCTAGTCCTTGATCAGAAGCGTCCGTTTGTAATATAAATGGTCGTGAATAGTCGGGACTAATCAGAACAGTTTCTGACGTTAAGGATTGTTTTAGAGCTTCAAAGGACTGTTGAACAGGCCTAGGTGGGCATTGCAAAATTTGTTCGGTGTTACACTGTTTTTGTAGCAGATCAGTCAGTGGAGCTGCCAACTGTAAAAATCGTGGAATGAATCTTCTATAATAGCCCAGTAAACCCAAGAATGCTCGTAAATCTTTCTTTGTCTTGGGGAATGGAATGTGGGAAATGGCGGACAATTTTGATGGTTGGGGTCGTATGACGCCTTCTCCCAACAGATAACCCAAATACTTAACGGTTTGGGCTGCCAGGTGACTTTTGGCCGGGTTAATCTTTAAACCCTGTGAACCTAGGGTTCGCACAATTGTAGCGAGATGGTCTAAATGCTGTTCCCACGTATCACTATATATGATGATATCATCAATGTAGGCTCCAGCGAACCCATCATATGGTCTCAGAATTGTATTCATGGCTCGCTGAAATGTGGCAGGGGCCCCATGTAAACCAAAAGGTAACATCCTAAATTGGTACAACCCATCTGGTGTAGAAAAGGCTGTTTTTTCCCTGTCTTCTTTTTTTAACGGTATCTGCCAATATCCTTTGCACAAATCCAAAGTGCTGATGTATTTGGCTCTTCCTATTCTTTCTACCATTTCATCCACTCGAGGAAGTGGGTAGGTATCGAATTCGGAGATTTTATTCACTTCTCTAAAGTCAATGCAAAATCTAATGGAGCCATCGAGTTTTGGCACAAGCACAATGGGAGAATTCCATAAACTTTTGGATGGTTCTATAATTCCCATTTGCAACATCTTTTGTACCTCCTCTCTTATTGTCTGTCTCCTTGCTTCAGGTATCCGATAGGGTCTTAATTTAACTTTCTTGCCGGGTGGTGTTCTTATGGCATGTTCAATTAGATTGGTCACGCCTGGGGTATTGGAAAAGACGGATTCATGAGGTTGTAACGCCTCCACTAACTCATCCGATAAAGATCCAGGTAAGTCTGGATCGATACACTGTTGGAAAAGAGGTTTTTGAACTGCAACGGAATGAACTGCCACTGATGCTGGACCTTCCCATTTTTTAAGCAAGTTCACATGATATATCTGAGAGATTTTTTTGTTGCTGTCTACCTCTATACGATATGTTACTGGGGTAACCTGTTGTAATACAGGATAGGGACCCTGCCATTGTCCTAGTAATTTCTGATCTGAGGAGGACATCATAAGCAACACAAGGTCTCCCACCTGAAAAGTTCTTAGTTTGGCCCTTTTGTCATATTGTGTCTTTTGCGCGTTCTGTGCCTCCTCTAGATTGTTTCGGACGATTTCTCGCAGTTGACTCAAATGTGTTTTTAGATTCGCTACATATTCGGGTAAGGGTTTGGTATTGTCGTGTTTGGTCTCCCACTGTTATCGGGCCATATCCAAGAAGGTGCGAGGCTTATGACCATAGAGTAACTCAAAGGGAGAGTACCCAGTGCTCTTTTGTTCCTTACACCTGATGGCAAAAAGAGCCAAAGGAAGAATGTCTTCCCATTTTCTGCTTTCTAGATCTAGCAGCTTCTTCAGAGTCGTTTTAATAGTAGCATTACATCTTTCTACCAAACCATCTGTCTGTGGATGGTAGGCAGATGTTCGGATTTTTTGTATCCCTAACTGTTTGCATACGTCTTTCATCAATTTGGAAACAAAAGGAGTTCCCTGATCTGGTAGGATTTCTTTGGAAAACCCTACTCGGGAAAAAACTCCAATCATGGCTTTAGCTACATTAGTAGTGTCAGGACGACGGAGAGGTATAGCCTCAGGGAATCTAGTGGCATAGTCAACCATCACTAGTACATATCTGTAACCACTTCGAGAAGGTAATAGAGGACCAATTATATCCATGCCCACCCGACTAAATGGATCATTGATAATGGGCAGTGGTAGTAATGGTGCTCGAGGAGGATGATATCGACTATGTCGTTGACAAATGGGACATTCCCTACAGTATTTTTTACATGCTGATAAATTCCTGGCCAGTAGAAATTTTCCAAAATGGTTTTCTCTGTCTTATCTGCCCCAAAATGACCTCCCAAAAGGTGACTATGGGCTAAGTACAACACTTTTTCTCGAAAGGGTTCTGGTACTAACAACTGTGATTTTTGTTCATGACCCTTCCGATATAACAATCCCTTCTTAATAAAAAAATAAGGACCTACGTGTGCTGGATTTTCTTCATCGAGGGCGTTCTTCCATGCCTCTTGCAGTACAGGGTCCTCTCGTTGAGCAGCATGAAAATTGCGATCTGTTTTCCAGGGATTTTCCACAGGAATGGCTGGCATTACCAGAGGTTGCCTTCCCTTTTCAGCCCTTCTCTGATTTCGACTCTTCCGGGGTTTGGAAGGCGGCTATTCTTTTTCAGCGTTTGTGGAAAAAGGAGCTGTAGCCAGCCATTCTCTTGTTTCTTCTGATCCAGTTTCCTGTAATAACTGGGGTAGTTTTTCGTAATCGTTGCCAAGAATAGCTTGCTCTGGAAGTCGTGGTATTAGACCCACGGTCAAAGACGTGCCCTGATCTTGAGGATGTTGGATTAGGACCTTGGCAGTCGGGTATGGTTTGGTGTCTCCATGTACACACTTGATAGCCACCATGCCGTCAATGGGTCCTATGCGGTCTCCCAAGTCTTGTGGTCGGACTACGCTATGTAAGCAGCCTGTATCAGCTAAGGCGGTAAGTGGTTGTCCGTTTACTGAGACCGTGGATTTGTATGGAGGTAATTTATTATTGGGAGGAGAACAATAATAATTGCGTGCTAACCCGATTTCCATGGGTTCTTCTCTTTGGGGACAAAACCGGGCTATATGGCCCATTCCTCCACATTGGAAACATTGAGGTCCAGTCTGAGGAGTTCTGTTGAGAGGAACACTGGGTACTGGTATGTTAGGCGTACCCAGAACAAGATTAAGAGGTTCAGGTTTCTTGGGTAAAAGGGGTCTGGCCGGTCGGTGAAGTGAGTGTCCCACTGTTTTCCCTACGTCCTCTTTACCTTTCTGAAAGTCCTGAGCCCTGCTATATGCACTGGCTATTTCAACCGCGGTTTCTAGGGTGAGGTTTGCCTGTTGTCGAACCCAACGTTGGATGGGAGGATGTAAGGAAGTTAAGTATTGTTCTAAATATATCTTTGCCATAATCCCATCCTTATCTGTAGTGGTTGGCTTCAGCCAACGGTCTGCCATGTCTTTCACCCTAAAGTAGAGTGCACGAGGAGTCTCTTGTGGTCCCTCTTTTATTTGCCGTAGCTTAATTCGATATGTTTCGTCGTCAATTCCCAGTCTTTCCAAAATACATTTTTTTATATCTGCATAGGGAACCGTTCCCTGAAGTGTGGCAGCTTGATAAGCGGCCTGTAAGTCTCCTGACAACAGGGGACCCAAATATTGCCCCCATTTATCTGTGGGCCATGAGGCTGCATTTGCCATGCGTTCAAAGTTACTAAAGAAAAAATCTGGGTCCTCTTCTGCTACATACCGCTGGAGTACTACCGAGGGTAGGGTTGTAGGGCCTCTTTGTTGACTAAGGGCCGTGGTCAACTTGTCTACAACAACTCCTTGTGTTTGTTCTTGGTCGGTGAGTACTTTTTGTAGCTTCCCTCGATCTTCCTCAACGACCGTTAGAAATCGTTCCATTACTTTTCCCAAATGTTCTTGGTTTTCAGCCATTTTGGCTAAGGCGGCCTCCATTTCGCCTTCAAATCCCACTTCTGACACCACTTGTGGGAGGGCAGGCTTGATAAATAGGCAAGGAGGCTGAAGAATAGGTTTAAAGGAAGGTTTATTAACAAGAGGTATAGAAGTTGTAGGTTGTTGGGTTATTGGTTTTGGTTGTTTTACAGCTTCATCCGAGTCTGACGAGGATGACAAAGTCCGGTCTTCGGTTTGTCCTTGACTGTGGTGTTTTCCCCGGAGGCTCATAGAAGAACAAAGAAATGAAAGGAGCCGTCAGAATAATGTATTGCTGTTTCAAAATGTCATACCGTTATTACACCACGGTGCACTAAGTGTGCTGAAGTGTTTGGAGAACAGTCCCACAACCAAAGTAAAGGTGAAAAAGAGGAAAAGATCAGGCTTTTCTAGAGTACCCGAAACATTATACGGATTGTTTGTTCAGAGGATCAACTAGTGTACGACTGGAAAAGAAGGGTGCTTGAACAAGTCGTTTGTACGGTAAAAAGGGGTTTTTAACTAAGGCAGCGTTTTTCAATCACAAAGAACTCAGAGATACCACTTTGTTGGACGCTACCCCCACCCACTCTTTGCCACCCTCTCCCGTCTATTCCCAGTTCCCAATCACTAACCTGGCTCCGCCATAACTCTCCTGAGTCACGGCCGCTCTCCAGCCACCTCTGGACACCACCAATCTTCGGACCACGTTTCGTCTTCGTCCTCGATAGTTCCTGATGTCCAGGTCTTCTTTTGGTCGGGTCTCGCGTCTTCTTCCTGCTTGAAACCGGGTCCCGCATCTTCCTGCTTGAAACCGGGTGCTGCGTCTTCCTGCTTGAAACCGGGTCCCGCGTCTTCCTGCTTGAAACCGGGTCCCGCGTCTTCCTTCCACGCTGCCCTCGTTCCACCGACTTCCTCCCCGTAACGGTCGTTCCACTCCTTTCTTATTGGCCCTGGGTAACTGCTTCCGGTGTTCGAGGGAGGGACTTCCGGGTTGTGTTCCCGTTCGCATCCCTGCGAAGACAGATGAGAGGAGTCTGGATACCGTAGTTGAGGGGATCTGGTAGGCAATCTCTCACAGAACCTTCAACAGCTTTGACGGACCTAAAATGTCATAATTAGTTCTGTCCAAAGCTATCCCCCCAGGTATAGGAACGGCTGTAATGTTCACTGATGACAAGTCTCTTTGTTCACAATGAGATGATTTGTGTGGCTTGAGTAGTAAGTTGATGTTCTTACTTGCTGTGTTCATCTTAACGTATCTTCCATTTATCAGCATTCCCAGTGTTATTACCAGAGTCAACCAAAGTAGAAGAAAAAGCACACCCAACACAACCCAAAGTTCAATCCATGGTGAAACCAGATAAGTCTTTTCCAGGTGATGAAAAGGGTCTGTTGCTTGTTCTTTGAAAGTTATTTTTGCTGGCGTCGTTTCAGGTTCGCTGGGATCCTCAGAAAACTTATCAAAGTTAATGAAATAGCCAGAGGCAGTTCTGTCAATTGTTGGGATTGCATCAGGATTCATTGAAATTGCAGGAACCACTTGATCACTTGTTACTTCACTGTAGACAGGTGTTTCTTGACAAACTGTTATTTGGATTTCAAGAGGTACAAGTTCCATTGCTTTGTTGCATAGTCCTTCATTTCGCACTGCAGATTCTTCAAAGGTGATGAGTCTCTCGGTTTGAACCTCTTGGATAGTAGCCAGATTAGGGTGTCTGCTACTTGGTCGGAGTCCACTTGGTCTACTGCTTAGTATCAGCCACATAATGTGGTTTGATCAGGTCGATTGACACAAACCTGTTCTCCTTTTTAACAGCAAGGGGCGGCAGTAATACTGTTCTTGATCCGTGGATTGCTAGGAGAGGTACTGGTTGTCTGTAAGAAGGCCCAAATTCCTTCTTGTCCGCGATCTTTTCTCTGACTAGATCCCCAAGTTATGTGATCCTGACAGGTCTTGCTGGGACGGTCGGTATTTCTTCAGTGGTGGTTGGCTTCAGACACACGTTGCTTTGTTTCGTTCTTATTTCATTTAAGTCCTATAAAACAGCCAAACAGTCTTTGATATCAAATCGTTTCTGGTCTACCACTGAAGTCTGACAATCGAGGTCCGCTACTAACATTCTGGTCCCAAAAAGGACTTCATATGGAGTGATACCCCTATAGAACTTCTTGGCAGATTGTTAAGACTACGTTGGACACTTATTAGATGTTTGGCCCACCCGTCACCCGAGCCTAATACCCTAGCTGTTATAGATTGCTTTATGTCCTGGTTTTTTCTCTCCACAACCGAATTTCCCACAGGATGGAATGGACTAGACTACCGCAATGCAACGCCCAATTTGGCCATGGCCTCCTTGTAAGCTTGAGAGCTAAACGCAGGACCCTGGTCAGAATGTAGCTTGCCGACTGCGTATGTGCCGATAAAGACTCGCCAGTCTTTTATAACAGTTTGAGCGTCAGCCGCCACATCCAAATGAACCTTGAACACGAATCCACTGCTACCATGATATATTTATAGTTACCATCCCTCTGTAAGGGACCGCAGTGGTTCAGGTAAACTCAAGCCAAGGGTTTATCTGAAATTAACAGGGGCGTCTGTGCAGGATGTTTCACAGTAGAGACGGTCATCTTTTGGCATATTTCACATTCCAAAATATAGTTTCTGGTTTGTTTCCTCATGCGCGGCCACCAGCATCTCTGTTTTAATAATGACACTGTGGCAGAAACACCTGCAGAGGCAAGCCCTTCATGTGCTGCTAAGATTAGTCCTAATCTATGTTCCATGTTTGGAATTACCCTATCCCCCACTCCAGGGATTCGAGCAAACAGAACATTGTTTGCATCAGTAATATATGAGTATTTGAGTGGAAAGTTTTGAGGTAACGCTGCACCGCTGCCTTTGCATGTGGCATTGACAGCCAGCATTATTTCCCTGTCTATTTTCGTTTTTGAACAAGTGATTGCAGCTACAGAAGCCGCCTGCACAGCTGACCACAACGCGATCGCGATCAGGCGACCTTTACGGGAGCGCAACGGGTATGTCAGAGAATTCTGGAGTCCCTGGAAGACATATGATGGAAGACGGGGAATCTCTGTATCAAAGTGCGCATCCACCTCATCCAGAATCTGTTGCCAATATCCCTGAAGGTATGTACAATCCCAAAACACATGCACCAATGTTCCTACCTGCCCACAGCCCCGCCAACACAATGCATCCTTGGAATGATCCATTTCGTGGAGCCGTTCAGGGGTGTAATACCAATAAGCCACACTTTTTGTTAAGGTGTCTGTAAGCCCCATAAAGTAGGCGGAGTGACGTGCTCTATAATAAATACCCTCCCATTCCTTACGGCTAAAAGTCCTGCCCAATTCCCTCTCCCAGCGAGCCCGACCAGCACTATAAACATACAAGTATTTAGCTAGTAGCATCTTGTATAGATCTGATATTAATTTCTTATCTGTCTTACGTGTAATCAGCCCGTACTCACTCTATCAGCCTCCGAGCGCACCTGCTCATTAACAGCCCAATGCCGAGCCTGCAAGTATCTGAGCCTCTCCCCTTCCGGCAACCCATACTCCTGTCTAAAATGAGAGAAGGAAATTACCCCCTCGGCCGTGTATAAATGATAGAGAAACTGACATCCCACTGGCCTCCATTTCACGTAGGCCACTATGTCGAATCCTGGAGTGAAGTCTGGATTGTCCATAATAGGGGGACGGGAAGGTAGTGAATTCATGGCTGATATTCAACCGGTCACAAACCTCCAGTGGAACCCTGGTAATATATGAGGCGTATAGATTAGGGGGTCTCTGCTGCTTACGGAGAAAAGGAATTTCTTGTAGGGGCCTACCTGCCAACGCCTGGTCCTGAAACAGCCAGTGCTTTTCTGACTCTCATCTGCTCTACTCCACCAAAAGGCGTAGCTGAGTCGCTTGAAATTAGAGCGTCAAATCCGGGAGTCCAATCCCTCCATCCTCTGGTGGGAGCATCGCCAACCTTAGTTTGAGGCGCAGTTTCCTCCTGTTCCATATAAACTGGGCCAATTCTGACTGCGTCTGCTTTATCTAACCTATAGGGGGTCGTAGGTGAATGGTGGGAAATAAATATAAGACCTGCAGGAGGACAGTCATCTTCATTGCCGCAACCCTGCCTAGCCAAGACAGAGGGTAGTGCTTCCACCGTCCAAGTTCCCTTCGGATCTTGGACCGCAACAAAGCATAATTGATGTCAACCCTGTCCCTCAAAGATGGGGCCAACCAGATCCCCAAATAGGGGACTGCCCCCATCGCCCACTGAATGGGAAACACACTTTGTAACACCTCCCTGGTGTGTTTCTCTAAAGACAAATCAAGGGCCATCGATTTGCTCATGTTGACCTGGAACACGGAGATCCGTCCCAAACGAGTTCAAGTCGTCAATACACGCAGGCAGCGCTTCCTTAGGGTGAGACAACAAGATCAAGAAACCATCAGCGTATAAGCTGATCTTATGTACGTAGCCCCCAAATTTGATCCCCGTCACTTCTGGATTAAGCCTCAATTTCTGTGCCAGTGGCTCCATGTAAAGTGCGAAAAGGAGGGGCGACAATGGGCACCTCTGCCTTGTTCCCCTCCCGATAGCAAACCGAGGGGAAGTATAACCGTTGACCCGCACCTTGGCCGTCGGGAATTTATAACAGTTCAGGACATAGGTACCGAACTTCACGCCCATTCCCGCCTTCACACGAACTCTCGCTAAGTAAGGCCAGTGGACCCTATCAAACGCCTTCTCTGCATCTATGGCTAGCACAACATACTCCCCAGCTGTGGGCGTCGCTTTCTGGATAAGATGTAGGGCTGCTTAGTATTGTCTGAGGTTTGGCTTTCCGGGATGAAACCCGCCTGGTCCGGGTCAATTAGGCCTCCCATGTGTGGTCCAAGCCAGGCAGCCAATATCCCAGTGTACAGTTTGAGGTCAACATTAAGAAGTGAAATAGAGCTGTACTCCCCACACTGTGATCGGTCCATTCCCGGTTTCGGTATAACCGCAATGGAGGCCTCCAAGAGGTCACTCGGGATTGCTCATGGCGCTGAAAAAGAGTTAAAAAGATACACCAGTAGCGGGACGACTTGCGCACAGAACGTTTTATAAAAACTCCTGAGGAACCCACCAGGCCCGGGGTCTTTGCCACTTTTAGGCGGGAGATGGCGGTAATGACCTCCTCTGGTCTAATATCGCTTTCCAAGAGGTCTGCTTGATCCCTCGAAAGTGCCGGAAGGGGAATGGAGTCTAGAAAAACATCATCCTCCAGGTCACCAACGGATTCACCGGAGTAAAGATCGGCATAAAAATCTCTAAACGCTTCAGCTATATCATGTAACTCTGTGACGCGCCTCCCATCCCCCCAAACAATCTCCTGTATTGACTGCTGTTGTCGGGTCTCACGCAACTTGTGTGCCAATAGCCTCCCACATCGGTCCCCTCCTGTGTAGTATGCGTGGCGTAGTTTCAGGGCCGCAAACTCCGCCCTATCCTAATCAATCGCCACTAGCTGCTGCCTAACCGCCTTTAGCTGCCTCCATACTCTAGGTACCCCGTTCTCTAGTGCATCTGTTCAAGCTCTCTGACTTGCTGGGTGAGATCGTCTCGCTACCATTGCCGTTCTACATTATCTGAGGCAAAGATCGCAATAAACTCTCCCCTTAAAACCGCCTTCAGAGCTGCCCAATGTGTCACAAGGGTAGTATATGTTTTGCTATTATGGGAGAGATAATCTGTGATGGCACGCTGTATTTGTGTAATAACATCTTTACGGTGCAGTAATGTCTCTCTAAGACGCCATATCCGCTGTACTCGCTGGATCGGGGGAGGGCAAGGACAACAGTCACTGGCGCATGGTCAGACAAGGAGGCAACTCCAATCTCCACATTCGTAGCTAGGGCATGAGTAGGCAGGGTCGCGAGCAGGTAATCTAGAAGAGCATATGTTTTATGCGCATTTGAAAAATAAGAATATTCACGCTCCTGGGGGTGGAAGCTGCGCCAAAGGCCCCTAAAACCTAACTCGCTTAGACGAGCCAATCCCTTTTTGGATATGGTTCCCACTTGCGTGGTACACTGACAGGACCTATCCAAGACATTGTCAAAAACCATATTGAGATCACCCCTTAAAACTATGTGGTGGTCTGGTGTAGATGTGGCTTCTGTAAGCACAGTGTGAAAAACCTCTCCTGACCATCATTGGGTGCATAGACGGAGCCAATGGTGAACACCGTGGGGCCTAAAGAGAACCTATAAATTAACAACCTCCCCTTAATCTCTGCCAGCTTATGCAAGACTTTGCCCTTGAATCTCCGGGACACGAGTATAGCTACCCCCGCTGTCTTAGTGGAGTTGGAGGAAAAAACTGTAGGGGAAATTTCCGGGATGGGAGGCCATTCCAGACTCGTTGCAAGAGATGCGTCTCCTGTAGGAGGTAAATGTCGGCATGGGCTTGTTCTAGACAGAGCAATACAGCCTTGCGCTTGACTGGATTATTTAGCCCCCTCACATTAAGTGTGAGTATTTTCAATTCCGTGACTGGCATCTAACCCAAAGTGTATTGGGGCAGCCAGTAAAGCCTATTAACCAGCAAAGATCCGTGCGCCCCATGAGTGTCAAGTCCCACAAAGTGCCGAGTCCGGATGCTAGCTACATACTTAACATCGTGGTTGACAAGGAACATCAAAGTCCCTCCCGCACCCCCCTTCCCTCCCAAAACCCCCAAAAAGGTAAGAAAAATACTTTCAAACAAATTGTCCATCATCCGTAGATGTTTGGTGATACAGCAATACAGGTAACTCTGTAACTTCCGATATACACTCCCTCCTGCCAACGGCTAGCGCCGAAAAAAATGCAAACTATAGGCCATAGTATTAAAAACGTCAGCCAGGTGGGGTCGAAGCTAATTCTGATGCCGCCATCTCCACAACAGTCCGCTGGCCCTCTTCAATCACCGCCATAGGAGGCTTTCTCGGCCGCCGCCGTCGTCTCTGCTGGCGCCACTGCTGTCTGGAATCGTCACCGCCCCTTGCATGATCAGTCGAATCCTCCTTGTCCATTGGTGGGTCGACGCCCAGGAGCCGGCACGCTACTGATAAGGATCGTAGCTGATAGACTTTATTGTCCCATTTGAACACCAGGCGGAACGGGTGGTCCCAACTATAAGGGATATTGCATTGTTGCAATAGTGCCGTGACTGGTTTGAAGGTCCTGCGTTTCTGCAGAGTTAGGGAGGACAAGTCCTGAAAGAGGATTGCTGAGTGGTCTCTGAAATGAAGAGGATGCAACTGGCAGGTCTTTTGAAGGATCTCTTCCTTCGTGCGATAGTCCTGTACGCATACTAAAATGTCCAGGGGTGGAGTAGAGGCAGAGCGCGGGGGACCCACCCGATGCGCCCTGTTCAGGCGGAGCTCCGTGTCCAGAGGGCGCCCCAGTATGTGAACTCTCGAGCAAAACAAAATAGGTCCTTTGTATCCTCAGCCATCTTCACTCCTCGGATCCTGACGTTATGGTGCCGGGAGCGATTTTCTAAGTCCTCCAGGTTGGTCTGAAGATCCACTTGCTGGTCATGGATCCGTATTATCTTCTGCTGTAGGACCTCCACTTTGGCATCCCTCCCCTCGCTCTTCCCCTCGAGGTCAGCCACTCGTTCCCCAATGGCATCCACATCTCGGCGGACATCCTTGATATCCTCCTTGAGTTCCTGTTTCAAGGTGTGAATGTCATCTCACAGGGAATTAAACAAGGATTCCAAAAGGAGTTAGTAATAGGCTCAGATCCAACCTCTCAATCGCAGGTGGGGGGGTTAACAGTCACCACCATGGGGTCGGCCTGCTGGCCCGCCGGTGCTTTCGCAAACAGTTCCTTACGGGTCTTTTCTCTCCATCCCCTGGAGGAGGACATTGCGCACAGCAGACACCACGGGTTCTTGGATGGGATAGTGCTCTCCCGCTGAGACCAATTAAGTGATGAGACCCAGGAGTGTCAAATCGGCCCCACCAGTCCGTGGAGTCCAAGGGGTCCACCTCCTTGCTTCTGGGACATGGAGGCACCCCACTCCTAGCGCTCACCCCACTGGCCGGCGCCTACTATCCAACTCGCCGGCTCCCACCTACTTAGACCCTCCGTGGGTCAGTCTGCACTGGAAGCGCTATTAGGCCCAATAGCCCAACCTCAGAAAAGGACACTGTCAGACACACGCAGCGTACAGCCTTTCACCTCCACACCATGCCTGCGTGGGCCTCAGCTACACTTGCTGCTTCTCCATGCACCTAGGCGTCGTGCCACACCCCAACACGCTCTCCTAATTTCAGGCCACAACTCCACCAGTGATCACTTGTAAGGGGGGGAACCACCCCACTGCAGGCCTACAGTCCCCAAACCTGCTGGACCCCAGACTGAAGATGGCGGTTGGGCCCTTCCCCACCCTGAGAGGCCTCATGGCCCCGCATGCGCAACCGCCCTCAACCGCACAGCTCGATCAAAGTCTCTCCCGCGGCTCCAGGCAAGGCCCCCAAGGCTCCACAAACCGGTCACAGTGCCGGCCTACCTGAACAGCGGGTTCCCAACTCCAGCAGGCTGCTCTTCACAGGGTCTCTGGCAATGTCCTGGTGAGTTCTTCTGCAGCGCCTCTCTTCCGGAGGCTCCCCGGCGCTACCCATTGGAATAATACACACTATAGATTTGACATAGGACTGAGGTCAGTATGTCTACTATTGAGTATATTAAACTTAATTGTGAGTGCCAGTTAGCTCAGAGGTCACTAGAAACTTTCTCGAATACACAAGAAGGGATTAGTTCCTGACAACCGCATAAGCATGACAACTTTGTTTCCCTAGGACTGGAACAAATATCTTCAGAGGCGTGGAAACAATAGATAACTATTTTACTTAGTCAATCGTGCATGCTTCGTATCTACAGAGTTGCAGAGAAAAAGGGGGGACGGGCGTTTTCAATAAAGGGATTTATTGAACAGTCTTCTTTCTAATGCAAGAGAGGTGAACTGCTACAATCGTTAGACAGAATGCAAAGTATAATGCGTACAGAAAGAATAGTATTATAAAATAATACTGTAATAGCATTGTCTGTTGCTATGACATGTAAAAATACATATAGAAGTAACACAGGCTAAAATACTCAACTGGTGCTTCTAAAATACTCCTACCCCAATGTACCTAAACCTAAGTCTATTACGAGGGAAGAAGTAAGTGTTGCTTAGCATACATACGTTTTTGTTCTGCCAAGAATTGCCAAAGGTTTCTCTAGGTTCTAATCAGCTCCATACCTTAGAATGAAAGGGGTTGGTGTAGGAGAGTAGGGTCTGCATCCTATGGTCACCCCCACTTTTTGCTCTGATATACTGGTTTTTCGACTTTAGTGTGGCTGTGGGCCTGCTACTTAGACCCACAGCCCAGCTGTGCTCTCCCTAAATTCATACCATGTGCTTTAGGTACGTATCCAATTGGGTATTGGGTCACCTTTGTGAGCCCCTGTATAGTGTACCATAGGTACCCAGGGCATAGGTGCATCCAAGGCCTACCAGGGGCTGCAGCATGTATTATGCCACCCCTGGCTGGTCATCCACATTGACACAACTGGCTGATCACTCAGCTGGGGCAAGGTCGTGTAATCACCCCTTGCTTAGGTATAGTATCCCTATACCTACCATTACATATAGACACATATATACCTATAAGTCACTCCTATGGCAGGGCTTAACAATCCTGGAGGCAGAGTGCTTGGATTTATGTGAGATGGTGCTCTAGCATGAGCCTAGCCTGTCTGCAGCTTTCGGAACCATGTCCTTATAGCTGTTCTATGATATAGCCATACCATATACTCTTAAGTGCATTATAATCCTCGCGGTTAATGCTAACTTTAGTTTGGCTTTATCGAAACATGTTGTGTAAGGTGTCATACGCTTTGGAATACTACCCCCTCGCCAGTTCTGGTGACGGGGGTAGCATTCCACCCTTCTAGAGGGAGAAGACATGTAGTTGTAGCTTTACCCGGTTAAAGTTAAACAGAGCCTCAGCATCACAAAATGGATGCTGCTGCAACAGACACAAGTCTGACCTCCTGCAGCTGGGAGCCCTTCCAGCGAGGGAGGACTGGACAATAGATTTCCTGCCTTGGGAGGTGCTAGCACCTCTCCAGACAGGCTATAGTGTATTGGGGCGGGGTGGGTTGAATGAAGTGAGACACTGCCTGGGGCACACAGGGTGCTCCATTCATAGCCCGGTTCAAAACAGTTGCTGGGGCACTCCAGCCCCAGCTCTGGCACGAAACTGGACAAAGGGAAAGGGGTGTAACCACCCCCTTCCCTGGTCACACCCATAAGAGGGACCTAGCAGGTAATCCAGCCCCTTTAATTCATTTAAAGCTAGGAGCTAAGTCTAGAGACTTTAAATTATCCTGAACTGAAACTCTGAAATGAAACTCTGGACCTTCGACATTCTATTGCAACTAGAAGACTGACGAATCTCCCTTGTGGTCAAGGAGTGACCACCCTGTGCAAACAGGCAAAACCTAGCGAATTGCCGGTTTGCTTGGTCGACGCTCCCGAAGGATCCTGACAACCTTGCTTCACAGGACTGGACTTCCAGACTTCTCCGACCCCGACCTCAACCCACACCTCCAGCAAAGCTGAGACCCGTGGCGGACATGAGAGACGTGGGACCGGACACCTGGCCATTTTACTCTTTGCTAAACTGTGCAGCTTCTGAGGTGTCCTCGAAGTTGTGCATTGGGACTTGAGAAGCTTCAACACCGAGTCATAAGTGCACCGAAGCTCAGCCCTCCACACTTCACGAATGCCGCTTGGGGCCTGCTCTTGCATTTCCACTCGACGCCTCTTTCCGGTTGCTAGCCCGCTGGCTAGTGGCCATCTTGAAGACTCCATTTTAAAACAACGCTGCTTGGCTGGTTGCTCTGGGCTTGCTCTTGCTTTCCTGTAAAGGGGAAGCACCACAGACCTTGCTGGTCTGTATAAGAAGACAATCTTTACTTCCTGCGTGGGTTGCCTTTGCCAAGGCTTGTTGACTCCAATCCAGAAGCCGACACCGCTAACAGCGAGAGCCTTTGTGTGACCGTCCGTATCCGGCACTTGGTTGTCGTCGACGCCTCCTGGTCCACGTGGCTGCAGAGACAAGCTTTACTTCTTCACCTGTTTGCAGCTCGACATTGCCTGGTTCTTTCCTGGTTCCTTCCTGGTCACTGGCTAGTGACCCAGACTCTGTCCCCTCTGCTTTCAGGTTATTCACTTCTCCCATCCACCCTTGGACCCATCCGGACATCTTCCTCCTGGTCGCCTGCAGCAACTTCTTGCAACTCTCCATAGGAATCGACGACGAAACCCGACACAACTTCACACCTAAACACCCGGCTTCCCTGGGTGAGGTAACTCAGGTACTCCGGTGCTCCCGTGGGTAATAACTATCCAAGTGTCCTGTTTTAACTGGGTTTCCCCCGCAAGTCCACCCGGACTGTCCGAAATCAACTAGTTTCTAACTTTTATGTTCCAATTGAAAGTCTATGAGAACTCGATTGTGTGTTTAGACACTGCACACGCATCCTGTGAGACTCCTACTTCCTAACCTGTGGTTGTTCAGTGTAGTCCCAGCGATTCCCTAAGCCCTAGGCCTATTCACCTGTTCTGAAGTGGTTCCTTTAACCACTTAGTTAGTATATGGTTCGTGAGGACCCTAGGGCAGAATTGTATTTGTGCAACTTATTGTATGCTTATTGAGTCACTTGTGCTGTATCTTGGAATCTGACCTCATAAAGAGTGCAGAGAGGTTGTGTTAGTAATAAATACATATATATTACCTACTGGCGGTCGCCAGTAGGTATATATAGTTAAGATTTTTTCTCTATGGGATTTTTGAAAATTCTGTCTAATAACTTTGGCGTTTGTGGACGGAATTGGCTGAAATTTTCAGGAAAATGGCACATTTTGTTTCTGAGCAGCTCCTGAAAATTTAGGGGGGTTCGTCAAGGGGGGCCGAGAAAAAAGGGGGGTCCCAAAACGCGTTTTTGCCATTCATTTTTCCATAGGGCGGTTGGCCTCACTTTTAGCTCGAACGGCTGAATGGATTTGCACGAAACTTGGCAAAATTGTAGGGACTGTTAGCCCGATGTGCCTTTGCTAGGTCTCAATATATGTGCTCCAGTGGATTTTGAGAAATTAACGTTCAAAAAAATATATATATCTGTAACAGCGCTCCGGTTAGCGCCCCGGTTCGTGTACCTGACACGTAACGGAACTTTGCGAAGCGAAGCTGATTGGCTCTCCGGTGTCTGTCAACATTCTAAACAGTCCGCAGCGGCCAACATCTTGTTTCCCGGTAGGATCGAGTGACAAGAGGAGGCCAAAACAAAGGGGGAAATGACCATAAGGGGGAATAGTAGATCCTCCCTGACCCCCTAGGTTTGATGTGGAGGCTTTAAAAGGGCCCCGCGGGGCAAAAAAAAAAAAAATCCTTTTTTTTGCGTGGGGTGCGGAAAGCGGTCCGGGGAGCGTACTATAAGGAAACAAGAATGATAGACTTTTTAAATAGTGTATGTTTATTGATTGTTCGTTTTGTTGGTTTTTTTTTGTTTTTTTTATTTAAGTAGCAAATGTAGGCACCAATGCAGTAACATAAAAAAGTTGCACAGTATACTATAAGTCTGACTTTACATTATAATCAATTTGGTACTGGTTTATGAATTACATATAAAAATGATTAAAGACTCGAACAATTTTTGATTATTAAATATAAATTTATTCTTCTGATTCTTTTTCAAAATGTAATAGACTGTCTAACATTTGACTGTCCGAAATGTCCTCTTGTTGAGTGAACATAACTTCCCACATTTTATCGTCCTCATAAAGAAGTAACAAATCCACAGATTCTACACATTGTAGAAGTTCTTGGTCTCGTGATTCGTCCATGAATTCCAAGTCAATGCTATGTTGTTTTCTAACGCGGTGGTTGCGCTAACGGAACGTTTACCGGTTCGCGGACCGGGTCGCGGAACCAAATTGAGCTAACGGGAAGCTGACCGGTTCGCGGACCGGCAGCGAAACAAAAAAAAAATAATAAAAAAAATAAATAAATAAATAAATAATATTACAAAAATATAAAATATATTTTTGAATTAGAATAAGAATACATTTTACAGCTTTTGATATTTGCTATTAAAAAACCATTGAAATTCACTGAAAAAACCATAGGTTATAGACCATATATAGTTAGGAATTAGCATTTACAAAACCTTAAAAATTCACTGAAATAAACATAGGTTATAGACCATATATAGTTAGGGATTAGCATTTACAAAACCTTATTTTACTCGCACAAAACCATTGAAATTCGCATATATAGTTAGTTGCACTAACTATTTATCGCGCACCCGCAATCCACTGCTGATGATGTCACATATTACATCATTCATGACATGCTCAGTGACATCACTGATGACATCACTGATGACATCTCAAATGACATCACTGATGACATCACTGATGACAACATCCAGTGACTGTATGTTTCTGTAAAGTTAAAATATGTCTTACATATTGAAGAATGAGTGGATGTATAAGTGTCTGGATGAAGGATTTAGTAGGTGCCTGACTGACTGTATGAGTGAGTGATTAAATGTGTCTCACTGAGTGCATGGGTTAGTGACTAAACTGTCTTAATTCGTGCATCATTATGTCTGTTGTTCTGTAAACTGCTGCATGTGTTGATCAGTAGCTATATGAGTAACTATATGGGTTATTGATTGGTTGCCCAAGTATTTGTATGGGAGACTGAGTGTGTGTGTGGGTGGCTGGGAGGGGTATGACTCTGTGCATAAAGGTGTGGGCCGTTGATACACTAGATGTATGGGTTCAAAAATGCATGTGGAAACAGCTGCATGGGCAGTTGACTGTGTGCATGAGTGTATTGGTGAGTGAATTGATATCTCAGTGCTACATGTCAAAGTGAGTACATATGTAAAACACAGTACATGTGAGAGTTGACATATATAAATAACTGTGCATAAGAGCCAGTGAATGTGTGAGTGGCTGTATGGATCATTGTGAACTTGTATCAGTGATTGTATAAGAGAGTACATTTATGTTAGAATATGTTTGAATTATTAAGGTGTGTATAACTGTATAGTTGAGGAAATGGAGGTGTGATTGATTCTTTGCATGACTGACTAGATGTATGAGTAACTCCATGGATGAGTGACAATCTGTGAGTGTCTGTTTACACTGATTGTATCTAAGGTTATATTGGAGTCTGAAGAGGTTCATCGTATTATCACATGAATGATATTATCAGTGGTATGATCAGTAATGTCAAATGAGATGTCATCAGTGATGTCATCAGTGATGTCATTTGAGATGTTATCAGTGATGTCATCAGTGATGTCATTTGAGATGTCATCAGTGATGTCATCAGTGATGTCACTGACCATGTCATGAATGATGTAATATGTGACATCATCAGCAGTGGATTGCGGGTGCACGATATATAGTTAGTGCAACTGACTATATATGCGAATTTCAATGGTTTTGTGCGAGTAAAATAAGGTTTTGTAAATGCTAATCCCTAACTATATATGGTCTATAACCTATGGTTTTTTCAGTGAATTTTATATATACCTTGTGTGGTGTCCTTTCATCTGGTATTCAAGGGGTTATTATTAGTAAAACAATTGGCTTCACATGCTCTCTGAAGTATTAGCCTAAGACTGCTTTGTCCATGCTACCACTAGGATAGCTGGTCTATAAGGTTGACTTTACAACCATCACCATAAGGGTTGTTTGGACCGATACAGAGTGCCCAATAGAATAGTGGACATCACATATCAGGCCAACTTCTCACATTGGTGTGCAGCGGTTGGGATAAGATCTTGCTGATTGTTATACCATAATATCTTGAGATATCATTTGAAAGATCACATTAAGGTACCTTGAGGTACATATAATAACAAGTCTTAAAATACTTAAGTTCTACTGAACTTAGTTGTTGTAGAGCAAAGGGCCTAGCACATCTTGACTACAACTCTTAGAGAGGGTTAGTAGGTAACACTTTGGGGCCGATTCCGATCCAGGTAAAAGCGCTTTGAATTTCCGCACGGAGCGTTTTTCCCCATACGAATCGTACACGTACACGTCTCCGTACGATTCTGCAAGTACGATCCCAACCCAAAGCGACACTCTGTACGACTCGTAACAAACTCCGTACAAATCGAAAGTCGATACGAATGGCATTCGGCTGACGCTTTTTTAAGTTTTATTTTATTTGTTTTGGTACTCTACTGAGGACCACAAATTTTGTACGATAAAATTCAGTTACAAATACTTTTTACATTTCTTATTAATACAAAGCTAAAAAAGGTTTTAAAAATTTATAAAAGTTATAACACACTAATTCATTTGGGGGAAATTTGCATACTGTGATCAAGTCCTTCACGGTAGTGATACGGCATTTAATGTATATAGGACACAGATATTTTGTCCTAGCTGCCACTACTTTTGGGTTAGGGCATGTAAATAAAAGATGTTCTAGATCCTGCTCCCCTCCGTAGCAGAGGTTACATAACGAAGATCCATTTGGGTGCCATCTTGATGTTATGGTTAGCACTGGTAAAATGCCAAACCGTAACAGGATGATTGTTCTCCTAGCGCCGTGCGAAAGGTTAAAGTCTATGTATTGTTGCTTTTGCTTAAATGCAATTGTTTCCGCAAAGCTTTTGTACAGAGTCAATTTGGCGCAGTGTGAAAAATCAAGATCGTAACTAAGTCTAGGTGTAAAACATTTTAAAAAGAGTTTCAGTTGTGATGGGGTCCATGAGAGTAACAGATTGATATTAATCTCAGCTAGTTTGAAGGCAGCGGACATGTTACTGAAGAATACTTGTTTTGAAGCGTCACTGTCGAAGGTCTCGATTTTAAGTAGTGAACGGAGTGTACCGTCCTTTGCGTGTAGCAGGTTATGTGCCCACCTGATGACGTTTGCAGTGGCTCTTGAATAGGAGCTTGTGATAGAGAATTCAAGGCGAAGAGCTTGCACCTGAGAGGATTGAGATACCTTCAGCATTTTTCTCAGTATCTTCCCTTCTTTTTGGTCCAAGAATGACCATTGTTTTATTGGAATATATTCCAAGGCAAATGATAAGGCTGGAGGTATCTTTGTACTATATACTTTGAGAAGAGATGAAAAATGTCTGTTACCTGAAGCCGCATGTAGTCTTTGAAGGGCTCCAGCATGCACCTCGGATTTCCTTGTCAGGTTATTAACCTGTAGATTGTTTTTTAATGTCTTAGAGAAGATCCTTCCCAGATAGGTGTAATCCTCGGTATCTTCTATTGTTCCAGCACCGAGTCTCCAACTGAATTTGGTACTTCTTTTTCTTCCTGAGAAGGAAACTATTTTTGTCTTTGTGAGATTCGGGATTAGGAAGTTTTCCTGGGTGTATTTGTACAAAGTATCTAAGAGTCTTTGCAGGCCAAAGGGCGTGAGACCTAGTACTACAATATCGTCTGCATATAATAGGGCGTGAACGTTTTGGGCTGCGATCTTTGGAGGCAGACTTGGCACTTGTTGCAGGTGTTGAGGCAAATCACTAAGATATAGTGAGAATAACATAGGGGCTAGGAGACACCCCTGCTTAAGTCCATTTGCTGTTGAAATTATATTGGTCAGGCCCTTTTCACACCCCATTTGCACTTGACACCATGTGTGCGAATGCAGTGTAGTTATGATTTGTAGTAATTGTTCAGGGATTCTTAGCTTCCTCAGTTTTTTCCAGAGAGATGGTTTGTCAACTCGATCAAATGCGGCAGAAAAATCGATGAATGCCGCGTATACCGGTTGGGATTTTCCTACTACGTATTTGTCGAGGATTGTTCGTAATATCGCGATGTTATCGATAACCGAGTGCTTTGGCCTGAAGCCGGCCTGATGTAGAGGGATTAGATTCTGAGAAAAAGCCCAATTTTTGAGTTGGTCCAACACTTCAGTGGCGAAGATTTTCCCTGTGGCATCTAGTAATGCTATTTGGCGGTAGTTACCAGCCTGATGTCTTGAGCCTTTTTTAAAAATCGGTATTTTGGTACTAATCCTGTTTTAAAGATGAAGTTAAAAAGGGGAGAGAGCATTTTACTCCAACCCTTAGGATCTGTCTGTAGGACCTTGATTGGTATTTGGTCTGGGCCGGAGGCACCTGTGGATCTCGCCTTTCGGATGTGCATTTCTATTGAGAACGGGGAGGCGGTTCCAATGGGAACGTTGTTTCCTTCACTATTATTCCCGGTTTTTCCAGCCTCTTCATTACTCATGTTTGCTCCGTACAAAGCTGTCAGGCAGATTTCCCATTCTTGGGGTGGGACTGGGATAGAGTGCAGGGCCTTTTTTGTTCCGGTTTCCTTTGCGATTAATGACCAATATGATCGTTGGTTGCGCTGTTTTGCCGCAATTTGTAGGTCTACCCAGTTTTTATCCTACGATATTCTTTTTGAACGACGCTTTTCTCGCATGAGTTGATTTTTCAGTTTGTTAATTTCTGCCTGTCTTGAGATTGAACGGTCCACGTATTGTGCTCTTGTTAGTTTGTTTAGTCTCTTTGCAATTGCTGAATTCGAGGTTTTGTTTTTGTTTTTATTTCTTACTGGTGCGACTTGTTGTAGTTTGTTTTGGAAGATTTGTTTTAGATTCTCGATAAGGAATTCAAAATTTGTTATTAGGTCTGCGGAGTATTCTATGGATAGAAGATGATTTGTGTCGATTAAGGTAGTTATTTTATCTAACATTATTGAGTTCCAGTAGATCCGCCTTTGGTTTGTTTCTGCCTCTACTGTGCTATGTTTTTACATAATTTGACTGGGAGAGCAGGTGTTTGTTTTCCATTGCATATGTAATAGCAGGATTGCGTGGTCACTCTCTTCTGTGAAGTAGGTGCGAAGATGTAAAGCAGACTCAAACGACTCCATGTTGCAGATCAGATAATCTAGAATTGAAAGGGTGCTATTTCCCCGTCTGGTGTGGGATGCAGGGATGTCACCTTCCACGTTCCAGTTCAGTATAGTTCCGTTTAGAATTGGAAGTGACGCTAATAGCATTTTCCCCCTTTTGTCAGCCCTGCTTCTAGTCGGGAATGTAGGCACCGGTATTTCTACTGCTTCGTCTTTGTACCAGTTCGCCCAATTGGAGATTTCGGTGTCTGATATTTTTCCGTTGAAGTCACCCATGATCAAGTAAGGCGGGTAAGAATGTACTTCTATTATTTGCTGAATGGCGTCAAAAGTTTCCTCAAATTGGACATCGTTCTTTGGTCCGGGAGGGACATATACATTAAAGACTAATAGACCTTTTTGGGGGACTGAGGAGTGAGTCGCCAACCTGATCTTTATGCACTGGAATTGCTTGGAATTGGTGTCAACAATCTCTTGAGCCCAAAGATACTCTTCTCTTAATAGGATAGCTATCCCTCCCTTGGCGTGTCCCCGTTTAGCTTCCTGCGCGGGGGTATCGTAAACAAAATATCCGTCCTGGTTAAAAGTTTTTATTGACCAGGTTTCCTGTAGTGCCAATATGTCCGGTCGATTTTTAGTGGCTTCCGTCATTTTGTCTGTGGTTTTCCCTGCCATGTTCCAAGATGTTATCGAAAGGCCGTTGCTAAACGGATTGAGTCGGATACTTCACATTTTTCCTACCGTTCAGTGACTCAGAAATCCATGCCCATGACTGGAGCGTTTTTGATGCTTCCTTTGCTTCGGCGTCATGACTCCAAACTTCTCTTTCTCCGTTCTTTACTGAGATCCTTAGATTTTGATTTGAATTTGAATTTGTTACTGAGTCTTCTGAGCTGTAAGTAGTTTTATTTTGAATTTGGGGATTTTCCCTAAGTGGACCTTTGGACAATTTTTTCGAATGGTTGACTGTGGTTTCCTGTGTTGGGACCAAATCGTAGCCACATTTTTGTAAGGTCTCCTGTTCTCTTAGGATGATCCCTGGTAACACCGGTGACCGAAATACTACCACCGCTGTTTTGGTATTTTCTTTGTCCGGGAATATTATTAAATCAATCTCTTTTCTTGTTAAAGTTTGTAACGGAGTTATGCGTTTAAGAAGGTTGACTATTCTATCTCGATTTAGTGGGACACTATCTGTGGGAAAAAGCTCTGTTATTTGTAAGAGTTTTGACGACGTTTCGTCCCCAGATGGGGCTTTTTTGTCCTGATCTTCTGGCCCTTTGAAGCGTTCCCTTGACCCTATAGTTGTCGGTTTGAAGTGAAATTCTTCGGCTCTTGGATTTAAAGTGGTGTTTTGTAGAGAGATGTTATTGTCTGCGTTTATTGCCACGTTTCGATTTAATCCCTTTGTGGGAGTCGGTGTTTTCGTACTTTCTTCGTGCTCGAGCAGAGGTGGAGAGGGAATTATTGCTTTCTGGAATTTGAGCCTACGCGCTTTCTTCTTTTTGATTCTTCGTTGCGGCTTTCCTCTTTTTTTCCCAGCTCCTTCTTGGTTGTTCTTGATTTTTTGTGAGTTCTTTGATTGTTCGCCTTCCAGTATGATGTTAGCCTTCTTTCCTTGATCAGTCGCTGTATTGGACGTTGTTGATTTATTTTTGGTGTTTGTAAAAATAGGATATTGGTTATGGGTGTTAGTTGTATCTTCTTTGAAGAGTTTCTTTAGAGAATATATAGTTGGTTCCTGATGGTTATTCTGAGTTCCCTTATTTGATATTCCTTTTGTTTGAGTGCCGATGTTGCTTTTTCCCTGGACTTGCAGCGAGTTGATGATCTTGTTATTACTTATTGCCTCTTGGGTGTTTGCTGACGTTTCTTGTGTTTTTATTGACTCGGAGTGGTCTTTTTTTCTTTTTTCTTCAGCTAGGAATTTTAATATTCCTATTTGAACATCGAGAGTTTGGTCTGAATTCTCCAAGATGTGACCTAAGAATGAGAGAACAGACTCTAAGATTTCTTGCAAGGTGTTATGGCCGGATTTTCTGCTCAGCCCCTGGGGGCCCCTCTAACCCAGCCAGAACGTACTCACCTCCCTCCTTAGAACGTATTCACAATGGATATAGATATATATATATATATATACAAGTCGTACCTAAGGATGGGGAAATAGCAATAAACATGCATAGGTTTTCTACCATATCTTATTCACATCAGTTAGTCTCGCGGCCACTCAGACCCAGACTGATCTACCCCAGAGCAGATATGACACACAATCCGGTGTGTCTACACACGGGCCTGCAGAACCCAATGCTCTCTTTTCCAAATGATCTACAATCCGGCAGATCTACACGTTGGTAATCCCCCCCAACGCTCTCATTTACACACGGGCCGCAATCCGGCAGCCCTACACGCTGGTAATCCTCCCCAACGCTCTCATTAACGCCGTATATCAATGACGACCACATTCCTATGAACACCTTCAGTTATATGTTGGGAAGTCTCTCTCTCCCTATTCACTAAGGGCTTGCTACTACAATATTAGAAGTTAGCCAATTAATAATATGTGCCTTCTGCTCCTGGCATCAAAGGTCCACTCGCTCCCTATTTATTTGATCACCACTTACCTGATCGGGATTTCACATCCGTTCACGCAAACAACTCTCAACTAGGAACTCCATTTACCCCAATTGAACAAGAATACAAGGCACATTTCAGTTCACTAAGAACTAGGGCTGCTTTATTTTAACAATATAAACACCTACACAGATCTGTATTGTAATGGACACATCCACATGTAACTGACAAAGACTATAGATAGAACACACCGCTGCAAGGAAAAGGATTAGCAATACAATAGCCTAGGGAATAAAGACAAGATTAAGATGTAAGTGTAAAGTAAACTAATATGACAGGACCGATATCACCTGATTAGTGTGAAGTCTTGTTCTAGCTGTCATCTGGGTTCCTCTCTCGTCTGTGCCTTGGCTCATCTCAGACTCTCTCTCTCTCCTGCACTCTTGGATACACCTCTGCGCTGATCACTTTGCACTGGACTTCTCTCCCCCACGGACTCTCTCCACCTTCCAGCTTCAGCCTAATGGTTTCTGCCGCTCTGATCTTCTTTCATTCCACTAGCTTGTTCACTCTGTTTTAAATGTCTCTGTGCCAATGTCCAATTAACTCCAGCTGCTCCCACAGGTTAATCCACAATCTCTCCTCCGTCTCTTCTAAAAGGCATTACTTCAGACTCCAGCTATTCACACCTCCTCCTGATAAGTAACTGCTTCCTTCAGTTCCAGCTCACTGACTGTCTGCTTGTCTTCTCTCTGTCCCAAGCATGTCCTGTCTCTTCTCCTCTTGCAATTCCACTCCTCCAACTCTACCAACACTCTCTGCTCCTCCAATTCAACTCAGCTCTCTCTAGCTTGAACCCTCTCTCTCTCTCCTACTCCAACAGCTCCTCACTCTTCTACCACTCCAGCTTGACTCCTCTCCGCTCCTCCAATTCCACTCGACTCCCTGACTCCGCCTCTGCACTTCACTGATATAGAATGCTGTTTCCTCATGGAAAGTTCCAGCCAGCAGCTTCCTCCCACCAATCCCATGCACCAGGCTCCTTGCGCTAGACGCTCCCACAGTGACCAGTCTGCTTGTTTCGTCTAGAGACCTGAGCCCGGGAACAATTCCTGATTAGATTCAGCTCTGGCCGGTTCTCTCCGGTTCGCTTAGGGCGAACAACAGCCTTAACTATAAACTTTACCTTTACTCTAAAAAGCCTCTCAGCTCCATCAAGATGGAGTCCCTCTAGTTCTAGGCCTGTAGGCCTGAAAGGGATGAAATACCTCTTAGCTCTGTCAGAATACCTACATAAACCATACCAATGTGTCTACTATAAGCAAGTATGTCAAAGCCAATAGGCAATAGACAGATTAGAGTCAAGAATAAGGGATCTATCATCATATTAAGCAACTATCCTCTTCTAGGTCTGAAAAAAAGGGCTTAAAAGGGCCAACACAAGCTAAGAATACCTATCCTAGATGTGAGCAAGATTAAAGTCTATATCACTGCTAAATAGAGCCAAAAACCCTGCCATTACATTCCACCCTTAGATCTTTATCTTGCGAACATCTATAAACAATAACATCCATATAAACAAACATCAACACAATCTATCAACAAATCAAAAACCAAAAAGACTCTCTAAAATGAATGACAACTTTAGGAAATTCCACCTGAAACTCAATGTAGGGAATACAAATCTAACAACCAACTGAAAACAAATCAAAGCACCCTTGACTTGAATGCTGAAACATATCTAACATTCGATCTGATAACAACAGAAACTAACCAAAGCATCCTCAAACTAAATGTGCCTCAACTTCTAGTGATAACTGGTGAAATCTAGTGATGTAGGGACTTATGTGTTGAATGAAAACAGCAAGGGGCCTAAATGGGGCCTACCTACTTCGGACAACTTAAGAACTAAATGTGCCTCAACTTCTAATGATAACTGGTGAAATCTAGTGATGTAGGGACTTATGTGTTGAATGAAAACAGCAAGGGGCCTAAATGGGGCCTATCTACTTCGGACAACTTAAGAACTAAATGTGTTTCAACTTCTAATGAAAAAACAACAAAGGGCCTAAATGAGGCCTACCTACTATGGTCAACTTAAGCTAATGATGACTCATGAAATCTATTGGTGTAGGGGCTTGTTTGTGGGATGAAAATAACAATGGGCCTAAATGAGGCCTACTGACATTGGTCAACTTAAGGAAAAATTTGGTGAAATCTGAGAAGTAAACATGACAAACGGTTCTCAAGGTCTGGGCAAACATTAATACATAATCATACTAAAAGACACACCTCCCAGGACAACCTTAAGTCTAGGGTGACCACCCTTTGATCAATCAAAGTGAAAGTGTAATAACAGGAAAATAAAGACAACCCCATTCCTACAAGATAGCTGGTGTAGCACTAAGCCTAAATATATATATAAATGTGATGTATATATATAAAAGTACAAAACAGTTAGCACCTAGTTTTCATCACACCGTGGAGCACATGTGTGCACCACCATTCTTTTTTTTTTCCCTCCATACTGTTTTGCAGAAAGCAGGAAAACTATAATAGGTGACTGCATCCTAAAAAGCAAAGATAGTACTACATAAACATCAAAACCATGAAGACATGTTTTTTTTTTTTTTTTAAAGTGGGGCCTGTTCGTAGTGATTGCAAAGAAAAACATGGGAATAATGCAGGCCAAGGAATTACATAACAAAATCCTTTTGCGGGAAATCGTATCATGATGGGTTCGCAGGTTATAAGTCCAATGTCCTATTTTTATGGTTCAAGGCAGTCAATTTTGGGACATCAGTGTAGGTCACCACCCTGCATCTTCGGTATCCGGACACTTCCTCCGATGCGGCCATCCACCACCAATCCGGTCTGGTCTGGTCTGGTTCCATCTTCCAAAAATAATAAACTAACATAAAAACATGAAAGTAAAAAACTAAAATAAGAAAGGAAGTGGGGGGGGGGGCGACGCACGCACCAACACCACAACCCAGCAACCTAGGACAAGAAAACAAGTATCATTAATCTTGCAAAATAAAATTTTCCATTTAAAAAGCACCCCAAGTGCTTTTCATTGTTGAATAAAATCTAAATTTTAAACACATCCAAAAGGGCCTAATAATACCCTAATCCTCTGTGAGACAGCCCCTCCCTTCAGAAGGAGGTTCGTGCTCAGAGTTTTGAATCTGCTCCAAAAAAATACGCAGAAGCCAGGCTACAGTGTGAAGTAATTTGAATCACTGCCAAGTGATGATCTCATAGCAGGAGCAGGGCGCTTCCAAGCACTCGGTTCAAGCCTCTCTGCCTCTGATCAGGGAAGCCTTCCCAGGCCTACTGTATCTAACTAACTCCAAGGGCCAAGAGTCTGCCAACTACTCTGCATGTACAGGGATCCCTTATCTGGAGGCAATGAAGCTGTCTGCGCCGACAGCAAGGAAGAGCGAGTTCACCCCTCCCTTACATAAACACTCCGTCCGCGGAACAAAATTGGATGTTAACCAATCATAACAAGACAGGCAGTGTTCGGAAACATCTGGTATGAGCCAGGCTAACTTTTCCAAGGTCAAACACATTTCCTGGAAGCCAAAACAATTCTGTTCCCAGGCCAGATTTCTCTAACTAACGAAAGCTAGCATTTTAAAAATAATTCTGTTACAATGTACTGCTACTTAAAAGCTCCACTTTCTAAAAAGACTTTTGTCTAACTAATTCAGCTAAAAGGCAAGACATTTGAAACATGGGCATTTATTTAGCATGCAGATCAACACACAAAAAGGGGCAATTTACTTCTGCACACAAGACTATGCATTCTGCATTTGAAAAAAAAAAACGAATTATCATGGACTATTGAGTTTAATATTTCTCTGCACATATCTTTTACCGTGCAAGGTATTACCTTTCTATCAACAGCTTGTCAAAGTACATAGGCGAGCCTTGTAACTAAATGCAAATTAAACTAATGTAAGGGACACATAGATGGTAGTGTGTTATAGTTATCATTTTTAACAATATATTCTGCTCCACCCTAACTATACACACTAGCATCCAAAAAATAAAAATATATACTGTCAGCTGTTGAAAGAGAAATAAATTTAAAACAACATAAAATGCAGACACATTTCACCATTGTATTTTGTTCAACCAGGGGCAACATGTAATTTTGCATTACAGCGTAATTAATCATGCAAGCCATTCAATCCAACCTAATAAAAGGGCCAAATTCATATATTATCAAACAGCCATTCATTTTCTAACTAAGTGGGTTGACTTACATATGCCGGTTTTGCTGCATATCAAAACATCTACATTTGAAAAAAGGTTCAGCTTGCATCAGGGAAAATAATAATGAGAACACATTTATTTTTAAAAGCACACGGTTGCCTTTCACTAATTAAAAGCACATGTTACCATGCACTGTTGGGCAAGATTGATTATTCTCAACCTGTGATCATTGCAAAACATCGGCCAGCACATTCCTTACTAGTTGGAAAACCCTCAAAGAAATAATTAATGAAAACAGCCCGTAGCATGCATTCTAACCGGGCCACCTCCTTAACATTTCACTCATTTTAAATCATGCATTCAAAAATAATTCTCCAGACGTCTGTGGATGCATATTAAGAAGCACATTTAAAAGAACACAGCTCTCTCCGTGCAAACCCTTATCTCAATCCGACTGGTTGATTTATAACTTACCGACCTCTAAGAGTCAGACACATGAAGTCATCAGTTCCAGGGCAAACCCAAACAAATTCGTAGACGCATTTCAAAAAGAATGTTAAATGAACAGAGCCCTACGCTCAGCACAAGATGTTACCTTTCCGTCAAGAAGCTGACAAAGCACGTAGGCAGACCCAGGAACCAAGAAAAGTCAAAATCAAACCATCAATCATCAAAATATTCACTGACTTTTAGAGTCAGCTCAAATAACTATGCATGTTAAACAGCATGTTAAAATAAATACTGCCATCACAATTCAAGATATTAACCCTTTGGCAGCTCAAGCGCAATCATTCCCCAAGACTGCAGTACATGGGAAAGTCATGAACTCATCTCTCCACGTTTACAGATAACACGTACGCACATCTTCAAAACGTTATCCCCAAGCACCCGAGAGAGATCCAGCTCTCTCCTGCCTAACGTAATGATAACATGCCCTGTCCAAGCCATGACCACATGGCGCTATTCACAAGCCATATTTACAAGGAGATATATATTACATTGAACACATTTCACATTGCACAGCATAAGCAGATGCAGCAAGCAAGTTAATGGACAATTTTAAAGCATTTTTTACACACATTTATACAATTGGACCATCACAAAGATGTTACTGGCCCCCTCATGTAATGCCATCCTTCAACCCTGACAGTTCAAACACCAAGATGAAAACCATTTCTTCCACCCTGAATAAACCAAATGCCATGATGTAATGCAATCTCCACACACTGCAACTGTTCAAGCCCATAGGTCACACAGGCTACATAAACTGCCAAACTACGCCAGATGGAACCGGCGCTCAGGGCACTCCCTCACAACACATGGGAACCAATCTAAGCAAATGGCCAGATCACACAGGATTCGTAAACTGCAAGACTACGCCAGATGTTATGGCCGGATTTTCTGCTCAGCCCCTGGGGGCCCCTCTAACCCAGCCAGAACGTACTCACCTCCCTCCTTAGAACGTATTCGCAATGGATATAGATATATATATATATATACAAGTCGTACCTAAGGATGGGGAAATAGCAATAAACATGCATAGGTTTTCTACCATATCTTATTCACATCAGTTAGTCTCGCGGCCACTCAGACCCAGACTGATCTACCCCAGGGCAGATATGACACACAATCCGGTGTGTCTACACACGGGCCTGCAGAACCCAATGCTCTCTTTTCCAAATGATCTACAATCCGGCAGATCTACACGTTGGTAATCCCCCCCAACGCTCTCATTTACACACGGGCCGCAATCCGGCAGCCCTACACGCTGGTAATCCTCCCCAACGCTCTCATTAACGCCGTATATCAACAACGACCACATTCCTATGAACACCTTCAGTTATATGTTGGGAAGTCTCTCTCTCCCTATTCACTAAGGGCTTGCTACTACAATATTAGAAGTTAGCCAATTAATAATATGTGCCTTCTGCTCCTGGCATCAAAGGTCCACTCGCTCCCTATTTATTTGATCACCACTTACCTGATCGGGATTTCACATCCGTTCACGCAAACAACTCTCAACTAGGAACTCCATTTACCCCAATTGAACAAGAATACAAGGCACATTTCAGTTCACTAAGAACTAGGGCTGCTTTATTTTAACAATATAAACACCTACACAGATCTGTATTGTAATGGACACCACATCCACATGTAACTGACAAAGACTATAGATAGAACACACCGCTGCAAGGAAAAGGATTAGCAATACAATAGCCTAGGGAATAAAGACAAGATTAAGATGTAAGTGTAAAGTAAACTAATATGACAGGACCGATATCACCTGATTAGTGTGAAGTCTTGTTCTAGCTGTCATCTGGGTTCCTCTCTCGTCTGTGCCTTGGCTCATCTCAGACTCTCTCTCTCTCCTGCACTCTTGGATACACCTCTGCGCTGATCACTTTGCACTGGACTTCTCTCCCCCACGGACTCTCTCCACCTTCCAGCTTCAGCCTAATGGTTTCTGCCGCTCTGATCTTCTTTCATTCCACTAGCTTGTTCACTCTGTTTTAAATGTCTCTGTGCCAATGTCCAATTAACTCCAGCTACTCCCACAAGTTAATCCACGATCTCTCCTCCGTCTCTTCTAAAAGGCATTACTTCAGACTCCAGCTATTCACACCTCCTCCTGATAAGTAACTGCTTCCTTCAGTTCCAGCTCACTGACTGTCTGCTTGTCTTCTCTCTGTCCCAAGCATGTCCTGTCTCTTCTCCTCTTGCAATTCCACTCCTCCAACTCTACCAACACTCTCTGCTCCTCCAATTCAACTCAGCTCTCTCTAGCTTGAACCCTCTCTCACTCTCCTACTCCAACAGCTCCTCACTCTTCTACCACTCCAGCTTGACTCCTCTCCGCTCCTCCAATTCCACTCGACTCCCTGACTCCGCCTCTGCACTTCACTGATATAGAATGCTGTTTCCTCATGGAAAGTTCCAGCCAGCAGCTTCCTCCCACCAATCCCATGCACCAGGCTCCTTGCGCTAGACGCTCCCACAGTGACCAGTCTGCTTGTTTCGTCTAGAGACCTGAGCCCGGGAACAATTCCTGAATAGATTCAGCTCTGGCCGGTTCTCTCCGGTTCGCTTAGGGCGAACAACAGCCTTAACTATAAACTTTACCTTTACTCTAAAAAGCCTCTCAGCTCCATCAAGATGGAGTCCCTCTAGTTCTAGGCCTGTAGGCCTGAAAGGGATGAAATACCTCTTAGCTCTGTCAGAATACCTACATAAACCATACCAATGTGTCTACTATAAGCAAGTATGTCAAAGCCAATAGGCAATAGACAGATTCGAGTCAAGAATAAGGGATCTATCATCATATTAAGCAACTATCCTCTTCTAGGTCTGGAAAAAAGGGCTTAAAAGGACCAACACAAGCTAAGAATACCTATCCTAGATGTGCGCAAGATTAAAGTCTATATCACTGCTAAATAGAGCCAAAAACCCTGCCATTACACAAGGTAAGAAGTGCTTTGACACAGGAGTGTTGTGATTGGTTAAGCCGGAAGATTTGAACATGTAAAGGTCTGGTGAGTATTCTACTTCATGATCCGGGGACTTTTGTAGTGTGCTAGTGAATATCTCCTCTGACCTTATTTGCGGTTCGAGCTTCTTATCGTCCTCCTTAACAATTTTTTCTGGAGGTAAGTTGTTACAGTCAGTACTGTGATGGTTGTTTAATAGACTCGGGTAATTTGGCCGGACGAAAATGATTCCAAAGGGCATTCCTCAATAACTGATGGACTGGTAATTTGGTCAGGGTCGAATTCAGGATATGTTAGGTTTAGTTCGTCCGATTGGTCCTGTAAAACTCCCGAGATCTTTTCCACCCTCCATCAACTCGGGTTTTATTCCTTCTTTTTGTGGTTGAGTTTCTATTTGGTCTTTGGTGGTAAGTGTGGAAAAATAATTAGTTATTGCAGGAGTCCTTGTTATCCATCCAGTTTTCACCGCTTTGTTGGAGGACTTCCTGATTGCCTCTTCAGTTCCCATTCGTTTCATGAAAATGGTTCGCGACCTCAGTTTCTTGAAAGCCATATCCTTATCCTGGGGCGGGGGATTGTTCCTCCTTCCCGGGGGGTAGTTATTTGGGCTACCCCGTGTGTTTCCTGGTGAAATGTGGGCTGTGAGGGGACGCCAGAATCCCTCTAGATGCGTGACAATTGGCTGAGTGGGCTCTTTTTCGGGGCGCAGGGCGCTTTGGGGGGGGGTCACTGGGGCGGGGAATGGCAGCGCTGACCGCTCAAATCACCGCCCCCCTTCCCCGGAACCCAGGCACCCCTCTCACCGTCCCACTACCGGAGGCCTCCACTCAAGCTGGCCGTCTCCTTCCTGAGAGTCCACTGTTTCCCGGGGCTCCTCGCTGACACCTCAAGCCATTCCAGTAATGGTGCTCCGCTGGCGTCTCTTGTCTTCTCCTCCCTCTCCGGTCCACCTCAGTCTATTCTCCGATCTCATCCACTCCACCAGTCGACGGCAGGCCTTTAACAGGTCAGGCTATGTTCGCCGCTGGGGCTGCCACTGCTCTTCGTATCTCACTGTTAAGACCCAACTCGACCTCGCCTTGGGGGGTATCAGCAGGTTTGGGATGTTTTCTTCTCTTGGGCTGCTGGCTGCGCTTCAAATCGCGCTGCGGGTGCCCAGCGGGTGGCGGGCGGGTAGGGTTTCTTTCTGACGCGGAGTTGCCTTCGAGCCTCCTGGTCGGCTCCGCTCCGGTCCTGCTCCGCCCCTCTCTGCTTCGTGTGCTTTGAGACCCGACTGCTTGGTCTCAATTTGGATAACGGCTGCAGGGCGGATTAGTTCCGCTGCTTGGACTGCCTGCTGGTCGCAGTCCAAGCATGTCGCGTTGCGGGGGCCCGATGGGCCGGTGGCAGGCGGGGGTTCTTTTCGGTCGTGATGTAGCGATTGACCTCCCGCTCCGCTCCTCTCCTGCTCCTGCTCCGCTCCTGCTCCTGCTCCGTTCCGCTCTGGTCAGCGGTCCGTCTCTCTGGTTCTGCTCTCTGGCGCCACCAGCCGGGTATGCTGACGCTTCACGCTACGTCCGAACGTAAATAGACCGCGTCATCCGTACCAGGAAGTACGATCCGTGTTGAAGACACTCCGTACGGCTCTTTTGCTACGAGAGTCAAAAACTGCTGTAAAAGCAGAGTCTGGCCCGACCCGCACCCCGGTACGCGACAAACAAGACATGAACCCCATCATCCGTGTCATCCCAGTCCTGTACGCCCACCACCTCGTACATAGAAATCGACGACGGCGCAGACGGTGAGTACAACGAAGTCCAACATACCTGTACGTGGTGCCACACGCGCACATCTCCATTGCACGCCTGTAATGTCGGGGTACGTTGCGCCACAGGCACCGCATAACACCTGTGTAATAGTGAGATGTCCCGCACATATGTCCCCGACCTCGGGGTACGGTACGCTACCGCATATCACCAGTGTAATAGTGAGACGTGCTGCACCTACGTCATCGACCTCGGGGTTCGGGACGGTACCGCATATCACCAGTGAAATAGTGAGACATGCCGCACCTACGTCTTCGACCTCGGGGTACGGTACGGTACTGCATTTCACCAGTGTAATAGTGAGATGTGCCACACCTACGCCATCGACCTCGGGGTACGGTAAGCTACCACATATCACCAGTGTAATAGTGAGACGTGCCGCACCTACCTCATCGACCTCGGGGTACGGTGCGCTACCGCATATCACCAGTGTAATAGTGAGACATGCCGCACCTACATCATTGACCTCGGGATACGGTACGCTACCGCATATCACCAGTGTAATAGTGAGACGTGCCGCACCTACGTCATGGACCTCGGGGTACGGTACGCTACCGCATATCACCAGTGTAATAGTGAGACGTGCCGCACCTACGTCATCGACCTCGGGGTGCGGTACGGTACCGCATATCACCTGTGTAACAGTGAGACGTGTGGGACATATGTCTGCAATGTCTGTGTAAGTCTAAGTGATGTGTAGAAAACACACCCAGCAGTGCCCAGCAGCATAGGGTGTGTGTGGCTAAGACCCCCACCAGTGCCCAGCACTGCCCAGCAGCATAGGGTGTGTGTGGCTAAGACCCCCACCAGTGCCCAGCAGCATAGGGTGTGTGTGGCTAAGACCCCCACCAGTGCCCAGCAGTCCCCAGCAGCATAGGGTGTGTGTGGCTAAGACCCCCACCAGTGCCCAGCAGTGCCCAGCAGTAGAGTGTATGTGGCTAAGACCCCCACCAGTGCCCAGTAGTGCCCAGCATTAGAGTGTGTGTGTGGCTAAGACCCCCACCAGTGCCCAGCAGTGCCCAGCAGCATAGGGTGTGTGTGGCCTAGTCCCCCACCAGTGCCCAGCAGTGCCCAGCTTTAGAGTGTGTGTGTGGCTAAGACCTCCACCAGTGCCCAGCAGTGCCCAGCAGCATAGGGTGTGTGTGGCTAAGACCCCCACCAGTGCCCAGCAGGTCCCAGCAGCAAAGGGTATGTGTGGCTAAGACCCCCACCAGTGCCCAGCAGTGCCCAGCAGCATAGGGGGTGTGTGGCTAAGACTCCCACCAGTGCCCAGCAGTGCCCAGCAGCATAGGGTGTATGTGGCTAAGACACCCATCAGTGCCCAGCAGTGCCCAGCAGCACAGGGTGTGTATGGCTAAGACCCCTACCAGTGCCCAGCAGTGCCCAGCATTAGAGTGTGTGTGGCTAAGACCCCCACCAGTGCCCAGCAGTGCCCAGCATTAGAGTGTGTGTGTGGCTAAGACCCCCACCAGTGACCAGCAGTGCCCAGCAGCATAGGGTGTGTGTGGCTGAGACCCCCACCAGTGCCCAGCAGTGCCCAGCATTAGAGTATGTGTGTGGCTAAGACCCCCACCAGTGCCCAGCAGTGCCCAGCATTAGAGTGTGTGTGTGGCTAAGACCCCCACCAGTGCCCAGCATTAGAGTGTGTGTGTGGCTAGGTCCCCACCAGTGCCCAGCATTAGAGTGTGTGTGTGGCTAAGACCACCACCAGTGCCCAGCAGTGCCCAGCAGCATAGGGTGTGTGGCTAAGACCCCCACCAGTGCCCAGCAGTGCCCAGCAGCATAGGGTGTGTGTGGCTAAGACCCCCACCAGTGCCCAGCAGTGCCCAGCAGCATAGGGTGTGTGTGGCTAAGACCCCCACCAGTACCCAGCAGTGCCCAGCATTAGAGTGTGTGTGGCTAAGACCCTCACCAGTGCCCAGCAGTGCCCAGTATTAGAGTGTGTGTGTGTGGCTAAGACCCCCACCAGTGACCAGCAGTGCCCAGCAGCATAGGGTGTGTGTGGTTAAGACCCCCACCAGTGCCCAACAGTGACCAGCAGCATAGGGTGTGTGTGGCCTAGACCCCCACCAGTGTCCAGCAGTGCCCAGTATTAGAGTGTGTGTGTGGCTATGACCCCCACCAGTGTCCAGCAGTGCCCAGCAGCATAGGGTGTGTGTGGCTAAGACCCCCACCAGTGCCCAGCAGTGCCCAGCAGCATAGGGTGCGTGTGTGGCTGAGACCCCCACCAGTGCCCAGCAGTGCCCAGCATTAGAGTGTGTGTGTGGCTAAGACCCCCACCAGTGCCCAGCAGTGCCCAGCCTTAGAGTGTGTGTGTGGCTAAGACCCCCACCAGTGCCCAGCAGTGCCCAGCATTAGAGTGTGTGTGTGGCTAAGACCCCACCAGTGCCCAGCATTAGAGTGTGTGTGTGGCTAAGACCACCACTAGTGCCCAGCAGTGCCCAGCAGCATAGGGTGTGTGTGGCTAAGACCCCCACCAGTGCCCAGCAGTGTCCAGCAGCATAGGGTGTGTGTGGCTAAGACCCCCACCAGTGCCCAGCAGTGCCCAGCAGCATAGGGTGTGTGTGGCTAAGACCCCCACCAGTGCCCAGCATTAGAGTGTGTGTGGCTAAGACCCTCGCCAGTGCCCAGCAGTGCCCAGCATTAGAGTGTGTGTGTGGCTAAGACCCCCACCAGTGCCCAGCAGTGCCCAGCAGCATAGGGTGTGTGTGGCTAAGACCCCCACCAGTGCCCAGCAGTGCCCAGAAGCATAGGGTGTGTGTGGCCTAGACCCTCACCAGTGCCCAGCAGTGCCCAGCATTAGAGTGTGTGTGGCTAAGACCCCCAGCAGTGCCCAGCAGCATTGGGTGTCTTTGGCTAAGACCCCCACCAGTGCCCAGCAGTGCCCAGCAACACAGGGTGTGTGTGGCTAAGACCCCCACCAGTGCCCAGCAGTGCCCAGCATTAGAGTGTGTGTGTGTGGCTAAGACCCCCACCAGTGCCCAGCAGTGCCGATCAGCTTAGGGTGTGTGTGGCTAAAACCCCCACCAGTGCCCAGCAGTGCCCAGCAGCATAGAGTGTCTGTGGCTAAGACCCCCTCCAGTGTCCAGCAGTGCCCAGCATTAGAGTGTGTGTGGCTAAGACCGCCACCAGTGTCCAGCAGTGCCCAGCAGCATAGGGTGTATGTGGCTAAGAGTAGACCCCCGCCAGTGCCCAGCAGTGCCCAGCATTAGAGTGTGTGTGTGGCTAAGACCACCATCAGTGCCCATCAGTGCCCAGCAGTGCCCAGCAGCATAGGGTGTGTGTGGCTAAGACCCCCACCAGTGCCCAGCAGTAAAAGCAGAAACATACCATTGTTAACCTCATTACCATCAGGAAATAGAAACATGTTACTATACCCAAATTTGAACATCACACCAGCTCCCGGGCACACAGCAGTCAAAGCCATTATGAGACAAACTAAAGTACAGAAACAAAAATAAATAACTTTATTCAGCTGGATCCTAATTTAAAACGCAAATAAGAGTCCTTGCTCACAGAAGGCCAATGGCCAGTCCAAACAAGTGAGAAAAACAGTTTGTGCCTTCCTGGATGTTGTCACACCCATACTTGCCTGCACATGGCGTTCGATCCGCAGTGGAAACAGTGGGGGCATCGTCTGTGGAATCCTCCGGCACCGCAGGGACAGGAGAGGGAAGGACAGGTGTAGTGGGTGCAGGTGGTGTGGATTCATCCACACTGGTCGGTGCATCGCAAAAAGTTGCAAGATAAACTTGGCTTCACTCTTCAGCCAGTTCTGAAAAACTACCACCTGAACCCGGGGACACATTGGGGATGGAGGTAGAGGGTTGTGAGTCTGTTGTCGCGGGTCTGTGGATGCGTGTGTGATGTCTGTCCCCTCTCCCTGTGGGTGTGCCTACATCCCCTTGAGATTGGGTGCGTGGTGATTTGCGCTTTGCCTGCCATGTGGGTGTGCTGGGAGTGTCTGTTGTGGTGTCTGACCTGTGGCGTCTGCGTGTACTTTGGGAAGGTATGGGAGAGGCTGAGGTGGATGGGTCTGAAGGATGGGGGGGCCAGATGCTGCTGGGTGGACAGAGCTGCCGTCAGTGAGGACTCTATGGCAGCCATACTCCGACGTAGATCAGACATGGCAGATGACATGCCCTCCATGAACGACAACAACTGTGTAATGAGTTGTGTATGTCCATGGAGGACAGTCAACATGGATGTCTTACCTACTACAATCTGCCGGAGTAGGTCCACAGACTCAGCACTGAGGGCAGCAGGGGACACAGGGGCAGGTGCTGCGGTGCCGGGAACAAAGGAGACAAGGGGGCTAGCATGGACCCTAGGGACCCTAACAACTGGGAGGGTGGAGATGGCACAGGAGGAGATGGGGCCAGCCAAAGATGAAGAAGAGGCCATTTCTGCATATTCCCCCTCCTCCTGAGAGTCTGATTCCGAGCCGTCCGCATGGTAGGAGGTGTCGTGCACATGGGGTCCGGCCCACAGACTCTCTTCACCCTCCGTGCCACTGCCTCCCTCTGACTCCTCAAAGCAGGTGGCACTGTCGCCTGGTCCCTCTGTGTGGTCCGGGTCTGTGTCTCCTCCAGATTGTGGTGATGATGCTGTTGGCAAGGAGAATAAGAAAAACATATCAGTCATCTGTACGCATCTGACGTATCAGCTAGAAATCATTTGGCTACATTTCTAAACATGGCATGCATCAAGAGTCACGAGCCACTGAAATCTGCACAATGCTAAGCCTAGTCTTAGGCAATTTGAAGAGAAACTACGTTTAATGTATAGTAAGATAGAAGTAACAGGCAAGGCAACAACAACTTGTATGAGAGACACATTGATGAGCCACTGCCTGACAACCGGATAGCTGATGATGATTCACTGTTCATTTGCCCACCCTGCCACACAAAACCAGACCTGGTCATGTTTGAATTGCTGTGACCCTGTGTCACGTGGGAAAAGTCCTTCATGAACTGCCATGTGATGCCATCCTGGGACCTGGACCAAGTGTACCATCACCTCACACTGGCACTACAGCTGTCTACACCCAAAGTCACATTGTGTGGCTGACCATCAATAAGATTTTCAAACAACATGAAACATATTTTGAGTATATGCACACACACACTGCACAGTGTGAGTATGCACAAGCCACAATTAGTTTACATGTACAGTGTGCACCTGTAGCTAATTAATTAATTAATTAATTGTGGGTTTGTAATGCGCTAGAATCGACTCCCGAAGGAGTATCTCTGCGCAGTAGACCACTGGGGAACCCGTCCTGGCTTTTCCTGTGAGATGGTCCCTACTGGGTATCTCCAAGGTGAAACCATGCATCCCCTGCGTATGTGGGGGACCGTTGAGGAGATGAGGCAAGCTAATGCCCAGAGTTGCCGAGTGTGATCCCTGGTTAGATTAGGCACCGAGGTGAGAATTATCGAGTCCGCTGACCCTGGTCCACAACCCTGCCGCGTCGGGAATTGAAACATGGTCCCGGGCCGCCCTCTGCTCTCGGGTCTGCCGCCTCTAACCAGTGAGCCACACCACTAACACATGACAATTAGAAAGTACACCATGGACAAAGGCCACTGAGGCTGACTCGTGCAGAAAACACATGTTGAGACTCCTGATCAGTGCAAAAATATGAAGAAGGGCAGACACAGTGCACATGTGGTGCTACATGTAAGGTACCAACAGGTGTCACAGACCTCCCTCCAACATGATGATGTGCAAAGGAATATGCATACTAAGCCATTGCACCTTAGGAGTACCTGTGAAAGAAAATGTTTTGGCAAAGCGCTGGGCAAATGTTGAGTAGGGCAAGGCATGTAAACAAGCATCTGCTGAAACTTGGCCATTCTCATGCCAAGGCATAAAGTGCCTGTCTGACAACACCCCTCCAACTGTGAGAGTGTTACCATGCCTAGGAGCACTGCAGGTAGCATGTGACACACATGACAACAAACAGACATGTACCTTCCCCCTTCTTGCTGCTGTCTCCCCTGCAACTGCCTATGGAGATCTGGGAACACCACTTCCAGGACCCGGAGCATGTGGGGGGTGAGGTGGCGGGTGCTGACATGCTGGTGTGGAGCTTCCAGCTTCAGCTGTACCCCGGCGAGGCGGCGGGTCCAGCACCGGATGTCCTGCCACCTCTTCTTGATGTTTCTGAGCCTCCTGCGAGGCCCCCCCCCCTCACTCCTGACAGCCCTGCCGACGTCCAGCCAGATGTCACCCTTCTCATAGGCAGATACCTGTCACAAATGTAAAGTGAAAGAACATCAGTACACCTGGTCCATGTCCCAAAGACACACATTTGCACAAAATACTCAAGGACAACAGGGCCTAGGATGCTGAACACACTTGCATCATTGTCCAGGTGTATGTGGCCTGTGAGCAAACAGAAATGCACTACATGCCATTGAAAGGCTGCAGATGACATAAAGGGTGCAAACCACTCTTTGAGCATGGCACTCACTGATCAATATATGCTACATCAGGGTGCACTGCAGCACGTGACATGCTGTCACACACCCCACTACAACAAATAAACCTCTTCAGACAACACTGTACACACCGGCACTCACTCCCAACAACATAGCATCTCTCAACTATACATACACAATGGCTGTAGTGTCACAAACACAACAGGCGCACACTCCAAGGTAGTGCACACATCACTCACCTGCTCCTCTGGTCTCCCATACAGCTTGTTGTAGTTAGGCAGGAGGGCATCCAGCAGGGCCTTGTTCTCACCATCACTGAATGCAGGTGCCCTCTCCATGCTCAGCTAATCAGGGTCCAGAGGATAAAGAGACAGCAGCTGTGTTTTCCACTCCAATGTTGTGCAGGCAAGTGCCCTCCCACAGCCACATGCTGCCTTATATCTGTGCTACAGAGGGTCTGTGAGTCCAAGGAGTAGTGTGTGATAGGCCACAATAGTTTGCATCATATGTTTTATCCAATCCCATGACACATAAGGCCATGACACACATATGCATGGTTTGAAAACTGAGCCTAAGCTGATCAACAACTTTTGCAACATTGTATACTTTTGCCCAACTGAATTTTCTAGAACACCTGTAGGACACTCTAAAATCTCTGTATCCATGACAACCTGGCTGCATTCTAATCATTCCACTGTTCCCCTAGATGTTTGACCCTTGACCCAAGGGTAGGTCGCTCCCCCTGCCTCGTGCAGCGCCACCAGTGCTCTCTGCCATCTGCCGGTCTCTCTCTATTTTATTCTCTTCACAGATTCCCCTTCGTTGTCTGACCTCTTTTCTGTGCCTCTGTTTTTCCCTCAACAGATTCCCCTTCGTTGTGTGACCTCTTTTGTCCCTGTTTTTTCCCTCCACAGATTTCCCTTCGTTGCTTGACCTCTTACTTGTGCCTCTGTTTTTCCCTCCACAGATTCCCCTTCGTTGCTTGACCTCTTTTCTGTGCCTCTGTTTTTCCCTCCACAGATTCCCCTTCGTTGCTTGACCTCTTATTTGTGCCTCTGTTTTTCCCTCCACAGATTCCCCTTCATTGCTTGACCTCTTTTCTGTGCCTCTGTTTTTCCCTCCACAGATTCCCCTTCGTTGTGTGACCTCTTTTGTGCCTCTGTTTTTTCCCTCCACAGATTCCCCTTCGTTGTTTGCCATCCTTACAATCCTCTAAAAACTCTCCAAAACTCTCTTCTCTATCATTTTTCTAATAAAAATAAAAAGTGTCACAGACTACGATCCATATTAGAATTCACAGTTGACTGCCTTGGCAGATGAATTTATACCTCTTCATTACAATTTCCATGATCTGGATTTCCTCAACTTTTTTGACAAAGCCAAAAGTTATATCTTTTAAAAAGTGAACTGAATTTCTGAAAAAAATATATATTTCTGAACCCTAAATTACAGTATTGCACGAGTCATGTGCTATGATCCCTAATGATGAAATGCTGATCTAAAAGAACCCATTTTTATTTGGTTATAATTATGTTTCCAACAGAAGGAGTCTGCAATGTAATTCCTTGGCCTGCATTCTTGAGCCTTGCATTTTTTCCCATGTTTCTATTTCAGATGGACATTATGCCACTTTTGCAGTTACCATATACAGGCCCCACTTAAAAAAAAGTCTCACAGTCCTGTTCATGGTTTTGAAGTTTATGCAGTGCCACATTCATTCATGATTCATATATATTTTGCCTTTAGTATGCTATGCTATTTCATTATTGATACACTTGTTTATCTTTCACCTATTTCATAGTTTTCCTGTTTTCTGCAAAACAGTCTTGCCAAGGGAAGAGAAAGCAGTGTTTTAAATGATGGTACACACATGTGTTCCACAGCATGATACAGTGAGGAACTAGGTGCAAACTGTTTTATGATTTGTGACCTTTACCTATTGCCTTTGGCATGGTTACACCACATTTAGATAATTTTCTTTGACTTATTGCTTGATATGCATAGTGCTACACCAGCTATTTTGTAGGAATGGGGTTATCCTTATTTTCCTGTTATTACACTTTCACTTTGATTCATCAACTCTTATTTAGAACAGTGGGATTAGTTTCAAGGGTGGTCACCCTAGACTTTAAGTTGTCCTGGGAGGTGTGTCTTTTAGTCAGGTTATGTCCTACATCTATTAGTAATGTTTGCCCAGACCTTTAAGACCCTTTGTCATGTTTATTTGTCAGATTTTATCAAATTCTTTCTTAAGTTGACCGGAGTAGGTAGGCCTCATTTAGGCCCATTGTTATTTTTATTCCACACACATGGCCCTACACCAATAGATTTCATGAGTTATCACTAGAAGTTGAAGCAAATTTAGTTCTTAAGTTGACCGAAGTAGGTAGGCCCCATTTAGGCCCTTTGTTGTTTCATTCCACAAGTATGTCCCTACATTAATAGATGTTATGAGTTATCACTAGGAGTTGAGGCACATTTAGTTCTTAAGTTGACCGGAGTAGGTAGGCCTCATTTAGGCCCTTTGTTGTTTTATCATTAGAAGTTGAGGCACATTTAGTTCTTAAGTTGACCGAAGTAGGTAGGCCCCATTTAGGCCCTTTGTTGTTTTCATTCTACAAACATTTCCCTACACCAATAGATTTCATCAGTTATCACTAGAAGTTGAGGCACATTTAGTTCGAGGGTGCTTTGGTTGGTTTCTGTTGTTATCAGATCAATCTTAGTTACATTTCAGCATTCAGGTCAAGGGTGCTTTGATTTGTTTTCAGTTGGTGGTTAGATTTGTATTCCCTACATCAAGTTTTAGGTGGAATTTCCTTAAATTGTCATTTATTTGAGGGAGTCTTTTGGTTTTTGGTTTTGTTGATAGATTATGTTGATGTTTGTTTATTAGTATGTTGTTGTTTATAGATGTTCGCAAGATAAAGTCTAGGGTGGAATGTCCTGACATGGTTTTTGGCTCTATTTCGGAATGATGAAGACTTTAAGCTTGCTCACATCCATAGTCTGTATTCTTACCTTGTGTTGGCCCTTTTAAGCCCTTTCTTCCAGACCTAGAAGAGGATAGCTGCTTTATATGATGATAGATCCCTTATTCTTGACTCTAATCCATCTATTGCCTATTGGCTTTGACATAATTATGTGTCCTTTCATTATCCTGCCTATAGTAGAGGGTGGATCCTGTGGTCCTGACTTTATATTACATATTGGTCTGGTTTGTGTAGGTATTCTGACAGAGCTAAGGGTTATTTCATCCTTCTCAGGCCTACAAGGCCCAGAACTAGAGAGACTCCATTTTGTTTTCTGTCCCTGCAGAGCTGAGATGCTTGAAGGGTAAAGGTAATGTTTATAGTTAAGCCTGTTGTCTGCTAGGGGAAAACCAGCCAGGACTGGTTCTTATCCGAGGAATGTGTTTGTCTCTTGGGCCCAGACGTAACATGAAGATGCGCACTGCGGTTGCGCGGAGAGCCCTGGAGCTAGCACAGGAATTCGGTGGGAGGCAGCCCTCTGTTGGAAATTTCCATGAGGGGAGAGGAATCCATATCAGCGAAGTGCAGGAGAGGAGGAGTGGTCAGTTTGGTTCTTGGAGAGTGAAGAGTAGAATGTTTACCTGAGCTGAAGAGTATAGTTCAGTTCTATTGGTTTTCTGGAATGGAGAAAGAAGGCAGATGATTGCTGAAGCTGGAGAGAGCAGTCATATGAACAAAGCTGGAACTATCAGCTGGGGCTGCCAGTTTATCAGAATGCATTAAAGCAGATGGAGGAGTTGAGGCTGTCAGCTGAAGCAGTTGAGCCAGAGGCGTGAAGCTGTGGTGACGGAGGGAGAGAGAGAGAGCCCTGATCCCACCAGAGAGAGAGAGAAACATTCCTTCTAATAGGTGAGGTAGTCTAAACTAGTTTGCTTTACACTTACACCTTAATCTTGTCTTTATTCCCTAGGCTATTGTATGTCTAATCCTTTTTCTTTTAGCGGTGTGTTACAGTTCCTGTTAGTTACAGAGACCCTGCAGATAACCTTGTTCTTAGACTGTATGTCTAATCCTTTTTCTTTCAGCGGTGTGTTACAGTTCCTGTTAGTTACAGAGACCCCGCAGATCTGTGTATGTGTCTATTCCCATTCTATTGTTATTGTAATAAAGATACCCCAGTTCTTAGTGAACCAGTGTGCATGTGTTGTTCTCATGATAGAGAGCGTTTAAATCAGGGAATAACTCTTGCATACAGTGTGTGTCTCTTGTTCTTAAAGCACAGGTAACCTTTCCTTCTAGTCAGGTGTTACAGCTAGAACAGATGCTGCCCCTGATCCGGTAAGTAGCCACTGAATAATTAGGGAGAGAGAGGAGCCCTTGAGCTAGGGAAGTATTGATACACTAGCCCCCACATGCATCAAACTCCCGTTTTGCGATTCCAAATTTGCGATTTTTACCGAATCGCAAATATGGATTCGCAAAACGGGATGCATTATTGAAAGTGGATAATATTTGCGATTCGGTAAAAATCGCAATTTTTACCGAATCGCAAATATTATGCGAATTCAAATGTGCGATTTCGCAATTCCCATTGATTCCTATGGGCCAAAAGGCCCATAGGAATCAATGGTAATTGCGAATTCGCAAATTGGAATTCGCAAAAATGTTGATGCATTCCATGGGTGCAGGGGGGGTCCAAAGGACCCCCCCCTGCACCCCTGAAATGTATTTCAAAAAGGATGTTTCACACACACATGTCCTAAGGACATGTGTGTCTGTAACATGAAAGTGTTTAAAATGCTAATTTGAGCATTTTAAACATTTTTCGCAAATTACCACGAGGTTCACCCTCGTGGTAATTTGCACTTGCAATCTTCAAGATCGCAATTTTTTCAAAGAATGATGCATTGCATTTAAGGAATCGCAAAATTGCGATTCCTTAAATGCAATCGCATTTTTGAAAATCGCAAAATTAGCGATCTTCTTGAAAAAGCAATGATGCATTCCAAAAAGCATTTTTGGAATCGCAAACGGCCGAATTTAAGGAATCGCACCGTTTGCGATTCCAAAAATGCTTGATGCATGTGGGCATAAGTGATTCGGCCATCCCATAATATTATTGTAGTAGCGAACCTTTAGTGAATAGTGAGAGAAACTTCCCAACATAGAGAGAGAGAGAGAGCTGAAGGTATTCATAGGAAAGTGATCGTCGTTGGTAAGCGGCGTTAAAGAGAGCATCAGGTGGAAGCCTGATGTGTAGGTCCGCCGGATTGTGGACCGGGCTGTGCGTTAGAGAACACTGGGGAGGACACCAGTGCTTAGGTCCGCCGGATTGTGGACCGGATTGTGAGGAAGAGAGCACCAGGGCTGCAGACCGGTGTGTAGGCACGCAGGATTGCAGAGGTGCCGAGTGAGCACTGATGGTGATCAGTGTGTAATGGTAAATAATCAGAACTGCCCCAGGGTAGATTAGTCTGGACCCATGTGGTCGCGAGACTATGAGGTATGAGTGTGGTGTAGGGCATGGACATCCTTAGTAATCAGTGAGTATTCCTAGTAATCCCTATAGATTTAGTGGTGTTTCTAATGATATGAGCTTGTATATTGCGAGTTCCCCATCCTCAGGTAGGTACCCAGGTGCCTGGATAGATGAGTCCTGAGGAGGGAGGTGGTTACGTTTTGGCCAGGTTGGTGGTGCTCTGATGAGCTGGTTCTATCTGGTCTGAGAATCTGGTCATAACACCTGGCTAGGGTTCAGAAGCTGGGACTGGGTCCAGGGCTCGTGCACCGTCACAGGACCCCAACGTGCAGACGTCCCCTGACCACCAAGCCAGCCGAGGGTCCGTGTGCTAGGGTTGGGGTCCACCAGGGCCCTGGGAGGCTCTCCCCAGCCTGGCTAGGGTTCCGAAGCTAGGACCGGGCCCAGGGCTCGTGCTCCGTCCCAGGGTCCCAGTGTCCCAGGAGCCCCCCGTCCTGCAAGCCAGCTGAGGGTCCGGGCGCTGGGGACGGGGGTCCACCAGGGCCCTGGGAGGCTCTCCATGGCCTGGCTAGGGTTCAGAAGCTGGAACCGGGCTTGGGATTCATCTTCCATCTCAGTGTCCCAGGGTAAGGGAGCCCCCATCCTGCAAGCCAGCCGAGGGTCCGAGCGCTGGGGACGGGGTTCCACCGGGGCCCGGGGAGGCTCTCCCCAGCCTGGCTAGGGCTCAGAAGCTGAGACCGGGCCCGGGGCTCGTGCTCCATCCCAGGGTGCGGGAGCCCAGGTCCTGCAAGCCAGCCGAGGGTCTGGGCACTGGGGACAGGGTTCCACTGGGGACCGGGGAGGCTCTCCCTGGCCTGGCTAGGGTTCGGAAGCTGGAACCAAGCCGGGGCTCGTGCTCCGTCCCAGGGTCCCAGGGTGTGGGAGCCCCCCGTCCTGCAAGCCAGCCGAGGGTCCGGGCGCTGGGGACGCGGGTCCACCAGGGCCTCGGGAGGCTCTCCCTGGCCTGTCTAGGGTTCAGAAGCTGGGCCCGGGCCCGGGGCTCATGCTCCATCCCACGGTCCCAAGTTACGGGAGCCCCCCCGTACGGGGGGTCTGACATAGACCACAACATGTTTATAGAGTATTCATAGACACTAGTGCACTCGTTTTCTCATAATATTAACAATTTAGATTTTCTTAGCTCGACCTACAGGACTGTAGGATGGCACTTCAACATATTTGATTGGGTCTGACATACAGAATGTGACTTTAACTAGACACACATACTCTGTAGGTTCTGGCTCGAGTGTTGCAGATCTAGCTGTACAGCTACAGACCGGAAGATATGGTATGGCTCTGATTAACAGGAAGTAACTTTAGCACGACCCACATACTCAGTGGGTTTGTGCTCTTGTGTTTCTGGTCGAGTTTCACTCTTATAGACCGGAAGATGGCTACTGAGATACTTACGGGTCATACGGGTGCTCGTGAAGACGGAGAGATGAACAGAGCGTATTCACTAAGGTAAGAATGCTTAGAACCGAATTGGGAAGTTTAGATGTAGGTATAGAAACGGGGAACAGAATAGTGTCCAGGAGTTGAATTATAACAGAATTGTTTTATCGCCAGAGACTGACAACACACAGAATCAGCTGGAAGCAGATTTCAGCATTGAAAGGAGAAACGCTCGAATAGAGAGCAGCCTTACGATTAGGAGCATACAGTAGAGATAAGAACCGGGTCCATTATAGAATAATGACCGTTTGGGAGTTCTCAATAGTGCCAAAGAATTAGATAAGATATTCTCTAAATAATATTATTCTCTGTCAACTCAGGTTGTTCGGCTGACAGAAGATAGAAATAGGAGAATCATAAAAGGAATAGCGCAGGAACATCTGGGGCGGAAGTAGAACCGGTGGGAAGGTGAGTGTCCTACTCACCTTGTCTATGTTATAATGGACTAATATAACCTCTAAGAAATCCATACACTGACATAACTTATCCCTTATATTCCCTCTCTCAGGACGCAAAAGAATCTATATTTTGCAGACAGGCAGTACACTGTGTCATGCCCATTTGTCATTACCATTAGCACGAGATGATTAAGCACGTATATAAACATGAATGTTCACCTTGACTAATAAAACATTTGGTAGGTGTGAAATAGTTATTTTCACCCTCTAGTATCCCCACACCGATGCGTGTTATTTTTGACATATCGTATCAATTACTCGAGTAGAGTATGAAGAATAGCTATGTTCGTAACGCAGTTGTGATTCAAGAATTGCATATTTCCTTCAACTGATTAAGTACAGTTATGCATGTTACCTTGATCCCACCTCAATGTTTTGACACTTTAAGCTTGTTACATTGCACCTTAGAAAGACCTTGAAAGTTTTAAATTAGTTGTCTTTTCACCAAGATTTGTCACGTTTGGGCGACCACAAAATGTGCACGATCGGGTGGAATTGGTGGTCACCTATGTAGAAATGCTGGATTGGCTGATCCCTTGTGTAGGATTAATATTTTTTATAGCCTTGAAGAAGTGAAGTGGGTAATTCCCCATGACGAAACACGTGTTGGCTGGGCAAAATCGTTAGAATAAAGAACAAAAGAACATCAGAAATGACTTTTGATTATTTGAAGATCTCATTGAACCGAATGTATGATGTAATCCTGCAGCCTTTTTCTGCTTGGGGAATCACAACGTGGTCGTTATCACGACTGCGTTGTGATTCCGCATACCTTTACTCCACAAGTCGTAACAACAACTTACGGGGGGGGTTGCTGGAAGTTGGAATAGTATAATTTACTATTCCAACTCTAGTCTAAGCGGACACTAGGGAAGGTGTTGGATTTTAAATCCAACACCTCCGCCCCTCCTCCGCAAGTCGTTGTTCCGACTTGCGGAGTAATGGTATGCGGAATCACAACGCGGTTGTGATAACGACCACGTTGTGATTCCTCGCGGAGACAACGTTTCGTTATAAACATTGTTTACCCATTTCTTTCATTGTGTATACTAACAAACAAATTTATATTAAAAATATGTTGAAATGTGCGGACGAGGAGCTGGGGGCGGCCCCAGGAGAACTAAATCCTGGAAAGGGGCCCTAACCCAACGGGTTTCCGAGCGAGTTCTTTTGTCGGTACAACGTGCAATTGGCCCAACATTATCTGGCGGTGGTGGAGGAGGCTCGGGACAAGGGTATGCTTCCCCAGGACTGGAGACACACGGAAGTGGTTGTGTTCCATAAACCCGGGCATCCCCCGGAGTACCACGCCTCGTATCGTCCCATCTCCTTCTTAAACATGGAAGCCAAAATCCTGGCAAAGGCACTAGCCAATCGACTGTTACCCCATATTACGTCGCTTGTGCACCCCAATCAGGCGGGGTTTATGCCCCAGCGGGCTACCCGGCACAATATCAGAAGGGCGCAAGTGTTTGTGGTGGAGATTCTCCGACTGGGGGAACCAGCTGCATTATTATTGGCAGATATGGACAGGATGTTTGATTCACTGAGCTGGGTTTACCTGTTTGCTCTGCTCCCTAGACTCAACGTGGGCCCGGGATTTCTTTCCTATGTGAAGATCCTATACACGGGCCTGACAGCGTCGATGCAAGTAAAAGGCTCTGCCTTCTCCACCTTTGCTATTCAGAGGGGCACGCGGTAGGGATGCCCCCTTTCCCCGTATCTGTTCGCCTTGGCCATGGAGCCCTAAACGGCCTCGGTGCGCATGGACGCACAGGTATGGGGTTTTGAATGGGCCACGGGTCTCTCCAATAGAATAGCGTTGTATGTGGATGACGTCCTTTTCTTCCTGACACCAATAGACAGAACGGGGCCACTGCTTCTGTGTATAATACAGATTTTTGGGGAAACGTCTTGTCTCTACATGAATCTCCGTAAATCCACTCTTTGGGCGCTGTGTATGCAGACGAGGGTGGGCTCATGGGCGAATGCGGTTCAGTCGGCTGCAGGTGGGTTGAAATATCTGGCGGTGGTCCTCTCAGATGTGCCGGCCGTTGCCTGGGAGCGTAATGTGATACCTGTGTGGTAACGGGTGCGGGCAGACATCAAGTCTTGGTCCTGTATGCCTCTGACACTGTTTGGTAGATCGGCGATTTTTAAAATGGTAGCGCTCCCCCGACTTCTCTACCAGCTGCAGAATCACCCGTATCCGATCTTGCCCAGATGGTTCCGACTGGTGAATTCTGTGCTGGGGCAGTTTCTGTGGGAGGAAGGAAGGGTGCGAGTGGCCATACGCACATGCTTCTTTTCCACCTACTCCAGGGGGCTGGCATCCCCGGACCTCCTCTCGTACTATCAGGCCTAGCATCTACTGGTTCTCAATGTATGGTGGTATGGGGATAGGGTGGACCCGGCGTACTGCTTCATGGGCCATCACACACTGCACACACTTTTGTACTCGGGCGGCTGTGGAGCGCGCTGCCATCGGTTACACGGGTGGTATTAATGGTCTGGAGGCAGGTGCTGCGGTGCATGGGGTGGTGGGGTGTCTTGACCCGGGAGACTCCCCTGTGGAATAATGGCTACCTCCCCCACTTGGTGGCCCTTTCGGGGTTTCGGGGATAGGACACCATTGGTATCTTCACCCTGGGTGATGTGCTGAGGGACACGACAATTAAATCCTTTTCAGGATCTCCAAGAGGAGTTTCATATGCCCCAGACACAATTCTATCGATACCTACAGTTGTGGCATGCGTTATCCCCTCGCCTGCAGGGTCTGGAGTCCATTCTTGAGTTTGGTCCCATTGAAGCTAAAATCTTTATGGGGGATCTAAAGAAAAAAAAAGATTTAACGTATTTATCAGTCCCTGGTTATACATTGCTCCCCTACACTTCAGAAACTCTGAGGGGACTGGGAGGTAGATGTAGGCGGGCTGGAAGAGGAGGACTGGATGGAGGCCCAGGCAGCCCCGCGGGGGGGGGGCCATAGCAATGCAGCTTTGCCTGGTCCAATTCAAATACCTACACAGGGTCTACTTCACTAGGACGCGATTGTGGTGGGCAGGGATGATCGCCTCCCCGGAATGTCTTCGCTGTGGCCAGGCAGAGGGCACGTTTATCCACACAGATTGGCAATACATTTCACTGGATCGCTTCTGGATGGGGGTATTTGCCTGCCTTTCCAAAGTTTTGGGCTGGGAGCTAACCGGTACGCTACAGCTAGCACTGCTACATGTTATGGAGGGGGTGGGGGCAATACCTATAAACAACACCTTCTGCTTCTTGGTCTCACCCTGGCAAAGCAAGACATTGCCAAAGCTTGGAAGGCGACGAGGGTCCCCTCGGTGGCGGCTTTGTAAAATGGCCTGGACTTCTGCATGGGTCTGGAGCAACCCATATTTGTGGGCAGGGGGTGTCCGCGTAAACATTACAAAATATGGAACCGATGGGCGGAGTATCGGGGGCTCTGGCTGGAACCCACGGCGATAGAGGAGATTGTGCTGCCGGTTTGAGCCGAGGATCCTGTATAGAGGGAGGGGGAGAAGGAGCAAGGGGGGTGGCGGGCCTGGATTGGGACCTTCTGAACATTCTTCTTTTAATACTGTGGACGAGGCAGTATGGACCTGTGCGATCTTTGGGGGGTGGGAGGGGGAGGGGGGAGTTGGGGGTGGGGTGTGTCATCATTTAATGCTCTTTCTGCACCTCTGTTCTTTTTTTCTGTTCTTCTTTTGTTTCTTTTGGCACCTCTCTTGCTTCTTTCTGCACCCCTCTTCCCTCTATCTGCACCCCTCTTCACTCTTTCTGCAACTTTGTTTCTTCTTTCTGCACTTCTTTTGTTTCTTTCTGCAGCTCTCTTTTTTCTTTCTGCAGCCCCTTGCCTCTTTCTCCACCTCCTTGCCTCTTTCTCCACCCCTCTTCTCTCGTTCTGCACCCCTGTAACCTCTTTCTGCACCTCTGTTGCTTCTATTGCATCTTTCTGCACAACTCTTGCTTCTTTCTGTACTTCTCTTGCATCTTTCTGTACTCAAATGGGAAGTGCAGGCTGTTAAGTTTAAAGGTCTGCATGCTCTTGTGACTGAGGTATATGTCTACTTGTATATGTATTCTCACATGTGTTATGCATCTGAAGATGGTAGCTTAAAAAGTGGGTAGCTTCTTCTATAGGTGGTTAAATGTTCTCAGTTCTGCTCTGTCATTCAGTTGCACAGGCAAACATGTCTTATGTATATTGAATTATACTGTGATGATAGAGCCTCAAGAAGCGCTAACCCTTTCCTCTTGAAATCACACATCTTTCGCAAAAAGAGAACCTGCCATCTAGCCTTCTCCGGTGCTGCCCCGAGGATATGGAACGCTCCCCCTACCGGAATTACGCAGAATCTCCTCCACAGTCGTTTTTGAACTGGAAGCCAAAAGATTCCTAGTGAACAACCTTAACTATGGTAGTGTCATCTGCTCTGTCATTGATCCTACAACCATTAAACCATAAGGGGCTATGGCTCTTCTTTACCTCATTGTGTGCCCTCTTCGTAGTCTGATATGTTCTTGTTTATTGTATTACTCTCCTTTGACCCCTTTGTCTTGTAATCATGTGATCATTCTTGTTTATTATTCTTTCTTGATGTCGATATTGCATTTAGTACAAACATTTGACCATAAGGGGCTACAGCTCTTCTTTACTTCATTGTGTGCCCTCTTCGTAGTCCAATATGTGTGCCCTCTTCGTAGTCCGATATGTTCTTGTTTATTGTATTACTCTCCTTTGACCCCTTTGTTTGTAATCATGTGATCATTCTTGTTTATTATTCTTACTTGATGTCGATATTGCATTTAACACCTTCCTTCCATCCTTTTGTAAAGCGCTATGATATCCCTCGGGATCTTGTGCGCGCTATATAAAACTTTATAAATAAATAAATAGAGCCCCTCAAATATACTACTGAATACCCATGTGCCCTGTATTATGAGCAGAAAGAAATACATACACCTTTTTGTACACATATTTACAGAGTATGCTGTTTGAAACACAGGTATTCAAATACTTCTATGTTTATTTTTATGTAATATGTCGCTCCGTAAAAGCAGAGGCACGCATGCATACCATCACAGACTTGATACTTACAACAGTGATATGCTTAGGATTGCTGTTTTATATTTGGTAGGTAGGCCTAACATTCTGAGTAGTCGATTATTAGTGAACCTTCAAGAGAAAAGTGAGGTTTAAGACATCTTGGGAGAATGAGCATTGATTAGGCTACTTTGTATGAGTCTGTTGTAGGGTGCAGTCAAAGCAGGCCTCTGTCTGCACCTCTGTTGGTACTTTCTGCACTTCTCTTGCTTCTTTCTGCACCTTTTTTCCTCTTTCTGGACTTCTGTTGCATCTTTCTGGACTTCTCTTACTTCTTACTGCGCCTTTCTTCATTTTTCTGCACAAGTACTACCGATGTAGGCATATTTAGAAATTAGCAATTAAAAAACCTTAGAAATTCACTGAAAAAAACAGAGGTTTCAGGGACATTATAGTTAGGAATTAGCATTTAAAAAACCTTTGAAATTCAAGGAAAAAAACACAGGGAGTTGGACCAGCTTTAGGCGAAACAATGCATAGGTCAGAAAATATCTTAGTCAGACTGGACTCACCCTTGGTGTCAGGCCTTTACCCTCTCACTCTAGTCACACTGGTCACTCCAAATTTTTCCCCCTCCTCATCCCTCCCACCCCACCCTCGTGCGAAGAGATTGAGGTTCCCTCCCACTGCCCCTCTGTCACCTACCCACACCGGGAAGGGACTACCCTTCAGTTGCTGCTGCCATTGGACTGGCAGCATCTGCTTCAGGCTACCTGAAGAGCCCCACCACCCCCCCTCCGATAAATTCTGAATCTAATGAGACTTAGTTTCAATTGCCGTAGTTTTAACTGCTATGACACCGCATTCAATAAGTGAAAAGATATTGTGTGTAAATAGATAAATATGTATATGTATATATATATATATTTTTATTTTTATTTTTTTGTTGGATTATCTTAGCTGGGTATCAGCATATCTTCGGACTAACTTTTGCTTAACCCTGAAAGATATTCTCCAGCTGCTTTGGGGTCGTTGAAAAAATAAGTGTGACCATCTTTAATGATTTTTAAGCGTGCTGGCTCTTGAAGGAAGGCTTGCCCCCCCACCAACTTAATTGGATCTATTAGCTTACGTAATTCCCATCGTCTGTCCATAGTGGCTTTACTGAGGTCAGACCGTACAAACAATGAGATGTTCCCTATTGTTATAGTTGAATTGGGCCGAGCTTTTTGCCACACGGCCTGTCTCAGTAAGAAATTGCCAAAAAAGATAAGAAATGGACGTGGAAATCTACTCTCCTTGTTTTTTTGGATTAAGGGAAGACGATGTGCCCTTTGGATTTGTGAATCCCAGTCCCAGTCTGCTAGGTCTGGGAAAGCTCTTTGTAATAAACCTACAAGAAATGCCCTCAGATCTGAACCCTCCGAACTTTCCGGCACCCCAAATAATCTCAGATTCGACCTTCTCTGCCGATTTTCCAAATCCTCAACCTTTAGTTGAAGAGTCGCTATCTGAGTGTCATGCATATTTACTGTTACATGTGTCCGTGAAATTGTTTCTTCTGCACCGACCACTCTGTGCTGCAATTCCTCAATGTCGCGTGAAACCTCGCTGAAGTTGGAAGTCAATTCTGAGAGGGTGGTCTGAAGTTTGTTATTATCCTCACGTAGCTGTAGATAGTGCTCTTGTGCTTCTGTGCGTTGGTTGGTTAAAGTTTGCAGTATAATATCCAGTTGAGAAGGGCTAGATTCTTGTTTATCTTCCTCTTCAAAATCTTTGAGTAAGTTGCTATTATCGACCACTGAAAGGACTGAGGTTGAAGCTATGGATGGCATTATAGCACAACTATTATTAGTGGGTGCCTGGTTAGCACTAGCTGCCCCCTCTCCATTTGTAGCTATTGAAGTTGGCAAATCAGTTATATATGAGCTGCTTGATGCTATAGCTGCTGTATCGAGTTGAGGGCAATAAGTAGATATCATGTCATGCTCTGATATTGCTAGATTGTTTGGTTCTTGAAGAATATTGATCTCTGGGGAGGTAAGGCAAGCTGGTAAAGTCAGGGCGGGGTCAGGGTCCGTAGGGCTTGTTCCTGATAGCCTAAGTGTCATATTCTTTACCAGCCCCTTCGCTTCTATCCATTTCCTCAGCGGACTTTTATCATTTAGGATCTTCTTAGTGATCGTTGGGTTGTTAGTAATCAGACGATTTAGGGTAGGGTTTCTCCCTTTTTTAACCTTTGCTTTGGTTTTAAGTTTCCGTCTTCTAGTCGCCAGGGATCTGGTAGTAACTTCAGATGAATCAATAGTCTCCTCTTCTGTTTCCATCTCGTATTCATCGTGGGACCCTTCATCCGTTATCCCAAGATTATAGGTAGACTCTTCATTTGTTTTATCATTGGCTGTATTTGATACACTACAAGCAGCGCTAGCTAGCCCCGAGTCATTGACATTAGCAATTGATAATATTTGTACTGAGTCGGGAGTCTTGCTCCCATTAGACACTCATTATTTGTTGGCTCTGGGTCTGAGTCATTGACTATAATATGCCTATTAGTGCTCCCAGTGTCATTTCTGGCTTCAGCCATGCTATCTGTGGTGCTTGAGTTAGCCAAAATACATGCAGCTCCAGTCTCACTCTCTGCAATGTCCACGCCACCTTTCTGACAGCCTGATAACCCTTCCATCTTATTTTTCTGTTTTACAGTTAATTTGATCGTTTTTTTTAGAGAGGGGTTAGTAGAGGTCTGCACAGGGGGGCGGAATATCGGCTTACCGGTAGTTGTTCCTGGTTCATCTTGAGCCGTGTCCTTGACAATCTGCACCGTGGTATGTAAATTTTCTTTTTTATTATCCGATGGTAGCTTGTCACCCAAATCCGCGGGAGTCGCAGGAGACCCTGTGGAAGCTGCCGTAGAAGTCGCGGTGGCCATGGCAGCTGTAGAAACCACGGAAGACGTCATACTCTCCACGGCTGTGATTCCCGCCTTGAGCAGAAGAGGGGGGTGCGCCCCGACCGCCCCGGTAGTCGCAGAAGCAGCATCCGTTGAAGGGAGGGAGGGAGCAGAGGGGGGCAGTAACGGTGACAGTTGTCTTGATGTTCCTAGCGGCTCGCGCCGGCACCTTCGGAGACATCGAGGTATGTCGCCAGGCGCGGATCGTCGGTACAAGACCTGTCCAGCCGACCTCAGAGCTGCGGAGCAGGTTGCGGATCGTGTCCCTGACAGAGTGCTTGAGGGCCCGGGAAATATTCAGAAACCAAAACATCGGTACCGCCGTAGAAAAAAAAATTAACAATCTTCTTTGCAGGCAGTAATTTTACTAATTGCTCTTGAGAAAATCAGTCCGTCTCAGTTCATTCTCAAGTGTCGTTTTCGGAGAGGAGTGGGGAGCTCCAAGTTAGCTGTTGCCGGGCCGAGTCCTCACTCTGCCATCTTGGACCGGCCGTACCACTCACCCACACTGGTCACTCCAGTCACCCCGGTAACCGGTCGCTATGACCCACTCCTATTTCTTACGCCCTCTGTACCTGAAGGCTTTTGCTTGTAGTCTTTTTGGAAAACCTTCTTTCCAGGCGAGAGCAAGAGCAAGAGAAAAAGAAAAACAAGCGGGGGAATATACAGCGCTACTGCAGGCATCACCCGATCCTAGTCGGGCCGCCTCAGTAGGGTGCTGCGCCACACACTCAGCAGCCACCTTCTAACAGCAGTCGGGCTTGTTTTTTTTGTGTCACAAGGAGCTGGGAGCTGGGGAGTGGGAGGTGATGGCCTCCCCCCACCACGGGGCTCAACCAAGCTCAGACTCAGACTCAAGCGGCTATTCACCTGGGTTGCGGTGGTTGGTGCATCGCAGCAGAGCCAACAAAAGATCAAGAAAATCGGGCTCCGCAGGACGTCACTTGCTTCCTCACTCACTCGGGCGAGTCGAGAATGTCAGCATTGGGGCTTTGGAGCGGAGAGCAGTGGGCTCCTTTGCTGCTGCGGCTCGGCAACACTGGCTGTGGGCTCTCTTTGGGTTCTCTTATGGACTCTATTGTTCGTTCTGTAAATTGCCAGCAGAAAAAAACCAGCATTTGCGATGTAATAGGTCTCACATTTGTTAGAGTTGGAGCTATTGGCATTGTAAATAGCAATGTTTTTTTTTCTTTTTTTTTGTTTGCAGTGGAGTGATTATTTAAAGAAAAAATGTGCCCGCTATACCATATTATAAACTTTCATAGCACCTGTACAGTAAAGCTATGGGTATGTTGATGTAAAGTAACAGGGCAAAGTACAGGCAGCCATGGTAAGTGCTACTTAAGGGCCACTTATGGACAACAGCAGTCAACCACAGGCATGTACTTAATTTAGGCAGCCATGGAGATGATGTATAAAGTTCCTGCAGCTACAACAGAGGAGCAAAACACAAGAATGCTCTGTTTAAACACAGCTAGGACTTCAATGTCGCTTACTAGAAAAGATGTGTAAAGAGTTGGGCGAGCCACCGGGCCGAAGAAAAGAAAGGCATGAGTCTTGTTGATGATAAAGCACAGCATTCCACGCTTGTTTGAGAAACATATATTAGTAAAAAATACAGCTGGGCGAGCCGTGAAAAATAAACGAAGGGCGCACAACCGCCATTGTTGAAGATGAAACGCAGTGTGTCGCCCTGCTTAAAAAAACATATTTTTTTTTATTTGGTGAGCCGCAAATAAGAAAAGAAAGGCGTGCAGCCGCCATTGTTGAAGATGAAGCGCGACATGCTGCGCTTGTTTGAAAATGATATGTCACACTACTTATAAAAACATAGGACATTACAACAAAAAAATAAGAGTTGGAGGAGCCACACATACAAAAGTATGTGTTGGATGCTATTGCTGAAGATGAAGCGTGGCGTTCTGCGCTGTTTTAAAAATTTACAATATACTTTTTAAAGAGTTTGGCGAGCAGCGCATAAGAAAAGAAAGGTGTGCAACCGCCATTTTAAAGATGAAGGGAGGCGTGTCGCTCTGCTTTAAAAAACACATGTAATAATATGTAGATGCCGGCCGTGGAGCGGGGAGGGGAGGAAGCACCTTTAAAAGATAAAGCATGGTGTCCATGATCGAGCACCACGCTGAGCCAGGAAAACACATGGACTCTACTTTGTGGAAGCTGGAAAGCTTGCAACAGCAGCTAGGCGAATGTCATTAAGAAAATAGTGCTCACAAAATGTAAATAACACATACTGAGTAACAACACATGAAACTGGGGCTGTTCTTATGGGAGGTTACAACAGGAGAAAATGTGGTACTAAGGAGGGACTACTTAGCAAATTAACCAATGGGAGAAAAAAAACATTTTGAAAAGTCAGCCAAAAGAACCAAATAAAATACATTGGCTGAAAATGAGCGGCTCTTAAAGACCATATTCAGAATACAACATGTCTCAAAGAGACAATGCAAGCGAGGCCAAGAGAAGAGCTGAAAACAACTTGATGCCCCATTACCATAACCCAATGGGAACTCAAATGGATTATTTGATTATCCACAAAATGCCATTACTTTGATGGATTTGGCTTCCAAACAATTGCAAACCATCAAAAACATATGAGAGCCAATGACTGCCGGAGCCTGACCCAATGCACAGAGTGTCTCTTTACTTTTTATTGTACTTTTTGAAGAAAGAAATACATGAGGTATTTCAACATAACGCTCTCTATAACCGGACCTAAAAAGAAAACCATGAATGCATTCACTTTCAATAGAGTTCATTCAGTACCCTTCTTTAGGGAGGCACAGTTGCTCAGATATTGAGCTTCAAAACAAAAATTCCAACGTATTAATATTTCGGTTTTATATATCATCTCATACTGCACTTCTGCCTTTTCGAAGCACTGCAAATAACAGATGTTACTACGACCCAGTTTGAAGTACTCAACTAACTAACTTTTAAAGGACTTAATGTTCGGTCTATCTTGCTAAGATTCTAACCAGTGACCCACAGATCTCTGCATTCATTTGATGGTGGTGATTGTTGAAATCACTTGAGCCATCCTGCCTCCACCACCGAAAAACTCTGCTATTGAAGCAGCCAAATAATTACCAACCAAACACTTTCTAGGCAAAGCCAGTTAATGACAAATGTTAATAACTGTCCCCAATCATCAACAGTTGGTTTACATTCATCTGCAACAGAATAGACCTGCATTACTTCTGTAACACAAGGAGTTTCACGGAATAATGCAGGGAACATTTGAAACTAAAACTTTAAGGAATCCCGTAAATCATTCTGCTTCACCAACCCAGGGGAGCAACAACCCCTCTTGGCAGATTCACATAACCTCAGATCTGTGAGCAGGGCGCATGCAACACATCTACTAGAGCTGTTCGTGTAATTCCGGATACTGTGGTCTGTGGCCATCTCTGCCTCAAGAATGAAACATTTTACACCAATATATTTTACTATTACATACATGCCAACTCTCCCATTCCAGGTGGGAAACTACCGATTTCAAGGCTAGTCTCCTGCCTCCCGACATTCAAAAACCTGATTCCTTGTGGCTTCAGCCGGCAGCGACTGGTTTTCTGAGACTTTGAGTATGCACTGCCAGAAACGAGAAACCTGCTCTTGCCGGCAAGTCCACAATATGTTTGTGCCATAGTGCTTTCTCCATACTCCAGACAGGTAAGGAAAAAACAAATATTCGACTTTTCATAGACGACCCTGCAGCAGCACACTTGCAAGTCCCATACATGCGAACAGAGCCAATTCAGGCCTCAATAGAAGTTGATGGGAGAAATACATTCTTCTGATTATTATTCTTTTAAAATCTTCCCATTTCGTTTTCTAAACAGTATGTATGCTATTACTGGTCTTCGATTTGTGACAGCCTCACGATCCTGTGTTTTTCCACTGTGTACACTGAGGGTGTCCCGTGTTTGTAAGAACGCCTTCTTCCTGTTTCAATGACATGGCCTCAGATTGGAATGTAAGTAGGCAGGCCTCTTCATGTTGACAAAACGACTGCAACAGGCATTTGTAATCTTTCTATAACCCTAGGAATTTGTTTTCTATTTGTGCCCTGCAACAATGACGTATTTTAGCAAGACCAAGTTCACAAAGGCTCACTGTACAAAGAGCCATTTATTTCATACTGGTAGGAGTTGTATGTGTTTAAGTGTTTGCATATGTCCCCTTTGGCCTGCAGTAACTGGGGGTAGGTACTTTTTACAACATCATATGATTGAGAAGGTAAGCATAAAACATTTAGAGAAGCCCGCTCCAAATACTGAAGACATTACAGTGACAAGCTTTGTTGTGCGTCTTTGCCCAAACACAAACAGAATTAGCACCTTTGACGTTCCCATGCTACACAATATATATCCATCTGCCGTCTTACTTCCTTCTAGAGCTTCTGCCTCCCAAGTGTGTGTATTATCTAAAACATTCCTTAAATTATTTCACTGAAGCATGACCTCCAGCAAAAGCAAAGCGTCTACCTTATAAATGTCATCAACCCAACTGAGTTTCTGGCAGAGTGAGCTGAAAGAATGATAAACAAGAGCATAGCTGTTTATTATATAGATCGTATTGAACATACATGTGCAGGGATAAACAGGGACATGCCTGTATTTTACACAGACACTTCAATACCTCCGAAAAGATAAACATGACTGCATATGACACAGATCACACAATACCCTTCGGTGTTAAGTGATTATTTATGGGTATTGATATTACACAACTCAGAATCGTACCCTGGTGCGACAATCCAGGACAGATCTTACAATACATGTGCAGAATAAACAGGGGCCTAGCTGTATTTTACATCAAACAGTACAATGGTTGTATGACATTACAACGCATGCTAATGCATCGCATGCCATTACATCGTGGTTTTTACAACGCAAGTCGTTACAACGACTTGCGTTGGAGAGCGCTGGACTTAGGAGTAGTATAATTTACTATTCCAACTCCAGTCTACATACAGTAGGGAAGTTGTTGGATAGTAAATTATAGTATTCCTTGTCCTAGAGCGCCATCCAGCGCAAGTCGTTGCAACGACTTGCGTTCTAAAAACCGCGATGTAATGGCATCGCGATGTAACAACGGCGTTGTAAACGACGTTTCCCAGTACAATGTAATGGCAAACAGGAGAATGGTTCTATATGTAGGCATATTAGACAGATCGTTCAGGATCCACACAATAAGTAGGGGCATATCTGAATTAAACACAGGAATAATCCGGGGTTTTTAGGGTTACTGGATGACTCCATGCTCATGGGGCAATGCTTTTCGAGTCCTGCGCCTTCCATATGAAAATCGTTGTTTTCAGCTGTTTTTGTCAACTTTCTTTAATTGCGGGGAAGCAAAGCAAAAGCTCCTATAATGCACCCATCTGCTTAATTGATGGCCCAAACAGTAAACAAGGTGTCCCAGTGACATGGAGATCTCTAGTAACACCATTGATACATTCTATAGGCACACCATCTATTACCCTACACTGAAAGGGTGGCAGGCATACTGAGCAGGGTCACCCCCACCCCTTAATTGCCCACTTCCTCCTACTCCCTAGTTCAAAAGTGCCTTTTAAAAAAAATATAAATCCTTCACTCTTCTATTCCTCTACTATTCTTTTAATAAAAATAACAGACTAACGTGTCCACTTCTCAAATTTCATATTTCACTATACTAATTCACCACTAATCCTCTATGGGTTCCAGAGTAGCGTGCTGCTCACCGAAAAAGCACTTCAACACCCCATCAGGGGTAACAAGCGCTATATAAATGCAAACCTTTCACCTCTTCTATCCCTCCGCTATTCTTCTTAATCCAAATAACTGACTAAACTATCCACCACTCAAATTACTTGCATATTTCACTATACTAATTCAACACTAATCCTTTATGGGTTCCAGAATAGCATGCTACTTGCCATAAAAGCACTTCAACACCCCATCAGTGGTAACAAGCGCTATATAAATACAAATCTTTTTCCCTCTTCTATCCCTCCACTATCCTTCTCAATCCAAAGAACTGACTAACCTATCCATCACTCAAATTACTTTCAATTTCACTATACTAATTCAACACTAATCCTTTATGGGTTCCGGAGTAGCGTGCTCCTCCTCGAAAAAACGCTTTGAAGCCTCATCAGGGGTAGTAAGCACTATATAAATGCAATTACAATACAATACATTCCTTCTCCGAACTAGGCCCGCCCCCTCCTCACACTGTGAGCTTGTTCTGCAAGTTGGCAGGTATGGTGAGGTGATGTGACTCAAACAGAATTAATGAAGGGATGACCAGGAAAAACAATGAGTGAATACTCCAGGGGAGGGAACAACTTCATAAAAAGGTGGACAGGAAGCCCAATTACCCACTGGGAAGGCAGTGCTTTAAATGGGCTGGTACTCACCAGTACTGAGTACTGGCACTTTTTCATTTTCTCCCATTGAGTACCAGCACTTTTCCTTGAACAAGGAGAGTACCGGTACTCACGAGGGCCTGGCTTTGACACAGATGTCACTCATTCATCCATTACCTTGGCAGCACTTTCAACTTTTAGTCACGTTGGGAGCCTGGGCTGGACCAAAAGTCAGCTGCTCTTGTCACCAGTACAACGATCTGCATGTTTTACTCTGGAAGTCATCAGAGCTGAGGTGTAGCTTCAGGGAGGTTAGCTTATCCTTTGTTCTTACACAGCGGGCGTAGACAGGAGGCTGTAAAACCTAACGAGCAAGGATGTGACAGGCACTGTTCACAGTAATACTGGGCTCCAATGACGCTCCTGTAGCAGAAATTGCTATATGTAAACTGCTGCCATTAGACTTTTTAACACAAATTTGCCAGTACATTCATCACAAGACAAGATGTTGAGCACTATGTAAAAGTCAAATACTTAATAGTGTGCATCTACAAAATGGATACAAGCCTTTTTTACATTTAAAAAAATATTGTTGCCTGCGTTGGGTATTTTCAATATGCCTGAAAAGAACAAAAAGTTTACAAGTTTGCACTTGCTTTCACTTACTTTAACCATCTGTCCACAACTAAATTGCCTATTTTCATGTGTAAATAATATGGGATCTTGTTATCAAACTCACTGATCCCTGTTCATCGACATTGAATGGAAGAGAAGCCAGTGAAAAATATTTTTATGAACAGAGATGTTTGCAGCTAGCTAGCGCTTAAGCCATCTGGGCTAACATGCCACAAGGAAGTATACAGCTGTATTTTTATCAAAAGCCAATAAATGTAATTCATGACTAGGTACATGCGTGTAACTTGCACTCATGGTTGTAATGTATTGCACACTGATTGGACGCCAAAATCGGGAAAACAGATTTTTTTCTTTTATTTTGCACCCCCAGGTGGTCCTTGAAACAAGTTATTAAGGTACAAGCACAGAAAACAAATGTAATTTGTAATAAGCCCTATCTTCTGACTGGGACTTCATGTCAGTAGTCATACATCGATTCAGAAAGATCCTCTTGCCATTTGTAATGTGATGTAAATGTCTGTTGCTTTTTAAAAATATTTCATTGACAGTTCAAAATGCAAGAATACATTCGACATTTACTATATTAAGTATTTGAGGCATATAATATAAGTTATTATCTAAATTAACATACCTGGGCTCGCCCTACTGCAAAGTAATGTCAATGAAAGATTTTAAAGCAATTCAAATTATCCAACGGAGATGTTTTTTTCATCATGTGTGCTGTGTTAAAGATAATGGTGTATATTTTAATTACATAGAGTGTATTCAGATAACCCAGTATACACCTCTAATCATCTAATATCACATGTGCAACATGTTTACTCTGTCCACCACTTATTTTCAACCACATAAAATGGAATGTTGAAACGTTGAGCCACCTGCAGCAATTTCGCCATTGTCTCTGGGTCAACATTCATCACCCTGTGGCAGCGAGAGAGAGAGAGAATGTGCTGCTTACTGAAGGTACACAAAGTGGGTCCCTTGGGAAGCAACTCTGCTTTCCATTTTAGACAGAAACATGCACTAGTGCCGAGAATGAAAAGAGTGTCTGATGAATTGCTTGCATTTTTGCAGCTAAGCACATTCACTAATTGTAAGAAACAGGAAGCCGGGCCTTTATCTTAAATAAGTAAGAATGGGACACCATGAGTAGCAATAAAATGAATAACTCTGGTGGGTAATGCACTCACCATAAAATTGAATAGAGGGTCATTGTACCTGCTGGAAGGCACAGCATGCAACATGTAGATCAGTGATTTTGTATTTTTTTATTTATGTAGATAGCTAAGTGAGATACAGCTTATGTTGCATAGATCCTTGTCTTCCTTGTAGATCACAAGTTAACATCTTTGGCATATATCTTAGTTAATTGTGCCACTGCAGCAAGGGCCTGCATTCAACAACAATATATATATATATATATATATATATATATATATATATATATATATATATATATATATATATATATATATATATATATATATATATATATATATATATATTCACTACTTGGCTCCCTTCCTCTCCCGTTAGACGCTGCTTTTTCCTTGGTCGCGTTACTCCTGCGGTTGAGCCAACCGCTGACAATTACAGCAGATTTCCCCAGTCCTGGGGAGGTTTGGAGTCGCAGAAAAAACGGAATCAATCGCTTACTTTCGTAACAGTATTATGTTTATTCCATCAATCCATTAGCGGACGCTGTCGAAACGCGTTGGTTGTTTTTGTTTTTGATCCCCCAATGGATTGATGGAATAAACATAATACTGTTACGAAAGTAAGCGATTGATTCCGTTTTTTCTGCGACTCCAAACCTCCCCAGGACTGGGGAAATCTGCTGTAATATATATATATATATATATATATATATATATATATATATATATATATATATATATATATATATTCAGGCTCAAACCATTTCCATCAAGAAATGTCAAACGCACTCCGGGAGTTAGCGGCAAGATTTTATTTCAGCCCACAAACTTGTGTAACAGACGCGTTTCGGACGCAAAGTCCTTCGTCAATGTTTACATTCTTGACCGTCTAGCAGCGCAATATATGCATTGATTTACAGGTAACTGAAAACGGACAATGATTCCAGCGCATGGAAACATAGCGGCCATTTTGAAACAGGTTAAAAAACACATTTGACATTGATATAATATCATTTGGATGTCATAAAAACAGCTATAGCCGGTGCATTAGGTGTATGTTGCCGTGTATCGCAATTAACCGGCATTTTTACCCAGGCGCTGTTGAGCTGCCCGTTTAATCAGTATAAGAGCACAAACCTTTACACATATATATGTACATGCACCAACCACATCGATGATTCTGATGATTACTGATCCAGGTATAGATGCATACTGTATTAAATACCATAAATCAAGGCTGATAATAAAAGAGAAATAAAGCCGTGTATCGGCTTTTCATCACTCCTTGCCGTACTAGGGGCGAAATAATTAATCAAAAATTCCAAATTCGGGGGCGTGGCTAGCAGCCGATGATGGCGGCAGCAAACTAGAGAGGCTCCCGGAGTAAGGCGGCTTTCCGCATCAATCCGCATGCCTATCCGCACAAAAACGAACCCAGACGAGGTGCCCAGGGTCCGGTGACCGAACGGCACTTGGAGAAGAACTTTGGGAGTATCGGTGCCCCGAGAACGGGAGGAGACGGTGACCTCTGGGTGTGGCCTGGTGGCGTGAATACAGCAGCGGCGATTGGTTTGGGAGCTGCCCGGGCGGAAGTGCAGTCACCGGAAGTGCCCGCACCGACTACGGACCCCGCGATGAGGCAAAGGCAGTCTGAAGCACCTTAAAGATTACATAAGGGCGGGACATTTGGCTCCAAGGGCAAGACTTTACTATGAAAAGATGGCGCTGCTAATTGCCACTGAAGCCTGAACGCCGAGTGCGTAGTCGCCGCCATTTTCTATCACATCTGACGCAGTGGGCACGAACCTTCTTGTTTGTGGGGCCGGGCGTCCTGTATCATACTTTTGGAACCAGCCCTTGAGCGCTCACCACGATTGGAGTACAGAGTGCGGACCCGGCTGTGGATAACCACACGCCGTTGCAGCTCGGACTGCCCGGCAATCTGCTCACCACGGGCACGCCCGTTATAAGGGACCGCCACAGGCTGAGAGTACAGGAGTGGTAATATGGCAGGCAAAGGGTCCAGAAATACCTCCACCCAGGCTAAGCTTGATAAATTTTCCTATGAGAAACAATCACTCTCCCAAACGGAACAGCGCAAATCCCTGGGCAAAGGCTCTGAAGGTGACGGACCGAAGAAGGCCACTTTGGAGGACGTATTGAACGCCTTGGCCCAAGTACAGGCAACGGTGGGAGCAACCACAACGGAAGTAACTTTGATACGTGCAGACCTCCAGAAGATGAGCGAAAGGGTGAAGCAAGTGGAGGTAGTCGCGAAATCTTTGGTGGAGGACGTCTCAGACTTGCAGGTGGAAATGGAGAAACTGCAGGCCGATAATAAACTGCTCAAGGAGAAACTGGACGACCATGAAGGGCGCTCCCGCCGAAACAACGTCCACATTTTGGGTGTCCCGGAGTCTGAAACCACGGGAGCTATGGATTTATATGTGGAAGATTTGATCAAGAACCGGCTAGCCCCAAAGGGTCTCTCGAACTTCTTCACTGTGGAACGGGCCCACAGAGTGCCAGGAGGAACACCGAAACCAGGGGCCTCACCACGCCCGATCTTGGCGAGACTTTTTAACTTTCCGGATCGCGACACCATCCTCCAGGCGGCCAGAGTGGCGCCAGCCATTCAAATTCAAAACTCGCGCATATCCTTTTTCCCGGATTACACGGCGGAGGTAACACGACGGAGAAGAACTTTTTTGGAAGTAAAAAAAACACTGCGTGAGCAGGAATTACCATACTCCATGTTGTTTCCGGCTCGACTACGAGTGGTCGCCGATAAGAAAGTCTGTTTTTTTGACTCCCCTGAGGCTGCAAGAGACTGGCTCAAAGGCTGGCGCACAGTAGAACGCAAGTCCAACAGAATGCATCACAGACATCAAAACGATAGTCGGACCGGCTCACAAACTTCAGATAGAAGAAGCGCGAGCAAATCACCAACACCGGATCTATCTGCGGCAGCAGGGGGATTATAACATGGCCAGCCCATGCATGACTTGAGCACTGACTCCCTGATTGTATGCACACACAGGTCATTATTGGACGCCGGCCTGGATACTCCGAAGGGTGCAGGAGGGCCGCCTGCCCGGGGAGACACTCTCCCCCAACGTGCAAGTACTCTGTTTTTGGGATGGGTCAAGCGCTCTGCTAAGTTGGGGGGGCGGACAGTTGAAGGTCCGTTAAGCAGGGAGGGAATGGGTGGTGGGGGATGGTTGGTTTTTGGTTGGAAATTCACTATGTTGATCAGGAACGGGTACTTGCTGTATATGTGCTGGAGCTGGTAGGATAGGTCTACAGGTGCGATTGGTCTTTCTAAAATCATTTGTATGTATCTACGTGATTGGGAATGGCGGCTGAGCATCTAAGTCGCGTGGGGAACGCTGAGTCCCAAACGGGTGGTTCCTCCCTTAGAGTACTCTTGTGGAACGTGAGGGGGCTGGGGGATAAGGTGAAGCGCGGCCTGGTATTGAATGCGATTAAGAAACAAAAACCCCAACTGGCACTCCTGCAGGAGACACACTTGACGGGGGGCCACTAAGGCCTTAGATAGGAGAGGGTACAAGATGATGGTACATTCGGAATTCACATCGGGCTCTCGGGGAACTGGTATTTTGCTTAAGAAATCCTCACACTTCATTCCACTGGGCACAAAAACAGATGATCGGGGGTGCTTTGCAGCCCTACAGGGGCAATGGAAAGGCCGCCCCTTAACTGTGGTGTCGGTGTACATCCCGCCGTCCCTTCATTCAATAATGCTTCCAGCTCTCAGCGACTTTTTGTTGTCTCTCCCTGAAAGTGATGGAATTGTGGGAGGGGATTTTAATGCAGTGGTAGATTCACAGCTGGACAGATTCCCTATAACAGCTTCGTCAGGGGGGCCCTCCCGGTTTCAGCGATTCCTAACAGCAATGGGACTGATGGACATTTGGCATCACGTACATCCCCAAGACAGGCAGTACACGTTTCACTCCACAGTACACAACAGTCTCTCCAGAATAGATTATTTCCTGGCATTGGGGGGAGGTTTACAGCATGTAGATTCTGCAGACATACACCCAAGAGGCATTGCAGATCACTCCCCGATCACCCTGACAGTCTCCACCCAGGAAAGGTCTCGCCACCGTATATACCCTATTCAAGCGTCATACCTCAAAATCCCGAAAATCAGGAAAGCCCTCCAAAAGGCTACAACACAGTATTTCGAGGAAAATGTGGCTACTGTGGCCTCTTCCGAGGTGCTCTGGGAAGCCTACAAGACTGTGTTGAGGGGGCAAGCTATAAGCTCTATCGCGGCCCACAAAAAGGAACAGACAGCTGAACAATCTCAGCTTGAACTGACACTACGCAGCTTGACAACCCTACACGAGGCTAACCCCACAGTGGATACGGCACATACCCTTGCACTCCATCAGCAATTATATACAGAACATGTTCGCCAAATGGTGAAGGGACACATTACCGATACACAAAATCGGATATACGATGTTTGTGATAAGGCGGGAAAGATGTTAGCCTGGCTTGACAAGAGGGGGGGTAGTTCCAGAGGGATTCAGCGAGTGAGAGATAGCAATGGCGTATCACAAACAAGCCCTGAACAGATAGTGGAGGCATTGGCGACACATTTTGAACAGGTGTATACTCCGGAGAGGGTAGTGACCGCTGACATGGCGCGGGAAGCGCTGATTAGAATGGAAATTCCAGTACTACAGCCAGAGGCAATAGCAGACTTGGATGCGGCCAAAACCAGCGATGAAATACAGCTGGCCATACAAGCGCTCAAGCCTGGCAAAGCACTCGGACCGAACGGCATTCCAGTGGAATGGTATCAGTCCCAATCCGAGGAACTCATTCCACACTTGCTCAACATGTATGAGGAGTGTCGAGATAGAGGTGAACTTCCGCTTGATCAGAGGACGGCCACTATAGTGGCGATACCAAAACCAGGGAAGCCACAGGATGACTGCGCTTCATATCGCCCCATCTCCCTGCTTAACGCAGAAGGTAAAATCCTGGCTAAACTCTTGGCTACCCGATTGATGGCACATCTGCCTGATCTTATCCATCCAGATCCGTCCGGATGTATGCCCCACAGGAACACAGCACTAAATCTCCGCAGGGTGCATGGGGTATTGGCGAGGGCGGATTTGATCCACGAACACGCAGTTATATTGGCCCTGGATGCCAAGATGGCTTTTGATTTAGTAGAATGGGGCTATCTTTTTGAGGTTCTGTCATGTATGGGCTTCGGCTCGAAATTCATATTGTGGATTAGACTGTTATATACAAAACCGATGGCACACATAGTGGCAAATGGCCACATCTCTCGTACTTTTTTGCTGGGGAGGGGTACCCGACAGGGCTGCCCCCTGTCACCTCTGCTGTTCGCGCTTTCCCTAGAGCCAGTGGCTAATTTAATAAGGCAAACGCCCTTACTTAAGGGAATACACTGGAAGGAGGGTTGGGAAGACCGACTGTCCCTCTATGCGGACGACATGCTGGTGTACTTAACTGACCCCGAACATGGTGTACCGGCTCTCTTGAATCTATGTGACGTTCACGGTGCAATTTCAGGTTACACGATTAATTGGAGCAAGTCAGAGCTATACGTTCTGCAAGGCCAGATCCCAGCGCTCGGTTCCGATTGCCCCCTAAGACTGGCTGGTTCCTCTTTCAAGTAATTGGGTATTCATGTCACACGGGATCCATTGGAATATACGCAACTGAATCTAGCGCCACCATTGGAACGGCTCAAACAAGACGTCAAGTTCTGGGCAGGGTTACCGTTAACATGCTGGGAAAAGCAGCGCTATATAAAATGATGTCTTTGCCACGTTTTATATATATACTGGAAAACACGCCTTTTCCGGTGGCGCCTGGATACTTTAAGAAGGTGGCGGCAGTTGTCTCAGGTCTACTTTGGGGCAATCGCCCGGCACGCATAGCACAAGCCAAGCTATACAGGGGTTGGTACGATGGAGGAATTGCGTTGCCGAATCTTCACCTGTATTATTGGGCGGCACATCTTAAGCCTATTAACCAATGGATACATGCCTCACAGACTGACCCAGCGTTCCAAGCGGATAGGGCACAACTGGGCGCCAACACCATGCTGGCCCCGCTTTACGACCAATGTAAAGTGAGAACATTGATGGGGCCTACCAAACTTACTGTGTTGATATGGCACGCGGCACTGGCCGCACTGGGCTGGAAGGGGAAGATCACCAAGCTCACCCCATTGTGGGACGCCCGTGCCTTGGGACATCTGAGATACACTAGGGGCTTCTCTCACTGGGACTCCATCGGGATATCCACTGTGGGCGACATGTGGGAACGGGGTGAAATCATTTCATTCAACCGACTGCAGGAACTATATGAACTGGGACCACACGAAACATACCGTTACGTTCAGATACGCCATGCATTGCTTGCAGCCATCCCCTCCGGGTCGGTTCTGCCAGAATCATCTCCTCTGTAAGATCGTCTTCTAACTGATTTTATGTTGGAAAGAGCGACATCACTCACTTACCATAAACTCCTGAATAATTTGCCTGACCTGTTGGCCCCTCTGAAAGATAGGTGGGAAGGAGAAGTGGACGCCCTAGACGAACATGAGTGGAATGAGGCGCTGGCGTCCCCTAGGGAGGTGGGCATCCCAGCTAGGCTGCGACTTGTACAGCTTAAGGTCCTCCACAGAGTATATTACACGAGAACACTCTTACATCGCATCCACAGAATACAACATCCCTTCTGTCTTCGTGGCTGTGGGGAGGAGGGGTCCTTTTTCCACACACTTTGGGACTGCCCACGTATACAACAATACTGGAGACAAATACTACGCACTGTGTCGCAGACTCTGGAGACCTCCCTTCTCCCAGAACCAAGGCTTTGTCTTTTAAATGTGTGGGGACCAACTGGCCTGTCCAGATGCGGCCAACTCTGGGTCACGTTAGGTATGATAGTGGCTAAGAGAGATATTGCCGAGCGCTGGGGGGCGGCAGAACTACCAACGAAGTCGCAGTGGTGTATGAATATGGACAGGATGATGGTGACAGAGAGGGCGGTCTACTTGAGCCGCGCATGCCCTGGGAAATGGAATAAGGTATGGTCCCCATGGAACGTGTACCAAGGTGAAATTTGTGACCCTCTGCCGGAGGACGATCAGTTGGAATCGGATGATGAGGGGGGGACAGGTTGAGGGGGGGAGGTAGAGTAGGGACGTTATATAATTACACATAGATGTAGGAATGTACCCACCGTTTATTTTGGCCTGAACTCCTGACAACGCATAGTAGCACGTAATGTCGTGGGATCTATCATACGGCTAAACTGCACTACTAATTCCAGATGACCGCAATGTGATTTCCTGATTGTTGTTTTTGTTGTTTTCATAAAAAGTAAAAAAAACCAAAACCTAATTTGAAGTGCAAAACTATCTTGATTATGTACCTTTCAACTGACCGTATGATACACCTTTTGATCTTAACAGCACAAATGTACCATGGTCTTATTAAAATTCATGGCTTCCAATGCTCAGTTATTAGCAGCCGGCCCTTTGAGTTGTAGGCAAACTGCTGTGTAAATCTGTGAAGGTACAATAAAGGTTTTGAAAAAAAAAAATTCCAAATTCATCATATGTATTTACATTTCAAATTATCAAAACATCACTACTGATTTTATGGGGAAATGACGCTAACAGTTTTATCATGAAGATCTTATTCCTTGCCACCCATATAATGTTATAATTACTCAGAGATGTCCTATTTCCCAGAATTCATGTTTAAAAAGAGTTCATCATCATTACAGTTTCTCTAATCATGCATTTCTCAGATTGTGTATCCATTATCTCCCAAGATGAACAGTTAATTCCTCCCCACTGTTAACACCCAGTGGGTGTTTTGTTTGCATGTCTATAATGTAACGCGACTCCAGTCTGCGAAGACTGAGTAATCGATCCCCCCCTCTAGGATTTAAGGGTATGTGATCCAAACCGAAGTACTGTAACAGCTCCCTGTTACTCTGGTGTACTTCTGCGAAGTGACGAGCTACAGGATATGCCATATCTTTGTTCGTAATAGCTCTTTGATGTTCTAAAATTCGCGTTTTCACATTCTTGATCATACTTCCAATATATTGGAGTCCACAGGGGCAGGTAAGACAGTAAACATCATAGGGGGTTGTGCATGTGATGAACTCCTTAATGGGCTTCATTTGAGACATCCCTGGGATCCTATATGAGAAAACCTGTTTGCTCTTTTCACATGCTCGGCATTTCCCACATGGAAAAAATCCTTTCATGTCCTTAAGAGTTGCACTTACTTTGGGTTTCACTGGTGTCAGGTGACTATGGACAATTTTATCTTTGATATATCTTAATTTCCTGAAGGTTATCAGAGGTTTCAGAGGGACATCTTTCCCTATTATAGGGTCTGTATGGAGAATATGCCAGTTTTTTGTGAGTACCCTTCTTAGAGTGTTAGCCTGGTCCGAAAAAGTCGTTATCATACGAAATTTATTGTTAATTTCGGAGGATTGATCTTTCTTATCCTTGCTCTCAAGTAGATGTTTTTCTAGGAATTCTGGCTACCTTTTTATAGGTCTTCTCCAATTCTGCCTGGTTATAACCGCTTATGCGGAATCTCATGACGCATTCTTCTGCTGCTTTTATAAAATCAGAGTCCTGTGAGCAGTTGCGTCTCAGTCTGAGAAGTTCCCCATAGGGTATACTTCGAATCAGGCTAGGGGGATGGCTGCTTTTAGCATGAAGTATGCTTTCCCGGCCGTAGGTTTCCTATATCTCTAACCTCTCCCTATTAACAAAGACTTTCAGGTCTAAATAATGTACCTCTGAAGTACTGATATCAGCTGTGAATCTCAAATTTAGACTATTCTTATTCAAGTCCTCAATGAATGTTTCAGCTTGTGTGGTGGAGCCCCTCCACACCAAAAAGAGATTGTCGATATACCGACGCCATACCACAACATGTTCTGCCCACTTGATGTTTGCCCCTGCTAGGGCCACCTGCTCCTCCCACCAGCCAACGAAAAGATTCGCATAGCTGGGGGCGAAGCAGGTTCCCATCGCGGTCCCTGAGATTTGCCTAAGTAATTCAGTACCGAACAAAAATATATTGTTCGTAAGACAAAACTCCAAACATTCAATCAGCATGGTGTTGTGTTCCATATATTTAGCGGTTCTTTTTTTCAAGAAATACCTGACTGCCTCTATACCTTGTGTGTGTCTAATACTCGTATAGAGACTTGTGATGTCTAATGTTATTAGAACATACGTGGTATCCCAGGTGATTAACTCAAGCTGTTCTACAAAATGCTTGGTATCTCTTACAAAGGACTTTAAGTCAACAACAAAACTAGGTAAAAAAGAGGCAATGTACATAGATACATTTTCAGTTAATCCTCCCTTCGAGGATACGATAAGTCTCCCTGGGGGACAATTTAGATCTTTATGAACCTTTGGAAGGTGATAAAATGTCAGAATGACAGGTTCAGGATTACGAAGAAACAAAAATTCATTGGTATCCAGTATCAGTTTATTTCGCCATTTAGTTAGTAAATCATGGTAAACTTGGATACTAAGCTGGTACTCCGTTTTGTTGCTCCTTTTGTAATTCTCCTCTACTTCCAATTGTCGTAGAGATTCTTCACAATATTATTCTCTTGTTAGGAGCACAATGATACCTCCTTTATCGTAGGGTTTTATAATTGTTCCTTCTTTTTTTGACATGTTGGTAAGTGCAATAGATTGTCCCTTATTCAAATTATTTTTCATCTTTGATTTCTTGTTCTTTGTTGCTGGTAAAGTCCTTAATTTCATGAGGTCTTGAATAACTGCCTCTGAAAAAGTATCGATAGCGTCGTAAGGCATTTGTGGATTGAATTGAGAGGGAGCACGGAAGTTGGTTATAGGAGATTGTTGCTCAATTCCTCTACATTCGCCAACAGTGGATGATGCCTGTGTCATTTCATCTCTAAGTTCATCCAGCATGTTAGCTGTGTTCAGGTCTCCAACCGTAAGTACATCTGTAGAGTATGATCCTGTCTTTTTAGTTGTTTTCTTTAGTTCTCCAATTGTTGGTTTAAGTTTATGGAATTTATGCAATTTTATCTTCCTTGTTAGTTTGAAGAGGTCAATTCGAGTTTGGGTATACTCGATTTTGTTGTTCGGGCAGAAGGTTAGTCCTAATTGTAGCATTTCTTCTTCTGCCTTAGTGAGAGTATCTTTCGTTAAGTTAATGATAGTTAAATTTTCTCTGGCATCTACCACCTGCTGCTCTGCTTCTTGCGGGTGTTGTAATTGCTTGTCTTTGCCTTTACTCTTCCCCTTCCAGCCCCCTCTCCGGGTTCTTTGTCGTCTAGATCTACCTGAAGCTTTACCCGCTGGACACTGTCGTTATCTGACTGTTAATAACCTTTAGTGAGTTTTGAATAACTGTTAGCTAACCATACCAATTCGGTATTTTTATTCTCTTTCATTTTAGTTGTTTATCCCCTACCACTCTCACTGAGTTTTCCACATTTGAGAGTGCATGTTACACTTGTACAATGTTGTGGTGACACGCCTGATTTCTACTGGCATGCGAACCACACAAGGATTACAGTCACTGATGCAATTGTTTTTAATCTGTTTGTGATATGCTCTCCCTCTTTCCTTAACAGGTATTGGCAGTCACAATAGGGATGTATGACGTTATAACGCATACCATTACAACTACCTACCATTACAACGCGACCATTACAACGCATACCATTACAACGCATAGCGCTTAGAGGTGCTGGATAGTGGTAAGTATAATTTACTATTCCAACTCCAGTCCCCGTGGACACTAGGGAAGGTGTTGGATAGTAAATTAAACTTATTCCCTATCCTAGAGCGCCCCCCAGCGCAATGCGTTGTAATGGTATGCGTTGTAAAAGTTGCGTTGTAATGGTAGGTAGTTGTAAAAGTTGCGTTGTAACAGGTGTATACCCACAATAGAAGAAGGGTAATATAGTATTGTTCTCCCTTCACCCCTTAGTGTTGTAGCCACATGAGCATACATACACCACACTTTAGGGTATTAGTGTAGACAGTTTTTTCACCTTTAGATATTTGCTAAATAGTCATCTGGGTCCTGAAGAATCGCTTGTGAATTATACATTAGCGAGAAACATGTTGACTGGACTATAGCAAATTCTGGAGGATTTCTGGAAACATAACTTTCCAGCACTCTCCTCTAGAAAACCGTTTTTAATTAGAGCAGTGGCCCTTTTGAATAAATCATTTCCGGTACCACTGGCTTTATTTCAACTCACTACTCCACGTCTACCCTCTATTCTGGCCCCATACCTGCACTTCATCCATACGGCTGTTGGAAAAAGATCTCCGCCAAAGAGCCCCTCTATGAGGTGTTGCCTGTTGGGTATTGCACCGCCGACCCAACGAGGAGCAGGCCCAAATGATGAAGCATGACACCTGTAAGGGTGTGTGAGGGCATTAAATCCAACAAAATGGATTCCCAGGGTTACCTTGCAGTCACCCTGCCTTAATCATCCGCATCATAGACTGTACCAATACCTCCTCCCTCTCTCTAGGAACAGCACGGCAAATTTTGTAAACATGTCATCAGTGATGTCATGAGTGATGTTACCGACCATGTCATGAGTGATGTAATATGTGACATCATCAGTAGTGCAATGCGGGCGTGCGAGTTACAGTTAGCTGAACTAACTATAACGGAGGAATTTCAATGGTTTTGTATGAGAGAAATGTCCAGCTAACTATAAGATAAGTGAAACCTATGGTTTTTTCAGTGCATTTCTAAGGTTTTTTAAATGCTAATTCCTAACTATAACATGCCTGAAACCTATGTTTTTTTCAGTGAATTTCTAAGGTTTTGTAAATGATAATTTTAAAATGTACTAATTATTATATTTCTTTCTTTTTATAGTAATTTCCTACATTTTTATTATAAATACTTATATTTATTTTATTTTTAAAGTTACATTTCATATTTTTAATGTAAAATAATAACAAAAGTAAATTAAGAAAGAATACACTGCTAGTGAAACTGCCTAGGTGAATTTGTAAGTGTTTGTTAGAGGCAGATTTACAACACCCTTATGTCTCTTTTACACCGCCGTTGCATCACTTTTCTGATGAAGCAGTGGTGCAAAAGATGCGCCATGGTATGTGGTATTTAGAATGTGACATATCTGGAAGGTGCGTCACATTGAAAATCCCGGTACCAGAAAGAGACATTCCTACATAGGGGGAGGGGGGGGGGGGGTCTCGGCACCGGAACACCTCCTAAAAAGTGGCTGACTGAAATCTACAAGATTTTACTTTGTTACTTTTGGACTCATGCTGTGTCAAAACCATACACTACCTTGAAGCAGGTGAAAGGATTGACACAGCAGTCAGAGAATAGGGCCCCCAGAGCATTGCTGGAGGTGCGTTGCACTTGCAACATAACTCAAACAATGTTCCAACTTTACAGCACAGATACATCACATAAATGTGCCATTTTTGTCCCATGGTACACCACATTGTATATACGGCGCATCCATGGTGGTGGTGTCACGTAGCACAATAACTGACATATTCCTGGGGATAAGCCAGTTATTGTATATCTGCCCATTAGTGTTTTAATGTAGTGATAGGATTACTACATACGGATGAATGAGTCACTACAAAACTAAAACAGCAGTGACAGAGTGTTTGCTGGAAGTGTAACGATAGAAACTAGTAAATTGAACGTATAAAACAAAAATTTGCAAGTACATAGAAGACTGCATACATCTTCTATAAGGGTTTTGAAGCAGTCTATGCTGTAAGGCCTATTTTAATGCGTGAGTACTTAGATAGTGACTTGATGATTACAAGACTGCAAGGAAAGAACCTGATTGAATTTATAACAGCCTCAGTTGTACCACAGTATATAGATAAACACATACTGCTAATATACTGCTGATAGCTCACTACAATATTGAAACAGTAGTGTGAGAATGTTTGCTAGAAGTATTAGGATACACATTGAGGAATTGAACGTATAAAACATAAGTTTGCTGGTGCATAGAACAGTGCATGCACAGTCGTTTTTTCGTTTCATAAACTTTATTGGAATGTTTTAAAATATCATAAAAGTATACAGATTAAAACATTATACTTATAAAATTGCAGCAACAGGGGAGATACAATTCATACAATTTAACTAGTAAATATGGCATAGGCTACGATAGTTGAAATACAAAGTTTAAAGGAAAACCATACTTTTTCTTGCTGTAATAGATTTTAAGATGAAGGTTGCAGTAAAAAAACATAAATCCGGGCTCGCAAGTGAAAATAATAACTTCATAGCATTTCCTGTGATATACATAGAATATTTCATGAACAAAGGTTTAAGATAGAAAATACGCAGAGCTTTGTACAATGGACAGAGTAGGAGAAAGTGCAAGGTGCTTTGTTTAGTTAAACCGTCACACGGACAGGGGGTAACAGGGTGGCATTTCATCATAGGGAATGCCACCAAATTATGCACAATGCCAAGTCTTAGCCTTGAAAGGACAAATTGATGGGGACGTCTACTAATGACATTGAGGTACATAGGTATGCCCGAAACATCATCTTTAAGAGAATAATAAAAAACATGAGTTGAATACTCTCTTGTTTCTGTTTTCCGCATATCAGTTTTAACCCTCAGAAATTCACCTTTGACCTCCTGTTTAGACAAGGAATTAATACATACAGGATCTTTACTTACATCCATATCAAATAGGTCCTTAAGGGTTGAAATCACATATTTTAGCCAGGAGATGTTAGAGACTTTTTCCAAATGTAAACAATCCTTGATGATTCTTTTGGTAAAGCCCGTTTCAGACTTGGCAAAAATGGATTTCCACACCAATAATGGTCTTAGTCCAATTAGGTCGGCTAAATAGTCCAATCCTAATTCTAGGTGTGTTAACTCAGTGGATGCCGAGGGTGGGAGGCAGAGTAATCTTTTGAGGAACGTATTTTCCATAGTTTGCAGACCCCTTACATTACAATGTCCCCATACCCCGGAACCATACAATGCTATTGATGCACATCTATGTTTGTAGATATTCAACATGTCTACAATTCGATGACTTCCTACTTTTGAAGCAAAGCGGAAAACGCCTAGACAAGCCTTCTCCGTCCTTGCTTTAACATTTAATTGCTCTGGTCTCCAGGAGCCTCCATTATTAAAAGTAACTCCCAGATAACAGAAATTTTTGACAACCTCAATACGATTTTCCTTGAAATAAAACGGTTTAAGATGTTTTACCTTTTTGCCACACACCAAGATAAATGTTTTTGAGTTTTTAATTTTGGAGTTTCTTCCCCTGGATAAAGGCATAAAAACAATTCATCAATTTTTGGAGGCCTATTGCGGTTCTAGAAAGTAAAACCGTATCATCGGCATAGAGTAATACCGGTATAGGTAGACCTCCCGCTTGTGGGGCGTCGGCTTGGATTTTCATTAGTTCCTGCTCAACTGAGTTAATAAAAAGCGAGAAAAGCAATGGCGCCAAAACGCATCCCTGTCTAATGGCAGATCTGACCTTGATCTTTCTAGTACACTCTCCCGCTGGACCGTAACGGATTTGGGCCGATAGGTTGGAGTAGAGTCTTGCTAAGAAGTGGATAATAGCAGAGGGGGCACCCATGCCCAGTAAGGTTGACCACAATAAAGCATGGTCGACCAAATCGAAGGCACTGGAGAGATCCGCAAAACATAGGAACAAAGAGCCCGGTTTGGCCTTGGTGTATTTTCCTATTATAAGATTTAGGTTAATACATTGTTCTACAGTACCAAGGCCCTTTCTAAAGCCATATTGGGATGGTGCAAGAATATTGTTGTCTTCGGCCCATTCTTCCAATCGCATCAATAGAACCCTACTCATGATTTTTAATGAGGAATCCAGGAGGGAGATAGGGCGGTAGTTCTTGGCCTCTCCTCTATCTCCCTTCTTGTAGATTGGAATAATAATGGATTCGCTCCAGGTTGAGGGGGTGTTATTGTCAGCAGCGGCATTAAAAGCTAGGGTCAATAGAGGACTCCACAGGGCCAGATTAAATTTGTATAGGTCAATAGGGACTCCGTCTGGACCCTTAGCCTTCCCTCCTTTGCTCCCGTTAATAGCCATATCTACTTCATGCATCGTAATTCCCAGGGGTTCAGATGGAATAATGGGGTTATTAAAGATGTTAGCAGGGGTCTCCCTGACTGGGTCAAAAATCCCTGCGAAATATAAGACCCAACTATCTTCACTTACTTGAGCAGTAAGGACTGGGAATTCTTCCTTCTGGAGGAAAGGGCTATTAATAGTGCTCCAGAACAATTTACTGTCCCGAAGGGCTGCAGCTTTGTTCAGGTCATCCCAGGCTTGTTCTCTTAGCTCTTGTTTCCTGTGTTTCAATTCAATGTTGTAATTAGCCCTCAAGTGTTTAACCAATTCCCTATCTCTAGGTAGGTTGGATAGTGCATTCTTAAGAGCTTTTAGCGCACTGGTGCACGCATGATTAAACCAACCTAACGTATCCCGTTTGATAGGGGACTTGTTAGTAGTAAAGATTTTCTTAATTATGGTGCCGAGCTCCTCGAAGTCCTTTATAATGCTTTCGGATGGAGCATCGATTTCGAGGCAGCAAAGTATCGCTTTTGAGCCAGCCTTCACCACTCTACAATGTAAATTCTCGGATTTTTCCCCACACCACTTAATCCGTATCCCGTTTTGCCTACATGGAATGATATTATCTACAACCCTGCCGGAAAAAACCTTCCTAGGATTCTCAGTAAAGATGGACATAGTTAGAACGTTGTGATCACTCAAACCAAGGTCCTGAATAAGCGGGACCGTACAAAACGGGACAATCCGAGCCGAGATAAGCAGGTAATCAATAACAGAGGCAGTGTTTCTCCCCATAAAAGTGGGAGCCATATTACCCTCTTTATCAGGGGCATGTTGATGGATGGCCATATCGTACTTTAGTAGAAGATTGTTGAGGGAAATACCGTAGGGGGAGTGTAGAAAATGAGCTAAGTACTCCCCATTGTCCCCATCGAACCCACAGGCAGTTGTGTAAGAGTGAGGACAGGTTCTGATATTAAAATCTCCACCCCAGATGATGTCATAGGATGTGGTAGATTTATAGTAGATGGTGTCCAGTACAGCTTCAAGCTCATCCACAATAGAGGTGCCGGTAGAATCAAAGGTGTTATTGTACTGATTAATCAGCAGAATGTTCCTATCCCTGTTAACTACTATTTCCAATATCTGAGAGTGAAACCCCACCAGATGACTTTTTTTTACGAATACAGGGAGGTGTACAGATATTAAGATCAATAGACCACCTTTTGCCCTCCCCATCACAGATTCTTCAGCATGACAATTATAAGATACAAAGCCGTCATAGTGGATGTCTTCAACAGACCATGTTTCTTGCAAACACAAAATATCAAAACCCATGATATGTTCTCTCCATCCCAAGGCCGAGACTCTTTGCCGCCACCCTGCAATATTCCAACTCGCCATTAAGTAACCTGTTGGCTTAAGAACCTGCACAGGTTCTATATTTGCACAACCCATATCTGTTGGCCCCGGAATATGGGGTGTGTGAAAAACCTCCTTCGGGTCAACAGACGGAATGAGGGGTACCATAGAAACCTCCTTGGGGTCAACAGATGGGGCAGGTATCATATAAATCATATCTAAGATACGAGGAGCTACCATACGTTCATCCAGTAAAATATTTTTTGAAAGGGCTATCCTATCTCCGATAACAGTGACCAACTCGGGAGATGGTACATTGGGGTATAGTCAGTCGACTCCCTCCAGGCCTTCTAAACAACCATAGCGATTATAATCAGAGAAGATGTTGGGTTGGGGTATGTATTGGGGTAGCATGGGAGGTCTGGAGTCAAATGGTCGTTGCCTGCCACTACGTTCCACTACAGTCCAGTCACCTCTTCTAGAACGATGGAAATTATTTGTTGGTGGAAAAAAGAAAGAGACTGGGAGGGGTTGTATAGTGGAATCAAATGATCTGTTAAAGCCCACACAGATATGGGAAACCGTACAGGGATCTCTAAAACTGACAGTAATGCAATCTCCATTGATGGTTTTTGGAGTCTTACCAACCCAGGGAACCCTCCTGACCATAATAATTTTGTTATGTAAATGAGCTGGTAAAGGTCTATTCCAATTGAGCCACTTAATAATTCTGTATTTCAAGGAATTAAAAGTTTCTGTTTCCCCGTTTTCTAGTGGCGGTACTCCAGCTAAGACGACTGAAAACCGATTGGCTTCTGGTGGCCGTCTGGGTCTAGGGGTTTTAAATTCTTTAACCAGGGACCCCTGATTCACCTTGTCCGTATGTACCGAAGGTTTAGACAAATCGGCTGGTAGGCTCACTAAATGCTGGTGGGTTGGGGTATTAATTTTACTAGATAAGGACGGGGCAGGTGGACAACTTGCTAAGGAAGGGATAGATGATAGTGTCAGACTGGGGAGGGGGGGGCGGAGGGGGTGGGGACAATAAGAGGGGTGTTTAGGCATTTGTGGTTGCTGGAGTTAGCTAGGATCGAAGCAATGGATTTCTCTATATTGGACATTCTAAGGTCCAACCTATCCAATTTGGCCTCTAATGGGAATATAATCGATTTAAGTAGGGCTGCAACGCACTCCATGGACATCTCACTACCAGGAGGAACAGCTTCCTGGGTGTTGTTGGACGGGGGTGGGTCACCACGCAGTTTAGCTGATTTAACAGATCTACCAGATTTTGGCTCTTTTTTATTGTATACTCTTTTCCGTTTCCTAATTGCGCCTTCCCTCTCCCCTTGGTTCTTAGTATTAGTGGAACTCTCTTCAGGGACAGAGATAACTGAAACATTATTGCTATCAGGAACAAAATTAATCTCTGCTACAGTTTCAATTGTGTTGGCTACAGTATCCACTAAAGTGTCAGAGTCCACTCTTAGCGACGGTTGTACCTCGGGAATCAGAGGCTGAAGTTCGACCATAGGGGTAGAGTTTTCGCAATTTCTTACCGGTGTTATGGCGTTAGCAAGAGGCCCCATAGACGAGCGTTTTAGAGAAATAAGTTCTGTGGATAAGCGTTTCTCCAGGATGACGATTTCTTTGTCAATAATGTTGTTTGCCCTGATAAGGAATTTTTCCATACCTCCAGCAGTTGAGAGGCTTCCGGTTAGCGACAATTGAATCCGTGTTTCTCTACCAGACATGGTCCAAATGGCAAGTGGATACTATACAAGTTAGGGGGGTAGCCCGGTCCGGTCACTGCTGGTCACGAACGGGCACAAACGGGCCCGCCCTTGGCCCGGTCTTCGCCCGTGCGCGTCCGCGCGCGTCCCGCGGGCCGAGTTAGATAGCCCAGTAGGGGCGTGGTCCCTTTAGGACCACGCCCCTACTTTCAATCAGAGGGAGGAGGTGGTGGGAAGAGGACCAGCTGTGGCAGGTTAGCGCACTGCCCGCTGGTCCTCGCAGTCCCGTCGCAAGCCTTTGCTGGAATCCGGCTTCACTCCACTCCGTTCACAGGCAGGCACAGCTGACGAAGTTGCCCAGGGACCCGAGCGGCACCCGCGCAGCGGGGGCCATGAGTCACGGGTCCGGTCTCCAACTCCCCACAGCAACAGCAGGTAAAACAGGAAGCGTCCGCCGAGTAGCGCCTTTACTCCCAAAAGGGGCACACAAAGCCCAAGTCCGGCCCCTACTTTCAATCAGAGGGAGGAGACGGCGGGAGGAGGACCAGCTGTGGCAGGTTAGCGCACTGCCCGCTGGTCCTCGCAGTCCCGTTGCAAGCCTTTGCTGGAATCCGGCTTCACTCCACTCCGTTCACAGGCAGGCACAGCTGACGAAGTTGCCCAGGGACCCGAGCGGCACCCGCGCAGCGGGGGCCATGAGTCACGGGTCCGGTCTCCAACTCCCCACAGCAACAGCAGGTAAAACAGGAAGCGTCCGCCGAGTAGCGCCTTTACTCCCAAAAGGGGCACACAAAACCCAAGTCCGGCCCCTACTTTCAATCAGAGGGAGGAGGCGGCGGGAAGAGGACCAGCTGTGGCAGGTTAGCGCACTGCCCGCTGGTCCTCGCAGTCCCGTCGCAAGCCTTTGCTGGAATCCGGCTTTACTCCACTCCGTTCACAGGCAGGCACAGCTGACGAAGTTGCCCAGGGACCAGAGCGGCCCCCGCGCAGCGGGGGCCGTGAGTGGCGGGTCCGGTCTCCAACTCCCCACAGCAACAGCAGGTAAAACAGGAAGCGTCCGCAGAGTAGCGCCTTTACTCCCAAAAGGGGCACACAAAGCCCAAGTCCGGCCCCTACTTTCAATCGGAGGGAGGAGGCGGCGGGAAGAGGACCAGCTGTGGCAGGTTAGCGCACTGCCCGCTGGTCCTCGCAGTCCCGTCGCAAGCCTTTGCTGGAATCCGGCTTCACTCCACTCCGTTCACAGGCAGGCACAGCTGACGAAGTTGCCCAGGGACCCGAGCGGCTCCCGCGCAGCGGGGGCCGTGAGTCGCGGGTCCGGTCTCCAACTCCCCACAGCAACGGCAGGTAAAACAGGAAGCGTCCGCCGAGTAGCGCCTTTACTCCCAAAAGGGGCACACAAAGCCCAAGTCCGGCCCCTACTTTCAATCAGAGGGAGGAGTCGGCGGGAAGAGTACCAGCTGTGGCAGGTTAGCGCACTGCCCGCTGGTCCTCGCAGTCCCGTTGCAAGCCTTTGCTGGAATCCGGCTTCACTCCACTCCGTTCACAGGCAGGCACAGCTGACGAAGTTGCCCAGGGACCCGAGCGGCTCCCGCGCAGCCAACTCCCCACAGAAACAGTCTATAAAGGTTTGAAACAGCCTATGCACTAAGACCTCTTTTAATCCATGAGTATCTAAATACTGACTAGATCATTACACTTCTGCAAAAAAAATTCCTCACTAAATTTATTACAGCTTCAGTTTTACCACGGTACAATGAAAAAGAACATACTGCTGACTGGCTCACTACAATATTAAAACAGCAGTGTCATAGTGTTTGCAGGAAGTCTAAGGTTACAGACTGGACAATTGAAAGCATAGAACACAAGTTTGCAGCTGCATACAATACTGCATGTATACTCCATACGAATTTTAAGCAATCGATACCCTCAAACCCACTTTGCATTTTATAAATCAATACAAACATTTAAAGAATATATAACTGAATCTATAACTGCTTCCCTTTTAATACAACAAATACATTAGTAGATAGTGCTAAAACTTTTATTATTTTTCAACAATAAATTTATTCTTGTAACATCTCATAATTTAACAGACATACCAATGCAACTTCAATAGATATGTCTTTTTAGATCATTGTCCTCGTCAGCAGGTTCTGATTCATTTTGTACTAAAATGTCAACATAATTTAAAACTTCCAGAAAATCTCCATCAAAGCTTTCGTCTTCAAAATCACAATTCATGTCTGCAGCACTAATTTCTCCTTCTTCACTCTCATTGCCTGTGACAGATACAATTAGTTCTTCAATTATACTCAAAGTAATATCCAAAATCTTCTGAGTATGAGGCTGTTCACTTTCCATAATTTTTCCTTTATGTTCTTGCTCCTTGTATAAAAATATAAACAGTTAGTTTTAACACTTTTCGTAATATATAATACAAAACTACTGTTTTCACCTATTTTGGCCTACAGAAAATACTGTATAAATACTATTATCTAATAACATTCTATCAGTAGAGTTTTAACCCTTTGCAAAATTATACAACTATAATTACGTAACATTCATTAACCTAGTTCTCTCAGTTTATTGTCTAATTTTTATGGTATTAATTTGCTCATGTGCTTCTACTAACTTTTCTTTATGCAGTTGATCGTTATCTATTCTCTCAATCCTTCAATGTCTTATGTTTTTCATTAATGTTCCTTCTTAATTCAAAAGTCTTCCTACTATTCCTAACTCAATGTATTCTTTTCCCTTAAGACCTTCCTCACACAAATTTTATGGTTTCTTGTTTTAAGTTAGAGAAAATATATCGACTGAGTACATTCAATATTGTCTATAATGTCAGGTAAGTTTACTTACTCACTAACATGTCAAACAACGTTCTTTAACTCTCACAGAAATATTTCCAATTTCTCTTCAGGAATGTCTAAGGACCAATTGAAAATGGGTCTGAACTCTGGAATGTCTTAGGTGAAATGCGCACTGGTTAGTGAGCTCACACCTCACCAACTATTCCCCACAACTCTGTGGTAAATGACTAGATCGCAACTGCCTTTTTCAGCCGTGGCCCGTGCAGGGACTTGCGATGGGGCAGGCAGACGGGCGTGGGAGGGGCAGGCTGAGGGGTGGTAAACAATGGAGTTTGCATAATTGCAGGTAACTAAACAATTACATTAATAAAACTAATTTTGGGCCATATTGTCAACAAAAAGCGATATCAACAAAAGGCGGCACATTATCCCCGCTTTTATCAGCAGGAAAGTGCTGATAAAGCGGCGATAATCCATCTCGTTTTGTTGATAATATGACCCGAAATGCATGCTAATGGCTTTGTGGTGATGATCACGCGTGGTTAGGGGGTCGTACATGCATGTTTAGGCTCTATATTTATTTATTCTTTTAAAGAAAAATCGCAGCGTACGCGCACAGAAATATGTACAATTACGAGCAGGAGCTGCATGCTGATTGGCTGTCAATACTCCAAACCAGGAAGTGTTGCAAGCCATCTTATTCGTCACGGAAGCTGTGTCACAAGTAAACAGTAAAACAAAGATGACAAATAAGGAAAGGGGGCACGATAGAAACATTCTGAACCTATTGTGTTGCTCAGGGGGTGGTAGATTTATTGTACACGTACCGACAACGTACAGCTGTATTGTTGAAAGTCGTCACGTAAGCATACGAAAGCAAGAAAATAAAAAATAATTTTAGATATTTATTAAGTGTATTTGTTTATGTGTTGTGTGGCCCTAAAAAGAGCCGTTGTGTTTATTGCGAGATTTTAGTACCTACAAGTAAGTACCGATGCAGAGTCTTAAGTTTATGAGGAACCCTCTGTTCCCCTCATCTGTAAAATGTACACCATCTCTCCTATAGATGCCATGCATATTGAAACGCAGATTATTGTTGTAAATGGACCCCATTCGGTAGTCTCGGAAAAAGGCAGAAACAGATTTATTCACATGTTTCCTAGCTTTTTCAAACTGTGGACAATGGTGGTTGGACCGCTTCCATCTCTGCCTTTGGCATATATTAGAATATACGAAGACAGTTTTCGGGAACAGTGTCATCAATTGGGCAAAGGTGTCCTTCATGAGCATTTCCAGAGCTAACCCAGTCAAAGTGCCTAGGTCATTGCCACCACAGTGCACAATTATGAGGTCAGGGTGTTGGAGATGCATAAAGGATTTCACCAATGGCATCAATTGGTACAACTTTAATCCTCTCTGTCCAAACCATTTAACGTCTACATTTGGTAAACCTAGGTCCTTGTGAATTATTTTCTGTTGTGAGTACCTTTGACTCCAGAAAATATAGCTGTGTCCCACAATCCACACTGTAAGCATTTTGAAGAAAGGTCTGGATGCACTCTGATGGGTATTCCACCGTTACATCGCAACTTTTACAACGGACTTCTATTACAACGTAACTTTTACAACGCTGGATCCATTACATCGCATGCCTTTACAACGCATGACATTACATAGCAGATGCTATTACAACCATGCCATTACAACGTAAGTATAGGTAAGTATCTAATTTTTTAAACATTTTATTTAATATTATTTAATTAATTTAATTAATATTAATTATAAATAAATATATTTATTTATGTTATTTTATTTGATAAATTAAATATATTAATTTAATTAATTTTAAAAATAAGTATGAGTATAGGAGTATATGTTTTGGTGTACTGAGGTATATGTTTTGGGGTGTATGGGTATTTTTAGGTTTCAGGGCTGGGTTTGGGTTTTGGGGTACAGGGGTATTTTTAGGTTTCAGGGCTGGGTTTGGGTTTTGGGGTACAGGGGTATTTTTAGGTTTCAGGGCTGGGTTTGGGTTTTGGGGTACAGGGGTATTTTTAGGTTTCAGGGCTGGGTTTGGGTATTGGGGTACAGGGGTATTTTTAGGTTTCAGGGCTGGGTTTGGGTTTTGGGGTACAGGGGTATTATTAGGTTTCAGGGCTGGGTTTGGGTTTTGGGGTACAGGGGTATTTTTAGGTTTTAGGGCTGGGTTTGGGTTTTGGGGTACAGGGGTATTTTTAGGTTTCAGGGCTGGGTTTGGGTTTTGGGGTACAGGGGTATTTTGAGGTTTTAGGGCTGGGTTTGGGTTTTGGGGTACAGGGGTATTTTTAGGTTTCAGGGCTGGGTTTGGGTTTTGGGGTACAGGGGTATTTTTAGGGTTCAGTTTTTTTAAAAAAACGACTTTAAATAAATTAAATTAATTAAATTAATTAAATTAATTAAATTAAATTAAATTAATTAAATTATATTATTTACAATTTATAAATTAATTAAATTACATTAATTAAATTAAATTAATTAAATTAAATTAATTACAATTTTAAAATTAATTAAATTAAATTAATTACATTTATTTAAATTAATTAAATTATATTCATTCCATGTTTTAATGTAATTAAATTAATTTAATTAATTTAATTAATTTTATTACAATTTTAAAATTAATTAAATTAAATTATTAAATTAATACAATTAAATTAATTACACTTTTTAAATTAATAAAATTAAATTAATAGAATTAAATTTATTAAATTAATTACTATTTTAAAATTAATTAAATTAAATTAATTAAATTAAATTAATTAAATTAAATTAATTACATTTTTTAAAAAGGATATACTTACCTATACTTACGTTGTAATGGCATGCGTTGTAATAGCATCTGCTATGTAATGACATGCGTTGTAAAGGCATGCATTGTAATGTATCCTGCGTTGTAAAAATTGCGATGTAACGGTCTGCGTTGTAAAATAACGCGTTGTAACGTCATACATCCACTCTGATGGCGTCTGTAAATGAAATGCTAGTTTCAAAAGTAAGATTTTTCTAAACTGGTGGACAACATGCAGTTTTCAAAAAAAGAAAATAAATCATTGGTCGTTTGACAACATTTTACCAAAAACTAGGTTCCATGTTTCTGTTTTTTAAAAGCTTATTTTTATTGGTTAAGAAAAAGTGATAAAAAAGAACGTTACATAAAATAAGCTGGTATATTCTCCAGTCAAGCACACTTGCTGTTTTAATTTGCAACAATGTATGATGAACTTTTCACCTGTGTGCTGAGTTAGGTGTTCCCTGAAGTGTTTCTATGGTAACTGGCAGATTCTGGAACGGGGGAAATGTTGAAAGTTCTATTAGTTCGAAAGCATTGGAATGTTAAACCAATAGAAATGTGTGTTTTCTTTTGAATTAATGTGAACAGGATTTTAATTGGTTATTTATATGTATGTATGCATAAAATGAGAGGGAAAATGCTCAATTTGACGGTTGTGCTGCAAACACTGTACTCTAGAGATTTTGTAGAAGAATATCCACTGTGTGAGTGGTATTCTTGTTAATCTAGAATTCAATTTGAAAAGTGAGTTGAAAAGTTGTATGGGAGTGCGTCTGTGCGGTGTATCTTTGTACATTAACAAATTATGGGGTATATTATCAAGACTTGGCGATACAATTATCGCCACTTTATCGGCAGGAAACTACAGATAAAGTGTTGATAATGCTATCGCCTGTATTGATAATATGCTCCTATATTCATCCGTTGTGAAACGTTTTATAGTAGTAAATGTGTTTTGCTATAATGCATGCTGTTATGTTTTTTTCTTTAATATCATTTTGTGCCTTTGTACATTAAGGGATTATGGGCCATATTATCAATAAAGGACGATACATTATCGCCGCTTTTATCGACAGGAAACTGCCGGTAAACCAGTGATAATGCTCTCGATAATATATCCTTATGAATTCCCATAGAAACCCTGGTTATGGTGTTAACCTGGGCTTCTATGAAAATTCACAAGGATATATTATCGAGACCATTATCGCCGCTTTAGTGGAAGTTTCCTGCCGGTAAAAGCGGCGATAATGTATCGCCCTTTACTGATAATATGGCACTGACGGGCATATTATTAAGGACCAGTGTTAAAATTATCGACATTTTATGGACAGGAAACTGCCGATAAAATGGCCAAAATGGGCTTAATAATAGCTTCTAGTAAATTGCTATAGAAGCCCAAGTTCTAGTGTTAACCTGGGCTGGTATGGGAATTCTCAAGGGCATATTATCAAGCTCATTATCGTCGCTTTATCTGCATTTTCCTGCCGATAAAAACGACAATAATCTATCGACTTTTGTTCATAATATGTCTTGAAATTCATTTTATTATATTAATTGTTTACTTACCTGCAATGATCCAATGGGCATATTACCAAGGGGGGCAATAGCCAATTATCACCGATTTAGCGTCCGTTTTGGGCCGCTAAGTGTCGATAATTCTATCGCCCTATTAGCAACCTGTCGCTAACTGATGTAAGTGACAGCTTTTAGATGATAGCGAGCAGTTTGGGACCCGCTTTGCATGTCAGTAATGTTTATCGCTAATGAAGTGCAAAGTGGGCGTACCCAACCAGTTAGAGACTTAAAGCAGTCTCTAACGTCGCTATCGCCTATTAGCAAGGCAGACGTACCTTTGGAAATATTTGCACTAAGCGCGAATATCTCCAAATACTAACACCTGCCCAGACCAGTTCTTAGCCATTTTAGCCAATGGGAGGTGGATAACATGGCTAAGACCATTTCGTCTCTAATGCGTGAATATTGCTGTATTCTCAACGATATTCACGCATTTCACCACTATCGCTGGATATTTTAGCACAATGGAGAAAAACGTTGCTAATAGCATGTTTTCTCCACTAACAGCTAACATATTCAGCGATAGGCAGCAATAAAAAAATCGTCGCTAACCCTATTTAGCAATAAATATTGCTACTTGTTGGTAATATTCTCCCAGATTCCGTTCTTTATCACTCCTCACCCTGCCCCTCCTCCGCCCCACTTGCCTGCCCCATCGCAACTCCCTCCACGGGCCGCGGCTGTTTCTATATTCCGTTATATTGTACTGTCTATTTATACTCTCATTTTTTATTACATTTTCCTTGCTTCATACTCCTTGTTCTTTTGCTGTAAGTCCTCTTATTTTTATACTCCGATGTTTGTCCTCATACTATATATTTTTTTGTAATGTTATATATATTTTTTTATTATAGGTTGCGTTTATCGATACTAAAAATACTGCATCATGCCAACAAAGGACCAAAAGAAAAAGCAACGAAAGAAAAGCCTGTATTTGAACAGAACTCACCAAGAAGATTTACATGAAGAGAGATGTCTTAACAAACAGAAAGAAAGTCCTGGTAAGAGCAGGAGCACTTTTTTGAGGAAAATACTGAATACTAAGGGGTCGATTATGTTGGCGGTGAATCCGCATCCTCCGGGCCGGTGGAAGCCACCGTCGGCCCGGAGGATGTGGATTCACCGCCGCGGACATTGCAAACACCCACCGCGACATTAGGATGCCGGTGGGATCAGCGGCGGACGGCAAGTCCGTCCGCCCCTGATCCGCGGTGTATGTACGCAAATATGGTGGCGGTGTCTGCAAGACACCGCCAGCCATATTAGGTTGCAGGCGGAAACATGCTTTTCCACTGCGGCTTTTCCGCCGTGGAAAAGCATGTGGTCTTTTGTGTTTGGGGGCCCGTTGCGGGCCCCCAGGGTGTCAGGGGTTGGGGGGTGCACATGGGGGGTACCTATGGTATCCCCCTGCATTTACATGCACAAAGCGGCAGGCACCACGCGGTGCCTGCCACTTTGTGCATGTAAATGCAAAGCATGCATTTTTAACCTTGCGGCGGGTGCTGCTTCAAGCAGCACCCGCCACAAGGTTAAAGATACGGGATGTGGGTCACATCCTAATTGGTATGGAGGGACCGCCGCTGCCCCTGCGGATGGTCCCTCCACCTCGGGGTGACGGACGGACGCAGGTCCGTCTGCCATCCCAATAGGCCTCTAAGAGTAGAGTTCAGAAACAGAAAAATGTCTTTAGTGTATCAGCAATGAAAATAAAATACTAATACAGAAAAGAATAATGCAAAATCAAGTGCAGACAAAACTGTGTATAGTACAAGGAGAAAAAAGCAGTTCATGGAAATTAGGAAAAAAATGTTTTATAATAGATTGGTATCAAATTTAATGAAAGAAATTAAGGTATATAAGAAAAAAACAGTGTTTTATAAGAAGAAGAAGATATAAAAAATGTAGTTGAGAAAGCTTTGGAATTAAAAATAAAACTCTTTATTTTAGTAATCAATAGAGTTAGATCACTAGATAAGCAAATCCATTTAATGAAGTCCAAAAGTAAGTGGAGAAGACTAATTAACAGAAGTAACTTTTGTGAGTTTCTTTTGGCTGAATGGAAACATAGTTCAAGTTCTGAGCCTTTTTTTAATGAAGAAAGTTATCTTCAGAGTAATGATTTGTTGCATGCAGTTGACACCAGTGGTTGTGCTTATGAGGTTAAAAATGGTTGTCCTATTGAGAAAGAAAAAATTGTTCCTAGAAATGCAGAAGAGGTGTTAGCTGATATAGTTTTAGGCAGATGTCCTAAAGCTCCAGTGTACACTTGAAATTGTAGTAGTATTTGTAGTGTGTGGCAAGAATCTATAGATTTTTTTACACAATTTCTTAAGTAATTATACCAAGAAAAGTGTTAAACAAAAGATTAAGATGTTACAAGGACTAGACCCTTGCAGAGTGAGAGAAAATACTGGTTTGCAAGGTCATTCTCTGCCTTGTGTTTTCAAAAAAGTATGTTGAAGTGTTTTCCACCATTTCAGGATGTTAGCAGTTCATCATACTCAGATGAGGAAATTAGTCAGAACATTGTATTACGCGAAAAGTCCAGCACTAATGTTAAAAAGTTGAACAGTGCTCTTTTGTGTGGATCTGTATCAGATGTAACAAATGTTTGTGATGAAATTGAGATTAGTTACTTTAGTCCTCAGGAAAACAGTGCAGAAAGTGAGAGATTAATAGAAGAAAATGTGGAAGAGAATGTAGGACAGTGCAGTGTAGAAAATTTTGAGCAGGAAATTATACAGTTTAACCCTTTCGCTGCTGATGACGAGCTCAGCTCGTCATCAGCCACAGTGGTCGTGTGCGGATGAAGAGCTGAGCTCGTCAGGTAAAGCTGCTTTTTAAAATGTCCCTCAAACAGCGGGAAAAGCTGCCGCAGCGAAGGTGTTAAGGTGATTTCAGGTGAAAGGACAAAATATTCTTGTATCTGTTGTCGACAAATTCATTATAAAAATCAGACCAGGACTGTTGATATGTACTTAAAAGTGAAAAGGAAAATAATAATGAGTAGAAGGATTTTGCAACTTATTTGTTGGTAGAGAATTGTTTGGATTTGGGTTCTGATCAGCGTATTTGTAAATATTGTTATAACAAATTAGAAGAGAACAAAATGCCTGCTGGAGCTCTGCATAATTATCTTGAGTTGGTAAATATTCCTTCTGAACTGATGGATTTAAATACCTATGAGTCTATTCTTATTCAATGTGTGCATCCATTTCAGGCCACGGAGACAGCTCTCCTGAGAGCGACTGAGTTCCTAAGACAGGGGGCGGATCCCGGCAACACCATGGCTTTGGTGATGCTTGACCTCAGTGCGGCATTCGACACTGTAGCCCACTCCATTCTACTACAGTGTCTAGTCAAAGCGGGTGTCATGAGCTCCGCACTGGGGTGGCTGAAATCTTTCCTCACAGGTAGAAGCTTTATGGTGCAACAAGGCTCCTGTAGATCAGCAGAGATGGCCTTAGAACAGGGGGTTCCTCAGGGCTCGGCCCTGAGTCCAACTCTTTTCAACCTTTATATGACCCCCTTGGCCGAAGTGGTGCGGGCGTACGGAGTAGAGTTGGTCTCCTACGCAGACGACACCCAACTGCTGATCTCACTGTCTCAAGCACCATCAACGGCAGCATCTAATTTTAAGGCTTGCATGCAAGCACTAGCTGAATGGATGGACGCACATTGCCTAAAACTAAACGGATCTAAAACGGAGGTAATGGTTGTGGGTGGGAATAACCTGAGTTGGTCTCCAGATTGGTGGCCAACGTGTCTGGGTCCAACGCCTGTTCCCTGTAAAGAAGCCAAAAACCTGGGTATATGGGTGGACCCCACTCTGTCCTACGAAGGCCACATTCGTCGCCTCGTAGGAAAATGTTTCGGGGTCCTGAAAACACTAAATCGCACCCTGGATTTACTCCCACTGTAGGCTAGACGCACTATGACCCAGGCGCTGGTGACCTCCCGTATGGATTACGGGAATGTCTTGTTCCTGGATGCTACAGAACACAGTCTAAAGCGCCTACAGGTCCTCCAAAATACAGCAGCTCGTCTTGTATTATGACTCCCCAGAAGAGCAGCATCAAAACCAGCATTAGCGGCTCTACACTGGCTATCGATCAAAAAAAGAGTGATGTTCAAAGCCCTCCTAATGTGCCACAGGATACTCCAACATAAAGCCCCTCCCTATTTGCTAGATCTAGTACTTAGGTATGAGCCAACCAGAGCCTTACGATTAGAGGGGATGGGTTTGTTGATGATCCCCCGTGTAAAAAGAGCAAAACTAGGTGGTTGCTCTTTTAGATATGTAGTGGCAAAAAACTGGAATGCTCTCACACATTCCTAAGGCTGGAAGAATCTGAAACTAAATTTAGAACAATGCTAAAAACATACTTATATAAACTATAAGCAGCTGAAAAGGCGGTGGGTGTTGGGATGTCTGTATGTCTCTGATAACTTGCTCTCCACAGCGCGGGGACACGCCGGGATGGCATCACCGGGCGCTTTATAAACTACCTTATTATTATTATTATTTGTTCGTATGGAGCCTAAGACAAGAACATTGCCTCCTTCTGATTTACAAAGAAGATTAAAGGGAAGAGTTGTATATTTGCCTCTAGATTTAAAGAAAAATATTGAAAATTGGTGTAGAAAATTTAGAGGATGAACCTTTAGTTATTCTTGTTAATGGTGTTCCTACTAAGAGTAAGAAAATAGAGGAGCTGTGCGCGCAACCAAGATGGTCGCGTGAGCACAGGGCTCCCGAGACCCACGTAACCTCCCGAATATATCCTGTCACTGATCCTGTTCGGTGTTGATGTCTTCGTGTGGATGAACCACAGGAGAAGCGAAAACTGAAATTTATTTCCCGATCGGACCACGGAGTTGTGGCACTGGAGAGTTTGTGGCCTTCGCCTCCTGGATCCCCGGCGCCCGAGTTGGCACGGTGCCCAAGGCACAGTTGAACAACAACGGCCTGAGGCAGCTGAGGCGGCTGGTCTGGTTCCACTTTCACTTTCGTTTTTGTCATCTGGTTTGGAGCCCGGGCCTTAGGACGCCTCAATCGCTTCGAAGGCTTGTATCCTGAGCCGTACTTGGGCGTGTCGAACAATATTCGGAGTTTTGGACTTGGACTGCACCATAAACTGTCTTTTTTCTATTTTTGTTCCTCCGCCTGAGGGCCATTTTCGACTCTCGCTTTCTCGGCTCTATGCTGCTCTAGGATGTTGGCCGACTTCCCCTACAGCTGGGTGCTGTCTACCATTTTTTGGTTGGCCTACTTCTGTCCCCCCCTTCTCTTGATTTTGATAATACCTGTATTGTCACGAAATGGCGAACAAATCGGAGGGGGACAAACAGAGGTTGAAAACCACCAGACGGGGTGGCTATACCCAAACCAACCCGATGGATAGCTATGCTCAGGTTAAGGGGTCGCCCAGTGGACCTAACCGATTGTTGGAAGAAGCGGAGGGTTCATCGACTCCGGTGACGGAACCGACTTTGCAGGATGTGATGGCTGCCAACGATGGCATCAAGTCTTCCCTCGGAAAGCAAATGGAGACCCTTGCTCATAAGCTGGATACAGTGGCGATCGACGTTAATTTGATCCGTACGGACCTTACAAAAACCAATGAAAAGGTCAAATCTTTGGACATAAAAACATCGAGCTTAACCGCTGATGTCGTCGACCTGCAGACCAAAGTCCGTAACCTGAAATCCTCCAATGACTTTGCTATCCGTCATCGATAGTCATCCGGAACAGGCGGAGGAACAAGCGGCTGGCCTTTTTGTTGAGGACCTTATAGGATCCCGGGTGGCAGACCAAAGGTGGGACCCCGTCGAGGCCTATGATAGTATGGATCTTCAATTTTCGGGACAGAGATGCTATCCTACAGGCCTCGAGGGCGGGTGGACCCTTGAAGTTTGAGAACTCTTCTATCAGCTTCTACCCGGACTTCACGCAGGCGGTCCAGAAACAGAGGATCAGTTTTCTGGGAGTAAAAAGAAGACTTCGAGATATGGGACTCAAATACGCCATACTTTTCCCGGCCAAGCTGAGGATCGAATACAACGAACGGGTTCACTTCTTTGATGAGCCCGAGGTGGTAGCCGACTGGTTGGACACTCTGCCAGCCCGACAGGAACCAGAGAGTCAGCCTGGTGGAGCAGAGGGAGGACTTGGGATGCAGGAATGAGTGCTGTTTGTCCGGTTTCCGGGGACATTTGTGGTATTGCTACTGTGATGGATCCAATTAATGATATGTATCTGATTGCGGGTTGAACGGGGGGTTGCAAGAATATCGGTGGGTCTTTCTCCTCCTCAGCTTTACTTCTCGTAGTTTAGTTTAGATGTGGGGGCGACAGGCACACTCCGAGTTGGGGTTGCTCTTTAGTCGTATGCAGGGTGCAGGGTGGGGGGTGTTGTAATGGGTTGTTTTAGTGGGGGTGGTGGGGTGTTTGTTTTCTGGTTACTGTTTTTGTAAGGCACTCTATTGCTGGGCTTTCTTATTGATGTGTTGGAATGTTAACGGGCTGGGGGATAATATTAAGCGTGGGGTGGTACTGCAGCTCCTGAAACGTCACTCCCTTGATATTGTTCTATTGCAGGAGACCCACTTGGTAGGGAACACATGTCATGCCATGAACAGGAAGGGGTATCGTCTAGTTGCCCATGCCGGTTTCTCCTCTGGATCTAGGGGTGTTGGAATTCTTGTTAAGAACGCTTTCCCACTTGAAATAGACTCCACGGTCCTTGATGATAGGGGACGCTATGCTGCTATTTCGGGGCGGTGGGAGGGCCGCACGCTTTCCCTGGTCTCTGTGTATGTCCCTCCTGGCCTACAATCCAATACCTTTGCTGATTTGGGACGGGTTCTGCTAGATCTCCCCGGGGGGTCTCTGGTGGGGATTTCAACGCTGTGGTTTCCGGTTTTCTTGATAGACACCCCCCTAGGGATCTACCGAGGGCGCTAGGATGGCTGCCTGACTTCATCGACCCTCTGGGCCTGGTCGACTGTTGGAGATTGCTTCACTCTGATCAGCGGCAGTATACGTTTCACTCGGGCGCCCATGGTAGCCTCTCTAGGATTGATTATGTGTTGGTGCCGGCTGCACAGGCGTTTTGTATTAAAGAGATCAGGCATATGGCCCGGGGTATTTCCAATCACTCCCCGCTGTGGCTTTGGTTGGAATTAACATCGGGTGCCGAGGGACAGGTAGCCCTGATCAACCCTTGGTATTTTCGCAATCCCAAGACCCGCAGTGAACTTGTAAAGGCTTAAGATCACTATTTTCGGGAGAATGAAGGTTCGGTTTCCTCCGCTGTCTCCTTATGGGAGGCGTTTAAGGCTGTTATTAGGGGTCAAGCTCTATCATTGATTGCTGGAGTCAAGAAGCAGAAAGAGGAAGAAGTGGTAAAGATAGAGACTGAGATCGCTGACTTGGAACTAGCGCTAGAGCGGGAGGTGACACGTTCTGGATTGCATGTTCTGCAATTGAAGCAGGAACAACAGGGGCGTCTTTATGATGTTGAAGACAAGGCAGGCAAGTTGATAGCATGGTTAGATAGAAAGGATAGAGCAAGTCGGGTGGTACCGGAGATTGTGACAGTGAGTGGAGCTGTTGTGACAGACCCACAAGAGATAGTGGCGTGTTTTGTGGATCATTTTCATACTGTGTACTCTTCCGTGTCTGATAGGCCGGAGGAGGACTCGTGCTTATTATTACGAGATATTGCCCTTCTGTATCTCTCTGTGGAAGACAGGGAACTTATGGATGGTTCAATTACTGCCGATGAGGTGGCGTTAGCTATGCGTTCCCTACGTTCCGGTAAAGCGATGGGTCCCAATGGTTTGCCGATAGAATTGTACAAGCTCCGGCCTGACAAAATTGCTCCATATTTAAGGGACATGTTCCTAGAGTCCCGAGACTGTGGTTTTCTCCCCCGCGACCAAAGATTGGCGACGATAGTCGGAATACACAAGGAAGGGAAACCGAGGAATAGGTGTGCCTCATACAGACCGATCTCTCTGTTAAATGCCGAACCTAAAATTCTTGCCAAGCTACTGGCTAATAGACTGATCAAAACCATTAGTGCTCTAATCCATCGGGATCGGTCTGGTTTTATCCCGCATAGAAACACAGCTTTGAACCTTCGGCGTCTGCACGGAGTTCTGGCGAGGGCCGCGACGCTGCGTGAGCCGCCCATTTTGGCGTCTTTGGACGCCACTATGGCGTTCAATACTGTGGAATGGCCATATTTGTGGGCGGTGCTGGCTAAGTTCGGGTTTGGACCAGATTTTATTGGTTGGGTTCGGCTTCTTTACGCGGACCCACTCGCACAGATTGTGGTTAATGATCGTGTTTCGGCTACGTTTTGTCTCGGTCGGGGTACCCGTCAGGGTTGCCCGCTCTCCCCCCTTTTGTTCGCTCTGGCCTTGGAGCCCCTCGTTGCCTGGATCCGTTGGGAGCCCTCCATGAGGGGGGATTTACTGGTCTCCAGAATACGAAGATCGCATCTCCCTATATGCAGATGACATCCTGCTTTACTTGACTTCCCCTAGGAAATCTTTGATAGTTTCGTGTGCCGTTTTGACTTCCTTCGGTAAAAACTCGGGCCTGACTATCAACTGGGCTAAATCCTATCTTTACGTCCTCTGTGGTGATACTCATGTTTTGTCGCGTAACTGTCCCATTCAGATAGCGCAGGAGGGGTTTAGATATATTGGTATTTATCTTTCGTTGGACCCTCGGGTCCGATATGAGCAAAACGTTCTCCCTCCCCTGAATTGGTTGAAGCCAGATGTTGCGAGCTGGCAGAAGCTTCCACTTTCCCTGCTTGGGCGAGCGGCCCTTTTTAAGATGATGTCTCTTCCTCGTTTTTTGTATGCCCTTCAGAATACACTTGACATAGTTCCTGCTAGTTACTTTCGGATAGTTGAGGGTCTACAGAGGGAACTGCTGTGGGACGGCAGGCCCCGTATCGCGATTGCCAAATTGACACTCTCGTGGTACGACGGGGCTATTGCTCTTCCCGACATCAAAAGGTACTATTGGGCATCGCAGTTAGGGGCCATCAACCATGGTATGTATGGCCCCGAGTTAAACCCTGGTTTCGCCATGGATCGGAGGTTACTTCCCGGGGGCAACTATTACAGGGCGCTATATTCTAAGTCGGTGGTAAGGTTTTTGTCGGGTCTGACGAGGGCAGCCGTTCGGGTCTGGCAGGATGCCACTAGTGCGTTAGGTTGGAAAGATCGCTTGACCTTGGCTACCCCGCTTTTCGGGTCTGATAGGTTTGGCAAATTGTGGAACACCAAGGGGTTCGGCAAGTGGGATCTTATAGGCATTAACAAGGTGGGAGACCTCTGGGTCAAGGGACAGGTAAAGTCGTTTGCGGCCCTGCAGGTTGAGTTTGAATTGGGTGGGTCTGAATATTTCCGTTATACTCAGGTTCGTCATGCATAACTTTGGTCTTCCCGATTGGGGAGGAGATACCGGAATCTACCCCACTAGAGGACCGAGTGTTGGATGGTCATTTACCGGATAGTACCATCTCCCTGGTGTATAAAAAATTGATCAATCACAGGGCGGACCTACTGTTGAAATTGCGAGATCAATGTACCCGTGATGGCCTTGAGCTTGATGATGAGGACTGGCAGTCTGAGATCGCCTCCCCCAAGGAGGTCGCGATTCCGGCACGGCTCAGATTAGTTCAACTCAAAATATTACATAGAGTATATGTCACGGGTCCCCGTCTGGTTCGCATGGGCTTTTCTGAAGAGGGTCTTTGCCAACGGGGTTGCGGGCAGCTGGGTACGTTTCTCCACATTATCTGGGAATGCAGGGAAGTTGCTGTTTATTGGAGGAGGGTTCACGAGGTTATTCAGGAAGTCACGGGGTGGCTCTCTTGCCAGAAGCCAGGCACTGCTTGCTAAGTGTCTGGGAGCCCACTGACCATAACGTTGCTCAAACTCAATGGGTGACCCTAGGGGCTATGATCGCCAAACATAATATCGCACAATTATGGGGATCCCAGAGGCCCCCTACCCTCGAGGTGTGGATGGAAAACATGGATTGGTGCATGTTTAGGGAAAAAACTGTATACCTGGCTCGGGGTCGTCCCCGGAAGTGGCACAAAATATGGGGTCCTTGAAACCGATACAGAGGTGACATATGTGTACCGCCAACGACGCCTGCCCTTGATGTCCCGCTTTCCCCCTGACCCCGCATTCCTTCTTGATTGCTTTAAGGTTTCTGATGCTCCCTCCTCTCCTCCCCCGTCACTGTATTGATTATTTCATTGTTGATTTAATGATGTACCGCCTTTGCACAGTCTATGCACTTCATGTAATTTGTTGCTGCCTTGCTTGTTCTTTCTAATAAAAAGAAATATAAACATTTTTTTTTAAAATAAATAAATAAAAAATTAAAATAAAAAAGAGTAAGAAAATGTGGCAAGAATTAGTGGATGTTAGGAAAGTGAAAAAGGCAACATTGTATCTGGTAAAAAATAATCAATATTACAAAAATGTGTAAGTGGGAGAAGAAGAAATAACTGTACAAGAAGATACTGACTTGCCATCTGGACAAATTGAAAAAGTGGATGTGTTCAGAACTGAATAAATCTACGAACATTACAGTGTTCATCCATTGCATTCCAAAGAAATGATGGGGAATGCTATAGAGTTATTTCAAATGAAAAAAACAAAAGGAAGTCCCATTAGTGTATGGGAAAAAAGCTTAGAAGCTCGTTGTTTCCCTCAGTTGTTTCGTACAGGAAAAGGAGGACGATATGATGAACGACCTGTGCAGATTCCTGCATCTGAATACCGGACATCAAGATTATATGCAGAAGATGCAAGATTTCGACAATGTATTCCATATTTGTTTCATCTTTTGTTTGAGAGTGATTTGTCTGGACTTTCTTATGCAGCAAACCACATATTGAAAACAGGTGTACATCTGCAAAATGTTTCGGCAAAGGAATTTATGGATAAAGTACAGCAGAAAGATAATGTTTTGGAAACTCAGCTGATTAATCTGTTTGGAATGTCAGCGTGGTACTAATGAGTACACATACCATCGTCATGGAGAACTTAAGTGTATGCTAAGGAACTTAGGAACTCCTACATGGTTCCTTACACTAAGCTGTGCTGAATATGCTTGGGATGATTTACTTCAATTTCTTCGAGAGCAAATCCAAATATTCCAAATATCGAATACAAGACACCTGGAGAATTGTGCTCTTTGGATCCTGTTAATGTATGCAGGTATTTCAATCATACATTCAAAGCTATGATGTCTTTTATCACCAATAAAAAAAATCCTCCTCTTGCAGAGGTTCTGGATTTCTTTTGCAGAAAAGAGTATCAAGCGAGAGGTGCTCCTCACATACATATGCTATTATGGATCAAAGATGCTCCCAAATTTGGAACAGACTCAGATGGTACTGTGTTGTCTTTTATTGAAGAATATGCTACATGTGAAGTACCCAAAAGTACACAAGATAAGGACTTAAGACAACAAGTCTTACGATTCCAAAGCCATCGTTGTGGCAAATACTGTTGTCGAAAGTACAAATCTAAGGACAAATTCTACAGCAAATGCCGTTTTGCATTTCCTCGACTTGTAATATCAAAAGGAAGAGGGAACAGTTTTATGTCATCTTTGCGCCATAATATCACAAGAAAGTCTCCAAAAAATACCTACAACTTAAGAAGAAATGAAGAGTCAAAATACATAAATGACTACAACTCAGTCATTTTGTCCATTTGGAATGCTAATATGGATATTCAATATGTTGCAGACAATTCCATTGCTGTTGCTCGATATGTGACATCGTACATAACAAAGTCAGACAAGACGGAATTGAAGGAAATGTGGGAAGAGATTTCCCATAAGAAGATTTGTAGGAGAGTAGGGTCTGCTATCCTATGGTCACCCCAATTTTTGCTTTTTGCTTCACTGGTTTTCAACTTAATGTGGCTGTGGGCTTGCTAATCAGACCCACAGCCGGCTGTTCTCTCTCTAAATTCACAGACATGTACTATAGGTACATCACCAATTTGGTACTGGACACCTTGTCAGCCCCTATACAGTGCACCATAGGTGCCAAGGGCATAGGTGCATCCAAGGCCTACCAGGGGCTGCAGCATAGCTTTTGCCACCCCTGGCTGGTTCTTAAATTGACACAACTGGCTGATCACTCAGCTGGGGCAAGTGGTATAATCACCCCTTGCTTAGATATAGTATACCTATATCTAAACCTATATCTGGACACATATAAACCTATAAGTCACTCCTATGGCAGGCCTTATCAATCCTGGAGGCAGAGTGCTTGGTTTTACGTGAGATGGTGCTCTAGCATGAGCTGAGCCTGTCTGCAGCTGTCGGGAACAACTCCCTTAGCTGTTCCGGGATAATGCCATACCATATTAAGTGCATTATAATCCATCGCGGTTATGTGCTAACTTTGGTTTGGCTTTATCAAAACATGTCGTGTAAGGTGTCATACGATTTGGAATGCTATCCCCTCGACAGTCCTGTCGACGGGGATAGCATTCCACCCTTCTAGAGTGAGAAGACATGTTACTTTACTAAAGCGCGGTTAATCCTAACCAGAGCCTCAGCATCACAAAATGGATGCTGCTGCCACCGACACAATTCTGACCTCCTGCTGCTGACCGAAACTTGGCAGAGGAGGCCTGGACAAAGGGTTTCCTGTCGCGGGGAGGTGCTACACCACCCCAGACAGGAGATAGTGTATTGGGGCAGGGAGGGCTGAAAGAAACTAGACAGTGCCTGGGGCGCACAAGGCTTCCCCTTGCATATTCCGGTCAAACCGGTTTTGGGGCACACCAGCCCCAGTCCCAGCGTGACCCTGGACAAAGGGAAAGGGGTGTAACCACCCCCTTCATGGGTCCCACCCATAGGAGGGACCTAGCAGGTAATCCAGCCCCCTAGATTGGTATTGTGGAAAAAGATTATTTTTCGTAGTTTATGTCCCATCATACACCCTCACAGTCATGTCCCCGAGCCCACCATGTCGGAAAACGAGCACACGAGAACACGAGCAGACCCGATCACGCGCACACAAAGTTGCACATGCACTCTCCTTCCTCTAAAACTCAAAGGTACATTCTTATGGTTAGGGCGATTCCGAGAAACAGCTTCCTCACTCAAACTGTACATTCCTATGGTTAAGCCGATTCCGAGAACAAGACCCCACATTTGTAACCATTTCCCTATAATCGGGCCGATTCCGAGAAATAGGCCCCGTTCTGCTAAACCACGACAACCAATTCCGAGAAGAAGAGCCCCCGTTTCCTGAAAGACACGACACCAGACATCCTGTCAACGACCAGTTCTCCTTTTTCTCTTTTCTCTCTCTCACTCTTATCTAAGGAACCAGCCTAGGGTTATTTCTCAATACTCTGCTTCTGCCGTGACTTCCTCATGATTAAAAACACAGTCACGCTTCTTCCTGTCATGACTTCTGTATGATTTTGACACAGTAACGCTACTATGATTTCTGTAAAATTGTGACACAGCTATCCGAGTTTTACTGACTTCTGTATTGTTGCAAACACAGCTATCCGAGTTTTGCTCAAGGGAAGCTCCTTCCTCTTTTCTGTGTATAAATACCATGTCCTATTTGATGAAAGTTAGAGATTCTTCCGATCCTCCTCAGGTGACGGAGCTCTCCCTTAACTTGAGTTACTGAATAAAGACCCTTTATTCGAACCACCACAGACTCTGCTCTTCATACTTGACCTTATTGATATTATAGAAATTCTGATCAAGGTAAATTACTAAAATATTTACCGCAGCAAATTTGCGCCCGAACAGGGACTTCCCTATCTCCCCACACGCCGGTGATGCAGACCCAAACCGGTCTCTTCAAGACATCGACGGACTTCAAAAGAGTGCACGCTGCAGGGTGTTCCTGCATGAACTCCTTCATGTCCGGGAGAGGCTGTACCGAGGTCTGAGCATCCATACGAGGCGGTGAGGACGACAGCGGAAGTCTCGACCCAGAGCCTGAAACCTGTGAAGATTGCCGAGTCCGAGGTCTTCAGAATCCCGCCAAGTCCCCCAATCAAGAGCGCAGCACAACTAGGCCAGTGTCCAGATCCTAAAGATCTTCAAGTTCTCTGCACCTCGGTGAGTACTGCTGGGGGTGTATCAAGACGGGTTCTGATTTTTCAGAGCACGGTCAAGACGGGTTCTAGGTTTCTAGAAAACGGTATGTTTGTATTCTGATTCTCAGAATATATCAAGTTATCAAGTGTAAGTTTTTGTTGTTTGTTGTTGGTTGTTTGTTGTCACAATGCCTTTGTTTTCAAAGTTGTGTAAATTGGGTACCCAGAGGGGGTTACTGGAACAAGATGTACCAGTCCCCCCAAAGGATACTCCTGGTTTTCTTATGTATACAAAGTACGGCATAGGTGCCGTTTTGTATTTGGATTTGTGGAAAGAGTACAATCAAGATTTATAAATTGCGATTAGATGGCCAAAGAGTGGCGCATGGGATTTGAATTGTATCATGGCAGTTGAAAAGAAATGTTGGGAAAAGAAAGCAAGACCCTCGATGTTAGAAAGTATCGAACTATGGCGAAAGGAAGCACATCAAAGGGAACAGAAAGAGCAAAGAAAAGTAGAGAAAGCAAATAGAATGTCAGAAGAAAGTAAGATGAGAAAGTTACGAGAACAGAATGCGGATATTAATTTTGAACAAATAAAGAGGGAGGCCTCGGCCTCCATGACAGGAATGTATCCCGTCCTTTCACAAAAGACAGAGTCCGATGATAACCCTAGTATTCCCACAGCACCCCCATGTCCTAAAAATCCTTCTGCTCCCAAAGACTTCATTACCACCTACTTAATGGAACCTCCTCCTGCTTATACCAATCAAATAACGGCCAGGCGAATAGTCACCTAGACCGAAACCATCTCTGACACCTCAAGCAGGGATCCACCCATGTTAGAATGTTATTACGACCCGACCCAAGGGGAAGGTTCACAAATAGATATCTCCCTTCGTCTGCGAGAAGCCCTAGAAGGTATACGAGAGGTACCGAATGTTGCAAATTGCCTAAACAAAATTTACGAGACTCTCCGAATAGGAGAAAATTTAGAAACCCTACAGGAAGCTATTAAGAATAGACCCATAGCACATAGAAAATGCCTCTCACGATTCATGATCACCTGTTTTATCAGAATGATAGCTAGTGCAGGAAAAAGAGTTCCTGATGATTTATTACAACTAGATCAAGCAGTGGTTACAGGTAGTTATAATAAGATAAAAGAAATAGATCCTTTTATTCCACTCTTTACAAGCAAGGTTTCTGATTTCCACCGAAAAGACACCCCTACTCAAGAAATAGAGAACGAGAGTACAGATAGGGAAGAAGAAAATACTTTTCAAGGAGCAGTACGCTCCCATATCCCTCGTTCCCAGAATAGTGGACAAATAAGGATTAAAAATAAGAAATTGTCAACTCCTACAGATAGGTTGTTCCAAAGAACACAAGACGCTCTAGATGATTGGATGGACGACGAACCTCCACTCACTACCCAAGAAAAAGAACTAGCCCGATCAAGCACCCATTGGGTATCTCAATACTCTATCTATGGCCCTGATATAGTTGCTCAAATGTTCTTATCGATCCCTCTAACATCCCAAAGGCTAGCAAGCATCTATATGGTTCAACACCTCATTACGATGTACGAAGATACTGGTTGCCCGCCCAAAAAGTTACATTCTCTCTTACGAGATGGCTTAGAAGGGAGGTGGGTGGCCAGGGGACAAGAATTCCTTAATATCTTCCTTGACCTACGACAGCGATATGTGCAATACTTTTCAGACAGTTATGACGCAAATCCCCATCACTATCACCAAGGATAGTTCCCCCTCCGAGAAGTACATCCTGTTGTAGATTCTGGAGGAAAGCTACAAGAAACATTTGTCTACACACCCCTAACAAAAATAGAAATACTAGAAATGAAGAAAATGGTCCCTTCTCACGAAAAAGATCCTTCGGGTTTTCATAGGGAACTCAAGGATATTCTTCAAATGGGTTCCTTTACCTATAAAGATCTCAACATTCTCCTCAAAGTCCTACTACCTCAAGGGACATACAACAAACTAAAAGGAAAGGATTGGGAGGTAGAAGGGAAAAAGATAGTATGGACAGCTTTAGAGACAGAAGAAAGTACTCGGGCTGCTGGACAAGGCCTGGGACCTCTAGTCCTAGAACTCCCTCGCCTTCTCCCGAAAATACTCTACCAGTTGCTGACCACTAAGAAAGAAGATTGGGACGCTATCTCTGCATGCAAACAGAAACCAGATGAGGATATAGGGGACTACTATACCAGGTTAGAGAAATGTTTCCGCATCAACAGCGGCCTCTCCTCAGGTGGAGACGCCTATAGTCGATTATTTGTCTCCAAATTCATAGAAGATGCCTTGCCTACGATCAGAAACAGAGTACTGAAGGTAGAGAGTACTTGGCAAGCAAGTTCCCCTTCACAAGCACTTCAGATGCTCCAATATCACCAAAATAGGATTAGAGATGAACAAGAACAAGAAAAGACAAGAACGAAGGATACTAAAATGAAGGTATTGGTAGCACAGACTAATACAATCCAACAGACCCCTAAAGAAGCTCAAACGTCACAAGAAAAAGTTACTTGCAATTATTGCAAAAGGCTAGGTCACTTTGTGCATGACTGTCCAGTATTACAACATAATATTGCCACTGGGAAGACCCAACCCCGTAACTATCCCCCACGACCCTCTGTTCCCACATCAGCTCCTCCGACTGACGCTAAACCTGCCACCCAACTCTATCAGTACCCAGTGTCATCCTATCCTGAATTCCCCTCAATTTTATGAGACAGCTGGGAGGAACACGACAGTCGGCCACTGATCCCGGTCCCGGTCGACCAAAAGGGTCCCTATTCTATTCTATTCTATTCTATTCTATGGTTTTGGTAAAGGGAAAACAGCTGCCCCAGCGAAGAGGCGTCCCGGCGCTAGAGAAAGCCATAGACCCCAGCCTGAGCTAGGAAGTGAGGGAAAGAGGTGGACTAGAGAGAGGGGAACAGGTGAGTCTTAATGGCCTTTCGGAAGGTGGGAAGGCTTTCTACGGAGCGGATGTTTAGAGGCAGCGCGTTCCAAAGCTTGGCTCCCAAAACCCTAAAGAAGCGGCCGCCAATGCGGCAAAGCTTTGTGCGGGGAACGCTCAGAAGGTGCTGGCTAGAGGATCGCAGATCGCGTCGTGGAACATAAGGAGTGAGGAGAGGTCGTAGCAGTATAGGGCTTCCGAGTTTAAGGATTTTGAAGGTCATAATGAGGGTTTTGAACTGGATTCTGGAGTCGACGGGTAGCCAGTGCAGTTTGCGAATAGTGGCTCTAACCGAGCATCTGTGGGGAAGGCCGACTAAGGCTCTTGCCGCCGCGTTTTGCACGCGTTGCAGTCGTGCTATTTCTCCTTTGTTGGTACCCAGGAGGAGAACATTGGCGTAGTCCAAGCGAGAGAGGATTGTCGCTTGGATGATAAGTTGGCGGACCTTAGCGTCGAAAAAGCCAAGTATGGGGCTGAGACTCCTCAGCAAGCCAACACAGGTGGCAGCCACTTTCTTGGTGTGGGTCTGATAGCTAAGTGAGGCATCCATCCTATGTAAACGCTAACCTCTTAGGTAAGGAAACAAAATTACTAATAGACACCGGGGCCAGTAGGACGACAGTACAGCACAACGAAGTTCCCAAGGTACCCCTCTCTGGCTCAAATAGTATTTCCTTGGGTTTCTCAGGTACACCAGTCATCAATACAGTTTCTGAACCAGTATCACTTCAAGTTGGTCCTCTTACAACATCCACTGATTTGGTACTTACTAAGTCATGTCCCGAAAACTTACTTGGCATCCAGACGTTAAAGGAACTAGGTGCCGTGATATGCTGTTCCCCAGAAGGAATACGACTATTCCTCCGAGATTTCAAAGGTCATTTCACCACACGAGAATTAGACATCAGACTAAGAGACATTTCTGCTACATTATGGGCAACAGATCCGACTGACGTAGGGTTCATGGACATTACACCACACATGGTCACATTGAAAGAAGGTGTTGTCCTACCTCGTGTCCGACAATATAAGTTACCTCCAGATGCAGAACAAGCCCTCATCCATATTATCGATGACTTAATACAGAAAGGAGTAGTCAGAGAAGTACCTTCCAACATATGTAATTCACCAGTCTGACCAGTAAGAAAGAAAACAGATGACGGTGCACCACCAGTTTACCGACTAGTGGTCGACCTACGTGAATTAAACAAGTGTGTGGTACCACAATACCCTGTGGTCTCTGACATCAGTACTCTGCTAACAGCTATAGATCCTGAAGCCACACATTTTACTGTAATCGACCTGAAGAACGCTTTCTTTAGTGTACCCATACACCAAGACAGTCAGTACCTATTCGGATTCTCACTACAAGGTTGTAGCTTCTGTTTCACAAGAGCTCCTCAAGGGTACACAGAAAGTCCCAGTATCTACAGTCAGGCACTTAAAAGACAGTTAGATGACATTGTTATGCCCTCAAATACAACATTGTTACAATATGTCGATGACCTACTGATCACCGCACGCTCTGAACCAGAATGTGAACAAGCATCACGGATTGTCCTAATGTTCCTTGCACAACATGGCCACAAGGTGTCACCCTCGCAATTACAATTGTGTTTACAGCAGGTAGCCTACCTAGGACACCTAGGGCACTCACACCTGAAAGAATTCAACTCATTTTTAACATTCCTGTCCCTAAGACACAGAAAGAAGTCCGTGCCGTTATTGGCCTCACGTCCTACTGTAGACAGTGGATTCCTCAATTTGCATACTTGGCCAAACCCCTGATACAGCTAACGACCACGACCTCTTCCCCATTGTCATGGGCACCTGATCATACTTTTGCTTTCGAAACTCTTAAACAAGCATTATGTTCTGCACCAGTCCTAGCTACACCCGATTATGCCAAACCTTTTGTCCTCTTTGTCACAGAACGGGAAGGTACAGCCTTGTCAGTGCTCACACAAACACAGGCCAACAAACATCATCCCTGTGCTTATTTTTCTAGCACTCTTGACCCTGTTGCACAAGGTTTGCCTGCCTGTTTGAAATCTGTCGCAGCCACAGCTCTAGCAATACAACAAAGTGATTCCATAGTACTAGGACACTCTCTCGAAGTACAAGTTCCACATGCAGTAGAACTACTCTTGAATAGGACCCAGACACAACACTTGACCATAGCCCGCCTCACATGTTACGAAGTCACTCTGTTTCAACCCCACATCATCATCAAAAGATGCAATATCCTCAACCCAGCTACATTACTGCCTACTATTCCAGTTGACAATCAGATTCACGACTGCTTAGAGGTAGTCGAACTAGTCACAAAGCCCCGGTCTGATCTTACAGATGTCCCTCTAAGTACACCAGAACACACACTGTTTGTAGACGGTTCCTGTATGCGCCTCCAATCAGGCGAACTTTCAGCAGCCTACGCTGTCACTACAGAAAACACAGTCCTCTTAGCAGCTAGGATATCCGTACATTCAGCACAGGCAGCAGAGCTAATATCTCTCACACAAGCATGTGAGTGGTCTAAAGGAAAACGAGTCAACATCTACACCGATTCACGGTACGCATTCGGGGTTGTCCACAATTTTGGCATTTTGTGGAGAGAGAGAGGGTTCCTAACCTCTCATGGAACAAAGATCCAACATGGAGATCTTATCCTCCAGCTACTAGAAGCAGTACACAGACCCACAGAAGTAGCTATACTAAAATGCAAAGCACATACCAAAGTCATAGACTCTATCACTAGAGGCAATGCTCTGGCGGACGCCACAGCTAAACATGCTGCTCAGACAGGAACACTAAGCACTGAAAACATCACTAGAACTATCTGTCCAGTTATCAATCCCACCAAAGATGTAGTAGACATCCAAAACCAAGCCACAGAGACCGAAAAGAGAAAATGGGAGGAAGAGGGAGGTACACACACAGATCAAGGTTGGGTAACAAAAGACAAGTCCAAACGGTTTCTCCCTGACATAATGGTTCCCGTAATGATAGAAACTGCCCATGGTCCTGCCCACCTAGGAGAAAAAGGAATGTTAAACAGTCTGAATTTAATATGGCACAACAAGCATCTGCGTGCAGCAGCCAAACAAAAAGAACAAACCTGTATGATTTGCTGTCAGTTCAATCCCGGGAAAAGTGTATCAGTTGAACAAGGAGGGTTCCATCCTCCAGATCACCCCTTTGAAGTCCTCCAAATGGATTATATCCAAATGGAAAGATGTTGAGGATACAAGTATGTCCTCGTAGTAGTCTGTACCTTAACCCGATGGACTGAAGCTTACCCTGTCCCAGACTATGGTGCCCAAATGACAGCTAAACAATTGGTTAGAGAATTTTTCCCAAGATATGGGTTGCCCATAGTCATCTACTCTGACAATGGACAACCTTTCTCCTCTAAATTGATGGAAGCGGTTTCCCTACTGTTAGGTTACACCTGGAAATTCCATTGTGTTAGACATCCCCAAGCAGCAGGCCTGGTGGAGCGGCACAACCAGACATTAAAAACCAAATTGGCAAAAATATGTGCTGAAAAGCAAATAGACTAGGTGACAGCTCTTCCAGTTGCCCTGTTTTACATGCGAATGGTGGCACATTCTCGGACGGACCTGTCGCCCTATGAGATCACATATGGGAGACCTCCAAATATCTGGGGTGTTCCATCTCCTAAAAAGCTAACTGATATTGATGCAAATGTACTGACAGATTACTTGGCTTCTTTGATGTCTGCACTACGTTCTTGCCGTTTACAGGTGGCTGCAGCTTTTCCAGATAAGACCACGCCCGACGAGCACTCCCTTCAACCTGGCTAATGGGTGCTCGTCAGAAATTTTGACCGAACCAGCCCTCTGGAAAGAAGGTGGACGTCTCCCAAGCTGGTGCTGCTCACAACGAGGACCGCAGTCAAAGTCGAAGGACGAAAAGGATGGCTCCATGTAAGCCACTGCAAGCCTTTCCATGGACCAATTCCTTCGGACACTGTTGCTGATCCCGAGACCAGAGACACTAAACCATCAGACTTTAAAGACACTGAAACAACAGACTTTATTTCACCCCTTCCAGAACTTTTGCCCAAAGAAGAGTACATATCGCGGCTGCGATCTTATCCAAAACAGACTTGAGACTTTGTGCCTGACCTCGACCTACCAGTGGCTAATTAAGCCCAAGACGGACGCTTGGTGAAGCGGTTGCTGGGGAGTGTCCGGTCACTGGCGCATACTTTACTCAGACTAAGCAGCCGAAATCATGAAGACAAAGACTCACTGCGCAAAACTATCACAGAACAAAGTTCCCGTTTTCCTTTCTATCATGATTCTTATTTTCTGCATCATGGCTTGTCTAGGTTGGTTCCTTCATCTATCCTTCCCACTTTCTTCCCCTACACTTTTGAACAACACTGCTATGCATTCCCATGTAGATCTTCCCCCGCATCTCGAAAGTAGGAGAAAAGAATTCTTCAATAATACATTCATCTCCACACTCCATCAACACCAACTAGTTATTAACAAAACCAACTGTTGGGTCTGCGGCTTAATGCCACACTCCGTACACGGAGGTATGCCTTTTATCCCTCTCCCTTTCGGCTATGCTGGATCTACCTATGCTCTCTCTATGATATTCTCCGCCTCTGTTAGAAGCATCCCTGAAACCAAGACCAAGAACACTAGTACCTGGAACGAGATAAAAACAAAGACTGTGCGCGCTGTTGAAAAGATGGTAGATTTCACCGCAACATGGGGACGAGCAGATAATAGTGAAAACACCAGTTATTCCCTCTTTAACAACACTACCTCCTTTAGAGAAACATTCTCAATTCAGAAGAGACAGACAGAGCAGGGAGGATGGGCTGTGCCTCATAAGGGGCTGTTTTGTGTAAGAAGTAAGGGCAAGGGTCAGAAGATGGGAGACAGTGAGTGTAATAAAACGTACACCCTACCTGACTTAAACTTCCCAACAATGACCACCGCCCCCAACACTTATTTTATTTGTGGACCTCACGCACGTACGTGGCTACCTCAAGGCTGGTCCGGGAAATGCTGCATTGCATTTCTCCTCCCCCCTACCTACACCACCCCAGCAGATTATCATCTAAGTGATCCTCGGACCGTGATTAATAGACGGCGAAGGGGGGTCATGGATGCTGAAGACACAGTGGATCAGGAGGCTGGCGATTTTTTCAAAGGAATCATCCCTTTCTGGGGGCCATGATCAATAGCCGCCACATAAGACAACTAACTCGTGCAGTTCAGGGAACCATAAACGAGACCTCTGGTGCGTTAAGCAACATCACGGCTGAGATGGCTTCCGATAGACTCATGACGTTACAGAACCGTATGGTCCTAGATATCATATTAGCGGACCGTGGTGGCGTATGTGAACCGATCAGATCCAGCTGCTGTCTATACATTCCAAATAATGCTCCCTCTGTATATTCTACCATTTCCCGCCTTCATGTACTTTCAAAGAAACTAGACGCGGACACTGATGTCTGGTCCCTGACGGGATGGCTCTGGGGCCTCCTGTCCTCATGGGGGTGGAAGATCCTTACAATAATAAGTCTTGCTCTAGCCATTCTCTTCACCTGTTGCCTCTGTATTCAGTGTGGCCCAGCTCTATGCAGTTTCTGCATCAATGCCTCCATTCCCAAACCCCAGTCCAGAAAGAAAGAAAAGGAAAGAATCATGTTACAAGAGCAAGTAGACGGCCTAATGAGTATAGAAGTAGACTAAGAAAAAGAATTTTGAAGAATACATTATGGGACAAGGAGGAAATGTGGAAAAAGATTATTTTTCGTAGTTTATGTCCCATCATACACCCTCACAGTCACACCCCCGAGCCCACCATGTCGGAAAACGAGCAAACGAGAACATGAGCAGACCCGATCACACGCACACAAAGTTGCACATGCACTCTCCTTCCTCTAAAACTCAAAGGTACATTCTTATGGTTAGGGCGATTCCGAGAAACAGCTTCCTCACTCAAACTGTACATTCCTATGGTTAAGCCGATTCCGAGAACGAGACCCTCCATTTGTAACCATTTCCCTATAATCGGGCCGATTCCGAGAAATAGGCCCGTTCTGCTAAACCACGACAACCAATTCCGAGAAGAAGAGACCCCGTTTGCTGAAAGACATGACACCAGACATCCTGTCAATGACCAGCTCTCCTTTTTCTCTTTTCTCTCTCTCACTCTTATCTAAGGAACCAGCCTAGGGTTATTTCTCAATACTCTGCTTCTGCCGTGACTTCCTCATGATTAAAGACACAGTCACGCTTCTTCCTGTCATGACTTCTGTATGATTTTGACACAGTAACACTACTATGATTTCTGTAAAATTGTGACACAGCTATCCGAGTTTTACTGACTTCTGTATTGTTGCAAACACAGCTATCCGAGTTTTGCTCAATGGAAGCTCCTTCCCCTTGTCTGTGTATAAATACCATGTCCTCTTTGATGAAAGTTAGAGATTCTTCCGATCCTCCTCAGGTGACGGAGCTCTCCCTAACTTGAGTTACTGAATAAAGACCCTTTATTTGAACCACCACGGACTCTGCTCTTGATACTTGACCTTATTGATATTATAAAAATTCCGATCAAGGTAAATTACTAAAATATTTACCATAGCATAAGAATGGGAGCAGTGCCAACGCACTCAGATTATCCTGACTGAAAGTTATGAAACGAAACTCTGGACCCTTCGACATCCTACTCGACGTAGAAGACTGAAGAATCTCCCATGTGGTCAAGGAGTGACCACCCTGTGCAAACAGGCACCATCCAGCACCTCAATGTTTGCTTTGTTGCAGTTCCCACCGGAACTCGAGCGACAGAGATCGACAAGACCCAGCGTGCCTGCCTTCTAACAGCCCGATCCACAGTCCCAGCAGAGCTGAGACCCGTGGAGGCGACCTGAAGCGTGGGGACGGCCATCTTGGAAAGACCACGAGGCGCTGACCGTGCAGCTCCCGAGGCACCCTCGAAGCTGTGCATTGGGGTTTGAGAAGCCCCAGCCCTGATCCACTCTTGCACCGAAGCTCAACCCTCTACACTCACCGAGTGCTGCGTGGGGCCCTTCTGCATCTTTTGGCTCAACGCGTTGGTCCGGTCGCTTGCCCGTTGGCTAGCGGCCCCAGTACTGATGAACCTTTGAATTTGACCTGCCAGTCCGGTAGCTCTGAACTCGCTCCCCTGAAAAGGAGCACCAGCTCTGACCTTCCTGGTCCGAGTAAGAAGCGATCTTCGTATCCTGCGTGGGTTGCGCTTGCCAAGGTTTGTTTGCTCCAATCAGGAAGCCGACACCGCCGACAGCAAGAGCCTGTGTGGAACAGCTCGTGATCCACTCCTGGACATCCTCGGTGCCCCAGAGTCCACGTGGCAGCGGAGACAAGGTTCTCGACAACCACCTGATTGCGCCCGACATTGCCAGGTTCCACCCTGGTCACTGCTGAGTGACCCAGACTCTGTCCCCTCTGCTTTCAGGTTCCCTTCAGCTTCGATCCACCCTTGGATTGCACCGGACACTTCTCTTCTGGCTGCCTGCAGCATCTTCATCTCCAGGCTCCATAGATCTACATGACGAAAGCTTTCACTACTTTGCATCTGCGCACCAGCTTCCTGTGGGTGAGGTAACTCGTGAGCGCCGGTGCTCCTGTACTGGTATACACCTCTAGTGTCTAAGTCTAAAGTTTTGTCCTTCTAGGTCAGTCGGAAGACTCTTAAAACAGTAACTTTGTAACTTTTACGCACCATTGACTTTGCATTGGTGCATGTGTGTGCTTTAAGCGTGCACCCGAATCCCGCGGGCTTTTCCCGACTTCAGCATTGCTAGTCCCGATTGATCCCAGCGATTCCCCAGGCCCTAGGCCTGACCACTGTTTGATTAGTGATACTTATACCACTTTTTTAATATATGGTTTGAGTGGCCCCTGGGCCTCATCCATAATTGTGCAACTTTTATATGTTTAACTGTGCTTTTGTTTAAACGCTTGTGCTGTGGTTCTGAAATTCTGGACCCTGCTATAATATGGTACCGAGGCCCAACACTCGTGTCACAAAATATCATCGTACCATGACGAATTTGGTATCGGCAGACCGGTAATGATTAGGATATTATCACTATGCATTTGCATCATGATTGAGGGATGCTATCCCCCTTAAATCATGGTTTCCGTCTCGAACCCTCAGACTCCATTTTGTGAACGGCATCCATCTTGTGGCTTGGAATCATATAGTCAATTGATTAAAGCTGAGTTTGATCTGAAAGGACACGTCCACCTTAGTTGACTTCCCCATGACCTGGCCGAACTGACTCCACTGCCTCCAGCCAAACCTGTTCGGGCAGTCCCTCGCCCAGTGGCCGAGTAAGATAGCATCGAGGCACAACATGCCATAAACCATTCACTACATACAAACCACGTTATCCACACACATACACCTGTCCCTGTTTCTTGTTTATGGCCGGTTTTACGATGAGGAGGTGCCCGATTTTATTGAGGTTTCGTCGATATCTGACGGTAGTTCTGGACCGAGCTGGGTCATCCGTCACAAACTGGACATCTAAAATGTGGGTTGGCCATCATGACTTTGCTTTTTATTATTATAGAAATATGTATATGACCGTATTGTAAACCGAAGAATTCTCGCCTGCAGCTGTTATTTTTGTATAAAAGGAGAAGGCTGGCTCTGTAAAAACGAACAGTCTCCTGAGAATCTACATCCTGTGCTGTTGTACTTCTAGGACACTTGTTACTTGGTTGCAGCCAATAAAACTCGATCTCTGACTTCACCTAGAAGACTCTGTGTTTCTGTGGTCCGGAACAGGGAGAACTCAGAGGTCTTCGGGTGTTATCCCCTGGCACCACCAGGTTCCTAAAAACCCGGCACCTCAGTTGGCGCCCAACTCGGGGCTGTATCAAGTGGTGACGGTCCAAGCCAGATGTTCGTGAGGAGCTTCGTGTGAAAATTCCAGAGGACGGGCAGCCACTTCAGCGACCCATGTATGTCGACGTGGTTCCGAAGGTCTTTGCTGCGAGGTTCCCCGCGTCCCGACGGCTACGAAGGACTGCTGCCCTGACTATCGCCCTGTTTTGGACCCAGTGATCCTTGGTAGAGCGAAACGATAGACGAGTCTTCTAGTGACGTCATCGATCTTCCATACTTCAGTTAAGTATAAGTGGAGCGTCTCCCAGTCCTTAGTTTGATTCTTAGTTTTGGTATCCTTGAGATACACCTTGTTTGGAACTTGCAAGCGCCAAAACCAAGGGACTCGTGTATTCACGAGAATATCGTATTCGATAATCCTTTGAAGTTTGAAGCTAGACTAGTGAGCGAAGATGCCTGGTTTAGCAGACTTGGAAACTTGTTTTGTCTTGGTTGTAGTAAGGACTCCCGATTAGAGGATTCGTGTCTGGTTCCTCCGATCGGAACTCCAACATATGAGCTCTATATAAAGCATGGAGTAGGCCCTATCACATATAATGAAGTGTGGATAAAATACACCAGGAAGGATGATGTTTTAAACTGGCCCCAATATGGTAGCTTTGACGCAGAAATTTTAGATAATCTCGAGGTCAAACTGTTTAAGAAGAAAGCCCGGCCGGCGATGTTTGACTCTTTTCGCCTATGGCGCAAAGAAGCCAAACAGAAAGAAATGAAATTAGCAAAGAAAAATAAAAGAGGTATGTCAATGGTGCAAGCCGCCGTTGCATACAGGGATAATGAGGAAGAGCAAGACAGTGAACAAATGCTCAGAAGCAAGAAGTTAGCAATAGATAAATGCTGTCCAATGTTGCCACATGAAGGACAAGGTTCAAAAGAGACATCAGAGAAGGATCCATTAATGTCCCATTTACTGAGTTCGCCACCCCCATATGCACCAAGTGCTACTGCACCCCCGAAGCGCTTTGTTATACCGCGCCCCGGTGCACAAACTCCAGTTCTTACACAAACACCAGCTCCTCTTCAGCTGGTTCCTACTTCTCCGGCGCAGCCCTCTCGAGGGTCGCCGCCTTTGCTACATACTCCGTCTGCTGTTTCTACTACTTTGCCTACTGCACCAACTGTTTATCATGATACTACTTCTGCCACTGCCTCGACTTCCTCTGCCACTGCCTCGACTTCCTCTTTACATCAGCCTGTCTTTTCTGGCACATCTGCCTCTCCGCAAGCTTCTCCTTCTGTTCGACAGAGAGTGGCAAGTACTGTCGCTGGTCTATTTTCACCTTTCTTTGGGTCGCCTAAGACGACCCCTAAAACAGGACGTAGACAATTGCGTAGTCAACTGCCTGATTATGAGGAAAGAGTAGTGCTGAATGAGTTAGCACGTAAATGGGTTACTGATACTGTAAAGTATGATGTTCAGTCTGTTATGGAAGTCTTCCGTCAGTGGGATGCACCCACTCAGAGATATGTATTCGAAGAGATGTGTGTATATCTCTGCGAAGATTTGCAAGATAATGATCCAAAATGCAAAATGCAGGAATTATTCCGTATGCGATTCAAGTTCTATGAAGGCATGATTGTAGGTGCCGATGTTGAACGAGCAATAGATTTATTGTTATCTTATAGGAGTAAGGGAAACGTCTCTAGATCACTGTATGAGGACGACATGCCAGGTAGGAAAAAGGCGCGACAGTACCCCATGAGAGAGGTTCCTCCAGTTTGGAGGGAAGGTGATGCGAATGCGAATCCAGCAATTCTGCCACATTTCCAACGTGTATGGGTACATGTCCCCTGGAAAAGATCTGAAGTTTTAGCACTTAAGCAGACATTGCCTGATCCCTGTAAAAATCCTGCAGGGTATTATAAGGAGTAATCACAGACTGCCAGCTCATGTATAATGAATTTAGCAGATGTAGACATGTTGTTTGGGAATGTTGTTCCACAGCCTTTATGGAGTAAGATTCGTCATACAGATCATGACCAAGAATTAGGTGACACATGGGCTAATATCACTGTTGCTGATGCTAGACAAGTTGGTGGCTCCAAGCCTGAGCCTTTAGTAGCTGAACTTCCTGGTAGGATTATCACATATATGAAGACTTTAATGCCTGAATTACGTGTGAATTGGGACAAGTTATCTGCATGCAAGCAGAAGAAAGATGAGAATGTGTCTGACTTTTTCACAAGATTTGAAGAGACTTTCGTCGATCATAGTGGTCAGGATATGGCTACCGAGGGTGGCCAAAGATTGTTTGTAGACAAAGTTGTGCATAATCTGCTTCCTGAACTGTGTAATAAATTGAAAGATTCAGAGAGTGCTTGGGCTGTTTCCACGTCAGCGCAGATTTTAGCCACAGCCCAGTACTACGAAAATAGGTGCAAAGACGAGCGAGATAAAGCAGATAAAAAGACTAAAGATTTGAAAACTAAAGTACTTCTCCAGCAAGTCTATCCGCCTCGCACTACTAGTCAGCCTGATTATCAGCAACCTCAGCAGTATTCGAGAAACCCACAAAGAAATGAGTCCTCTCAACAGCGTTTACCATATGGTCCCAATCAGTGTGCATATTGCAAGGAAGAGTGTCATTTCAAGAATAGCTGTCCAGATTTATCGCGACGTTTGAATGGTGTTTCTGGTGCAAGAGGTAGAGGTGTTCAACAGGCTCCTAGGGGTAGGGGCCGTGGAAATGTCCCCCAAAATGCTCGTCCTTTTCCGCCTCAGAATTCTATGAACAGCTTTGACCAACAGAATAATGCGTCTTCTAGGTCAGCTCAGTACTATGCTGATGACTACTATGCAGAAAACGAGATTGAGGGTAATGATTGCTAGGACAGCCATGGCCAAAGAGAGGGAGTTGTTTCAGTTCCAGTAGATCAGAATGGACCTTATGTTGAGGTGATTACATCAGGAGTGTCAGAACCTTTTCTGCTGGATACTGGTGCTACAAAAAGTTCTATTATGCACTCAAAACTTCCTGACGCACCTTTGTCTGGCGAAATGAATGTTTCAGTAGGTTTTTCTGGCGCCCCTGTTAGAAACCCGATTTCTAGTCCTATGCCCCTTTCTGTTGGGCCATGTGAATTGGAAGCACCCCTCATTCTTACAACAGGTTGTGGCGAAAACTTGTTAGGTTTGGATTTGTTAAAGAGATTATATGCGACTTTGTACTGTTCTCCTTCGGGAGTACAACTTACTCTAGGTAAGAAAGTGATTTCCCCAATGTATTTGTCAAAGGAGAATATTCCAACTGAATTGTCATCTCTTCCAGACATACTTTGGGCTACTGGTTCCAACGACGTGGGTCTTTTGGAGATAGCGCCATATGTCATAACTTTGAGAGCCAATGTTAGGTTGCCACGTACTCCCCAATACAAGATCTCTAGCGAATGTGAAAAGGCGTTGTTAGCGATCGTTTGCGATTTGATTGAAAAAGATGTCATTGAAGAGACAACAGGCAACATTTGTAACAGTCCTATTTTGCCAGTCTTGAAACGTACTGATCCGTCTCAGCCACCTGTGTACAGATTTGTGATTGATCTCAGAGAAGTAAATAAGATTGTTGTGCCACAGTTTCCAGTTGTCCCCGACATTACTGCCCTATTGACTATGGTTCCAGCTTCAGCCACTTGGTTCTCGGTGATTGATTTGAAGAACGCTTTCTTCAGCATCCCGATTGCTGAGGAGAGCAGAGATATTTTTGGCTTCAATTTAGGAGGACGAAGCTTATGCTTCAAACGCGCTCCTCAGGGCTACTGTGAAAGTCCATCTATATTCAGTCAGGCTCTGAAATCACAACTTGACACGATTGTTCTACCTGATGGTGCAACACTTATTCAGTATGTAGACGATTTGTTAGTCGCTGCAGATACTGAGAAGATTTGCAAGCAAGCCACATTGTCATTGTTGTGTCATTTATGTAACATGAAGCACAAAGTCTCTCTTTCAAAATTGCAATTTTGTCGACAAGAAGTGACCTACTTAGGTCACATCTTATCGAAGGAGGGAAGGAAGCTGACCCCAGAGAGAATACAGGCAATTGCAAGATTAAGTGTCCCAAGGACACAGAGAGAAGTGCGTGCTTTCTTGGGCATTACATCCTATTGCAGACAATGGATACCAAACTTCTCACTGTTGGCTAAACCTTTGCTGGCACTAATCTGTAAAGATACACCCAATCCTGTGCCTTGGTCTGAAGATTGTCAGAAGAGTTTCCACGAGTTGCGTGATGCATTGTGTTCAGCTCCTGTGTTGGGTAACCCCGACTACAGTAAACCTTTCACATTATACGTCCATGAGAAGGAAGGTTGCGCATTATCAGTCCTGACACAATCTTTTGGGGACAAACAGCGTCCATGCGCGTACTTTTCCGTGACTCTAGATCCTGTCGCTAAGGCATTACCAAGTTGCTTGAGGGCCACTGCTGCAGCAGCTGTCTGTATTCGACAGTCTGCTGGATTAGTAATGAATAATACACTGATCGTTAGGGTCCCACATAGAGTAGACATTTGGCTAAACAGAACGAGGACACAGCACTTAACTAGTGCTCGACTGTCGAGTTATGAGCTGACACTGTTAGCGAGTCACATACACATAAAGAGGTGCGATACACTCAACCCCGCCATGTTATTGCCAATTCCAGCAGAGACAGATGAGGTTGAACGACATGATTGCTGTTTTAGGACAGAAGAAGAGACAAAAGGGAGAGTAGACTTGCAGGATACTCCCCTTCCTGAATGTAATGATGCTTTATGGGTTGATGGTTCATGCTTCAAGTTGCCAAATGGTGATACGACTGCAACATATGCTGTGACAACATTGCACACGATTGTAGAAACTGCACGTATCCCACACAATTCTGTGCAAGCAGCAGAGTTAATTGCACTTACAAGAGCATGTGTGTTGGCAAAAGGAAAACGAGTGAATGTATATACAGATAGCCAGTACGCCTTTGGCGTGGCTCATAGTTTTAGACAATTGTGGCGTGAACGTGGGTTCCTGACGTCGCATGGTGCAAAGATACAGCATGGTCAGCTAGTTAACGAGCTTCTCGAGTCACTAACCTTGCCACTACAAGTTGCGATCGTGAAATGCAGTGCACACAGAAAGATTCAAGATGATGTTGGTCGTGGGAATGCATTTGCAGATGAAGTTGAGAAAGAGACTGCAAGGAACACAATGAGTCGAATGTATGTTGTGGGTCCTGCGAGATGGATTGCTGATGTGGGTATGTGTAAGGACACTATTGAAAGTGTAAGGTCTATACAGTCCGAGGCCACTGAGAAAGAGGTGAATGAATGGAGGGAAAGCAAGGGTAGATTGGATGCGAATGGTTGTTGGGTCGAATTGTGAGAGCATCAAAGATGGCTGTTACCCGACGCATATGTACTTGCAGTGGTGACAATGGCTCACGGGATGGCTCATATCAGCGTGAAAGGAATCTGTAAGTTGTTGGCCCCAGTATGGCAGAATAGTGGCATCCCAAAATGTGCAGAGAACTTGGTTAAGAACTGTATGGTGTGTCTGAAGTACAATCCCGGTAGGGGAACTCCAACTCCAGCTGGTCATTTTGCGCCTCCAACGTATCCGTTCGAGGTTTTACAGCTCGATTTCATCCACATGGAAAGGTGCAACAACCTGAAATACGTGCTTGTTGTTGTTTGCGCTTTCTCCAGGTGGGTGGAAGCGTATCCCCTTAAGGACAATACTGCTTTGTCCACAGCCAAAACCCTTGTCAAAGAATTCTTCCCTAGATTTGGTATGCCTAGAATTATCTGGAGTGATAATGGAAGTGAATTCGGGGGACGAGTGATGAAGAGAGTGTGTGAGTGTCTAGGCATACACCAGAAATTCCACGCTGCAAATCACCCCCAATCAGCTGGATTAGTAGAGTGCTACAACGGCACCCTAAAACTCAAACTGGCCAAGATCCAAGCCGACACAGGTCTTAAATGGCCTGACGCCCTGCCTTTAGCACTCCTATCTACCAGAACGACTGTCCATTCTAGACTGGGATTTAGCCCGCACGAGATAGTGTTCGGCCGCCCAGCTAACATATGGGAAGTGCCAAGGCCCAAGAAACTCAGCGAAATAGAGCACCCTGTACTGCTTGACTATTTGCACGAATTGACAACTAAATTGCGTGTTTTACACCAACAGGTCCACGGCTCCTCTCCGCCAGCATCTGATGATCCAGGCCACGCTATTGAACCTGGCTCCTGGGTCCTAGTGCGGAACTTCCAGCGGACTAAGAACGAGGAGCCTCGTTGGACCGGACCCTTTCAAGTCCTACTGACTACCCGCTCTGCAGTACGTGTCCACGGCAAGAAGAATTGGGTACACGGCGCCCATTGCAAACGGGTCCCGCTGCCCCTTCCATATGACCGGCAAGTCCAGGAGGGAATTGCTGACTCTGAAACCGAGTCCGTGCCTCGCTTTGTACCCTTCAGTGATGCACGATTGAAAGGAACTGGTACAGATAAGGAGAGTGATCATATTCTGCGAGGATTTATGCCACTGTCAATGCAGTTGGACACTACAGAACCTGAAACTTTGTTTCAAGACCACACCATACCTGGGAAACAACGGTATAATCTGAGGCCAAGAAAAACGAACTAATAAAAGTAAACTAATAAGACTTTTCTTTCCCCCAGGAACTATTTTTGACTTTGCAGCTCTCTCGCCCAGGGAACTTGCTCATTTTTGATTTTCGAACCGCCATCCGGTTCTGCTGCTAGGGTCGCGGTTGCCAGTCTTGGGAAGTGCAGCTGGAGACGTTTAGGTCGACCGTTCGGGTTGGTCTAAGGGAATTACCCTGGACTGAACAGAAGCACCCCTGAGCAGAATCAATCTCCCACCGCGGGCAGCAACTAGAGGATGGAGTTTTCAAGGGTAGAGAGACCTGCTAGATCTATGAACTTTGAAAAGAAAATATGCATTGTGATGGTGAGAAAACAATTTTTAGTAATATGCATTTTAATGTTGTGTAGCATAATGATGTTTTTGATTGGGTATGCTCTGTTCATTTTTCGAGTTCCATTCATACACAACACTCAGCCCACACCTCCTCCTACTATTTCCCCACACTCCTTTCACCCTCTACCCGAACATGAGTCTGCCAGAAGATTAGAATTTGTAAATAATTCATTCGTCCAACTCCTACACCAGCACCAATCCGTAATGAACACCACAAACTGTTGGGTATGTGGACTTATGCCACACACAACAGACAAGGGTATTCCGTATTTTGTCCTGCCATTTAGTTATTATGGTTCGCTGTGGGCTTTCCAGACCATGTTCCTGTTTGCCCTCGAACCATATGTTCCAGGGAAAAATTCAAGCAACAAGGCACTAGTGGCAGGAATCAGAAATATGAGTAGAGATATCGACACGGTTAGAACGAATCCCAAAGATGAGCTTATACCATACAGTCGATGGAATATAACTAAGTATGGAATTTCCTTGGCTGAGAGTCAGAAAGCAAAGAAATCCTCCCCAATCTGGATAGTACCCCACCAAGGTCATCTATGTCTGCAGGGAAATGGCAACAACCTTCGAGCCCAGTTAGGGAAGAGTGTCTGTACTGAGACTTATGTTTTCTCATCTCAGACCTCCCCTTCATTCCTAGCGGCTAAGGGTACCTACTTCGTCTGCCACGACAGGGCGTATACATGGTTGCCCCCTGATTTTTCGGGCACATGTTTTGTCTCGTTTCTGCTGCCACCCACTTACACGGCCGAGGCAGACTACCATCGGACAAGGACAGTTAGGGGAGTCGTGAGTAAAGACGACAATGCGGAGCAGGAGTTTGGAGACTTCGCAAAGGGTTTTCTGCCCTTTTGGGGGCCCATGGTGAACAGCAGGAACATTCGCCAATTGACGAGGGTAGTTGAATCCGCCGTGATCTAAACGGCCGGTGCCCTTAGTAACTTGACTGCTGAGCTCCAGTCGGACCGACTTATGACTCTTCAGAACAGGGTTGCCCTAGATGTCATACTTGCAGACCGTGGCGGGGTATGCAGAGTGATCCAATCCAGTTGCTTCATTTTCATCCCTGATAATGCTCCGACAGTGTACCAGGCCATCTCCAAACTGCACAAGATCTCTGATTCCATTCACATGGAAAAAGGGGACTGGTCCTTGCTAGGGTGGTTCTGGGAACTGATATCTGCCTGGGGATGGAAAATTCTGATATTCATTGGGATGATCTTAGCCATTCTGTTACTGTTCTGCCTGTTTGTGCAGTGCGCTCCTGCAATATGTGGCCTCTGTGCTACATCATGTGTTAGGAAGCCTGTGTCAAGGGACGAATTGAGCAACAGGATGATGCTACAGCAGCATCTCCGTGACTTCATGAACACAGATTTGGACTCAGATTAGCATGAGTTATTGCCTATATAAGGGCAAAAGGAGGGTCTGTGGTTCTGAAATTCTGGACCCTGCTATAATATGGTACCGAGGCCCAACACTCGTGTCACAAAATATCATCGTACAATGACGAATTTGGTATCGGCAGACCGGTAATGATTAGGACATTATCACTATGCATTTGTGTCATGATTGAGTGATGCTATCACCCTTAAATCATGGTTTCCGTCTCGAACCCTCAGACTCCATTTTGTGAACGGCATCCATCTTGTGGCTTGCCCTCATATAGTCAATTGATTAAAGCCGAGTTTGATCTGAAAGGACACGTCCACCTTAGTTGACTTCCCCATGACCTGGCCGAACTGACTCCACTGCCTCCAGCCAAACCTGTTCGGGCAGTCCCTCGCCCAGTGGCCGAGTAAGATAGCATCGAGGCACAACATGCCATAAACCATTCACTACATACAAACCACGTTATCCACACACATACACCTGTCCCTGTTTCTTGTTTATGGCCGGTTTTACGATGAGGAGGTGCCCGATTTTATGGAGGTTTCGTCGATATCTGACGGTAGTTCTGGACCGAGCTGGGTCATCCGTCACAAACTGGACATCTAAAATGTGGGTTGGCCGTCATGACTTTGCTTTTTATTATTATAGAAATATGTATATGACCGTATTGTAAACCGAAGAATTCTTGCCTGCAGCTGTTATTTTTGTATAAAAGGAGAAGGCTGGCTCTGTAAAAACGAACAGTCTCCTGAGAATCTACATCCCGTGCTGTTGTACTTCTAGGACACTTGTTACTTGGTTGCAGCCAATAAAACTCGATCTCTGACTTCACCTAGAAGACTCTGTGTTTCTGTGGTCCGGAACAGGGAGAACTCAGAGGTCTTCGGGTGTTATCCCCTGGCACCACCGGGTTCCTAAAAACCCGGCACCTCAGTGCCTCTAGTCTCATAAAGAATATAGAGGATTATTCTAGTAATAAATACATATATTTTTGTAATATAGAACTTGTGTGGTGTCCTTTAATTTGATATTACAGGATTGTGATTGGTAAAACAGCTTGCTTAACACGACCTCTTGAGTTAAGCCTTTAAGGCTGTTTAGTCCATGCTACCCTTATGATAGCTTGTCTATAAGGTTGACTTACAACCAGACACCATAAGGGATTGTTTGGACTGATACAAGGTGCCCCCAGAATTGGAGACATCATATATCAGGCAAACTTCTCACATGATTCAATTGGGCTCTTGAAGATTTCTTTGTCGTCTTTTATTCTTTCAAACTCCAATCCCCTTTAGCCAAGCCAACGTGTTTCGCCGAGGTTAGCAAACAAATTTCAAAGCTTTATTCGACTTTTAGTCATAAAAGCAAACCTCCTAACCATGATACAATAAATACTAAGCATGAGAATAATTCACTAAACACATATTAAACAACAAAAGTCGAATGCTGATAAATACTAAGAAATGTATACATACATTTTAAAAATTAATTGAGAAAAATTAAAAAACGAGCAAGTTTAGACAGGCAGTTCATAGTTCATATTAACCGGTAGGCTTTAAAGTACGTGATCTTATTACCCAAGCCCAGGCCAAGAATTTTGCTACGCCTATTGCTAATGGTGATGAGCAATCAGATACTAAAATTCTTAGGGCTTGTAAACAACAGCGAGTACCCATATTTTTGCAAATTGGTTTTAGCCACTTTCGACGGGGAATGACTACAAGGGGCAGGAAAAAAGCAGGTGCGCAATATCTTCTGTTTGATTTTTACAATGGTCGCAGTAAGCGTCCTGCGATGGGGACCAATGTTGTCTAAAAGCGTTCACTGGGAGTGTTCCCACACGGAATTGGAAGTATAGTTTCCTGTCAAATGGACGTTCAATTACATCCCAATATTTTTCATAAGATGGAAGTTGTTTAATGTCCAAAAAGCATGATGACAGGGTTGATTGCAAACCTTTACGATACACTGATACATATACCGACTCCCAATAAATATCCTTCAGTTGCTTTTTCGATGGAAATGAGGCAACATCCTTATTACCCCACAAGTGGTCAAGGCCCAACTTCACCAATGTACCCCGAAGTTCCTTTAGCCATGTAATGCAATGAAAGCGGTCACAATTCACAACATCAAAAAGAGCTGATACATAATGGCTTAGCTCTGGGGTTACCATTAAACGCCTCCAATACAGCAGAGGACGTAGGCGGGCAATGTCTTCGATATTTTTCCTACCTAGGTCCATCTTTAGTGGGATTATGGGGGTACTTTGTGGGGCCCTAACAAGCCCTCGCAGAAATTTATTTTCCGCCCGCCCCAAGTCTCCTAAGTTTGAAAAACCCCAGAGCTCAGACCCATATAAGCATGCACTCAATACTTTCATACTATAAACTTCGAGTGAACAATTTATAGGTCTTGTCAGAGATGTGTTATGTTTGATGGTGACTGCGCCTGCTAACTGACTAAATTTTAAAGATGCCATATTAATGTGTGATTTCCATTTCATGTCATGTTGTAGGATAATTCCTAGATAGGAGAAGGCATCTACTTTTTCAAGTGGTTCGCCCTTGTATTTTATCTCCCCCTTGAAAGCTGAATGGGAACTCAGGCACATGAATTTAGTTTTGCTGGTGTTTAGTTCCAGACCCCGGCTATCACAAAAATCTCCAAAGGCGTCAACCGCTTTCTGCAGTCCACTAGGCGTACGCGATAGTAAAAGCGTATCGTCCGCGAACATTAGTACGGGGACGTGTACACCTGCTATGATTGGAGCGTCATTTGGGGATTTATTTAAATACTCCACAATTCCATTTATATAGATTGAAAAAACCGTTGGGGCCAGGACACACCCTTGCCTCACCCCTCGTTCCACTGGGAAAGGGGCCGTCACTTCGCCCTGTTTGCCCCACCTTATTTTTGCAAAATAGTTTTCATGGAGGCGCACCAGCAAGGTAAGGAGTTCATGGCTTATTCCCACATCAGCCAGGGTTTCCCACAGTTTTTCTCTCGGGACCAGATCAAATGCGGCTTTTAAGTCCACAAAAACTGCATACAATGTGCTGTTTCGCAGCGTGACATTTCTCCAATAAACGGCTAAGAAGTAAAAAACTTGGTCAACACTACTAGTAAAGGGGCGAAATCCCGCTTGGTATGGCGACAATATATTTTGATCTTCAATCCACTGCTGTAGTTTGTTCTGGACTAATCGACCCATTATTTTCTGCCCAGTGTCAATTAAACTAATGGGTCTATAATTTTTTGCCTGGGTTTTGTCACCCTTTTTAAATATAGGGATGATTTCTGCCCCTTTCCACGAGGCTGGGACTTCTCCACCCATAGCTATTGCATTTGCCAACCATGTGAAATATGTGCACCAGGAAATCCGGTCTGATAAAAAAACATCTGCTGGAATGCCATCCATTCCTGGCGCTTTTCCCCCTGACACGCAATCCAGTGCCAAGCTGACATCTTTTTCAGTAAATATTTGGTCATTAAAAAAGACAGTTTGGGGGGGAGATATGGATGCATATGTCGGACATCTGGCATACTGGGTTCGAAAAAAATCATTCCAGCCATCTTTTGACACATGGTTTTGTGGTTGGGCAGCCGCCCCACCCCTGTTCCATTTAACTAAGGCCCAAAACTGTTTGGAATCTTTGTTGGTACAGGCATGTTTTAGCTCACTCCAGCCCTCTTCATCCCAACGCCTCTTTGATTGCTTTTGCGTCAGCCTATAAATATCTCTTGCCCTTTTAACAGCTATTGGGTTTCCTATTTTCAATTCTACACTTAAATTTTGCCTTGCCAATCTGCAGCTTTTATCATACCAGCCTTTAGCGGCTTGATGTTTTTTGGCTGTAGTTGGGTCTACTGTTTTAATAAAAAAGCTTTACAGTTTACTAAATAAACTTTTATGGGCCTCCATCATGTATTCCTGGAAATTAGGATTCCCATAGTGGGCCTTGATAATACTCACTTCCTCCTTTACTAGTTTTTTCAAATGTTCTAGTTTCCTTTCATCCCCTAGCAACATTCCCCATTTCAGATGTCTTTGATTATTAGAGCACACAACATCTTGTGTTACCATCTGATTAATATTTAAAAGTGCTCTAGACTCTTGATAAGGGTGAAATGTCATATACAGGGGATGGTGGTCACTCTCTAACCGTGATACAACTGCCATGTCTAATAGCTTAGACCATGTTCTTACATCAATTAAGAAATAGTCAATCCTGCTTGTTGCACGACCATTATCAAAGGTAAAATTCCCGTTTAAGTCAGATGGTGTCCTCCCATTCGTGGCTCTCAATCCTCTAGAGAGGCAGAGGCTCTTTATCCTAATGGCCGTAGCACTCCATCTTTTTATGGGAGGAATCTCCAATTGCGGTATTCCCCATTTACAATCTTCCTCTTCCGTTAAGCTCCTATCCTCTTCTCCTAGGGGCTCAAAAGTTGAATTAAAATCACCGCCCACAATGATATGAGGATTAGGTGGAAGGGTTTCAACGTCTTGTTCTAGGGTGGTAAATACTTCGGATGGAATACCTGCACCAACCCCCCTAGCGTAGATGTTGTATAGAGCTACTTCTTGGCCATTAGGCCATCTGATGTTCAGTGCTAAGATGTCATTGGATTTTATTTGCCTTTGTGATGTAGTGCAAGTCATTGCTTGGCGAACCCATATCAGCAGTCCTCCAGAGGGACGTCCTTTTTCACCTCTGGATGCAGGTTTATGAAAATGTAAATACCCCATACGAAATACTGGATTAATTGACCAAGTTTCTTGCATCATAACTATATCATGCCTGTCAATATAATCAGCCCATTCTGGGGTGTCTAGCTTACTCGCTATGCCTGCTATATTCCAAGATATAAAAGTCAATGATCGTTCTCCTGGAGTTGGGCCTAATGTACATGGCACCTCCATATTTCCCCTAGAGTCCACACTTAACATTCCCCCCGACTCAGCTCTTAGCTCACCCCCAACTATTAGTCTAGTATTAGTAGAGCCATCTGACCCTATTATAGGTGCATTGCAGTTTGGGCTTGGAGGGACCTTAAAATCTAATGCTAGATTTTTTGTGCGTTGGTCTAGTAATTTGTCTAATTGACATAAGGGATGACTCGACTGGTGTTCCACTAATAATCCTCTATCTATTGTGAGTCAATCGCACTCGTTTAAATTAGACAATGCTGTAAATCTATTATCTAGGTCTAGCCCCCAGACATTAGATGGACCCTCCCTTGCACTTCTACTGGCCACTGTAGACCATTTGGTTCTCAGAACACCTAGATTTGACACCGGGCCCTTCCTATTATAGAAATAGTCCAGAGTAAGTGGGATTAGTTCTGCCGTTCTACGTTGGGGAGGGAGAAGATTGTTCAGGATTTCTGGTAAAACTTCGGGGCTTTTAAGGTTCAGAACCACACAGTCCCCAGGGAATTTCTTAATCCTGCTCCCTATCCATTTTACCCGTCTTGCCGTTAGCAAATCTTCTGCCAGCTTATATTTGCCCCCAGGACACATATGCATATTATTACTTAGCCATTGGAGTGCCTTATTTAATAGAGATTCAGGGTGTTCTATCTGGCCTATTTTTAAAGGGGGAACATTGGCAAGTACCAGAATAAGAGGTGAAGCTTCTACAATTAACTCCACAGGGTTATTTTCTGTGTTAGATCCTTGTAGTATACAATTCCCTTCAGGATCTATAGGGACAGCACCAGCAAGATTAATTCGATCTGGACCAGGATCGAGTCCAGCCTGCTGGTTCTGTGATAGCTCTACTACACCTGGACCTACACTTTCTAATGAAGTTTTTTCAGCCAGTTTTTCTACGAACATATTCGGCAATTCCTCCACTCTATCATTAGTTATTTTTATATAGGCCTCCAATTTATTTATTTTAGCCGTGAGGTGATCAATTTTTGACAGTAGGGGTTTTACTATTTGATTTAACTTGATGTCCAACATACCCATGAGTCTTTTTAATATGCCATCATCCCAACCTTGGCTCACATCTCCTTCACCCGCATTCCCATCTGCGGTTTTCTTATTGGGCGGGGTAGAGGGCCTTTTCCTGCTAGACCTTAACCCTCCCCTTTTTGCAGGAATCTTAGTGGTCACTTTTATGACTCTTGGGGCAGGAACAGGGGTTGAGGGAGAGCTGGGATCTACTACCTCAAGATCTGGGTCTAGATCATGCAAGGAGCCATCTACACCCCCCAATATCATTTCAACATTAGTGGGTGGATTTACCGAGAACGATACATTTTGTGTTCGACCCATATCCAGCCCATGTGGAGCTGGGGATAAGTCAGTTGGAGCGCCCGGAAGAAATAAGTCCGTACTTAAGTTCTCATTTTGGGGCAATGACAGTGGGCTACCAAGACCCAGCGAAGACCTCCGCTCATGATTAATTTTTTCCACAATTTGTACCAAGTAATTGTCCATGGTATTACCAGGGGCAATGGGATTTTTTTGCTTAGACATTTCGGTACCTGGCAATTTTCCTAATAAACCTTTTCCCCAATATAGTCAATGGAAATCACAGAGGCCTCGTTACCTTCCGGCGTAGCTTTCCCAATGTTTCTAGGTCCGAAACAGGCTAGAGTAGATAGGAAGGGGAAAACTTTGTGGGCTGTAAGTAGATGAAAATCCGAGATATCCAGGTGATGGTAAGTCTTTGATATATTGAGTGGAAGAGGGGTGGCCCGTCCCGTCACCTTAGGTCCCCTGAGGGCCAAAGAGGGCCCGCCCTTTGCCCGGGCTTAGCCCGGCGCAGACCCGCGCGGAGACCCGCGTTGCGGGGACTCTGTGGCCTTTATCGCGCCTCCGGGCGCACAGATGACGTTGCGACCTGCGGGGGAGCCTGGGTGTTGTGGTTTCCCACCTCGGCGGCCGGCGGAATGCAGCGGCGGCGAGGGACCAGGAGCCCAGGGCAAAGCAGCACAGTCAGGGGCCAGGAGCCTCAAAAGGAGCAAAGGATCCAGCGGCCACACAGCAGGTTCTGAACAGGTTCCACCCACTCTGCCAGGGACGCTGTGGTCTTTATCGCGCCTCCGGGCGCACAGATGACGTTTCGACCTGCGGGGGAGCCTGGGTGTTGTGGTTTCCCACCTCGGCGGCCGGCGTAATGCAGCGGTGGCGAGGGACCAGGAGCCCAGGGCAAAGCAGCACAGTCAGGGGCCAGGAGCCTCAAAAGGAGCAAGGGATCCGGCGGCCACACAGCAGGTTCTGAACAGGTTCCAGGTTAGCATAAACCAAACTGCTTCATCAGGGCTGGAAAATGATACAAAAAGCGCTATCACAAGAACATTCCTGTGTATCGCGCTACAATTTCATATACATAGATCCCCTTTGTGATCAACACACCTGTGCTTCCCAATCCAATTGGTAGTCAGTGAGACATGCATGCAATTGTATAGTATTGATGACTTGTGACATATACTTTTCCCCCCAACTGCATTATTTCATTATTACAAACACACATTTTCATTTTTTAATACTCATGCATGATGTTCTATACTTCATTGACCACAAAAAATAAATCCTTAGACACATCAAGTGTTGGTGACCTCCAAATACGAATTCTAGCTGAGATCGCTGTGTTCTTTAGATTCTACTCCCCCAGTGCACAATCATAAATAAAAAATGTTTTTCAACATTATACATGTAGTTACCTCAGTCTTTCTGTTTCGGCACCTAATATAAAGGAAGATTCCATTGAGGAATACCAATTACCTTTTGACAAGCAATGCAAGGCTAGATACATAGCGCATTTAATCATCTGTTGCAATATTCACTGTGTCTGATCCTACCTCTATGTTAAGATTCGCTTTATTATCCTTCCAACAAAGCCCGGTTTTGGAAATTCTTTTCAATCACTTTACACAACTTCAGCGTTTTTTTTCCTCCTTTCCCCTACAACAAAGAAACGAACATACCAACTCAAGTCCTCCATTGCCAGACATGCAAAGTTCTGTACTAATTTTCCACTCCTTGTTAACCATATAAAGCCAAACCATGGCTCCTCTTACCTCCTGACTTCTATACAATCGGGCAGTGATTCATTGATCTCCCGTTTTCTACTCTCTTTTTTTTTTTTTTTTTTTTTTGGAAAACCTTTATTTATAGAAAAAGTACACCGCTATTCAGCCATACATCCCGGAGGCCAGGCAGCATTGAGGTAGCAGGTAGGTTCGTGTACAATACTGTATACAGAAGCAATCAGGTTTAATTTTCAGATAGTGCTGAACTTAGGAATAAATAAACCAAGAAATAAGAAAGCCTCAAGGCTAGAAAAAGAGGTATGCATTAAGCGAGAAAGGAAGAGAAAGAGGAAGAAGGTAGGCTGAGGACGGCACAGAGATAGTGGACTTGTGTAGCGGGAGGAGGTCAGGGGCTGCACACCCTAGACAGCGCACAATAATAACAGCAACAGAAAGTCATGTGGGGAGTAGCACTTCAGGATAACCAGTTTGGAACCACGGGTTAGGGGCGCTACGGGGACAGTTGGACATCGGAATCTATCTCCACAGGGGGGTCGCAAATATCGCCTCTGTAGGAGTTCCATGCTCCCCATACGGACCTCCACATTCTAGGTTTGCCCCTGGCCACATACACCGTCTTCTCACGCAGCATGCACCAGTCCATGTTGGTTTCCCATAAGCTGAGCGAGGGGGGAGCAGGCGGACCCCATTTCTGAGCGATGTCTCTTTTGGCCACCATGTTGCCCAAGGTGACCCAACGGGTCTGGGCAACGCTGTAGTCATTCGGGCCCCGAATATTGAGGAGGCATCGCCGGGCCTCTGCCGGCAGGGTCACACCAGTCACCTCGTTCATCACGTCATGCACGCGCGTCCAATACCGGGCAACCCCAGGACATTCCCATATAATGAGCATGAAGGTTGCAATCATACCACATCCTCTCCGGCACATACCATCCATTGAAAGCCCCATATGTATAAGTCTGGGGCCAGTGACATACACCCTGTGCAATATCTTCAGCTGAACAAGGCGGAGTCGTGCCGATATGGCCACCTCTCTAGGGGAGGAGACCGCCGACTGCCACTCCTTGTCGTCCACCTCTATGCCATCATTCACCCAGAGCTCTCTCAATCGTCTAAGCAAATCAACTCTCACATTAATGAGCTTCTTGTACGTTAGGGAGATAGCGCTGTCCGGCATGTGGCCGTCCAGCACCCGATCCTCCAGAGGTGATGACTCGGGGATCGCCTCCCCTTCCGATATGTGGGGGGAGATGGCATGACTGAGCTGGGCGTGCCGGAAGTATTCCGTCGCCGCCAGTTGGAACTCAGACTGCAACGCCTCAAACGACTTGATCCTCCCCCCAGCCACCATGTCCCCAACCTTAGATATTCCGATGGTGTCCCATCTATCGAAACCCTTGGTATGCCACAGCTTCCCCAATATGTCCGAGTCATACAATGGAGTGGCCATGGTAACCCTATCCTGCCAGCCCAGAGTTTTAGTGACTGCGTGCCATATGTGTACCATCGTCTTAGTGGGGCCCGTCAGCTTCCGATCCAGAGACCTGGAGTACAATGCTCTATAGTAGTTCCCGTCCCCCACCAGCCACCGATCCATGGCGTAGCCCGGGTTGGTCGCCGGGCCGTAGAGGCCATGGTTGACTGCCGCGAGCTGAGACGCCCAATAGTAGCGTCGCACATCAGGCAAGGCAATGCCCCCATCATAGCTCGGTATGGTCAGCTTGACCAACGAGATCCGTGGTCTACCGTCCCACAACAACGCTCGCTGCAAGGATTCGATCTCCCCGAAATACTTAGCTGGCACGGGGTCTTGAGTATTCTGCAGTGCATAAAGGAAGCGTGGCAACGCCATCATTTTGAACAGCGCAGCCCTGCCCATCAGGGAGATCGGTAGTTTTTTCCAACCCTCAACGTCCCGGCGCAACCGCACCAGAGGCGGAAGCAGGTTGTGCAAATACCGGGCTCGGGAGTCCCGCGACACGTAAATGCCCAAGTACCGAAAGCCCTGTTGGGCTAACTGTATTGAGCACCCACGGGGGAGGCGCGGAGTATCTCCACACAACGTGTACAGTGAGGACTTGGACCAGTTGATCACCAGGCCCGAGTGGGCCCCAAAGGTTCCCAACAAGTCAAAGACCACTATAAGTGAGCGGCAGGGAGAGGTCAGGTACAGAAGGATGTCGTCCGCGTAAAGCGACACCCGGTCCTCGAAACCTGGAGACCACGTTATCCCGGAGATATCGGGGTGCGTCCTGACCCAAGCCGCCAGGGGCTCGAGCGCCAGGGCGAACAGGAGCGGCGAAAGCGGACAACCCTGTCTAGTGCCCCTGTGCAACGCAAAGGAGGCCGACAACCGACCATTAACAGCCACGTTAGCCAGCGGGGCAGAGTACAGTAGCCGGACCCAGCCGATGTAAGCGGGTCCGAACCCCAACTTGGTCAGGACGGCCCATAGGTAGTTCCACTCCAGCGAGTCGAAGGCCATAGTGGCGTCAAGCGAGGCGAGAACTGTGGGTTCACTAAGCAGATGAGCACGTGCCATCACCGCGTGAAGCCGTCGCAAGTTGAGCGCCGTATTCCGGTGCGGTATGAAGCCAGACTGGTCCGGGTGGACCAGGTCCGAGATCACTCCCACCAGCCGGTTGGCTAACAGTTTGGCCAGAATCTTGGGTTCGGCGTTCAAAAGTGAGATGGGTCGGTAGGACCGGCAAAGATCACGCGGTTTCCCCTCCTTGTGTATCACCACAATGGTGGCGAGACGTTGGTCTAGGGGGAGTTCTCCGGCCTCGCGGGCCTCAAGGAACATGTTCAGCAGGGGTGCGGCAAGTGTGTCAGCCTTGAGTTTATAAAGCTCAACCGGGATGCCGTTGGGCCCCGGCGCTTTGCCAGAGCGCAGCGACCGGATCGCCAAAGCCACCTCGTCAACGGTCAGGTCCCGATCCATGTCGTCTCGCTCGAGATCCGAGAGGCAGGGAAGTTCGATGTCTTCCAGAAGGGAAGCCGAGGCAGACTCCGGGAGGGGGTTCGCGGAGGTATAGACCTCTTCAAAGTATTCCGCAAAGGACCCAACTATGGCCGCCGGGTCCGTTAGGGACAGGCCGTCCGCACCCACCAACTCTGGGACCACCCGGGACGCAAGCTCCCTTCTATCCAGCCATGCCAAGCGCTTGCCCGCTTTGTCTCCCGAGTCATATATCCTGCCCTGTTGTTCCCTGCTCAAGGCCTTCGCCGCATCCGTGGCCGTCGCCCGGAGTTCGGACTGTTTGAGGGAGAGAGCGTGCAACAGTTCGGGAGATGGGCCCAGCGCCAGCTGGGAGTTTAAGTCAGCGAGGTCAGTCTCCAGCCTCACCACGTCTTCATCCCGCCGACGGCGGGCTTCCGCGATCAGGGAGAAGGCCTCGCCGCGAAGCACGGTTTTAAAGGCCTCCCAAAGGGAGACGGCGGATTCAACAGAGCCAGTATTCTCGGCGAAGTACCGATCCATAGATTTAGCCAGGAGCGCCCTGGTCTTCGGATCGCGGAAGTACCATGGGTTAATGGGAGCAACCCGCGAGGACGCGGGTATCTGGAAGTCAAAAGAGACCCAAACTGGGGAATGATCCGAGATGCCCCTAGCCAAAAGACGCGCGGTGGAAACAGACAGCGCCTGGGCAGCTGGGGTGAGAACGTAATCTATTCGAGAAAGGCTGCCGTGGGCACCCGAGAGGAAGGTGTACTGCCGCTGGGTAGGGTGCAGCAATCGTCAGCAATCCACCATCCCCATGGAGCTCAGAAAGTCAGGTAGCCAAGACTGAGAAGGACGCAGGTCTCTGGATGGGAAGCGGTCCAAGTCCCCCGAGACTACGGAATTGAAGTCACCACCCACCAGTAGCAATCCCTCGGGGAGACCTAAAATGGCGCCACCCAGGTCCCTGAAAGTAGTCTCCTGCAGCCCAGGGGGAACATAAACCGAAACCAAAACTAGTGTGCGGCCCTCCCATTTGCCCGCCACAGCCACATACCTACCCCTCTCGTCAACAAGCACAGACTCCACCTCCAACGGGAGGGACATGCGCACCCCTCTAGATCCCGAGGAGAACCCCGAATGCGCCACCATTTTGAACCCCCGCCTATTCAAAGCTTTACAAGCGTGTCCCACTAGGTGGGTCTCTTGCAGGAAAACCACATCCGGCGAACAGCGTTTGAGCATTTGTAAAACAATACCCCTTTTAATGCGGTCCCCCAACCCGTTCACGTTCCAACTCAACAAGTTAAGAGATTTACCCCCCATCATCAAGGACGGTCCGCCCCCTCCCCCCCGCCCGTAATGGCGCCCACAATGAAAACATATCAGTCCAATGAATCCTCAGCCAGAACAAAGAATAAAACAAAGAAAGAAATAGAGAAAACACACCCCAACTACCCCCCACCCTGCACCCCTGCATTAGACTATAATCCACCCCAACTAGCAGTGTGCCTGTCGCCCCTTAACTAATCTACAAGAAGCCCACAGAGGAGAAAGGAGGCATCCTATCCCCCCCGTCTTCCCCCCTATTATTGACAAAACGAGTCAAACCGATAGCTGCAGTGTCTTAAGTCGATGCCCCTTGCGGCAACCCAGCTCTCAGAGAGTCAAGTGATGAAACAATCATTCCTGTGCTTCCGCGCCTCCGGTGGTCTCCTCCGTCTGGTCAGCCGGTTCATGTCGTTCTTGGGGCAGGGTATCAAGCCAGTGTCCCACCTCATCCGGGAAGTCGAAAAACAAAGTCCGGTGGTCACGTTCGATGCGGAGTTTGGCAGGATAGAGCATGGAGTAACGCAGGCCCATCTCCCTCAGTCTTCGTTTCACCCCCGCAAAGCTCTGGCGCTTTTTCTGTACTGCCTGAGTGAAGTCCGGGAAAAAGTTCACATCCGAGTTCTGGAAGCGGAGAGGGCCCGCGGTCCTCGATGCCTGCAGGATAGCGTCTCTGTCCCTATAGTTGAAGAGCCTTGCGATAATAGGGCGAGGGGAAGCGCCCGACTTTGGCGGCCCACCCGGTACTCTGTGGGCTCGTTCCACCGAAAAGAACTTACTTAGGCCCCCCGGCGCCAAGTTCTTAACCACCAGGTCTTCCACGAAGAGTTCAGTCGAGTCCTCCTCAGCCTTCTCCGGTACCCCGGTGATGGGAACGTTCTGGCGCCGCGCGCGGCCTTCGAACTCATCCAGTCGACGCGCCAGCAGTCCATTCGCCATCTTCAGGTCCCGCACCTCTGTCTGGATATCGGATACATCAGTGATCAGGCTAGAAGTCTTGAGATCCAGCAATTTCACCCGGTCATTAGTTTTCCCGAGGTCGGTCCTGATGAGGTTTAACTCAATCTTCAGGGAGTCAACCTTGCTGGACAGCGCCGCGTGGAGAGTGTGCATCTCCGTTTTCACCCCCGTGATCGCGCCCATGACGTCTCGAAGTGTTATTTCAGAGTCGTCTGGTGATTCATCCCTTCTCGGGTCTTTAGTGCGGCCCGCCAGTCCCGGTGATCCCTTAGACTGGGAGAATCGCTCCGGAATGGTGGATTGGGACTGGGACGGTTTTCTGCTGACCCGCTGAGACTTGCCTTTGTCCAAGTCTCCTCTGCCCGCCATGTTGGCACTCCCGGGCCGGGCGGTCAACAGGGGCGAAGGAGCCTCGTGTGGTGTGCGCAATGTGCGCAGTGGTGTTGCCAAGGTCCGTTACTGAGGCCTCGTAGCAATAGCGTTCAAATACCAGAGGCAATCATCGGGGGGACGAAGCGCAGGCAGGGAGGCACCGTGTGAAGACACCGCTGTACCCCTCGACGGTCGCCAATGACACGGGCGGAGCCTCCGGGGTCCGTCGAGCCAACTAAGTCCAGGAATGTCCGATTTTCATTCCGAAAGCGGGTGCCGCCTCAGGACCGGCTTAGCAGTCGATTCCCACTATCGTGGGACAGGATAGGTAGCAGGATTGTTGCGGAGGATCGGGAGGTCTTCGGAGCTCCGAGCTCACGCGGCCATCTTGGTCGCCGGCGAAGCTCCTCCCCCGTTTTCTACTCTCTTAGTGATTATTGCCAGCCTCCTTATCTTGTTCTATAAATACAGAATTCACCTTCAGATTCCGTCCCATGTGTTACAAGCATTATTTTAAACTATAACTCAATTCTTTTCACCTACCCGTATTGCCAAGTATCTCTAGTTTAGGAATGCCACGCTGCCGCCCGCTTGCTATGTTGGGTCTCCCCCTGTAAGATTAAAGCATATGCTGTAGTCACTGCCTCACGGTAATCTCTGAATTCCACAGCGCCCCCCGTTAAGTCCGCTTAACTCCCAATCCGCTTCTCGAAACCCGAGTGCAGGCGTCCCGGTTCTACTTCTCCCGGTCAGTTTTAAAGCATCTTCCTATTGCAAACGAACATAGAGAACGGACTACTTCCTACTCTATGCGCCCGCCATCTTGAAATGGGTCGATATCATTGTAAATGTATCCCTTTTGGTTTTCCTTTCACCATAACTGCCTACTGTATGATGTCTTTTAATAGTTATTGCCATATTATAGATTCCCTTAACGTTTTGCACACTAATCAACCCCAAACTTCCTATTTCTTGGTTGGTATGTTCGTAACCGAGTGTAATAAAGTTTTGTTGACATTTTTGTCAACCCACTTTCTCTACACCCGCTTTATTATAGCGGTTCACACCATTCCCATCTACTCTATTTTTACTTTCTCTTGTTTGCACAAATTATTTAAGTAGCACCTTGTAGCGTGATTAATAATGTGCTTATGAAAGGTCACAAGGCAAGTTCCATATTTCATCGTCTCTGTTTCAGCATTAAACCCCTCTCTGACCCGGTGTTTCAATAGCAACCCCTCTATATCTTCATTTCCACTTCGTGCTTATCTTAGTTTAGTCTCCAAGAAAATATTGCAACTCATGATCAAAATTTAGGCCGTCCTCCACGGCCCTCAAACGCATGATCTACCTCGCTTCCTGTCTTCTCAGTTTCAGTTCCCATGTTTCCTCCATGTGGGTCTGCATATACTTGATCAATTCCGTAGAATTTAAAGCTTTTGCTTTGGTCTTGTATGCTACAATTATGTATGTGCTCCGCAATTGGGTATCTTACATCATTATTTTTCACAGCTCTTAAGTGTTCACCCATCCTTTCCTTCAGCATGCGAATCGTGCTCCCCACATAGATGTGTGTTAAAAAGATGGATACTCAATTTAAAGTAATTTAAGTATCTTTAATTAGGTACAGCTTCAACGTCCAGTCGGTTTCCAGTCTAACACGAACTGCCCTGCCAGGAGCTTACATTCTAAATGACCTCAAAGAATTCCTTAAAGAAAACAGACACCAGATTATAACACATCCCCTCCCCACTAAATCATGCAAAACAGCACAACAGGAAACCCGAGATAAAATGACCAAACAAAAAAAAAAGAAGTGGTCAAGTTAAATGCAGTAAAAATAACATAACAAGAAAACTATACAACAGCAATTCAAGACATAATATAATCTTTAAATTTCATCGGCAAATGACGTTGTCTACTGGAAAAATGACTTGAGCTAGAAACAGTAAATGTCAAATCGGCTCTAGAAGTTCCAGCACATTGGTCATGACTGAATGACTCAACATCAACAACATCATTTTGAGAACAACTTCGACAATTCGAAGAACTAGGACTATTCTTCAAACATTTGACCAACCTAGACATACTCCAAATGCTACCATTGTTAACTTTCACAACATTTTTCTTAATGGAGACAATAGTGAAAGGACCCATGAAAGTACTCTTGCCCTTAAACGTGTGCCTAGGATTCTTTATCAAAACCCTGTCTCAGACATTCCACTTCTTCCCTTTCACACACATTTTAGAATCATATCTTGTTTTGTATTGAATTTGATACTCCAAGATCTTGTTTTTTTTCATTTCAACTGATAAAGTTTCTCCGTCAACTATTGGCATCCAAACAGGATTCAATTTGGAGATTGCTTTTCTGCCCCTCAAGGCTTCAAAAGGAGATGTTAAGGTAACAGCATTAGGTGTGGTTCTATGTGCCCACAAGGTGTCTCTCAAGATCTCTTTAAGAGACGACTTGGTATCCAACGCACGTTGAAGACACGTTTTAACCAGTCGGTTCATTCTCACCGCTAAACCATTAGCCTGAGGAGAATATAATGCTGTTTTTTGATGAATCACACCACAATTTTTAAGAAAATCATTCATCTCACTAGAGACGAATTGCACACCATTATCTGTTATCAAGAATTTAGGTAAACCTTCAAAAGCAAACACTCCCTTGAGAAACTCAATAACAGATTTGGCATTTACAGAAGATGTACACTTCGTTACCGCCCATTTAGATGTGTAATCCACCGATAAAATGACAAAACGTTCACTTGGTGGTAACAAGTCAACTGGCCCCATAATGTCTAAACCTAACTTCGTCCACACAATTTCAGGAACTTTGACAGGTGACAAGGGTGCGTGATTGATTGCATACGACTTGTTATTAGATGCACACAAAGTACAGTCTTTAACCACACCTTCAATCATACGATCCATTATCGGCCAACAGTATCTTTCCCTCACTCTAGCTTTGGTGAGACTCCTTCCAAGATGACCCTCATGAGCAGTGTTTATAATTTTGTCTCTAAATTCAATTGGGGAATCACCCTCAGACCGCTCAGTAAATTGTCCCCCACAAAAGAAATTTCATCTTTAACAGACCAATACGTTTTCATTTCCTGATCCAAAGATTTGTAGTCTGGCCAACCCTGACTTATCTAAGTTTTGAGCTCAGTTAAAATCCTATCTTTGATCACACCATCCCTCCACTCATCTTGTGTCAGTGCATTTTCAGCAACCCAAAATACACATTCTTCCTTGTCATCACCACTACTTTCCTCCAGTGGTAATCGCGACAAACAGTCAGCAGATTTGTTATTCGACCCATGTATATATTGTACAAGAAAATGATATTCCTGTAAACCCTCACTCCAACGCTTAATTCTTGGCGTTAAATGTTCACTATGCCTGCAAGAAAAAATCTGAACAAGAGGTCTATGGTCAGTTCTTATTAGAATGGAATTCCCCACAAATAAAACTTAAAGTGTTGAACCGCCCAGAAAACACTAAGTGCTTCTCTTTCAATGCAGGAATAGTTTGCCTCTGCCTGCTTAAGCACCCTAGAAGCAAATGCAACAGTATTTTGTTCACCATTTACTACCTGAGAAAGTACTGCGCCCAAACCCTTGAGACTAGCATTGGTGGTTAAAATGTTTTTTTTATTCACATCAAAATGTCTTAGGGTAGGCATTCTTCCAATCTCCTCCTTGATTTTTTCAAAAGCTTCCTGGCAATCCTTCGACCACACAAAATGTACACCCTTCTTGAGTAACATTCTAATAGGTTCCGTTACACTAGCAAATCCTTGAACAAACTTAGCGTAAAATTCCGCAAGTCCTAAGAATGACCTCACCTGATCCTTATCACTAGGTGCTGGAGCTTTCATAACACATTCTGCCAGTTCTAACTTTGGCTGTATCCCCTCACCAGTTCGACTCTTTTTTCACAGTCAATCCCTTTTCCTTCAATCTTTCCAAAACTTCAATCAAGGTCTTACTATGTTCAATCTCTCCCTTCCCATAAATTAAGATATCGTCCTGAAAGAACATGATGTTGTCAATTCCATCTAAAACCTTCTTCATGACCCTCTGAAAACATGCAGCCGCCGATGCCAATCCAAAAGGCATTCTCTTAAAACAATATGCACCTAAGGGTGTCATAAACGATGTGAGATGCCTAGACTCCTTATGCAAAACAATCTGGTGATATGCGGACGATAAGTCCAAAACACTAAAAACACGTGCACCTTTCAAGGTACTAAGTAACTCCGAAATATTGGGTAGCGGTTGCCTGTCAACCCAAATCCACTCATTTAACCCCCTCAAATCCACACACATCCTAATTTTGGCCCGACCATCCTTGGGGGCCAAAACAATGGGGGCCAACCATTCTGACGCCTCTATTTCCTCAATCACATCCAACTTCAATAATCTGTCTAACTCCAGCTTCAAAGGATCCATCATCATGTTTGGAATCTTTATTACTTTGTAAACACAAGGTATGGCCTCATTTTTAAGAATAATCTTGTGCTCAAATCCTTTGAGCCACCCTAAATCCTCAAGGAAGGCTTCAGGAAATTTCTTGAAATACACACAATTCTGATTGTCAAAAGTACCGCCATTACTATCACTATCGATCAACATAACTTGATCTTTAGGATCCTTAGCAGATGGATTAAGCGTGATCCCCAGATCACGCTGATGCCTCCAACCTAACAGGTTGTCACCCCTCATTCCCACGTAAACTTTCCCAAACGCCTTTCTGTCCTTAAATTTAATGCAAGCCTCTATATAACCAAGAACAGTAATTTTTGCCTTTGCATAACCGACTGGATTTATATCAGGTGGTATCAAAGCAGTTTCATCTAACCCAACAACTTCATCCCATTGTTTGATGCCTATCATGGTGTAGGGAGACCCCGAGTCAGCCAAGACTACAAATTTGAAATCATTCACCATGATGTCACACTCTGGCATTGAAATTTTGTCAGCATCAATCTTACCATCTTCTTTCCTGATGCTAGACACTACAGTGCGTACTGCATCAGCATTTTTCTTCTCTGAGCCCCGTGTTGCCTTACAGACTCAAGCGTAATGTCCTTTAATACCACATTTCATGCATACAGCATCCTTTGCATAACACTGTGGATAACTGGAAAAATGTGTGAAACTCCCACATCTCATACACTTAGGTTTGAGTGAATCCTTCCCCCCTTTGTCTTCACTATTTCCCTGAGGCTTCACAAAGTTACTTGAGATAACATCCTTGTCAGTTTTTTTTTTATTTATCATTAGCAACAACTTTACTTACACTCACACGTTGTTCAACACTGTGTTCGTCATTAACAGCATGAATCTCACTTTCTAGCTCTTTTTTCTCTTCATGGCCCCTTTTTATCTCTTTTACCCAAGATGAGGTGTTTTCCATGCCTTCAACAATTTTAATAGCTTCATCAAGAGTGGGATTTTTTGATAAAAGTTTCTCTTGTACTCGAGAACTATTTGTGCATCGCACTAATTGGTCCCTGACTAAAGAATCAGACAATTCTTCAAACTCACAAGTACGTGCTAATGTTTTAAGAGATGCTACATAACTTTTGACACGTTCAGTAGAACCCTGTGTCCTTGTAAAAAACCTATGTCGTTCTAAAACAATATTTATGCGAGGACCAAAATATGTTTGTAGCATCATCATTGACATTTCATATACATCACAAGGCTCACCCTCACCACTTCCAATTGTGAGTAAATCCATACTTATTTTTTTGTTACGTCCTTCTACTCCCAAATTATGTAAAAGAATAGCTTGTTTTCTGAGTGCAGAAAATGTTTCCCCCCCATAGCCAAAATGTATGAGTCAAAAAGATTTCTCCATCGCTTCCAAGGTAATATTGGATCTCCTTTTTCAGACAGAAAGGGAGGAGGTTGAGACATCGAAGTAGACGTAGCCATAATAAAAAAAAATGTTGAAATGGTGAGGGTAAAATAAGAAAATAGTCACAGTTGTCAGGAATGAAGAAGAAAAAAAATGAGCAGTCCTTTAAAAAATCAGTCCCCAAAAATAAATAAATAGATTGAAAAAGCATGTATGTTGTGATAATCCAAATTATGTCAATCTAATGTCTTACTCTGGTGGTAATCCTGGTAAAACAGTCTTTGTTATACTTTTACAATAAATCCCAAGAGAAAGAAAATCGAAAATCAAAAATACCGTGAAATAATCACAGGAATGTTGAATATAACCAAACTCAGCACAGAAGACTGACACGATCTGCAGTTAACAGCCGATCTCCAACCATGAGCCAATGACAATTTCAAATGCCGAAGATCGTGTTTATGAGCGCTCCGTCTTTTCCCAGAAGAATCAAGTAAACACAAGATGGCGCTTACGTTTAAGCGTGGGGTCACGTTAGGTTCGACTTGAGCATGATGACGCTGGTGAGCAGCTCCGTCACCCTTTGCGTTCAGGGAAACATTCAGTGGTGAAAGCACGAACGCCCGCAGAGAATGTCGCAGAGTCTCGAGGTATGGAATCCACCTCGGAGTTGAAAAACGCAGGGGCGTTTGCTGGCACTACGAACCACGCAGAGTATGTAAAAAGAGAATAAAATACCTTAAATACTGAACACGAAGTTAAGGCTGTATAGTTGAGAGTAATATTCGATCAGTCCAGATATTCCGATGTTCTCTGTATTTTCCGTTCAAGAAAAATGAATAAAATCAGGTTAAGTCCAAAATGAAAATGTTTGGGGAATTGATGCTGTTATCCACTTGTCCCCAATCAAGTTAAGTCGTCCTCGTCGCCATTGTTAAAAAGATGGATAATCAATTTAAAGTAATTTAAGTATCTTTAATTAGGTACAGCATCAACGTCCAGTCGGTTTCCAGTCTAACACGAACTGCCCTGCCAGGAGCTTACATTCTAAATGACCTCAAAGAATTCCTTAAAGAAAACAGACACCAGATTATAACAATGTGCATACATTTGCATTCAATGATATAGGTCACATACTTCGTACTGCAAGTTATATTCATTCTGATGTCATAACTTTTGCCCTCATTGATTTGAAAGCTCTTGGTTTTATCCTTGGCACACCTGCACATGCCACAGTGCCCGCATTAAAAAAAAAACCTTTGAATGCTCATCCGGCCAAGTCTTTGGTTGTTCTGTCCTAGGGTAATTGGGCTCAGTTGAGCTCCCAGAGTTTGCCCCCTCCTGAATGTTATTTGTGGCCGTGTGCCCACAGGTTTCACAAGAGTCTTGTCCAATTTCAGTATATTCCAATGCTTGTTCATACTCTGTAATAGGACATTACCAACTGGAGTAAAATTTGTGATCACTGGGGGAGGAGCTTGGCGGGCATCTAAGATGGTCGTGTGAGCACCACAGAGCTCCCCGGACCCTCGCCGCTCCTCGCAATTTATCCTGAGTCTATCCTGATTTCTTGGATAGCTCTTCGAAGATGACCCTCAGCTGAGTCCATAACTCTTCTCAGAATTGAAATCGAACATCGGCGGCTGAAGTTATGGTACTTTGAAATTCTCTGGCCCACCTGGAGGCTGTGCCGGGGTCTTGGCCACTTGCGGATCCGGGACGGAGTTCAACAACAAAGGCAGTGGGCCTCCTTGGAGACCGCATCTCTACTTTCGGTTTCGTTCCCGGATCCCTGCACGGTCTGATTGAGAGACCGCTTCGCCCGGTTGGGGACCAGTCCAGCCCCCACTTAGCCTTTGAACACTTTTCTCATTTCAACTCTTTTGTACTACATCGTGCCTTTTTCTTGGTCCTATGAGCCAGCTCTCGTGGTCTTGTTGGCGCCCGGACTGTTGGCGGCCATTTTCACAAGGATGTGTGGGCCTCTCCGGAGAACAGTTTCCAGTATGGTGGGAAGGGGAGATGCCGAGAAGAGGAGGACAAAACCATCTCAACGTGGTGTGCCGGTCCAGACCAACGTTATGGATCGGTACACCCAAGCTAAAGGCTCCCCTGGGATTTCCAGCCGAACCCCGGAGGACGTCCGAGACGACTCTTCTGCTCCTGTCGAGTTGTCCTTGCAAGACATTATGGGCGCCATCACCGGTATGAGGGAAACCATCGGCCAGCAATACGAAGCCCTGGCTAGTAAAATTGACACTGTCGCGGTGGATATCACCCTGATCCGGGCTGACTTGTCCAAAACAAACGAAAAGGTTAAGTCGCTCGATCTGAAAACCTCCAGCTCACGGCAGATGTGGTGGAACTCCAAACGGAACTTGGGAATTTGAAATTGGTGCATGACCAAATGTCCCATCGGCTGGAGGACTATGAAAACAGGGCAAGACGCAATAATATCCGCGTCATTGGGGTCCCGGAAAACCCCGAGTCTCACTCTGTGGACCTCCTGGTCAAGGATCTAATCCTCACCCATCTTGCTCCCAATGGCCTGAGTAAATTCTTCGCGGTGGAGCGTGCACACAGAGTTCCGGGCGGACAACCCAAGCCGGGCGCCCCTCCGAGGCCCATTATTGCGAGACTTTTTCACTTTAGAGACCGCGATGCAATTTTGCAGGCATCGAGAGTGCATGGCCCAGTGAAATTTGAGAACTCCTCGATTAACTTTTTCCCGGACTTTACACAACTTGTGCAACAACAACGGATGGGTTTTCTGGGTGTGAAGCGACGTCTCCGGGACCTGGGCCTCAAGTACGCCATGCTTTTCCCTACCAGGCTTCGTGTGGAATATCAGGAACGGACCTACTTTTTCGATCGACCAGACAGTGTGAGCGACTGGTTGGACTCCCTGCCGGGGCAAGGCGAACGTACGGAGCACCCTGGCGGTGCCGAGGGTGGTGAGCCTACTCATAAGTGACTCTTCGGTCCTTGATCTCTGAACATTGGACTTTGCTCAGCTGGGTACTATCTTTCTATTTCTGTTGCCTTGTAGTAGTCCACATTTGGGTGGTGGGTGGGAACGGGCATCTTTCCTCCTCCGGGGTCTTTTTGTAGAATGGGGTTGTTAGGGCGACAGGCACACTGCATTTTGGGGTGGTTTCTTGTTCTTTTGCAGGGGTGCAGGGAGGGGGGTGTTGAAACGGGTTCCAGTTGGGGGGTGGGGGGGGTGTTTCTGTTTGTGTTTTGCTCGCCCAAGGCGGCGTATTGATTCTTTCTTTGACCCTGATGTCCTGCTCTTCATGGGGACCCCCATGTAACAAGTTTGGGAATGGGGGGTAGTGGGCTGAAGATTATATCATGGAATGTCAATGGTCTGGGTGATCGTATAAAACGGGGTGTTGTTTTGCAATATTTACAACGCTTGTCCCCCGATGTGGTACTCCTGCAAGAGACGCACCTAGTTGGCAATGTGTGTCATGCGATGAATAGATGGGGTTACAAACTGGTAGCACATTCTGGGTTTACCACTGGTTCTAGTGGCGTGGGTATTTTGATCCGATCATCCCTCCCTCTTGAGATCGATAGCGTTACTCCTGATGACAGGGGGCGCTATATCGCCCTCACTGGTAGGTGGGAGGGTAATACTCTTTCTTTGGTTTCTGTTTATGTGCCCCCAGGCCTCTACTTTTTCTGATGTGGGTCAGTTGCTGCTGGGACTCCCTGATGGTCTTCTTCTTGTGGGTGGGGACTTCAATTTGGTACTTTCCGGCGACATGGACCGTCACCCCCCCAGGGACCTTCCCGCGTCTCAATCGTGGTTGGGCGGGTTCTTGGTCACCTTTGGTCTGGTGGATGCCTGGAGGCTGATGCATCCGACTCTACGTCACTATACCTTTCACTCTGGTGCTCACGGGAGTCTCTCCAGGCTAGACTACTTTCTAATGCCCGCTGCCCAGTCCTCATACATCGGGGAAATCAGCCACCTGGCCAGGGGTATCTCAGATCACTCTCCTGTTTTGCTTCTTTTTGACATGGGTTTACATACTGCGGGACGGGTTGCCCCTATCAACCCTTGGCACCTGCGTAACCCTAAGACTCGCGCCAGCCTCGCTAAGTCGCTTGACCACTATTTCCTTGAGAATGAGGGGCCTGTCTCGTCCTCGGTGTACCTGTGGGAGGCCTTTAAAGCTGTTATTCGCGGACACGCCCTATCTTTAATAGCAGAGACCAAGAAAGCGAGGGACGAGGAGGTCGAGAGTCTGGAGGCTGAAATATTGGGCCTAGAAGATGATCTGGATATGGCTGTCACCCGGGATAGACTCCACGCCCTTAGCTTGAAACAGTTTGATTACAAATCCCTTGTGACAGAGGCTGCCAAATCAATGTACAGAGAACAACAAGGTAGAGTGTATGACGTTGGTGACAAGGCGGGTAAGCTGATTGCCTGGCTTGATAAGAAGGAGAGAGCGAATCGTGTGGTCCCTATGATTCAAAATTCTGATGGTGTGGAGGTGACTGACCCTGGTGAGATTGTGGAATGTTTTGCTGACTATTTTCGTGTGGTCTACTCCCCGGTGTCCGACATGGACGAGGATGACTCTCGGCTTTTGCTGAGGGATATCATGCTACCCTGCCTGTCCGAAGAAGACCGGGAGAGTATGGAGGTATCGTTGTCAGTCGATGAGATGGCAATTGCCATTTGTAATCACTGTACCTTACTCCTCGCACAGCGAAAAAACGCTGCCGAGGGCGGGGGTTTGTTGTATTGCTGAGGCACAATTGGCCGGAACAGAAAGCCACGCCCACCAACCGTAGCCACGCCCCTTTTTCACCAAAACGCGCGCTGAACACGAGCGCTGCGTCTTTGCTGCTGAATCTCCTGAGGCACAGCCGGGAGAAGGGACCCCTAGCACTATTTTAGACTTGTGTGTTTATTTCTGATTTTAAAAGTTTAATCACTGTACCTTACTCCTCGCACAGCGAAAAAACGCTGCCGAGGGCGGGGGTTTGTTGTATTGCTGAGGCACAATTGGCCGGAACAGAAAGCCACGCCCACCAACCGTAGCCACGCCCCTTTTCACTCCCCACCTCATCCCTATGTAAGATGTGCCCTTACAGGAAGCGCAGCGGACGAGCGCTGCGGGCGCGACGATTGCGCGCCGAAGGCGCGCTTAAGGCAAGCTCGTCTGCGCTCGTCCGCGCCGAGACCGGGCCCAGGGCATCCCCCCTGCCCGAGCTCTCCCGCTCCACAAGGCAAACAGATACAGTAGAGAAACACTCATGCTACTAAACCCTTTGGCAGGCAGAGCTAACTGCCCTCGTCTAAGTCCCCACTTTGAGTCCGAGACCAATAGTCTATGTCCCAACTGCCTAGGGCGCCTGCCTCATATCAATCCCCTCCCACTAGTTTTACATTCGAACCCTGATCAGAACACAGGATATAGGCACTTCCTGCCAACACACGCCGTCCCCAAACAGACCATTAAGGGAGAACTAGTCAGTGGACTATTAAACGTCAGGTCTCTGCCGAAACACGCCACTGAAATACAGCTTTTGGTCGAGTCCAACCATTTGGACATTTTATTTCTGACTGAGACATGGACGGCTGCGGGAATGGAATTAGAGCTAGGGCCGGCCTGCCCGCCAGGATACAAGATCATTCATAAACCTAGGACCATAGGACGAGGAGGAGGAACAGGGATCATCTTTAAAGAGGAGCTAAATATTGCTACCTTAGATGTCGACACGGTTTCATGTGCTGAAATACTTGGGATATCGATCAGACATGACTCAGGCCACTGCCTCACGAGCCTAATCTGCTACAGGACTCCGGGACATATCAACGCAACACAACAGCAGGAATTGATTGCCGTCATCAACAACATATCAATCTCACACAGCAAACTACTGGTACTAGGAGATTTCAATCTTTGGGATAATGACCAACTACACACGGCCTTCCACAATATCACCCACTCTTGGGAAAACTTAGGGCTGAAACAGTGGATAACTACCCCCACACATAAACAGGGAAATACACTGGATCTAATATTTGCTGCAGAGGATCTTATTACAATGAGAACAACGCTCCCAGTAGATTGGTCAGACCATCACCTCCTACTTTTCAACATTCACACCTTGACTAATACAGGACCTACTAATACACAGAGCAGATCCTTTATTGGACGCGATTGGAAAGGCCTGCTAAAAAGGAAAGAGAAAGGAAAGTTCAATCTCCATCACATTGGGAATTCGTTCAACCCAGAGAACGACATCACCACTAACTATCTCACGTTGTGTAAAGAAGTAACCAAAAAGCTCGACAATACTGTACCCCTGAAAGTAATCAGGAAAAGAGGAAGACCCTCCGCGCCCTGGTACACGGATAACCTGAAGGCACTGAAAAGAGCCTGTAAAAACGCCGAAAGGATGTGGATAAAAAATTACTCGGAGCCGGAGAAACTGATATGGAGACAAACCATTGTAAGATATAAAAAAGATATCATCGCAGCCAAAGCAAACTATTTCGCCGACTTACTACTCCACAGCTCTAATAAGTCCCGTGACACTTTCAGGATAATCAGAGAGTTATCCAATAAGGATTGTGCGAACAGTCAAATTAAGCCCTCACAAGAATTATGCGATGACTTAGCTTCCTTCTTTCAGGAAAAAATCACTAAAATCATTGAGGGAATGAAGGGTGCTTCCATCTCCTCTGAGCAGGATATTAGTAACCCCGAGAATAGGGAGAAGAGCGAAGACAACGCAGGACGACCCAACCCAAAGGCTACCTTAGAACATTTTAAAGTCCTTACAGAACAAGACTTCACAAAAACTGCTCTTAATACAACCTTAGGGTCCCCTCTGGACCCTTTGCCTCACAAAATAGTAAAGGAGTTCAGGGATGACCTTTTCCCAGTATTGCAACAGCTTTGCAATCAATCCCTCATTTCTGGCACAGTACCAAAAGAATGGAAATTGGCGGTTGTTACCCCCCTATTAAAGAAACCTAATCTAGACCCGAACTGCAAAAAAAACTACCGTCCTATATCGCTCCTGCCATACCCTATAAAGATCATAGAGCGGTGGGTCAGCAGATCCCTTGCCCTCTTCCTAGAAGCCAACAACATCCTGTAAGAGGAGCAATTCGGTTTCAGACCAGCTCACGGAACCGAGTCAGCTCTGCTGACAGTTCTGGATGACCTGCGAATGAGGGCGGACAGGGGGGAATCAGCAATCCTGATTCTGCTGGACCTGTCCGCCGCTTTCGATACGGTGAGCCACAACATCCTGCTGACAAGACTAAAAAACATTGGAATCGGCGGAGTGGCGCTCGATTGGTTTCACTCCTATTTAAAAGACAGATGGCAGGCAGTAGCCATCCCCCCATATCAGTCGGAATTTGTTAAAGTCCCACATGGCGTCCCACAAGGGTCCGCAATCAGTCCGATACTTTTTATTATATATATGCAACCCCTGTTGGGCATTATCAAGGCCCACGGTATTAGCGTGATCAACTATGCGGACGACACGCAGCTGATGATTTCCCTTGATGGTGCCCAGGCCAACTCACTCACGGCTTTCCATACCTGTATGGCAGAAATGACACTCTGGCTAAACCAGAACTCACTACAATTTAATAGTGATAAAACGGAAATAATGCACTGCGCAGTTGGCAGAATTACCAGAAGTCTACCCACCGATTTCTGGCCCTTGGACTCGGGGGAGTCATTAGCCCCAGTGAAATCAGTGAAGAATCTCGGAGTCAGCTTTAACGACTGTCTGAGCTTAGAGACCAATGTCAACAAGCAGATGAGTAGCTGCTTTGCTTTAATGAGAGGACTGCGAAAGCTGCTACCCCTCTTACCAGCGCAGGTCAGAACCACCATAGTTAGGAGCACCATTCTCAGCCACCTGGATTACTGTAATGCTCTGCTTCTGGAATCCCCGGCCTATTTGATCTCCAGATTGCAAAGCATCCAGGCGGCAGCAGCGAAGCTGGCACTCTCCCGAGAGCGAAGATCCTCTACCACCCTCGCTCTAGCCGATCTTCACTGGCTACCTGTACATCAAAGGATCTGCTTTAAATCCCTCTGCATTGTCTTTAGGGCAGTACACGGAATGGGCACCGACCACTTCAAAAGAAATTCAAATGGTATATACCCACACGGTCCCTCCGTTCCTCATCTTCCAACCTGATAAGCATACCCAGGATCAGGAAAGCCACTTATGGTGGCAGAGCTTTCAGCATAGCCGCAGCCCATCTGTGGAACAAATTGCCTATCGACATCAGGAAAACAGACGAACTGATGGCTTTCCGTAAAAAGGTGAAAACATGGCTCTTCCCCAAAGTTTAATCTCACCAGAACTTTATACTATCCCCCTCCTCTGATGCACAGTATTTTCAGCAATATGTACACAGCGCCAGGATGCCCGTAGGGTTGCAGAAGCGCTCTACAAATGCTATAAATAAATAAATAAAAATTCCCTCCGTTCTGGTAAAGCCATGGGGCCAAATGGCCTGCCCATCGAATTTTATAAACTTCGCCCGGACAGGGTCGCACCGTACCTCCGTGACATGTTCGCGGAGGCGCGTGACCTTGGCTACCTTCCCGTTGATCAGCGCCTGGCCACCATAGTGGTGATTCCCAAAGAGGGCAAACCTCGTGACCGTTGTGCCTCATACCGGTCTATCTCTCTACTAAACGCAGAGCCTAAAATTCTCGCGAAGGTTCTTGCCAACCGCCTCCTCACTGTTATTTGTGACCTTGTCCATCCGGATCGATCCGGCTTTATCCCGCACCGGAACACGGCTCGAAACCTGGAGTTCTTGCAAGGGCGGAGCATCTGTCTGAACCGGCCATTTTGGCTTCATTAAACGCCACGATGGCCTTTGATACGATAGAGTGGCCGTATCTTTGGGCCACACTTGAGAAGTTTGGGTTCGGTGCGGGATTCATTAGTTGGGTGAGGCTACGGCATGCGGACACTCTGGCCCGGGTGGTTGTTAACGGTAGAGTCTCCCAGTCTTTTGCTCTTGGAAGGGGTACTGGACAGGGGTGTCCACTGTCCCCCCTGCTCTTTGCCCTCGCCCTGGAACCGCTTGCTGCCTGGATTCGATGGGAACCCTCGATAAAGGGCATTTGTTGGACCCCTGACTTTGAAGACCGGGTGTCGTTATACGGGGATGATATTCTCCTGTATCTTACTTCCCCCCGTAAGTCCCTTAATGTTCTCTTTGATGTCCTAACTTCCTTTGGCAAGAACTCCGGGTTGATTATCAACTGGTCCAAGTCCTGCGTATATGTTATCTCTGGTGGTCTTCCTCCCCTACCGACCAGGTTTCCCATTCAGGTCTCCCACTCTGGCTTTAAATATCTAGGGGTTCATATATCGTTGGACTCGGCTGCCCGTTACAAACACAATCTCCTTCCTACTTTGCGGCGCTTGAAGCTCGACGTGGATCGTTGGCGCAGATTGCCGCTGTCCCCACTTGGTCGAGCGGCCCTGTTTAAAAAGATGTCCCTACCCCAATTTCTTTATGCACTCCAGAACTCTTTTGATATCATTCCTGCGCGCTATTTTCGGGAGGTTGAGGGACTCCAGAGGAGACTTGTTAGGGACGGCCGAGCGCGCATTGCTATCTCGAAACTGACCCTCCCCGGTACGATGGGGGTATTGCTCTCCCGGACATCAGGAGGTACTATTGGGCTTCCCAGTTGTCCGTCATTAACCATGCCACATACGCTCCCAGGCCAAATCCTGCCTACGCTATGGACAAATACTTGTTGCCCGGTGGCGACTTTAACAGAGTACTCTACTCTCGGACGGCGGGGAGGAACCTTACGGGACCCACTAAAATTGCAGTGCGTGTGTGGAACGATGCAAATGTGGCTCTGGGATGGAATGATCGATTGACGCAGGCGACCCCTTTGTTTGCTTCGGAACAGTTGGGGTGCCTCTGGAATACGAAAGGTTTTGAGAACTGGGATATGATTGGACTTAGCAGAGTGGGTGATCTTTGGGTGAAGGGTGCGGTGAAAATATTTGCGGAGCTTCGGAGTGAATATGAATTGAGTGAGCGGGAGTTCTTCAGATACGCACAGGTGCATCATGCTTTACTGTCGGTCTTCACGGCTGGTACTGTGCTCCCTGAATCTTCCCCACTTGAGGATCGTATACTTGACGGTCATCTGCCCGACAGTACGATTTCCTTGATCTATAAAAAGTTGATCAACAATCGGGCAGATCTCCTCGTGCGTCTCAGGGAGACCTGGGCTAGAGACGGGTTGGAATTGGACGACGAAGACTGGCAGTCTGCTCTATCCTCCCCCAAAGAGGTTGCCATTCCGGCCCGTCTCCGCCTTGTTCAGCTCAGAATTCTTCACCGCGTGTATGTAACTGGTCCGCGTTTGGTTGACATGGGTTTCTCGTCGGATGGGTTGTGTAGGCGAGGCTGTGGAATGAGTGCCACCTTTCTTCACATCCTCTGGGAGTGCCATGAGGTCGATACGTATTGGCGCCGTGTGCATGCTGTGATGGAGTGCGTCACTGGGGTCGCCCTGTTGCCTGAGGCTCGAAGATGTTTGTTGAATGTGTGGGAGCCGAATGATTAAAACGTTGCCCAGACCCGGTGGGCGGCTCTTGGGAACATGATTGCCAAAAGGGACATCGCACAGCTCTGGGGATCCCAACGGCCTCCCACCGTGTCAAAGTGGAAGGAGAACATGGACTGGTGCATGTTCAGGGAGAAGACGGTGTATTTGGCTAGGGGCAAGCCTGGGGCGTGGAGTAAAATTTGGGGCCAATGGAATGCATACCGAGGAGACATTTGCACTCCCCCTTTCGCAGATATCCCTGATGTTTCCCTGTCCCCCTGACCTCTGAGGTTCCTCGATACCATATTCCTTGCTTGAATGTCCTGATCTCCCCACTGCTCTCCCCCCCCATTGGTTCTTCAATGTCCTCCTGATTCCCTATCCGTTATGGTAGGTCCCCAGAGTCGGAGCTCGACTTCATTTACCATGCTCCTCGCCTTGAGTTGTTTGTCTCTTTGTTTTTCATTGTTCCTTTCATAAAATAAAAAATCGCAAATCCTGCATGCTTCCTTGTTGCCAATTGTGTATCCTGTACTTTTGTTGGACCTACCCGAGACCTGCTGCTGTTTCACTGACTGCCTATTTATTTGATGATTACTAGCGGCCGGCCTCTGGGTTGTAGGCCCATACTTGTAATTCTTCTGTTTTGCACAATAAAGTTAAAAAAAAAAAAATGTGATCACCCTGATTGGTTGATCCTCTTTCACCTCTTTCTCCACTAGTTTCAAAGTTGAGCTGCGTCCTATCTTGCAGACTCTTTCCTTTGCATGTTTGATAATACGTTTATCATACCCCTTCCGTACAAACCTATTCTCCATATCTTTGATGCAGTCATTGAATTGCCTTTCTTCACTGCAATTTCGTCTTGCCCGTAGCATTTCACCAAATGGTATTGCTTTCACCTGGTGAGATGGATGAGCACTTTTTGCATGCAAAACCGTGTTACATGAAGTTGGTTTGCGATACATGCGACTCTCAATGCAACCCTTATTCACATACAGTTCCACATCTAGAAAAGTAATTTCAGTCTTACTATGGTTGGTGGTGAACCTGATGTTCATATCGTTCCTGTTAATGCGTGAAGAGAAAAATACATTCGATGATATAACTAGGGAACAGAACAATATGTAAAGCACAAAAACCAATTTGTAAAGCACAAAAACCAATTAAAAATTAACAAGTTCGATTTATTAATGAAATTACATTATCATTATTTAAAAACACAATCAATACAATGTTACTATAAAAATACACAAAATTATGTATAAAAGAAATATTCGTGACACAATTATACAAGGAAATACATAAAAGACATAGGTGGCAAACAATAAAAATTATCGACGCGCGTTTCGGCGTTAACAGAACGCCTTTATCAGGAGCCACATTCAATCTGTAAAACATGTTTAAAAAAAGTTAGAGACAGCTAGAGGTCATGAATAACTCATAACAGACAATCAATAGTCTAAAACATTTCATTGTGCTTACATAACAAGGAAATCCCTACAAGATGCAGCTACAAATTGTAGCTACAACTGATACAGACTAATTCATATATATTTGAGCAGTAATTCAACCCATCAATGTAAAAGGGGGAGTATTGTTAAGTATAGATGACAGCAGAATGTCTGTCAACTATAAAACAACAGTCATAGAGTGTATGTAGTTTATTTTTATTAGAAGTATTCCATCTGTAAGAGGGTATTTGTCTGGACATAACCTCTTCTCTATCGTCTTACCTAGTGAACACAAGATAGGTGTTCTCTATTAGTTCTGGAGAAAATCCGACATCTGTTTTCTTGGCGGTACTCTATCTCGCCTGGCTAACAGTCTTGGTCTGAAAGAGATTTATTAATTAACCATAAGTACCACTCTAATCACTATTCGGTTGTAAAAATCAATTTTTTAGGGAGGAATGAAATCAATTTATTGCACTTCTAGGTACTAGTTTTTTATTGCTAAGTTTTATGGTTTCCTACTTATTTCACACGGGTTGGTTTCATGGGTACCCCATATTATTTTATCCCCCATTTTACAGAATTGATTGTAGGGATATGCGGAAAGGATGCACACCAATATGTCACATTTTTTTAGACAAAAGGGGAGTACCTAGTAGAGGGGGATCAGCTGAACCCTCACAAATAATAATAAATAGGTATTTACTTATGCAACATGAAGAAAGCGACATGATTCCCATTGCTATTACTTAGCAGTTTGTATTGTCATAGATCCAATGAGAACGCAGGATATTGCATATGTATTTCAGGCAAGCAGTCAGATAATTCCTATATCTGTGGGAAAAGGATATCGAAAATCTATCCCACATGAGGCAATTTGTCGCACATACCACCCATGTATCTGAGATGAGAAATGCTTACCATATCTATTAAAATGTGTGTCGATGTCGAAGCGATCACCACCCAGAAATCCTGTGTAATGCCGGTGTGGTTTTAACGTGCTAAAAATAAAGGGCGCATAACATTACTATCGAGTGAGTCATTAATGGTAAACAACTTCAAAGCAGCCTCATAGCTTGCTTACCGAAAACAAAAGAAAGGCGAGCCGTGGCTTCAACCTGTCAAGAGCCAAATGGGTCACAGTCTGTGGTATTTTTCTGGCGTCTCGCAGCCGTTGGTGTACGTGTGTTTGTTCCTAGGAGGGTTGTAGAGCGTAAACAATTGTTGTAGTACAAGATATTGCTGCGGCTAATGTAGCTCATCTAGCGAGTAAATTGTATGCTGCCTCATAGTTAGCTTACCGGGAATAGAAAGAAAGCGAGCCGTAACTTCAACCTGTAAGACGCCAAGGATATTTCCGTCTTTTCGGGTCTTTAACGGCGTCTCACAGCCGTTGGCTTGCACGTACTTCTTCCTAAGGCGAATTCAAAACCGGACTAAATTATTCAAATTCGCGGCGCCGGCACATCAAGCCAAGCAATAACAAGGCGGCGGCGCACATCCAAGACAATTGCTTACCGAAAAAAGATAGAGTCCGGTCCGTGACTTCAACCTGCGGGCGCCGCGCCAGTGATCTCGATCAGCGTCCCGCAGCCGTTGGAAGAGGATGGTTGACCAGCCAGGAGGGCTGTCCTGCTTTAAATACCCGGAAATGGGTTTGGCCACAGTTCTTAAAGGGCAAGTGACCATTACCTTGCAGCGCTCGGGTCTTCCGGTAGCAATGTGTATATGTAAATCATGGCTCCCCGGTGGTCCTATGACAACCAAATAGAGGTTGACAAAATACAAAACCACACCGGCATTACACAGGATTTCTGGGTGGTGATCGCTTCGACATCGACACACATTTTAATAGATATGGTAAGCATTTCTCATCTCAGATACATGGGTGGTATGTGCGACAAATTGCCTCATGTGGGATAGATTTTCGATATCCTTTTCCCACAGATATAGGAATTATCTGACTGCTTGCCTGAAACACATATGCAATATCCTGCGTTCTCATTGGATCTATGACAATACAAACTGCTAAGTAATAGCAATGGGAATCATGTCGCTTTCTTCATGTTGCATAAGTAAATACCTATTTATTATTAAATGTGAGGGTTCAGCTGATCCCCCTCTACTAGGTACTCCCCTTTTGTCTAAAAAAATGTGACATATTGGTGTGCATCCTTTCCGCATATCCCTACAATCAATTCTGTAAAATGGGGGATAAAATAATATGGGGTACCCATGAAACCAACCCGTGTGAAATAAGTAGGAAACCATAAAACTTAGCAATAAAAAACTAGTACCTAGAAGTGCAATAAATTGATTTCATTCCTCCCTAAAAAATAGATTTTTACAACCGAATAGTGATTAGAGTGGTACTTATGGTTAATTAATAAATCTCTTTCAGACCAAGACTGTTAGCCAGGCCAGATAGAGTACCGCCAAGAAAACAGATGTCGGATTTTCTCCAGAACTAATAGAGAACACCTATCTTGTGTTCACTAGGTAAGACGATAGAGAAGAGGTTATGTCCAGACAAATACCCTCTTACAGATGGAATACTTCTAATAAAAGTAAACTACATACACTCTATGACTGTTGTTTTATAGTTGACAGACATTCTGCTGTCATCTATACTTAACAATACTCCCCCTTTTACATTGATGGGTTGAATTACTGCTCAAATATATATGAATTAGTCTGTATCAGTTGTAGCTACAATTTGTAGCTGCATCTTGTAGGGATTTCCTTGTTATGTAAGCACAATGAAATGTTTTAGACTATTGATTGTCTGTTATGAGTTATTCATGACCTCTAGCTGTCTCTAACTTTTTTTAAACATGTTTTACAGATTGAATGTGGCTCCTGATGAAGGCGTTCTGTTAACGCCGAAACGCGCGTCGATAATTTTTATTGTTTGCCACCTATGTCTTTTATGTATTTCCTTGTATAATTGTGTCACGAATATTTCTTTTATACATAATTTTGTGTATTTTTATAGTAACATTGTATTGATTGTGTTTTTAAATAATGATAATGTAATTTCATTAATAAATCGAACTTGTTAATTTTTAATTGGTTTTTGTGCTTTACAAATTGGTTTTTGTGCTTTACATATTGTTCTGTTCCCTAGTTATATCATCAAATGTATTTTTCTCTTCACGCATTGTCTATTTCCCTGCATTACAAATTCAGTATTTGAACAGGGGGTCCTTGTTGTTCACATTCATATCGTTCCTGTTTACATAGTCAAAAAATCCTTCTAGCGCCTGTTCTGAACCTGTCCAAATCATAAAACAATCATCTATGAATCTACCCCAATAGAGGATAGATCCATTCCATTCACTCGCTCCTGATCCCCAGATAAATCTTTCCTCCAACCAGCCCATAAATATGTTAGCGTAGGCTAGTGAGAATTTCGAGCCCATAGACACGCCTTGTTTTTGCCTGCACCAATCCCCCTTAAATAAGAAATAGTTATTGGTCAAAATAAGTTCAGTCATTGCCAATGTCATTCGTGTATGTAGCGAATGGCTTGCTGGTCTTTTTGAGAGAAAATGGTCCAGGGCTTTAAGCCCCAATTCATTTTTTATACTCGTATATAACGAGATCACATCCAGTGTTACCAGTGTCATTCCAGCCTCCCATTGTATGTCACTCAAAATATTCAAAATATGCCGCGTATCCCTAATATAGGAAGGTAAGTTGGTCATGATTGGCTGCAAAAAAATATCAACAAATTACGACATATGTTCTATTGGTCCCCCACTACCCGACACAATAGGCCTGCCTTGTGGAAATGGCAGGCCTTTGCGAATCTTGGGTAAGGTATAAAAGCAGGGATAGCTAGGTCTATTCACTTTTAGAAATAGATATTCGTCCTCATTCAACAGACCACTCTCATACCCCTGTTTCAGGTGCGCATTAATGGTAACCGTAAGGGAAAACTGTCAAGTGCCCCACAAGTCTTACCTTTGCTTGTGACGCAATTCCGCAGAGACGACAAGAGCACCCGTCCCTGTACCCACCTGACCCTCGTGGAAGGCAATACCCAGCAGGGATGAGATGGACGCAGGGATGGGAGCCAGGGTGTAGGGCTAAATAATAGCGTGGAGCTGGCGGGCGTCCCGGTGTCAACTATAAACCAAGAAAGGAACAGATCAGAAAGGGTCAGAACAGAAAAAGAACCACCCCACACATGCACACACAGACCTAGTCACCCTCTGAGGACTCACCAAGAGTTCCGGTAATCAGGTCCACAGACAGGTTCAGCTCCGGAATATGAAAAGCTCAGGTAAGGCGCTCCTGTGCGTTTCACCCAAGTTCAAACCATAAAGAAGCACTCCTGCGCGGCGGCAAATGAACCAATTCAAAACAGGAACACAAGCACTCCGGCACGTGTATCCGGTAGTAATGCTTAGTCCAGCAACACAAGTCTGTTAGCTGAGCTGTTTCCCTAGTAGCGCTCCTGCGCGGTAGGAAACCGAAATGTACAAGACCCAAAAACAAAATACTCCTGGGAAGGTCTACAAACACCCTCAAGGCGCTCCTGCGCGGTAAGGGTAAAAGAAACACTAACAGGCACTTCCCTGGATCACCCAGGAGGAACTACAAGTAAGCGCCCATGAACAGTGCATACGTGAGGACAGAACAGCGCTCCAGCGCGGTGCCTCTGAAGTGACAGGTGAGCCTCAACAAGCGCTCCAGCGCGAGTAGCTGACGCAACAGCTGAGCAGCGCTCCAGCGCGGCTTGGCTCTGAGAGAGACTGGCAGGTCTCGGCAAAAGGCGAAAGTAGTCCGCCTCACAGGAACCTCCAGCACGGAATCCAAAGCACAGAGCAGGCGGGAAACGCGATGTTTAAGCGTTTCCCCCGGAAGTGCTTCTGTGCTCCCAGGTTGCTGCCCGGGACTAGACCGGGGACTCAACTTCCAGCCGGAAGTGAGTATCCGGCGTTCTTTGTGTGCATGCGGGGATGGCCGGCCGCGGTATCACCGCGAACCGTGACAGTACTCCCCCTAGAACAGAACGCCCCCAACACCCCCCAGAAATCAGAAAAGAGAAACAGGGCGAGGGCTCAGGGGATGGCTCAGATGGAAAGCACGAACCAGAACAGGAGCGTGGCGCACATGGGACAGGGGTTCCCAGGACCGCTCATAGGGACCGTACCCTTTCCAGTCCACTAGGTAGAAGAGCTTGCCCCTGGTACGACGGGACCCCAAGATAGCCCTGACCTCATACTCAACATGGCCCTCCACCACCACCGGAGAAGGGGGAGACGGAATTGAGCCGCCAGACTGGACTGCACGCAGAAGGGAGACATGGAAGACCGGATGGATCTTCATGTGTGGAGGAAGCGACAGCCTCATGGCCACAGCGTTGACCACCTTCTCGATAACAAAGGGACCCACAAAACGAGGCAACAGTTTCTTGGGCCCGTGCACGTTCAGGTGCCGTATGGAAAGCCACACCCTATCACCCGTGCGATAAGCGGGTTCCTTTTGTCTGTGAGCGTCAGCATGCGCCTTGTAAGAGTCCTTCGCCTTGGCCAGCTCGAACCGTGCCTGTTGCCAGAGTCCGCGCAGTGATACATGATAAGACCGCACTGTGGGCAGTTGGCTATCCCGAGGCACCTCCCAGGCCGAAGTGCGGGGATTAGGCTTCACCAACCACGGCAATCCCAAAATCACCTTAAACTGAGGAGTGTCGATGACGTCGAAACTAATGGATTCAGTGTGGTTGTTAGAGAAGGACATCGTCATGTTTTCTGTTCGGTGTCTGATAGGGCCGGAAGTCAGGTCCGTTCCATCAACGGCCTTGACGGGTTCTGGTTGGGCCTTCGTCACTGTGTCAATGCCCAAGGCACGGGAAAACGCAGTATCAATAAAGCAGCCTGACGCCCCGGAGTCCAACATGGCGGTCGGTACCCAAGTTCTGCCCGCCAGATTCCGCAAGGACACGTCCATGCCGACGTGATGACTACCATCGTACAATGCAGGGATTGCTGATGTACAAGACGAAGAACCCAGAGGACGGATCCCCTTGTCTACTGGGTTGTCTCGTTTCCCGGCTTGTCGCCCTTGCTGATGGGCAACGCATACGGCCTTCTGCCTCGCGGTTTTAATGGTTTCGCAAGGCATTACCTCACGAAGTGTCCACTTTTGCCACAATAGAGGCACTGGTTCTGCTTCCTCCTTTTTTCCCTTTCTTGACTAGTCAAGGGACCTCTGATGCCGCCGATCTGCATGGGTTCGGCTGCTTCACCCTCGGGGGCTGATTCTTCTTTGGCTTTCTCGACGCCCTTATCCCCAAAGGGCAAGAGACGGTTGTCGCTGCCTTTTCCCCTGTCGGTTTTTCTTTCCTGCAGTCGGAAATTAATTTTCACCACCATGTCTATGAAAGGATCTATAGCGTCTGGTGGATCGGGGTACTGCGAGATAAGATCCTTCAGGTCATCCCGTAACCCCCGATAGAACACCGATACCTTTTTATCCTCTGGCCAGTGGGCCTCGATGACAAGCCTGCTGAACATGGTGATGTAATGGAGCAAGTCCTGGTTGCCTTGTCTGAGGCTGAGCAACTCGTTATATGCGGCTTGCACAAAGGTATGGCGAGCGAACATACGCCGCATGGCTTCCTTAAACGTTGGAGGTGGTTAAGCATGGGATCATCGTTCTCCACCAAGGATATGGACCACTGAGCGGCATCCCCGCCCATGTAAGACAGTATGTAGGCAACCTTGGAAGCATCATCGGGAAAGGCCGCGATCCTAGCCATTCAACGCAGTTGGCATTGATGGATGAATATTCCGTACTTAGTGCTATCACCATAGAAGCGTTCGGGTGGTGCCAACTGCACAGGATGAGGAGTAACAACCTGGATGGCTGTGTCTTGGTTGGTAGCGGCGGAGGGCCCCCCAAAGGTAAACGTAGGCTGTCTCAACAGGCCTTCTTGTCTGACTCTAGGACTAGGAGTGGTACCCCAAGGACTGGTGACCCCGGCTGCCATCTGGCCCTGTAGGGCCGTTCTGTCATGGCACAAAGCAAGGTTCTCTGTCTGCATGGCAGCAAGCATAACTGCGATATCCTGCAGAGTGACCTCCGGGTCGCCCCATGTTGTCTGGGCGGAATGGTTACCGTGGGCTTTGGATTCTGTCAAGTGCCCCACAAGTCTTACCTTTGCTTGTGACGCAATTCCGCAGAGACGACAAGAGCACCCGTCCCTGTACCCACCTGACCCTCGTGGAAGGCAATACCCAGCAGGGATGAGATGGACGCAGGGATGGGAGCCAGGGTGTAGGGCTAAATAATAGCGTGGAGCTGGCTCGCGTCCCGGTGTCAACTATAAACCAAGAAAGGGACAGCTCAGAAAGGGTCAGAACAGAAAAAGAACCACCCCACACATGCACACACAGACCTAGTCACCCTGTGAGGACTCACCAAGAGTTCTGGGAATCAAGTCCACAGACAGGTTCAGCTCCGGAATATGAAAAGCTCAGGTAAGGCGCTCCTGCGCGTTTCACTCAAGTCCAAACCATAAAGAAGCGCTCCTGCGCGGTGGCAAATGAACCAATTCAAAACAGGAACACAAGCGCTTCGGCACGTGTATCCGGTAGTAATGCTTAGTCCAGCAACACAAGTCTGTTAGCTTAGCTGTTTCCCTAGTAGCGCTCCTGCGCAGTAGGAAACCGAAATGTACAAGACCCAAAAACAAAACCTTCCTGGGAAGGTCTACAAACACCCTCAAGGCGCTCCTGCGCGGTAAGGGTAAAAGAAACACTAACAGGCACTTCCCTGGATCACCCAGGAGGAACTACAAGCAAGCGCCCATGAACAGTGCATACGTGAGGACAGAACAGTGATCCAGCGCGGTGCCTCTGAAGTGACAGGTGAGCCTCAACAAGCGCTCCAGAGCGAGTAGCTGACGCAACAGCTGAGCAGCGCTCCAGCGCGGCTTGGCTCTGAGAGAGACTGGCAGATCTCGGCAAAAGGCGAAAGTAGTCCGCCTCACAGGAACCTCCAGCACGGAATCCAAAGCACAGAGCCGGCGGGAAACGCGATGTTTAAGCGTTTCCCCCGGAAGTGCTTCTGTGCTCCCAGGTTGCTGCCCGGGACTAGACCGGGGACTCAACTTCCGTCCGGAAGTGAGTATCCAGCGTTCTTTGTGTGCATGCGGGGATGGCCGGCCGCGGTATCGCCGCGAATCGTGATAAAAACATGGGATTTGTGGCTACTCTTTCATAACACATCTCGTTTCCTAGCTGGTTATATATTTCTTGTTCGTAATCATCCTTGCCCATCACCACTATGTTTCCTCCCTTATCCGCTTTTCTGATGATAAGCTCTGTGTTGTTCACCAGTTCATTCAAAGCATACCTTTCACCTTGTGTCAGATTATCCTTCATGAAGCCCCCCGGAAAGGACTTAGTCTCATTTGCATCCAAATCCGCCAGGACCATTTTATGAAAAATTTCTATATTGTTGCCACTCGTGAGATTAGGTGACCATTTGGACTTATTCTTCAAACCACTGGACACTGATAGATCTGGTCTGATCTTCGAAGACTTTTGCAATGAAGCGGAAATGAAGATATGGAGGGGTTGCTATTGAAACACCGGGTCAGAGAGGGGTTTAATACTGAAACAGAGACGATGAAATGTGGAACTTGCCTTGTGACCTTTCATAAGCAGATTATTAATCACACTACAAGGTGCTACTTAAATAATTTGTGCAAACAAGAGAAAGTAAAAATAGAGTAGATGGGAATGGTGTGAACCGCTATAATAAAGCGGGTGTAGGAGGAGCTTCGCGCGCAACCAAGATGGCTGCGTGAGCACTGGGCTCCCGAGACCCTCGTAACCTCCCGCATATATCCTGCAGACTATCCTGACTTTTATATATGTCTCCGTGAAGACAAACCACTGGGGAGGCAAAAAATGCAACCAGAATCCAGATCGGACCCCGGGAACCGGAGTTGTGACGATTGGAAGATTGCGGCCTGCGCCTCCATGATGCCCGGCTGTGGAGTTGGCATGGTGCCCGAGATGTAATTGAACAACATCGGCCTGAGGTGGCAGAGACGACCGGTCCAGCCCACTTTCACTTTCGCTTTTGCCTACTGGAGAGACCCGATACTGGGAGTGCCTCCCTCTCGCCGAAGGAGACGGTCTGGCTTGGCACTCGAGTGTGTTTATTTCACGGATGGACCTGCCTTGGAGAGATGCTTGAGCCGTGTTTTCGGGCTGATTCTGCACTTCCGCTCGAGGGACCATTGAGACCTCCATCTTTCTACTCTGTCTGACTGTTTCAAGTTGACCGACGTTGATCGCTGCCGGGCATAGCCTACCACTCAGCCTCTTAGATTGCGCTTTATCTCCCTACCCCAGTTTGGGACCATACCTACTATTTTCCACAATGGCGGGGAAACCGGAGGGGGACAAACAGAGGTCTAAGACCACTCGGCGGGGTGGCTATACCCAAACTAACATCATGGACCGCTATGCCCAGGCTAAGGTATCGCCCAGTGGACCGGGTAGGTCGCTGGAGGGAACGAGAGATCCACTGACTTCAGCGGCAGAGCCTACCCTACATGACTTCATGGCCGCCATCAATGGGATCAGATCGTCCCTCTGGAAACAAATGGAGACTCTCGCCCACAAACTCGACACGGCGATTGATGTGAATCTGATCTGCACGGACCTAACGAAAACCAACGAAAAGGTTAAATCGTTGGACATAAATACTTCCGGTCTGACGGACGACGTTGTTGAGATACAGACAGAGGTTCGCAATTTGAGGGCCTCCAATGACCTCCTTGCGCGTCGTCTGGAGGATTTTGAAGGAAGGGCTAGGTGGAACAATGTCCGTATCATCGGGGTTCCGGAGACGGCGGAAGATCCGGCATCTGATCTCTTCGTGGAGAACCTCATTATTATTCACCTTGCACCCAAGGGACTGAGTAATTTTTTCACCGTGGAACGGGCTCACAGGGTTCCGGGTGGTAAACCCAAGACGGGTGCCCCACCGCGGCCTATGATAGCACAGATTTTTAACTTCCGTGATAGAGACGCTATCCTGCAGGCCTTGCGGGCGGGCTGTCCCATAAAGTTTGAGAACTCTACCATCAGTTTTTATCCAGACTTTACCCAAGCTGTTCAGAAACAGAGACTTGGTTTTCTTGGGGTAAAAAAAGAGACTCCGTAAGATGGGCCTCAAGTACGCCATGCTTTTCCCGGCCAAGTTGCGAAAAGCCAAGAAAGCAGCATTCAAGGATCGACTCGACAATAACGCTCACAACAGCAAGGAACTTTTCAACATCGTCAAAGAATTTTCCAATCCCTCGGCCAACTCCAACGACATCACCCCCTCTCAAACCCTATGCGACTCCCTAGCTTCTTTTTTCCACAACAAGATCGCAGACATCCACAACAGCTTTGACAACCAACCCGGAAACCAACCCACCCTACCATCTGCTGTCCATCTTCCCCCCATGAACACCCTTAACGACTGGAACCCAATCTCCACTGAGGACACCATCCGCCTGATGAACTCCATCCACTCAGGATCCCCCACAGACCCATGCCCTCACCACATCTTCAACAAAGCAGACTCCGTCATAGCACCGCACCTCCGAGACGTCATCAACTGTTCCTTCAACTCCGCTACCTTCCCAGAAGACTGGAAACACGCTGAACTCACCGCCCTTCTGAAAAAACCAACAGCGGACCCCAACGAACTCAAAAACTACCGCCCAATCTCGCTTCTTCCATTCCCGGCCAAAGTCATCGAGAAAGCCGTCAACAACCAGCTCGCCGCCTTCCTCGAAGCCAACAAATCCCTCGACCCCTCACAATCTGGCTTCCGTGCAAAACACAGCACTGAGACCGCCCTCATCGCAGCAACAGATGACATTCGAACTCTACTGGACAATGGAGACACAGTCGCCCTCATCCTCCTCGACCTCTCTGCAGCCTTCGACACAGTCTGCCACAACACCCTCCTACAACGCCTCAATAACATCGGAATCCAAGGAAAAGCACTTGAATGGATCACCTCGTTCCTCACCGGAAGAACCCAGAGAGTCCGCCTTCCTCCATTCAAGTCCGAGGCCTCTGAAGTCATCTGCGGCGTACCTCAAGGATCCTCACTCAGTCCCACCCTCTTCAACGTATACATGAGCCCCCTCGCGGCCATCGCACGCCAACACAACCTCAACATCATCTCTTACGCGGACGACACTCAACTGATCCTCTCTCTCACCAATGACCCCAGCACCGCCAAAACTAACCTGCACGAAGGAATGAAAGAAGTCGCTGAATGGATGAAACAAAGCCGTCTGAAACTGAACTCAGACAAAACAGAAGTCCTCATCCTAGGCACATCCCCCTCTGCTTGGGACGACTCCTGGTGGCCGGAAGCCCTCGGAAAAGCACCCATCCCGACAGACCACGCACGGAACCTTGGCGTCATCCTGGATTCTTCACTCTCAATGAACAAACAAGTCAACGCCGTATCCTCTTCCTGCTTCAACATTCTTCGCATGCTCAGAAAAACATTTCGCTGGATCCCCTCCGAAACAAGGAAAACAGTCACCCACGCTCTGGTCACGAGCCGACTGGACTACGGAAACACCCTCTACGCAGGTACCACCGCTAAACTCCAGAAGAAACTCCAACGAATCCAAAACGCCTCAGCCAGGCTCATTTTAGACATCCCTCGCAACGAACACATCTCTGGTCACCTTAAAGACCTCCACTGGCTACCCGTCAATAAGAGGATCACTTTCCGACTGCTCACCCACGCACACAAATCACTTTACGACATCGGACCAGATTGCCTCAACTCTCGACTGTCCTTCTACACCCCCTCCCGCCAACTACGCTCTTCCAACCAAGCCCTCGCCACTGTACCTCGCATTAACAAGACCACCATGGGAGGCAGATCCTTTTCTTACCTGGCTGCTAAAACATGGAACTCACTCCCCGCTTACCTTCGTCTCACCCAGAACCACCTAGCGTTCAGAAAACAGCTTAAAACGTGGATATTTGACAAATAATCCTCCTCCCCTTCCTAAGCGCCTTGAAACCCTCTGGGTATGTAGTGCGCTATACAAATTTTATGACTTGACTTGACTTGACTTGACCTATTTTTTCGACAGACCGGAAGAGGTGGCCGACTGGCTTGATACTCTACCGACCCATCTTCCACAGGACGGGCAGACCGGTGGTGAAGAGGGCGGATCGATGGACCAGGAATAAGCGCTATTATTGTCTGGTTCCTGGGGTCTTTCGAAGGCTTCGAAATGTGGTGCATTAATTGTGTAGTATGACTCTGTGAGACATTTGGGGGGGTTGCTGGGCTATCGGTGGGTTGTTTTCCTCCTCTGCTTGACTTTCTGTAGCTTAGTTTAGATGTGGGGGCAACAGGCACACTGCAAGTTGGGGTGGCTTTCTAGTCTTATGCAGGGGTGCAGGGTGGGGGGGTTTGTAACGGGCTGTTGGTGGGGGGAATTGTTAGTTTTCCAGTTTCTTTTTCTGCAAGGCACAGTATTGCAAGACTTTCTGATTGAAGTGCTAGATTCTTCTTGGGGTTGGATCTTCTTCCTCGTATGGGATGGGGGTAGGGGGTTAAGGCTTATGAGCTGGAATGTGAATGGGTTGTGGGATAGGATAAAGCATGGGGTAGTGCTGCAGCTATTAAAACGTCACTCCCCAGATGTGGTCCTACCTCAGGATAGGAAATACATGCTATGCTATGCATATGAAGGGGTATCGCTTGGTTGCCCATGCAGGGCTCTCCCCAGGCTCCCGGGGGGGTGGGTATTCTTATTAAGAACTCACTCCCGTTGGAAGTTGACGCAACAGTCCTCGATGATTGAGGGCGCTATGTCGTTCTTACTGGTCGATGGGAGGGCAGGACCCTTTCCCTGGTCTCCGTATATGTCCCTCCCGGCCTACAGTCAACTACCTTTGCAGACTTGGGACGGGTTATCCTTGCTCTCCCCGAGGGATCATTACTACTGGGTGGTGATTTTAATGCGGTTGTATCTGGTATTTCTGATAGACACCCACTAAGCATGGGCCAATTTTGCGAATCTGGCGTTCGCGAATTTGCGTATTTGCGAACTCGCAATCTGCAAAATCCGCGAATTCTCGTGAATTTACAGATTTTTTTTTGTGTTCGCAAGGGTTTCTGCCATTTCGCGAGGGTTTGGTACCAGTTCGCAATTGCGAACTTACTTGTCGGCTCGCAACGGTCGCGACTATGTTGTTTCTACGTCTGGTTCATCATCACAGGTTCCCAGCACCCTCTGTTTAACCACTGCCACCCTCTGTTTCACCCATGCCACCCTCTGGTGCATCAATGCCACCCTCTGGTTCATCATCACTGTAGATTATGGGGGGGAAAAGCAAGCACACCTGCCCTGCTTCAACTGACATGAATTAATTTGGGGTTGGTTTATTAATGTGTCACTGTTTTAAAATTCCAGTCTGGCACCTGCTTCCTTATCTGTAATTTGCTTTCTGTTGCAGTGCAACTTTTTTTTCCAGGACCTTTGTGGCCTACTTGTAGCTATTCTATGAGCCTGCTGTGAGGGTCAGAACAGGGTCATACAATTGTTGCAACTAGCAACTGAACTCTGGAGGGGCCTCAGTCAGGAAGCACTACAGGGAATGGTTACTATTACTAATGATGAGTTTGAACTTTTGCACCTGTTGAGTGCTTTCATTTTTGAAAATTCGTTTTTCTGCAGAACAGCAACTGTAATGCCCCAAACAAACATAGCCAACTGAACTCTGGAGGGGGCCCTCAGGAAGTACTACAGGGAATGGTTACTAATGATGAGTGAACTTTTGCACCTGCTGAGTGCTTTCTGCAGAACAGCAACTGTAATGCCCCAAACAAACTTACTTATGAAAGTTGATTTCTAATCCAAAAGTGATCCAAAGAGAGTCAAAAGGCCTCAAATCCCAAAAAGTGCAGGCAAATGTCAACCTGAGGAGTTATTCTGATAAAAATCAAAAATTTCAGAAGGTCTATGCTGCTTGCTAGTGGATTTCTTGTGCAGAATTGCAAATTTTGTAATTTCGCGAGTGCGAGATTGTTGCTGCCAGCCGCACCTACATGTTCGCAATTGCGAACTCTCGCGATGCGTCGCCAAACTCCTGCGGGATCCCGCAGCAAGATACAAAATGGCGCAGCACTCACAAAAATATCGAGAAAAACAACTCGGCAAACGCTGAATGACGGTAAGTGAACGCCGCACGCCGCAAAATTGTATCATCAAGAAAAAAAAATCCGCTGCGTGCGAATTTGCGGATTTTGCGAGAAATCCGCGAATCTCGCGGATTGCGAATTTACCGAAAATCCGCAAAATCCGCGAGCGGAACGGATTATCCACCCATGCTTACTAGAGACCTCAAGGGGGCGCAGAATTGGCTTCATGACTTCATTGATACTTTAGGCTTTGTAGATTGCTGGAGACTGTTGCACACCTCTCAGCAGCAATACACATTCCATTCCGGTGCCCATGGTAGCCTCTCGAGGGTCGATTACGTCTTGGTGCCTGCTGTACAGGCGCCTTTTGTCGCTGAGGTTAAACATATGGCTCGGGGAATTTCTGATCATTCTCCTTTGTGGCTTCGGATTGAATCATCTACGGGGACCGAGGGGCGGGTGGCCCCGATCAACCCTTGGTATCTCTGCAACCCTAAAACTCGTCACGATTTGATTAAGTCCCTTGATCAATATTTTTCAGAGAATGAGGGCTCTGTTTCGTCCGCAGTGTCACTTTGGGAGGCCTTTAAAACAGTTCTCAGGCACCAAGCCCTGTCTCTGATTGCGGGCGTTAAGAAACGGAGAGATGAGGCGGTAGTGAAGGTTGAGACTGAAATAGCAGACCTGGAGTTAGATCTGGAACAGGAGGTCACCCGCGCAAAGACACATACGTTGCGATTAAAACAGTTGGAATACAGGGCGCTGGTTACGGATGCAGCTAAGGCCATGAGTCGAGAGCAACAGGGTCGTCTATATGATGTGGGGGATAAAGCAGGTAAATTGATAGCATGGTTGGACAAGAGGGACAGAGCTAGTCGTGTTGTGCCTGAGATTGAGATGGCGAGTGGTATGCGGGTCTCGGACCCTGTGGAGATTGTTGAGTGCTTCGCTGATCATTTTCGGACGGTGTACTCCCCCCTGTCGGATAGGCCGGAGGAGGACTCTCATTTGTTGCTATGGGACATTGCTCTGCCGAGTCTTTCAGATGCAGATAGAGAGCAAATGGACAGCGCAATAACTTTCCGGAAGAGGTAGCCCTTGCGATCCGCTCCTTGCGGTCTGGTAAAGCCATGGGTCCTAACGGACTGCCGATAGAGCTATACAAGTTGCGGCCCAACAAGATAGCTCCCTGTTTGAGAGATATGTTTTTAGAGTCTCGTGAACATGGTTCTCTCCCCCGGGATCAGCGACTTGCGACGATTGTTGTTATACATATGGAGGGGAAACAGAGGGACAAGTGTGGGTCGTACTGACCTATATCTCTTTTGAACGCCGAGCCTAGGATTCTCGCAAAGGTACTGGCCAATCAATTGATTACTGTTATTAGCGAACTGATCCATCCGGATCACTCCGGTTTTATTCCCCATTGTAACACTACACGGAATCTCAGGCGTCTGCACGGAGTTCTCGCGAGGGCTGCGACGCTACGCGAGCCGACCACTTTGGAGTCCTTGGATGCCACGATGGCTTTTGATACTATTGAATGGCTTTATCTGTGGGTTGCGTTAGCTACATTTGGTTTTGGTCCCGGTTTTATCGGCTGGGTCCGACTTCTTTACGAAGAACCCCTTGCGCAAATTGTAGTAAATGGTCGAGTCTCGTTCCGTTTGGTCTCGGGTACGGTACTCGTCAGGGGTGTCCCCTGTCACCGCTCCTGTTCGCCCTGGCCCTCGAGCCCCTCGCTGCCTGGATCCGCTGGGAGCCCTCAATGAGGGGTATTCGGTGGTCCTCTGAGTATGAAGATCGCATTTCGCTCTACGCAGACGACATTTTGCTGTATCTGACCTCGCCCATGAAGTCGTTGATGGTTTTCTGCGATGTCCTGGCCTTCTTTGGTAGAAACTCGGGTTTAATTATCAATTGGGCAAAATTCTATTTGCAAGTTCTTTCTGGTGACGTCCCCCTCCTTCCGCGTAACTGCCCCATACAGGTGACACAGACGGGATTTAAATATCTCGGTGTCTGGGTCTCTATGGACCCTGTGGCTCGGCATGAGCTGAATCTTCTCCCACCTTTAACCAGATTGCGGCAGGACGTCGCGGGTTGGCGTAGACTTCCGCTCTCGCCGTTGGGTCGCGTGGCCCTCTTTAAGATGATGTCTCTGCCTCATTTCCTTTATGCCCTCCAAAACACTCTTGATATAGTCCCCGCTAGTTATTTTCGGAAAGTTGAGGGTCTTCAGAGGAAACTGAAATGGGATGGTAGACCTCGCATTGCGCTGGCCAAACTAACACTCCTGTGGTACAACGGGGGTATTGCCCTCCCGGTCATCAAGCGATATTACTGGGCGTCTCAGTTGGGGGCCATTAATCATGGTATGTATGGTCCCAAATTGAACCCTGCTTTCACTATGGATAGATGGCTGCTGCCTGGGGGTAACTACTATAGGGCACTGTACTCGAAATCGGTGGTCAAGTCATTGTCGGGCCTACTAAGACGGCAGTTCGTGTATGGCAAGATGCAACTAATTCGATGGGATGGAAGGACCGCTTGACTTTAGCGACCCCACTTTTCGACTCTGATAGACTTGGTAAACTGTGGAAGACAAAAGGGTTCGATAAGTGGGACCTCATTGGTATTAGCAAGGTGGGAGACCTCTGGGTTAAGGGACAAGTGAAATTGTTTCATACTTTAAAGACGGAGTTTGAATTGGGGAACTCGGAGTATTTCCGCTATGTCCAGGTTCGCCATGCATTGATTTAAGTCTTTTCGATGGTGGAGGCGGTCCCTGAGTCGTCCCCGCTTGAAGACAGATTGCTAGATGGTAACGTTCCAGACAGTACTATTTCCCTTGTCTATAAAAAGCTGATCAATGATAGGTCGGATCTCCTGTTGCCCTTTTGTGATCTCTGGGTCCGTGACGGCCTCGAATTGGATGACGAGGACTGGCAATCGGCGATCTCCTCTCCCAAGGAGGTTGCGATTCCAGCGAGACTTCGGCTGGTCCAGCTTAAGATTCTTCATAGGGTGTACATCACGGGTCCCCGTCTGGTTTCGTATGGGCTTTTCCGAGGAGGGTTTGTGTAAGCGGGGATGCGGACTGGCGGGGACATTTCCTCAAATTATTTGGGAATGTCCTGAAGTGGCGGCTTATTGGAACGGGGTGTATGATGTAATGAAAGAAGTTACGGGTATTGCTCTCTTACCGGAGGCCTGGCGCTGCTTATTAAATGTCTGGGAGCCTATGGATTACAATGTAGCCCAGACCCAGTGGGCGACCCTGGGGGCCATGATTGCTAAGCGTGATATTGCACAACTGTGGGGGTCCCAAAGGCTGCCTACGGTTGAAGTATGGAAGGAAAACATGGACTGGTGCATGTTTAGGGAAATAACGATGTATCTGGCCCGGGGCCGCCCCCGAAAATGGCATAGAGTTTGGGGGCTGTGGAATAGGTATCGTGGAGACATATGTACACCACCTGCAGTGGATAACATCGATAGCCCACTCTCCCCCTGACCCCACATTCAATGTTTGCATTATTGTCTGCTTACTGCTTCACCCCTGTCCTCCTCCCTTCCTTATAATGATGACTTATTATTTGATGTACTGTTTATCTGGCCTCATTTGAACAAAGCGCTCTGTATATTGTTTTTCTTGCCTTGCTTGTTATAATTAATTAAAAAAAATATTAAAAAAATAAAATAAAGCGGGTGTAGGGAACGTGGGTTGACAAGAATGTCAACAAAACTTTATTTACACTCGGTTACAAACATACCAACCAAGAAATAGGAAGTTTGGGGTTGATTAGTGTGCAAAACGTTGAGGGAATCTATAATATGGCAATACCTATTAAAAGACATCATACAGTAGGCAGCTATGGTGAAACAAAAACCATTAGGGATACATTTGCGACGATATCGACCCATTTCAAGATAGCGGGCGCATAGAGTAGGAAGTAGTCTGTTCTCAATGTTCGCGTGCAATAGGAAGTTGCTTTAAAACTGACTGGGAGAAGTAGAACCGGGACGCCTGCACTCGGGCTTCGAGAAGCGGATTGGGAGGTAAGCGGACTTAACGGGGGCGCTGCAGGAATCAGAGATTACCGCGAGGCGGTGACTACAGCATATGCTTTAATCTTAAAGGGGAAGACCCAACATAGCAAGCGGGCAGCAGCGTGGCATTCCTAAACTAGAGATACTTGGGAATACGGGTAAGTGAAAAGAATTGAGTAATAGTTTATAATAATGCTTGTAACACATAGGACGGAATCTGAAGGTGAATTCTGTATTTATAGAACAAGATAAGGAGGCTGGCAATAATCACGAAAAGAGTAGAAAACTGGAGATCCATAAATCACTGCCCGATTGTATAGAAGTCAGGAGGTAAGAGGAGCCATGGTTTGGCTTTATATGGTTAACAAGGAGTGGAAAATGAGTACAGAACTTTGCATGTCTGGCAATGGAGGACTTGAGTTGGTATGTTCGTTTCTTTGTTGTAGCGGAAAGGAGGAAAAAAAACGCTGAAGTTGTGTAAAGTGATTGAAAAGAATTTCCAAAACCGGGCTTTGTTGGAAGGATAATAAAGCGAATCTTAACATAAAGGTAGGATCAGACACGATTAATATTGCAACTGATGATGAAATGCGCTATGTATCTAGCCTTGCATTGCTTGTCAAAAGGTAATTGGTATTCCTCAATAGAAACTTCCTTTATATTAGGTGCCGAAACAGAAAGACTGAGGTAACTGCATGTATAATGTAGAAAAACATTTTTTATTTATGATTGTGCACTGGGGGAATAGAATCTAAAGAACACAGCTGTCTCAGTTAGAATTCGTATTTGGAGGTCACCAACACTTGATGTGTCTAATGATTGAATTTTTATGGTCAATGAAGTATAGAACATCATGCATGAGTATTAAAAAATTAAAATGTGTGTTTTTAATAATGAAATAATGGAGTTGGGGAGAAAAGTATATGTCACAAGTCATCATTACCATACAATTGCATGCATGACTCACTGAATAACAATTGGATTGGGAAGCACAGGTGTGTAGATCACAAAGGGGCTCTTTGTATATGAAATTGTAGCACGATACACAGGAATGTTCTTGTAAAAGCGCTTTTTGTATCGTTTTCCAGCCCTGATGAAGCCGTTTGGTTTATGTTAACCTCGGTGAAACGCGTTGGCTTGGCTAAAGGGGATTGGAGTTTGAAAGAATAAAAGACGACAAAGAAATCTATAAGAGCCCAATTGAATGTTCTATATTTTCTGTGATATGATTGTTATTGTCTGATAAGAGGTGTGCTACAATTACTGGTTTCAATTTGTGGTCAATCCTAGGATTGCAGAGTGAGAAGTAGGGTGTTCTCTTTTCCAAATTTGTTTTACAAGCACCCAAGAGATTAAGGAGGTTTTATACTTACTTAAGAGTGAACTGTCCCATGGGGGCGTGGTTTGGCGCCAACCGGGATGGCTGTGTGAGCGTGCAGCTCCGCGCCTGGTCCAGATGTTGATCCTGAAATTCCTGCCGTTGGTGCTCCCGGAGGTGCGGTTTACCGCACGAGGTGTTGCTTGAGCAGAGGGGAGAGTCTGGGAGCCAAAGGGACCTCGGAGACAGCACGGAGGTCCGATCCCGGAGTTCGGAGGAGCCGGGCAGAGAACAAAGGAAAATGGCGGCACGGGAGAACTGACGGACTGCCCACGGGACGGAGAGCGCCCGAACTGAGCCGGAGTTCCAGCGACTGCCTCATAAAGCAAGTGGAGCGGGAGCTCGACAGAGGGTATCTTCGGCGCTGCACCGGAGAAGTGCGAAGACATCGCCGCCCCAGTGATCGGTGAGTGCAGCACCCATCCCCCCCCGCTCCCCGACATGGTGGGCGAGTGAATAGCGGACTGCTAATGGGAGGTGACGCCTGCAGTCAGCGGCTGCTGGATTCTCCGAGGGACCGGCTGAGACTCTTTGGAGGGGGCCAAGCGGGGAGGCAGATTTGGCCGCCTGCACGAGGGGCATTGCACGCCGGCAACGGGCTCCCACACAGCTGCAGGAGCGGACCCGGAGCGTAAACGTTTCCGGACTCTGAGCGCCGAGGAGTGCTGTGGCCACCGGGGGAATCTAGGACCGGTCGTGGACTTGCCCGGCACACCAGTGGGGGCTGCGGGGAGCCATTATAGGCTGTGAATCCCACCCAACTGAACAGCTCACAGCATGGTGGTGGAACGAACTCAGAGCGGGGCTTAGGACCGCAATATAAGCCTCACACGGCGCAACGCCCGTGGGCGGCCAGCGCAGCCGGTTCTGGAAGACGCCCGCCTGCCCTTTTGGAATTACGTTGCTGGTTCACTGTGGCTGGTTTGGACGCTCCCTGGGGCTGAGGTGGAGATATGGTGGACCCACACAGTGAACAGCCATAGATCATATGTGGAAGCCCATGGGTAGAGTGTGCCCTGAGGGTGCATGGGAAAGGAGGTGAGGGCATCAACGATCCTTTGATTGCGGGTACTGAGCCCTTGTACTAACAAAAACTGGTCCCTGCTGAGAGGCGTCAGTGGGCGGAGCACCTGTACCAGGGGACCTGGGAACTGACGTGGCCCTTGGAGGTGGCCCTGGGGCAGCACCTGACACGATCGAGATGGCGGCTACCGGTGGTGTCTTGAGTGTGCCACAAGGTCGAGACGACGCGACCGCCTTGGTCCAAGATGGCGGAACCCATGCACCACCGGATGCATCGACACAAGAACAGAGGCTGAACCAGCTTCTCGGCAACATCCTAGAGGCAATAACCGCAACAAAGGAATCGCTGCACCAAGACATAGCGCAGGTCGCAACAGGGCTGGGTCTCCTGAAGGCGGACCATGCCAAGCTCTCGGACAGAGTAAAAGAGAATGAACAACTGCTTCGGGAGCTGAAACCGGCGGTGGTGACCGCGTAACACAAACTGACGGATATCCTTGGCCGCCTGGCGACTGTGGAGCGACGGGCGGAGGATGCTGAAAGTCGCAACCGGAAGAATAACGTGAGGGTGGTGGGCCTTCCGGAAAAAATTGAAGGGGGTGACGCTGTGACCTATATGGAGAACTGGTTTAAAACGGTTGTGGCGCCGGAGGGTCTGTCTCCCTTCTTCTCCCTGGAGAGAGCGCACAGGGTTCCGGCCCGCCCGCCTCTGCAGGGCCGACCACCTCGGCCGATGGTGGTAAAACTATTGCACTACAAGGACCGCGATCTGCTGATCCAGAGAGCACGTTCTCAGGGCCCCTTCCAAGTGGACAGTAACAAATTTACGGTCTTTCCGGATTACACACAGGAAGTTCAGAAAAGCAGAGCGTCCTTCTTATCCGTGAAAAAAGAACTGAGGGAAGAGGGGATTCAATACTCCTTGCTCTTCCCGGCCAAGCTAAGGGTGATCCTCGACGACAAGACCCACTTCTTCCAGACCCCGGATGAGGTGTGGTCGTGGCTTGAATCGTACCGTGCTGGAACGGATCGCACAAACAAAAGCGGGAGCGAAAGGCAAAAACCGGTCCAGATAAGGATATCGCAGCGCATTCGCAAACGGAATAAACTCAAAAGAGCCATGCGGGAGGTTCAGATGGCGGCAGACAGGAAAGGAGCACTGGCAGCGACGGCGATCCTCACGGGGTCGCAGCAAGAGAGGACATCGGTGGGGGTCGGACTCGGAGGAGGAGGGAGAGAAATCTGGAGGAGACGAATCGGAAACAGGGAGCGCGAAGGGACCGGCGGTCACCCCGCAGACTTCGGTCGGACTATTTAATGAGTGACGTTTCAGAGAACTGGGCGATCCCGAGGTCCCTAGTGGGGCAGACTCTCCAGATATTTGGTGGTTTATCAGGTATGGAGCTGTGAAAGCAGCATGGGATCGAGGGCGCGGGGTGGGAGCTCTGCCTGCCCTGGATCGGCGCTCACTCACCCTCTTGTGGCCCTTAAGGCCTTCTGTGGTGACGACCACAGATTAGTGTAATGTGTGCTGTGTTGACGGTTTGGAACGGGGCTGAAGCTGGGTTATTAGGTCCTGTCCTGGGGAGAGGGGTTTGGGGACTTTTACGGGGTGTTTTGATGGGGGGGTACAACTGCTGCGATGTGGGGAACAACTGTTTGTTACTGATACTGAGCAGAAACGACTATTATGGGGACGTTACCTAATTTAAAATGCATTACATGCAATGTCCGTGGACTTCGAACGATGGTGAGACGCCATAAGGTGCATGCCCATTTGGTGAGGCGTGGCGTCCAGATAGCAATGCTACAGGAAACTCATTTGACCAAGAAGGAATGCGATGCCCTACAGAAGAGGTATTTACAACAAGGGGTGGTGAGGGACAGAGTCTCTGAATTAAACAGAATACTCTCACCCAGTCAAGAGATCAGGGCTAGATCCAACACCGTTTTTTAGCTCACTGCACCATCCCAGTTTCAGAACCTGGCTGTATGCAAATTAGTCTGTTCCTGTCCCAGTGCATGATGGGAACAGGGCAAACCAAACTACAAAAGCCAATTCTTACACTGGGAAGGAAACAAGCTACCGGGGACCGGTTTCTGGCATTTCAGCCTCTTCGGCCCGGCTTGCTTGAATCCTGATGAGGTGGCGGGGTCAGGTGTTTGGCACCACATACTCAGCATTTGCCAGAGGGGTGCTAATATTGATAAGGGTGGGGACACCATTACAGGTCACGAACCAGCGGGTAGACCCTGAGGGTAGATATGTGGCAGTGGAGGGACGACTTTACGGTAGAGAGGTGGCCCTGTGTAGTGTATATGCCCCCAATGCTGATCAGGCCCGCTTTTTTGATAGTTTAACAAGCTCGCTGGCCTGTTTTCTGGCAGGCCCTGTCATATTATGGGGTGACTTTAACTTGATCACTGATGTGATACTGGATAGATCGCATCCGCCATTGGCCGACTCCCCAGTGCGCAGGCTGGCAGCTCACAGGAAGGATTGGCAGGAGAGGTGGGGACTGGTATGTATGGAGGGAGCAGCACCCTGAGGTTAGGGACTATTCCTATTTTTCAACAATACACGCATTGCATGTTAGACTAGACTCGGTGATGTGTAGTGGCCCCTTGGCTGCTGTGGTAACTCATACGGAGTATCTGACCAGGACCATTTCGGATCATAATCCCTTATTGGTGTCAGTGCAGTGGCAGCAGGCGAGGTCGGCGGTCCCAACATGGCGGCTGCGGCCTGATACACTAGAAGATCTGGTGTTTAGTGACACGGTCCGACAGGGCATTGAACACTATTTTGAGGTGAATGAGAGCTCAGCCACAACGAGATCAGTAGAATGGGATGCGATGAAAGTGGTGGTGAGAGGCGTGTGCATGGGCAGATTCTCGAATGCGAGGACGGCAGTCTTGAATGACCTGGCGAAAGCGGAAGAGGTATTAAGGGGATTGGAACTGCGAAGGCCTGAGCGACCGGACCTACACGAGCGATTGCTAGAGGCTAAGGAGGTGGTGGCGACTGCGACTGAACGGCTGTGGTGCTATGATTATAAGTTGTACACCATTAAGGTGCACGCGGAACGGAATAAAGTGGGTACACTCCTTGCCAAGCTCGCCGACCCGGAGCCTAGAGGGTGCCCGGTCATGAGTATAAGAACGGAGAAGGGGGACATAGTCTACTCGCAATCAGCAGTTCTGGCGCGCTTTCAATCTTATTACACGGGATTATACGTATGCCAACTAGAGGCAGAGGTCTCTGAGATAGGTGAATACTTGGACTTGATCCCACTGCCGGTACTGGATGGCGAGGATGCGAAAGACCTAGGAGGACCCATAACATTGGCGGAGATTAGGTTAGCTATTAAACAGATGGCCAGAAATAAAACTCCAGGGGTGGATGGATTACCAATTGAATTCCATGCCAAATTTATTGACATCTTAGCACCCAAACTGGTGGTGGTGTACTCGGAGGCAGGGCAGTTGGGATGCTTGCCTGAGTCAATGAGGGAGGCGCTAGTGATACCACTGTTGAAACCAGGCAGAGAAGCGTTGGATGTGACGTCTTACCGACCCTTGTCTATGCTGACGGTGGATTATAAGATCTTGAGTCGCATCCTGGCCACCAGGTTACTACCGCACATGACCACACTAGTGCATAGGGACCAATCGGGATTCATTCCAACTAGGAATACTTCAATGAATATACGCCGACTGGTCCGGATTTTAGATAGTGCCAGGGCCTCGGCTCATGACCCTGTGGTGTTAGCAGTTGATGTCGAAAAGGCTTTCGACAGCCTCGAATGGGGGTACTTAGATGAGGTGTGGTGAAATTCGGAGTAGGAGAAGGATTTAGGAGGTGCACAAAGGTTCTCTACTCGTCGGCGACAGCAAGGGTGCGGCTGGGGCCAATTATATATTCGGCTTACCCTGTACGTAGGGGGACGAGGCAGGGCTGCTCACTGTCCCCCTTGTTGTTCGCATTGGCGATGGAGCCACTGGCAGCACAGGCAAGGTCACGTGCAGTATACAAAGGGATCGCGCAAGGGGTAGAGTCGCATTATATATCATTATATGCTGATGATCTGCTATTATACCTGGCGGACACCGGACGATCCCTAGAGGGAGCAGTGGATATGCTGGCTAGATTCGGGCAGCTGTCAGGCCTTCGGGTGAACTGGACTAAAACCTGTGTGTTCCCATTGCGGGCGAGTACACCCTGTCCCCCCCTTGCGAGGGAGGTGGTGTGGGAGCCCTCCTGCTTCACCTACTTGGGTGTGCGCATCTACCATGAGGCCACGGACCTATTGGAAGGCAACGTAGGACGTTGCGTTTGCGCGCTGAAGGGTTGTATGGCTTTTTGGGCCTCCCTCCCTCTATCAGTGTTGGGACGGGTTGCGTTATTGAAGATGGTGGCACTTCCGCGGCTGCTTTATTATTTCCGGATGCTGCCGATATGGATCCCACAGCTGGTCTTTAAAGAACTGAAGATGTTGGTAACTGGCTTCCTTTGGGGTCACGGGCGACGTAGGGTGGCGTTGGGTACCCTGACTAGGCCTAAGTTCGAAGGGGGAATGGCAGTCCCCGATTTTGAATTATACTACCTGGCGGCACAACTGCAGATATTAACGCAACATATTGCTAGAGAATTCAGGGGTACTGAACACGAACATGGGACTGGTATCCAGAGGCATGTCTTGTCATACATAGTCATGCAACAGAAACTGGATATGAGGGACCTCACGGTGGAGGAAAGGACACTTAAATTATGTTGGCACAGGAGTCTGAAGAGAGCGAAAAGAGCCCGGCTAGTATGCACCGGAGATACCACTGGGGATGCTGACCGCGCTGCCGCATGGGGGCGATTGGTCCCCGTTGTTAGAATGGGAGGAGTTGGGCTTGCAGATGGTGGGGGATTTGTATATAGATGGGGTATTGGTCCCCTATCAGACATTGTAGGAGCAGTTTGGCCTGCCAGACGGGAATTTTCTACTGCACGCAGCAGTGGTTGCCGCGATACAGAGGCACTGGAAGGGAGGGCTGGCCGAGCCGGAAGCGACCATGGCATGCCAATACGTGGTGAAGGCTGCGGGCACTGTTAAAGCGGTTACTTGCCTCCACACCAGAATGTTGAATGAGGGACTGGTACCTCTGCTGGCACTGAAGACATGATGGGAGGATAGCATAGGCAAGCCCATACCGGACACTGTCTGGAGCCATGTCCTGAGACGGACATGGAAGGGTACAAGGAACGCACGATTCCAGCAGGTACATTTTTTCATCATACATAGGGCCTACCTGACTCCGGAGAGGATCAAGCGGTACTTTCGGGTGCATGACGCAATGTGCCCGAGATGCTTGGCGCCCGAGGTTGACCTAGATCACCTGTTGTGGGGCTGTCCGAGGCTAGGGACATACTGGCCTGAAGTGGGGGAACTCCTGAATGCGGTCACGGATAGGGAAGTGGACTTTGACATGGCGGCTTGTCTACTGCTTTGGTTCCCTCACGCAAAGAGGATGAAAATAACGAGTAAATGTATTGACCTGGGACTCATGTTGGCTCAGAGAGAGATTACTTGGCACTGGAAATCTAAAGATGGCCCGTCAGTGAGGAGGTGGATGAATGAGCTGTTGAAGTGGTCAGGATGTGAAAGTGTTCTCAGAATGCGACAAGCTACTAGAACTGACAATGAGAGAAGCTTAGAAATGGCGATAGCCTGGGAAATGATAGTCCAGGCATTGCGTGACTACATGATGGAGGATGAAGATGAGGCGCACTGAATGAACAGGGCTCCATGTGGCTTAATTGACCGAAAGCAACTCCCGATGAGTGTCGTGCTCCAGTGTTGGTACGGATTACATGCGCCCGCATCAGCAGCAGTTGGGGGGGTGGAGGGGGCGTGATTTAAGAGGGGTAGTTAGGCACTGCGACACAGTTTAGGAGGGTACCGGCAGATGGGACATAGGGCTAGATTATGGTGAGGGGGGCTCCCGAGTAACACAGGCAGGCCCCCCGGAAGTGATAATAGGGGGACCCGGGAGGAGGTCTCTAGAGAGACATCGGCAGAACTGCATTATAGCGGGTGTTTACTACTGACGTTGCCCCTGCGGGACATCTGTGTCTGTTTGACGGTGCATGGGGGGTGGGATTTTAGGGGGGTAAAAGCGGATACTGAATGGTGAATTTGACCAAACGCCTAGGAGAGGTATACACTGTGGCATCTTCTTGAAAACAAAAGACTTGGCGCGCCGTCCAGCCTCCGGGATGTGGGCTGAATGGCTGTGTACGATTTCTAAGCCGTTTATATTTTTTGTGATGCCATATGTGTATTGGTTGGCCTATTCTGAGGTCTTGTTTCTAATTCTGCAATAAAAATAAATTTTTAAAAAAAGAGTGAACTGTCCCATGAGCGCTAGAATTCTCTCATAAACACCCAAAGGACTGTTCCCATGAGAAGAGTCTAAGTAAGAAATTATACAGTTACAGTTTGAAGATGTTATCTCATCGAGAAATTGGAGCGTATGAATGCTCAGATCGCTTATCATTTGCAAGTCTATACTCCAAATCTAGAAGAATCATTTGGGTGAATCTAGGTCTTGCTGCAACACGAAACCGAGTTCTTAAATCTGTTCAAGAAATTGAATATTTAGCTGAAAAAGAGCCAGAAAGTACTGATATTGTGAAAACAAATATGTTGGATACATATTATCCAAATAGAAGTCATCATCTTGAGAACATTTGTCTCTATGAAGTGCTGCAAAACTATATTTTTAAACAGAATATTACCGAAAGCATTAATAATGGTATATATGCCATTATTGGTTCTGAAGGATGTCTGGTGAAACAAAGAAAAAGACATTTGATTAATCACCGTAAACTGAGTTGCGAAACACCTGACAAAAGGGCATTTTACTATTTAGCTCTTTCGCAACTTTTCAAGCCATGGCGTTCAGAATTGGAATTACTTGGAGATTTTGACAGCTATGAAGATTCCTTCAATGCAACTAAAGGTACTATAGAATGTCCTGTTTTTGCTAATTATGTCAAAATGTTGAATGACGAATTTGAGCAAGAAGCTACAATTGCAGCTGAGATTGCTAGAGACAGTTCTCTAGACAGTCAAACTTCTGGTCCATTGAGTCAGGACCCACTGGGAGAACCAATTGTTCTAAATGAAGCAGCAACTGCTATGGAGGAGGTGAAAACAGTAATGCATCACGGTCAAGAACATCTAACAAACTTAGGAAACTTGGAACAACAACTAAATCTTGAGCAGAAAGAAATATATGAGCAAGTGAGAGAACAGAATAACCATGGATATCTTCATGAGAAGAAAGAGTACTCTTGCTCATCATTTGAACCTATCCGTATGTATGTGAGTGGACAAGCTGGAACAGAAAAACGTTTTTCAATTAAAGTAATCACAAGTTTTCTACAGAAAAGAACTGACTCACATTTGTCTTGTGTTGTCACTGCTCCAACTGGGTTGGCGGCACACAATAGTAAAGAAATTACTTTACATCGTTTATTAATGCGACCAGTAGAGCATGACAACAAATTACAATACCACAAGCTATCTGGAGAAGCTTCTTATGAAGTTTCAAGAGTGTTGAAGAAAATGAAGATTCTCATTATTGATAAGGTAAGCATGGTCTCAAACTTAATGCTTACCTTTGTGCATTTAAGAATGCAGCAAATTCTTAAAACAGAGTTTGACGTATTATTCGGAGGAAAACATGTCATAGTTTTTGGAGATCTTCTACAACTTACTCCTGTAAAAGGACAGCCAGTCTTTAAAACACTGTTACATGAAGATACTAGAAAGTCTTTGGGGAGTATTGTCAATGTAAACATTTGGTCATATTTTCAGTATAAGGAACTTACTACAAATATGCGACAAGCAAATGATGTTGATTATGGAACTATTCTTCAAGATATAAGAATTGGAAAATTGACCGAACATGGCAAACAAGCTTTACAGATGCGATTACTTTCCAATTTGTTTCCAAATGCAAATATTGTCCCAGAGAAAATATACATGAGAATTGCAGAAAACAAATCTGTAATCTGCTTAATGCCAACACTGCGTGAATGTTCTATATTCAATGAAGAAATTTTAAAGTTGGAAAATAAAGAAATTATAAAATTGGAAGCAATTGATAAAATAGAACATGAAGGAATCAGTATTATTTTGAGTGAAAACTTGAAGAGGAAATTGGATTCTTTAGAGAAATCGAGAAGTAAAACTGCTGGTTTAGAAAATATTTTGTATGCATGTGTAAGTTGGCGGGTAATTTTGCGTCGTAATTTGAATGTGCAAAAAGGTTTAGTAAATGAAACAATGGGTAAAATTGTTGATTTTGTTAATTATGTAAACAGAGCTGGCATTGAATTTTTGAAAATCAAATTTGATGAAATTGCTGAAGTACAACAAGTTAGTCATTGTGCAGCTCGTTTTTTGGTGGTAAAAGATTTTTATGTCTGCAGAAAATAGTTTCCTGTTTGTTTGGCATATGCGGTGACCATTCATAAATCTCAAGGTTTAAGTGTAGATTGTGCTTTAGTAAATATTGGAAGTACCATGTTTAAAGAAGGTATGTCATATGTTGCTTTGTCTCGAGTCAAAACTTTATCTGGATTGTACTTGATTCATTTTGATGAGACAACAGTTTCTGCAGATACAAACTGTGTGAAAGAGTATAATAGGTTAAGAAGAGAATATGCACCCAATTTAGGTCAATATCCAGTGATTGAAAAGCGTGTGGTAGGTAGAAAAAGAAGACTTGAGAATATCTGTTCTGAAACTGTAGAGAACGAAAAAAATAAGATGAAATTACGCCTCCAAGCAAAAAGACAAAGGACAGTGTTGAAGAGAATGTTGGTTATCGGTTTGAAAATACTTCTGGTGCCAACTGCTATGCTAATGTAGTTGTTAATGTTGTTTTTTTTCTTCAAAGTTTCCAACAGCAAATTGTAGAAAATCGAGACAAAAGATTCTGTTCATTGTTGAATTCTGTTTATGAGAAATGTACTAGTGATAAAAGTAAAATACAAAGTGTTTCCGATATTCAAAATGTTTTGGACATATGTTCTGTTTCTAGTCAATTTACACAGAATATTCAGCAAGATTGCCAGGAATTTTTTATGTTTATGCTTGGTGTACTGGAAGATGAAGGTATAGATGTTGAAAACCTTTTTGGCCTTTCTTATAAATGGCATCATGACTGTCGAAATTGTTTGTTTACATGTAGCACTGACATAGACACTGAGAGATTCATATATTTGACTTTATCTGACTGTGAATCAGTGTCTTTTAACAATCTAATTAGAGGAGCAAGTCAAAACATGGAGTGTAGCCAATGTAAATCAGAAATGTCATCAACATTATTTATACATAGATATGGACAGTATGTTATTTTAATGCTGCAACGTTGTAGAACTGATGGAACAAAATTGAAAACTTTAATTAAAACTTTTGTAGCTGGTCAATGTTCAATATCAGGAAGAACTTTTAAAGCTGTTGCTATTATTTTTCATGATGGACCTTCTACCACATCTGGACATTACATTGTTTATTTAAAATGTCTGAAAGGTTGGATACAGTGTAATGATACTCAATTAGTTTTTAAGCAACGTTTGCCCAAAGAGATAACAAATTCTTACCTAATATTTTTAAAGACAAATTTTTAAGATCAAAATTTGCCCTTTAGGATTACTGCTGTTATAGTACATTAGTCTGGTGTTGTAGAGTATTTTGTAAGTGAGGAGGAGGAGCTTGAAGGTGATCCTTTTGTTGATATTGAGGCAGTGTAGGTGTATCAGGTGGTGGGTGATGTGGGTGCAGCCAGGGACATTGATGATCAGTCACATAGTGGTCTTTTGGATTTGTTGTAGTTGTTGTAGGTGTTTGGCTAGAATTCATGTGTAGAGTGTTTTACCACAATGTAGTCTGCTGCTGATGAGGGCCTATGTCACTGTTCTTCTTCTTTTGGTTAAGATCCACTTATAAATGTGGCAGAGCATGTGGAGGGTGTTATAGCAGTACAAGGACACAGTGTAGACTTGCTTACACATGGAGAAAGAGCAGTTGAGGTTGAATCCTATGTTGTGCACATGGTTGGTAGGTGTTGGTACTCTTCATACTGTAGTCAGGTAGCAGGAGTTGTCTGAGGCTGATGGAGTGGGTCTGAGGATGAGTACCTTCATCTTCTGCCAGTTTGTCTTTACAGTGCTGCTCTTTATGTACTTAGTGACATCCTTCATTGTGTCGTGAAGGCATGGGCGACCGCAGGGAGGGGCAAGGGGGGGCACTTGCCCCCCCCTGGATGATCATCTGCCTGCAATGTCTGGTGCTGGGTCAGTGGCATTTTTATTTTCCATTTTTATTTCCATGTTTTGTTTGTTATACATTAGAATGGATGATGATCGGAGATTGGAACTTTTAATTATGTGAGCAGGCAGGCCTCTTTTTAGGTTTCGCCTGGCGAACAGCTGCATAGCAGCGTTTCGCGCAGGCGAAATCTGATGTTAGAACAGTATGGCCTTAGTTCCGCCTCTCTGTTCCATTGGCTAGCTCCATAAATGGAGGCTAGCCATTGGAAGAGAGAGGCGTCCGTCATTCACCGAGGCGATTCGTGGGCGTTGTATGTATGTATGTATAGGCATTTATATAGCGCACTACTTACCCGTAGGGTCCCAAGGCGCTTCGACCGCTGCGAAACCCTTCCTGGCTTCCCTGAGAGATGGTCCCTTAATGGGTATCTCCAGGGTGAGACCAGGCATCCCCGGCGGTCTGGTGGGGCCGTTAGTGAAGATGAGGCAAGCTAATGCCCAGAGTTGCCGAGTGTGATCGCTGATCAGAGTGGGCACCGAGGCGAGAGAATTATCGAGTCCGCTGACCCTGGTCCAGAAACCTGCCGCGCCGGGAATCGAACCCTGGTCCCGGGCCGTCCTCTGCTCTCGGGTCTGCCGCCTCTAACCAGTGAGCCACACTACTTCACTGTCTGGCGATTTTTTCTCATCCTGCCCCTTGTAGAGAGTCATTGCGGTGGTGGGCAGTTCCTATTTTTTTGGGGGGGACGCCATGTTTTGTTCATTTCATAGTGGCTTTTGCAGGGGTGGGCTGTGCGATTTCACTTTCCAAGAGTTGCTAGCAGGTAAGCGCATATTTTACTACTTTTTATCCCATTCCCGTCCCCCCTCCCGCTGTCCGTGAGCCTGTTCCCGCCCCCCCTCCCGCTGTCCGTGAGCCCGTTGCCGCCCCCCCTCCCGCTGTCTGTGTGCCCGTCCCCCCCTCCCGCTGTCCATGAGCCCGTCCCCCCTCCCGCTGTCCGTGAGCCAGTCCCCCCTCCCGCTGTCCGTTTGCCCCTCCCCCCTCCCGCTGTCCGTGTGCCCATCCCCCCTCCCGCGGTCCGTGGGCCCTTTCCCCCTCCCGCTGTCCGTGTCTAGTATAACCTGGTCTCTACTAATGCCCGTTCTCTACTAATGCCCAGACTTTATTAATTCCCAGTCTCTGCTAATGCCCGGTCTCTACTAATGACCAGTCTCTACTAATGCCCAGGCTCTGCTAATGCCCGGTCTCTTCTACTACCCAGTCTCTAGTAGGATTAAGTTCCTCTTTAGGTTAGATCTCTAGTTAGGCTTGGTCAAGTCTCTAGTAAATTCCAGTCTCAATTAACGCCCAGTCTCTAGTAAGGCCAGGTGTCTTTCACATGCTTTTTTGCCCTTCTACTCTGGCGTGATATTGAATTCCTTCTCTGCCCCCGGTGGATTCCCGCTGGGCTGTGCCTGCTGTTCAGCACTGGTTATGTGTATCGCGTGATAACGTGTGGTGTGGTGTGGCTAGCTCGCAGGGAGTGCCTGATTGCGTCACCCTCCACAAACAGTGATCTCCAGATTACACTGTATGTGGGAGGAAGTAAATACCTGTGATACAAATAGAGAGGCATTGATTGAAGATAGCGAGCGCCGAGCGCGAGGATTACTGGATGAGTCCTTGGTAACGGGGGTGGCTTGATTCCGCTTCTGCGCTCCCACTTTGGAAAGCTTTTGTACTGTGTCACTTTAATGTACAGTACCATTGCAATCTAATGGGGTGACCCAGTGAACCTCAAGACCATTTAGTACAATAAGCCCTGTCGGTAGACAGAACGTTTATGTTTGTTGTACTACTTAAATAAAATATGCGTAAGAGTCATGAATTAAAACTACCACTCCCATAATGCATTAGGCGCGTTGAACTCGGTTCCACCATAACATCTCCAACCCTCGGTGTCACGTGGCAAAGCTACACCCCTGTCCCTGCCCCCATAGGCCCTGCCTTCAGTTCCCAGGCTTGCCTAGTTCAGTGGATTTTCAATGAGCTCATGCGCCCCACCCAGGTGTTGGTGCCAGGCTGCGAAGAATCTGATATGTCCCCGTGTTGGCATGCACCTACTTAACACAGGCTGGCTCGAAGCATCACAAGATTTTCATGGAAAATGAAAGCAGGGCTCTGAGATGGGATGACTAGAGCTAGAAGTCAGACTTTAGTTACCTGGCGGGCTGATGCCGCTCTTTTTTTAAATTTAATTTTTTTATTTAATGCGATTTTCTATAGCGCGAACATTACCCGAATGTGTCAGAGCGCTTTACAAAAGAACCAGTTGCGATACATAAGGACTTAAGACCACACGAGTACAGCTGGGGCAATAAATGCAGCTTTCTAGCAGGAAATCGAGAGTCTGAAATATGTATTTTAAATGTGTTGCCCGTTCATGCGCCGCACTCCTGTCGGCTCAATAGCGGACCGACCGAAAATGGTAAATTGTAGATTTTTTAAAAAGCCTGACACCCTTGAGAGGCTGGCAGAAATGGAACCGGGTCAGTCACTTTTTATGACAGACACATGGGTACATTTGGCAACTTTTCAGCAGGCCACTGTCGCCATAAGGTCGGAAGGGCTGGGGCAGAGTCAATCACTGGCTTTTCTGCCAAAAAGAGATTGCCTTTGTGAAGCTCTTGGGCAAATCCAAGTCAGGATAAGAGTTTAGAAGTATATTAAATTCATACTTGTTCTTTAATCACTAACAAGCATGGATCATGACCATGATAACACGAACGTATTAGCTGGCTGGCTGCTTCTGTCTCACAGTAGCACATGTCAGCACTGCCACACCCCACCGCTCCAGAAGGCGTCACACATTGTCAATAACACCAGCCTTTCAGTCTCCCTAGGGTGCCCTCAGCAGCACGGATTACACTGGCTGGTTCTACAGCTCTCTGAAATAGACGCGCAAAAGAACCGTATCATAGAATCAGCTTGGAGATCGTTGCCATTGTCATCGACCTTGCACAATACAAAAACACCACCAACAAGCATTGGCAAAGCACCACACTGATTTTTAAAATTTTATTTTTTGGGCATTTTTAATCAAGAATCCTCCACATATGGGACAGGATACAGTACTAATCATTTTCATGCAGTGGGTGAACGAACACAACTCAATGTATTGACATGAATTAAAGTTTGGTAGCAGTTCACACTGCTCCTATGAAGGGTATAGTGGGGTATCAATTAAAAGGAAATAAGGAAAGGATAGGACCTTAATCACTTTGTCTTGTAAAGGAGTATCCAATGTATTCATCATAAACTAGAACAAAAAGTCAATAAAATCAAGAACTGCCTGGCTGGCGCTGCCCAAATCAGCTAATTGGAACTGTGGAGACATGAGTGGCAGGAGCATGTCACAGCATGGTGGTTGTAAACTAACGGATGCTCCAGGGAGAACAAGAGAGCGGGAAGAACCTCTATGTATTCCCGCCCAGGGGGACGCCGGGCCTTCTTTGGTGTCTGTAAACAGTGTGTGTGTGGGTCTGTGTGTGTGTGGGTCTGTGTGTGTGTGGGTCTGTGTGTGTGTGGCTCTGTGTGTGTGGCTCTGTGTGTGTATGTAGCTCTGTGTGTGTGTGTGTGGGGGGGGCTCTGTTGGTGTGTGTGGGTCTGTGTGTGGGTCTGTGTGTGTGTGTGGGTCTGTGTGTTTTTGTGTGGCATTTGCCAGAGATTAAACTATTGGCATTGTAAATGACAATGCCATTTATTTATCTGTTTTCAAAACCAACACATGAATACAAATTTTGTCATTTACAATGCCAATAGCTCAAACTTTTCAAAAGGCGAAACCATTGCATTGTAAATGCTTGTTTGTATAATTTTAGGCCAGCAGCAGCACCATGGAAATCCCTATGGCATCATGGCGGCAGACGGAGAGTGCTGCGCGCAGCGCCACCTATCTTACGCTGCAAAGTACCGCGCGCCCATGCCTGCATGTAAGGTCACAGCCCCCACCCCCACAGTGGAGTGCAGTCAGTGGTGTTTATTTCCAGGCCAGGGCCGTGACACCGTAGGAGCAGGAATTCGCAAAAACGGCCGGCAAGATTACAGCGCGATTGAAGGCCCGGGCTTGCCTCCTCCCACCCACAGCTTGAAGTTGAAAGTAAATGAATCATAGCATGTCCTAAACTGCACAAGAGACATCCTTGTGCAAGCCGCGTGGAGCTATCCACGCCCTCATATGCATGTTCCAAGGTAGCTCAGTAGACTGATGTACCTGCAGCACAGATCTGTTTGTAACCTTCTGGAGATAGTACAGTGAGTGGGTGGGTTAATGCACCTGCAGGAAAGTGCTGCTTATTACTTGAGAAAGATTGCTCAGCTCTGTGTGTTACTTCACCTGCTGTGGATGTCAGTCTGTGACCGGGACGTAACAGGAACCACGTATGAAGTAATAGTAATGCATCGATAGCCACTGTATCAAGTGCATGCCTCACTCGCCCAGCCCCCAGTGTTACTGCCCCGCCCCCACAGTTCTCTACACTTCACTATTTTGCACTTTGGCAATCGATCATCTGGTTACTCATGGATGAATGGGAGACAGTCTAGATGATGTAAAAACTTGAAATTGTTACAACGTATTGCGCCTTTTAAATACGCATGTTAAGAATGACTTAGTCAAGAACAGAAAGCACTTATCTTCCTCATTGTGTCTTTGTATGTTCCCGAAGGCATTCGATGGTTGAGTGCATTCCACCGTGCACTCAAGACACAAATGGAGAGTGCGGTTAAGCAAGATCCGATGTTATTCACAATATCCCTGCTGGGAATTTACCTGCTGGTAGCGCCCTAGTGGAATTTAAAAAGTCCTCCGGGAATTCCACGAGACACCAGCAATGGGGGACTAAATAACCATTGTGTATCTGTAGTAAAAAAAAAACGTGTTTTCTGTAATGAAAATTCACCTTGCGTGTGTAAGATGGATAATAGGCGCGCCCAGACTGTATTCCTCTTGAGACGCCCCGCTGTTTGCGCAAACCTCGGGAGTGCGACACGTGACGTTAATGAATAGCAACAGATCCCCCGGAGTAAATTACAGCAACGTTTCCACTCTGGGGCGAGCTTTTGTGAATATGCAGCGTGTGTGGAGTGAATAAACACAACAGGAAGGCACGTTGGTGTTCGCTTCATTATCGTTAATGTTAGAGGTGAAAAAGGCGTCAGCAGCGGTCGCGCGATCTCGCGTGCACTGGTCGGGAAACGTGCAGCGCGCAACGCTTCCTGCACCCTCCTCGCCGCTCATTCCTATGAAAATCACCTTTAGTAACACGTCTTGGTATTAGAAAGTGACTCGAAAAACATTGAAATTAGCGAGAAAATATTTCGATTTTTCTTTTCTCGGAATAGAAAGGGTGTGGAAACCACAGGCGAGAAATAGAAGAAACCTGCATGGGTTCCCTGGAGCAGAAGGGGATTTGAAAAAGTAACACACCAAAAGGCAGAATATGTAACTCATGAGTGCATAAGTATTCATGTCGCGAGTTTTAATTCAAGACTGACTGATTTATTTATTTATTGGTTTTAGAGTGTGCTGTTGAACGTTTTTCTGTTATTATGGTGTATGAGATCATATCCGGCCTGCTTCCTGCTCCTCCTGCGCCCCAGTTTTTCTTGTGCCCCACCTGGCACACATCATGTTGGAGGATGGTAATGACGTTAACATTTTGCCCCACTTGGAAAAAATTCTGCTGACGCCCATGCGTGGAGGTTGCTTTTGGTGGTATGTGGCTTCTTGGTGAGGAAGAGAATGAGCTGGGTGTTCTTTCTGTAGGAGATGTTGTTGAAGTTGTGATGGTGGCTACTTGTGTTAGGGTGGCCATGCAGATGTTGAAGAGCGTCGGACTGATGGATGAGTCCTGGGGGACCCGTAGACGATGTCGGAGGTTTTGGATCAGAAGGCTTGGAGCCGGCCGTTCAGGATTACTATGGAACAACTTCCAAACAAAGGACGGAAAAGTGTGAAAAACCATTAAGCACTTTTTGCTGTGTATTTTGTCAGCATCTGTTTGTAAGTAACATTATTTACAGTGTAAGAAAATTAATCAGAATGTATTGTTATTTTATGATTGTTTGAGATATGTTATATTTACGTAAGAAATTGCTCTTAGAAAAAAACATTTAAGAAATGTTTTATTTCTATTTTTTATATTGTTATTGAGAATGTTGACTGAGTTTTTTTAAGATATCTTTATGGATTGTCTTTTTTTTGCCCGCTGTTATGTGATGAGTACCATTGAACTCACTGTTTGTAGTGAAATTCAATATATTTTGAGAACAGCAAAAAAGGCAAATGAAATGTTTTACAAATTATTTTGTGTTGTAAAATATATCTTGTAACTGTGTGTGTTTGTATCTTCCACAGGTGACAATTTTATAATGTATACTTTTTTATTTATTTATTATCCTTAAGGTAAGTACAAGTAACTGACTCAGCCGCAGCCCGTGGAGGGAGTTGTGGTGAGGTAGGCAAGTGGGTCGGGGAGGGGCAGGATGGGGGGTTATAAACAGCGGAATGTGGATGATTGCAGGAAATAAAACAATTACATTTATAAAATGAATTTCGTATCCTGCATCCTGCATTGCAAAATGCGATGCAGGGCACGGAACAAAGTGGCATATTATCAATAAAAGGCGATGCATTATCGCCGCTTTTATCGGCAGGAAAAATTCTGATAAAACGCGATAATGGGCTTGATAATAGGGCCTTGGAAATTCCTATAGCAGCCCAGGTTCTGGTGTTAACTTGGGCTTCTATGGGAATTCACAAGGGCCTATTATCAAGCCCTTTATCCCCACTTTATATGAAGTTTTCCTCCCGATAGAAGCGGCGATAATCTTAATAATGTCTTTGTGTTGACAAACACGCGTTGTAATGGCTGTGACTTACGTCCTTCAAATTTTTTTTATTTTTTTTTGTAAATCTTTTTATTATTTTAAAACAAGAAAAACGAAATAGACATATCTGGTGCCGTACTTTGCAACATAATAATAGGGCGGACAGGTACAAAGACAGGATATAGTTGCAGTAACAGAAGAATCGCTGAGACACCTGCGCTAATATTCACGAAGCAGGATTAGTAGCATTACAATCGACATACAATTTAAGCGTCGGCCCTCAAAACCCGCCCACCCATAAAATCAGAATAATTGACAAAGCCTGGCAACCAGACACTGGAAGGTAAACAAGATCAGGATATTTCGCCAATATTACTAATAAGGGAGAGACCAAGAGAAGATTGAAGAAATGAAAACCATAAGAATGAGAACCGAAATAAAATAATAAACCCATCCCCCCACCCTGCACCCATGCATATGGCTATCGCCTAACCCCAACTAGCAGTGTGCCTGTCGCCCAAACTAACTAGATTCTAAAAATAGAAGGACATGGGGGAGGGCATTTCCGCATGGGCTCCCGGTCCCCTTCCCCCCCCGCCAGAGAAAAGCACCCCCTATGATGAAAATACAATGTTACAGAAATCACGAAAACAGTAAATTAGGGGGAGCTATAATACACCGCCCAGCCTTCCGTTAGATCAACAGTCGCGATTCTCACATCCATTAAGGCCATAGTACCAACCCCGGTCAATCGAACTCAGCCTTGGCCCTTCTGAACCATCATGCGAACCCCTCCCGGTAGGACAATCACTTCTACAGGATAATCAAAATGCAGAAAGAGTCCAAAAAAATTCAGCCCAACAAAAATCAAAGTCAGTGATTCCTCAAGGACTCCATCAGCACAGAGACGCTCCCCCACGGACGGACAGTTCCAATGTTCTTTTCTCCACTAGCGCGTGGTCCTCAAAGAGGGAAAGGATGAAACAGAAGTCCAAAAACAATCACCGACAGGAATCTCCGGGAAGGAAACGCCAATCGATTCTTCCAAAGTCAGCAGTGATGGTAGATGTAGTAAAATGTTCGAAACACCGGGTTCACGATTCTCCATAATAACGACCGAGGGCTTCGGCGCTTTTTGTCGCACTGGGTCCTCGTCCAAAGTCAAGATGGTCGCCTTGTAAATCGCAGCTGGCAGCAATTCTTGCAGTGGAGTAGGGTCCGGTTTCACACACTCCTTCTCAGATATGCCCGTAATCATTTTGTGAATCCGGGCATCCATATGTAAATGAAATGCCCTGATGGCTGCCAATAGTGTTCTTAGCGACGGCTCACGTTCCGTCCGGTCTATTTCTCCCCGCACCGTGCCGATCATTTTCACTTCCCCCAGAGAGCCCGGTTTCTCCGGGAGAACAGACATGGGGGGAAGGGACGGCGTCGGAGGGTGACCCGTCTGTTCCTGCAGCAGCAAGCTGCACTTCGCTGCCGCGAGCGAAGACCCCGACCCATCGAGCCCCGGCGAGGTGGAAACCGGGTCCGCGGGACAGGGGCCCCATCCACAGCCACTATTGTGTCACGTCACTCCTCCCTCGATGTTAATCACTCAGAATGACTGCCGTCAAAATCGGGCAAAAAAAAGGACCTCCACAGCGGTAGACCGGACCCTGCTTGGTTCTCACGGCCGATGTTGTTCAACTGCAACTGGGTCAAAACTCGAGGCCCCGGCTCTCCTGTTGGACTAGGCCACAAACTTCAACTCGACACAACTCTGTCAAACAAGCCAATTAAGTTTTCGGGATTGCACCATCGGAGTGCGCATCAGTTCATCCACACGGAGGTCGGGCGTAAAAATAGGATTAACGACAGGATCATCTGGCAGGATACGGAGGTCGGCAGAGCCGGGAGCTTAAGCAGCCATCTTGTTTGCTAGCTTAGCTCCTCCTTCTCAAATTAGTTTTTAGGTATACGTGTGACCAAGTCTGATAACATCAGAGTTTAAGGACAAACACTGTGGTGTCTCTGCCTCGAAATCTCGTCGATCACAAAGAAAATAGTAGGACGATAAAATGAAAGTAACAGATATAATAAAAACAACAGTGAAAAACTACTAAAATGGCGGTCGACGGAGTACCTCATCAACTTTTGGCGCCTCGACACTACGTTCCAAATAAATGTAGATAAAATACAATTATTAATATATTACAAAAGTACAAAAGAGGATGACCCACACGACCCGGGAAAACAAAGCGACAAATTTAATACCTGAAATAAAGAAAGCTTTGTTTGTTGAACTTGAAGAAAAAGAAAAAAAGGTCAGCTTTGAAACGAGGCTGCGCATGCGTAGAGAGTACAACTGCTACACAAAAAAAGGAAAGTTTTACATACTATCATAGAAATGAAGGGGCATATTATCAACAAAAGGCGATCCATTACCGTCACTTTTATCGCCAGTAACTGCCGATAAAGCGGTGATAATGGGCTTCATAATAGGCCCTTGTAAATTCCCATAGCAGCCCAGGTTCTACTATTACCATGGGCTGCTATGGCAATTCACAACGGCATATTATAAAGACCATTATCGCCGCTTTATCGGCGGTCTCCTGCCAATAAAAGCGGCAATAATGTTTCGCCTTATGTTGTTGATAATATAGCCAGAAATGTGTTTATTAGTTAAATTGTTTACTTGCCTACAATCATCCAGATTCCGTTCTTTATCACCCCCACCCTGCCCCTCACCCGCCTGTCCCACCGTAACTCCCTCCAAGGGCCGCGTCTGTGCTTGATAATACGACCTTGTTAATTTCCATAGAAGGCCATGTTAACACCAGAACATGGGCTTCTATGGGAATTAACAAGGGCGTATTATCAAGACCATTTTCGCCGTTTTATCAGCACTTTCCTGCCCATAAAACAATGATAATTTTAACACCGGTCCTTGAAATTATGCCCATCAGGGCCATATCATCAGTAAAGGGCGATACATTATCGCCGCTTTTATCGGCAGAAAACTGCCGCTAAACCCGCTGATAATGGGCTTGATAATAGGACCTTGTAAATTCCCATACCAGCCCAAGTTCTAGTGTCAACATGAGCTTCTATGGCAATTCACAAGGATATATTATTAAGCCCATTATCGCCGCTTTATCGACAGTTTCCTGCCGATAAAAACAGCGATAATGTATCGCCTTTTGTTAATAATATGACCCATTGCTCTCTTTTTTTGACCAGTAAACTTAGGTGCATATTATCAAGGACCGGTGTTAAAATTATGACTGTTTTATTGACAGGAAACTGCCGATAAAACAGCGATAATGAGCTTGATAATACGGCCTTGTTATTTCCCATAGAAGCCCATGTTAACACCATAACATAGGCTTCTATGGCAATTTACAAGGACGTATTATCAAGCCCACCCTCCCAACAGTAATAAAAAACTCCAGACAATGCAGGTACCCGGAGCTGGAAGTCCGTTTTACATATCACTGCCCCAGAAATGTAGCGTTCCCTGCGACATGTACGGGGAAATAGAGAGAGAGAGAGCTCAAATCATGTTTTTTTTTTTTTAAAGACCCGAGGGGTTGTTGAGAAGGCACCCTTATCTTCTGGCTCCCTGTGGGCCCTTGTTACATTAATAATAAATACATCTTTCATCTATTCTGGTGTCATCGATTACTTCCCACAACAGGGGTGCTGCTCACCGAGACTGCGGGGAGTAGGACCGTAACCCCCCCGCATACTTCAAAATAAAACCAGAGGAGTACCGTTCCCCAGTGCTCTGGGCACCTTACAAGCCCCCCTTATGCAGAAAAATTGTCCCGTAATTTGCCCCCCCGGGACCTAATGAATAAAATGAACTTCTACTTTTTTTTCCACCTTTTCCACTGCGTACAAGTACTGCACGAGTACCCCGCCATTTTTTATTTAAAAAAAAATAAAATTGAGCCTAAAGATCCATGTACCACCACCTGACCAAGACTATAGGGTCAGAATGTTTCTACCCTGCCCCCTTTCCTTATTTCTCAACTTTCTTTTACTGTTTTCTTGTGACTGCTCTCCCAACAAACAAGATGGCTCCCAACATTTCCTGGTTTGGAGTATTGACAGCCAATCAGCATCCAGCTCCTAATTCTACGTATTTCCATACACGTACGCCGCGATTTTTCTCTTACAAAATAAAAAACAAAAAATAGAGCCTAAACATCAATATACGACCCCCTGAGCAAGCCTAGAGGGTCAGAATGTCTCTAACCTACCCCCTTCCCTTATTTCGCAACTTTGTTTTACTGTTTTCTTGTGACTCGGTTCTAGCGAGCCACAAGATGGCCGACAACACTTCCTTGTTTTGAGTGTTGACAGACAGCTCACAGCCAATCAGCATGCAGCTCACGCTCGTAATTGAACAGATTACCGTACGCGTGCTGAATTCCGTCTCTAGATATCACTATGATTTTTTTACTTGCAATTTTCTCAGAAACTACTGAACGGATTTACACCATTTAACAAAAAGCACAATCTGCGAACAGAACTCTACCTCTCTGCCAAATTTCGTGTAATTCCGTTCAGCCGGTCGGGATGGAGCCCTGGCTATAGGTCCCTAGGGAAAATTGCATGGGGAAAACACATTTTGGGACCCGATTTTTTCACAGCCCCCGCTTGACGAATCACCCCCAAACTTTCAGGGAAGGAGCGGAACCGAGCAGGCCATTTTCTTGGAGAAATTCACGAAGATTCGTCCACCGGCGCCAAAGTTATTCCAAATAGAATGTTGTGGATTTTCTATGGAAACTAGGTCCTAACGTTAACTACCTTCTGGCGACCGCCAGTAGGTAATATATATATATATATATATATATATATATATATATATATATATATGAAATCCTGTATCGCTTAATGCCAAAGGCATCACACTTCCACTGCACTGGAAAAACGAACAAGTCGGACCCAAGATCTCGAGCAAAATTAAGTGTTCTTTATTTTCATCGAATAACACCCAAGCAGTCCTGCATGACGCGTTTCACCTCTAGCCAGAGGCTTGATCACATGATACGCTAGTAGAGCTCAAAAGAGGGTATTTGAGGCATTTCTGAACCAATGAACGGCGGAGTTCTATACATAAAAAAACGCCCAAATTAACTCATTGTGGTCTCGGTTTCTGTCCATATATACACACAGCGGTATTTTGTTCAATGTTGGTACAAATAAAAGGCGTAGTGCCCTAGTTATTTATGCATATTAAGTTCTTAATGGTACCAAAGTGCAAATCTACTGAAAATTCTGTAGAAAAATATCACATATACACAAATCTGGAATTACATCAATTAGGACAAATATATATATACAGTTTCATAAATAATTAAAATTCATGATATATACATACTATTTACAATAAAAGACTTAGTGTCTGTAATGCAAATCCTATATGTAATTCATATTTGTAGAAATATCAAATTGTGCAAATTCTAGCAGGTAAAGTGCAACGTGCTGTGTACATTTTTTAACCTGTAATATCAAAGTACCATATATTTTCTAAGAACGTCATCATACGACTTAATTGTGCATGTAAAGAAATAATACCACTGTCAAGTTATGAAAGGCCAACTAAAAAGACCACATTCATAATCTAGTTTCAACGAAACTATTGGTAATTTTGTGCCCCCATGTTGTAACCTCTTAAAGACTCCACGAAAAAGAAGACCCCAGTGCAAGTAATGTACAACTGTGAAAAATAATAAAGTGATTCTTTATTTTCCTTTTCGTTTTTTTATCCTTTTTTATATTTTCATTCGTGCGAAAAAAATGACATGTAATACATTGTCACAATCATGGAGTGGGAGGTGAAAGAATATACTTTTAACTTGTATTGGATGTTATTTCTTTCTTATTTATGGCAGACCACGCATACCACCTCCAAGATGTAACTTTATCACTAATTCCACCACTCGACCTATTCAGTTAATTATCCAGTCCAAAATCACCCTATGGGATATATGTTTTTCTCTGGGGTGTCACTCTGATTTTTATGGGGCTATAAGCTGTGTTATTTATTGCTTATAAACAAGTGTACAAATCTTCACCTGCATTCAGGCCCCTAGGGGCCTTACTGTCAAGTTCGATAATGTACCTTGTTTCCAAGAGGCGTAGCTTAGCATCCCTGTCTCCTCCTCTTTTTAATGGCGGCACGCAATCTATAGCATAATACAAAAGGCCCTTCGGATCACTGTTGTGGACCTTTTCAAAGTGGCGTGCCACCGGGTAGGTTTGGTCTTTCCCCACTATTGCCCTGATGTGCTGCAATACCCGTCTGTGCACCGGCAAGCGAGTGCTGCCTATATACCAGAGCTCACACGGGCACTGCAGCACATATACGGCAAAGTCAGTTTTACAGGACATGCGTTTTTTTATTTGTACTAGCTTGCTAGAGAACGGTGATATGTACTGGGTTTTGCTGCACCCATTTTAACATGCTTTGCATGAAGCACATTTTTTAAAACCGCCTCCCAATGCTCCCCAAGTATCAGAGATAGGTTTTTCCAGAAAGTTTTTGACTAGTCTGTCTGACATTGAAACAGACTTTCTGAAGGTGATATCAGGTTTTTTAACCATGTACCTACCAATAACGGGATCCCCCGTTATTAAATTCCAATTCTTGTAAAAGATTCGTCTGATCTCTTTATGTTGCCTGCAAAAGGTGACAATTACTCTGGGTGTGATCAAATTGGTATTGTCAGTGACCCCTTCCTTTGATTTATCTTTTTTAAGGAGAGCCTCATCTCTAGAAATTGTAAGAGATCTATTTATAGCACGTTGAATCGTTCTCACAGAATATCCACGAGCCAAGAAGCGTTCTTTGCTTTCAAGTTGTAATTTGTGGCATTCCGTTTCCGAACTACAAATTCGCCTGACTCGCAGCATTTCCCCAAAGGGAATGCTGTCGATCAGGTGGCGGGGGTGCTGACTAGACGCATGTAGGATTGTGTTTCCTGCCGTGGGCTTTCTGTGCATTCTAGTTGCCAAACTGTCCCCAGACACATATACCTCCGTGTCTAGGAAAACTACTGCTTTTTCATTTATGCAGGAAGTAAATTCCAGATTTAAGTCGTTCTTATTCAGTTCTGAAATAAACACCTGCGCTGCTGTTTTAGAACCCCGCCAAATTAAGAACAAATCATCTATGTACCGTAAGTACAAAGGTCATGTTGCCGCATGGTGTCTAGCACGGGGCCGCCCAGCACGCACTCCTCCCAGAGTCCCATGTGGAGACATGCCAGACTCGGAGAGAAGCACGACCCCATGGTGACCCCTCGAACCTGCCGGTATAATTGGTTGTTAAATAAAAAGAAGTTTTGTTCAAGGCAGATTCTTATCATGGTTAACAACATTTTGTTGTGCGCAGTGAAATTCATGGGCCGTTTGTTCAGATAAAATTCCACCGCCCGCACCCCATCAGCATGTCTAATCGATGTATACAGTGATGTAACATCAAGTGTTATGAGCAAACAATCATCATCCCACAATGTGTTGTTCACCTTTCTGATAAAATCAGACGTATCCTGTACATAGGAATTTAGGCCCTTCACCCAGTCCTGGAGAAAAAAGTCTATGTACCGGGAAATATTCTCCGTTGAGCTATTTATCGCCGATATTATTGGGCGACCCGGTGGTGTGGTGGCGTCCTTATGTATCTTGGGTATTAGATAAAATGATGGGATCACTGGATGGTCTTTCCTAAGGAATTTGTACTCATCATCAGTCAACAGTTTAGCACTTCTCCATGCTACTAGTTTAGAGCTCTGTTCTTGCCAAGATGCTTTTAATATTGCCATATTGCTTTTTCTGTAGCATGTGATATCAAGCAATTGTTTCTCAGCTTCCGCTACATACAAATCTCTAGGCCACAGAACTATATTTCCGCCTTTATCGGCCTGGCGGACAATTACATTTTTGTCTGTTTCCAATTTCTTAATTAGATTGTAGTAACATTGGTTCTTTTTATTTACCGCTTTTCCCTGTTCGTTAGTTTTGATATACAACTGTTTGAGCTCCTTAATTACCAGATCGTGATACACATCAATATTATCATTAATTAGAATGGGTTGAAAGATAGATTTCGGTTTGAAAGGAGTACAACTTGTTGCTCTGTCCTCTCTTGATGTGATCAAGGGTAAATCTTCAACAGTGTCTCCTTCTTGTTGTAGATCCCAAATTTGGTCAAACGTTGATCGATCAGCCGATTCCAGTAGGGATGGGCTTGTTTGTAATTCCGTTTGTTTTTTTCTTTTAGGTTGCAGAAGAAAGTGTTTACTTAGTTTTAGCTTGCGAATGAATCGATATGAATCCATCCTTGTATCGGCATAGTTGAAGTTGGATGGGGGACAGTAGGTTAGGCCAAGACTTAAAATCATCTCATCCTTTGCCGATAACGGGATTTTTGAAAGGTTGATGATTGAATTGTCATGTTTTAATTCCCCACTACTTTTTTCTTTGACTTGTTCCAGCGACCTTTCGCTGTTTGCTTTTTGTTGTTTGATTTTGTGGTACCTGCATTTTCTTCTAGCCCGTCTTTTTTGGTTGTTCCGGAGCTGCTTGTTACTGTTTTCCCTTCTATCCTCGGTCGAAGGGTATCGCGGCGATCCTGGCATAAACAGCTGACTTCCTGGGCTAATGTGAGCTTTTCTGATCCTACCGTGGAGGATCCCGCAGCCTCGTTTTCCGTCTCACTTCCTGATGTGATACTTCTATCAGTAGAAGAGATCGATACCGTTTTGTTTGCAGAGTTGATTTGTCTGGTTTTTCTTGCGCGTGCCTTTACATTTTCATATTTTTTTGCATATGTAGAGATTTGCCCATTCTGGTAATCAAGGCGGTCGCGTTCAAACTTATAGGCTTTTCTTTTTTTGATCACCTCTTCATCTTTTTTGACCCTCTGTAACATTTCCGTGCGTAGTTTGTTCATTTGCTCACTGGGTCCCAAGTCAGCTAATTCATTCTCGATTTGCTTGATTTCAGCTTGAATCTTTAATCTATCACTTTCCGCGTATTCCACCAATAGATTCATCAATTTGGCGGAGCATTCCAAATTTGTTTCAGCCCATCTTGTAAGCATTGTCGGGTCTGGTGCCTCATAACTAGGAGCTAACGTGATTCTAAGCCCCCTGGGCACCCTCCCGACTTCCAAGTAACGAGATAAGGATTTATTTTCCCACCACTTAGACTGTTCTTTCTTCATTAGTTTCTCCAATTTTCTGAAAGTGTCTTTGAGTGTGGGATTAGTTGTGGTGGTGGCGCTGCCGGACGATGATGGTCCCTGTATGCTTGTACCTCCAGCCGGAGCCTTATCAAACATACTGTCCGCCGCCTCCTCCCTGCTACGTAGCGTATCTGCAGACATTACTGCTTAGGACTCAACCAGTCGCTGTGTTTAGGGTTATTGTTATGGTAAAAGAACACTTAGTCTTAAAGTAGCGATTTTTCCTCGGTTTCCCAAGTTAGCTGACGCGCCAAAAAAGTCTGCACTCCTCCCCACTGGCCTTTCCAATTCGTCCTACCTTGAATTGGGCTGTCTTTAGATGTGGCCGGTTTTTCACCGCTACCGACGATTCTCGACTCCCATTTTCGTGTAGAAAATCCTCATGGACGCCAGGGGCTGTAAGCGGTTTGCTCCTCGCCGGAGCCGTGTAGAGTTGTGGTTCCGGGTTAGGGAACCGTTCTGCTTCCTGCCGCCAAGCCGATCAAAGGGGGAGGGGTCCAACTTACACCGTAGAAGTCAGAAGACGGTGTTTGTAATGAAATCCTGTATCGCTTAATGCCAATGGCATCACACTTCCACTGCACTGGAAAAACGAACAAGTCGGACCCAAGATCTCGTGCAAAATTAAGTGTTCTTTATTTTCATCGAATAACACCCAAGCAGTCCTGCATGACGCGTTTCGCCTCTAGCCAGAGGCTTGATCACATGATACGCTAGTAGAGCTCAAAAGAGGGTATTTGAGGCATTTCTGAACCAATGAAGGGCGGAGTTCTATACATAAAAAACCGCCCAAATTAACTCATTGTGGTCTCGGTTTCTGTCCATATATACACACAACGGTATTTTGTTCAATGTTGGTACAAATAAAAGGCGTAGTGCCCTAGTTATTTATGCATATTAAGTTCTTAATGGTACCAAAGTGCAAATCTACTGAAAATTCTGTAGAAAAATATCACATATACACAAATCTGGAATTACATCAATTAGGACAAATATATATATACAGTTTCATAAATAATTAAAATTCATGATATATACATACTATTTACAATAAAAGACTTAGTGTCTGTAATGCAAATCCTATATGTAATTCATATTTGTAGAAATATCAAATTGTGCAAATTCTAGCAGGTAAAGTGCAACGTGCTGTGTACATTTTTTAACCTGTAATATCAAAGTACCATATATTTTCTAAGAACGTCATCATACGACTCAATTGTGCAAGTAAAGAAATAATACCACTGTCAAGTTATGAAAGGCAAACTAAAAAGATCACATTCATAATCTAGTTTCAACGAAACTATTGGTAATTTTGTGCCCCCATGTTGTAACCTCTTAAAGACTCCACGAAAAAGAAGACCCCAGTGCAAGTAATGTACAACTGTGAAAAATAATAAAGTGATTATTTCTTTTCCTTTTCGTTTTTTTATCCTTTTTTATATTTTCATTCGTGCGAAAAAAAATGACATGTAATACATTGTCACAATCATGGAGTGGGAGGTGAAAGAATATACTTTTAACTTGTATTGGATGTTATTTCTTTCTTATTTATGGCAGACTCCGCATACTACCTCCAAGATGTAACTTTATCACTAATTCCACCACTCTCGACCTATTCAGTTAATTATCCAGTCCAAAATCACCCTATGGGATATATGTTTTTCTCTGGGGTGTCACTCTGATTTTTATGGGGCTATAAGCTGTGTTATTTATTGCTTATAAACAAGTGTACAAATCTTCACCTGCATTAAGGCCCCTAGGGGCCTTACTGTCAAGTTCGATAATGTACCTTGTTTCCAAGAGGCGTAGCTTAGCATCCCTGTCTCCTCCTCTTTTTAATGGCGGCACGCAATCTATAGCATAATACAAAAGGCCCTTCGGATCACTGTTGTGGACCTTTTCAAAGTGGCGTGCCACCGGGTAGGTTTGGTCTTTCCCCACTATTGCCCTGATGTGCTGCAATACCCGTCTGTGCACCGGCAAGCAAGTGCTGCCTATATACCGGAGCTCACACGGGCACTGCAGCACATATATGGCAAAGTCAGTTTTACAGGACATGCGTTTTTTTATTTGTACTGGCTTGCTTGAGAACGGTGATATGTACTGGGTTTTGCTGCACCCATTTTTACATGCTTTGCATGAAGCACATTTTTTAAAACCGCCTCCCAATGCTCCCCAAGTATCAGAGATGGTTTTTCCAGGAAGTTCTTGACTAGTCTGTATGACATTGAAACGGACTTTCTGAAGGTGATATCAGGTTTTTTAACCATGTACCTACCAATAACGGGATCCCCCGTTATTAAATTCCAATTCTTGTAAAAGATTCGTCTGATCTCTTTATGTTGCCTGCAAAAGGTGACAATTACTCTGGGTGCGATCAAATTGGTATTGTCAGTGACCCCTTCCTTTGATTTATCTTTTTTAAGGAGAGCCTCATCTCTAGAAATTGTAAGAGATCTATTTATAGCACGTTGAATATATCAGTGATGTCATTTGAGATGTCATCAGTGATGTCATGAGTGATGTCACTGACCATGTCATGAGTGATGTAATATGTGACATCATCAGCAGTGCATTGCGGGCGCGCAAGTTATAGTTAGCTGAACTAACTATAACGAAAGAATTTCAATGGTTTTGTATGAGAGAAATGTCCAGCTAACTATACCATGGATGAGACCTATGGTTTTTTTAGTGAATTTCTAAGGTTTTTTAAATGCTAATTCCTAACTATAACATGGCTGAAACCTATGTTTTTTCAGTAAATTTCTAAGGTTTTTTAAATACTAATTCCTAACTATAAGGTGCCTGAAACCTATGGTTTTTTCAGTGAATTTCAAAGGTTTTGTAAATAATAATTTATAAATGTATTAATTATTATGTCTTTCTTTTTATACTAATGTATTATATTTTTAATATAAATGTTTATATTTATTTAATTTTTTTAGATTATATTTCATATTCCTATTATAAAATACTAACAAAACTAAATTGCTAAATATTTTGGGGATTAATTATTGCTTGACTTCAATTGCAACCATAACACAACTCCAGCAAAACTCTCGGGGCTGAATGCTCACAATTCTGTATCAATCCTTACACCTGCTTCAAACATATGCAAGGTTTTGATGCAGCATAAAATCAAAAGTAACTGAATGAAATGTTATACATTTCACTCAGTCACTTTTAGAAGGCGTTGGTGCACCCCCTCCTGCACAGGAAAGCATCCTTCTGGCGCAGGGCTTTACAATGTAATGCACTCTCCAGATGCATCACATTCTTAATACCACACACCATGGCACATCTTTTGCACCACCGCTGTGTCACAAAAGTGATGCAACGGCTGTGTAAAAGAGGCAGAAGAGGATTGTAAATCCACCCCTCACACATACAGATTCACCCAGACAGTTTCACCAGCAGCGCAAATTGAAGCACAGACTTGTAACATATTTATGTACATATGTTACATTCAAGTGCTTCGGACATACTACAGTATACTATAGGTAAACACCTTATAGATTTATGCTGTAGCACTTCCTTATAGTTCTGCACTTTCACATTCTCCATACACTAGTAATACACTAGTAATATATTCATTCATTCATTTATAAACTACACATTCATTCTGACAAACTTATACACACTAACATAGAAATATAGTTCTTTCTTTGACCAGTGAAGGTAGTTCTAAAAAGAACTGGTTTTTTTCTGTTTTTACTTTTTAATTTTTTTTGTGTTTTGTCAACAAGTTTTTTTTTAAACAAAAAAAAATTGAACTGGAACCCAAAAAGTATCAAACAGGAACATAAGAATGAAAAAAAAACTAATGTTGAGGACAGCGATGCTCCTGCATCCTGCGTTTCATCAGATCAATAGACTGCTCCTTATAACATAAAAGTCTATCACAATGAATGCATACAATTTTAACGTCAGCAAAATAAGGATCAATTTGTGGGTGTGGACTGCTTGCTGAATATTCTGCTGCAGTAGTTGATGTGCTTGGTGCAGAAGCAGGTGGGTTCTCCTGCAACTTCCGTCTTGCAGCTCGAGCAAAGTTATTGGGGGCAAGTTCTTCAAATGTCCCACAATATTTGCTGTGCCAAAGGAGTATTTTTAGATGGATCAACCCTTGAAAGAGTTGTTTGGCAAATTTTACAGGTTACTTTTGGAGCATTAACCTTTTTTTGCCCTTCTGGAAAAGTAAAAAATTGCCAAATTAGAGCTTCTTTCCTCTTCTTTGGAGGTTCTTCAGGAATGAAACCTCCCTCTGAAGAACTGCTGGAAGATGAATCCATTGCTCTTATAATGATCTTCCTTCTATTTGAAAAAATTGTCAGAAGAAATGATTCTTCTTAGAAAGTCAAAGTCAAATGATTATAATGGGACGGAACTTTCAACAGTTACAATAGGAAAACGTATGAACCAATCAAATCTCTCCTTTTAAAGTCACATGACTTTACGTACGCTTATGATGCGCTTACACAGCTGTTTCGATACCAGTACGCATGATGTTCTACAGCAATTTGTGTAATTGTTTTTAAAAGCAATATATGATTGTTAAAAACTGTAAAAACAAATGTTCATAGTTATCCCAAATAATATCTTCCCTTAGTATGTAAATTAAATATATAAATATATGTTTTTAACCATGTAGAAACATTGGCGCCTTTCGCGTACAGGGCGCCGTTCATGCCGTCACACTTAACCTTTGATGCGCCACATAACGTCAAACCATATTGATACTGTATGTGCGAGTACACGCTGACTATGATTAGCAGTACATGTATGGTGCGATCGCCCTCTCAGTGACAAATCAGAGCACAGGGCACGCTAACTAGAATGATTAGAAATAGTCACTCATTGGAGATCCGATTGTGGGCCTGCCTCTGCGCACATAACACCGCCCCCATCTCTCTCTGTTGTTAATTGTTGGTGCACACACTCACACTTGCACATGCGCGGTGCACGCCCGCCCACACTCCTCACATGCCACCACCTAGCATGCTTGCTATCACTAAGCCTGGAAACCAATACATTAGCCAATGTGATGTCCCCCAATGCCATCATTCCTATAGACCACGAAAACGCTACCGATGATGCTCCTGGGCTTGGTTTGCTCAGCCCCCGCGGTTCCCATATAATCCGAACACTGACGTGAGCACGCTCTCTTTTGCCTGCTTGTGCTGCGCTGACAGACAGAGTGTCGTCATCGATTTCACTACAAACTCATAGCTCAAGCGGAGGAGGACTCCTTACACTCGACGTGGTATCACTACTGCTGCCGCCCAGCCACAATACCATAGGCGAGGAGGCGGCGGCGCTCGCACCCAAAACACCCCAGACCCAGTGAAACCGCAGCCTTTGAAGACACAACAAAACACGAGAGAAGCAAAGGTAAGGGAAACCGTAACATCAGACTCCGGTGTAAATTGTATATGCATGATGCTATTTTTTGCTCCATCATATGGCTCTCCTACCCCTTAATGGTTTAAAATTGTATGCACATAGTATAACAATTTCTATCTGCGTGACGAGGTCCTAATACACCTCTAAATTTATAAATTATGCATCCATAAATTTCTGTGTTGTATTTCTGTACTACGCCACGTGCTTAGGCCTCTATCGTTATTAATTGTGCGTCCATCATGATATTTTTTTTTCTGCGTCACGAGGCCGTCCGAGGCAGGCCCGGACTGGCCGTTGCGGGCACAGGCAATCCCCCAATACGCCCCAAGAGTGGGGGCCGGTTATGGGCCCCTGGGGGCCGATTTTGTTACAGGGCCGTTTTTGCAGCATAGCTGCAAAATCGGCCTTGTAACAAAAATGGCCGAAAACTTGCCCCGCCAAAGACCTCGGTCACACCCCCAACTCCCCTCCTCCCGGGGACAGCCGAGCAGTTTGCCAGGGCCGGTTTTGGTTCCCAGTTCGTCCCTGGTCCCAGGCCTCTATTCTTATTGATCTTCCTTTGTTGATCCTAATATTTCCTTCTGTCTTACGGAGCACTCCTACACCTTTATTTATAATTTGAGCTTCCATGAATTTCTGTATCCTATTTTTGAAGTGTGTCACGTGCTTTACAATGTGTTCTTTTTATTGTATGTTCATGATGGTATTCTTTTCTGCATCACGTGCCCCTCCTACCCCTCAATGATTTTTGATTTTCTATGTACATAGTATAAGGGAGGACCCAGGGGGAGCCGTGCGCGAGCCGCTCTCTCTCTCCTGGGTTGGTTCGCGCAAGGGAACTGGCCACAGGTGCAAGGGGCGGTGATGAGCTAGTTGGAGCGGAAGGGAAAAGGGATAAATAGGGGTAGAAAGGGCGGGAAAAGAAACTGTGCTGGGGAAGGCCGGTGGTGAAGGTTGTTTTTGCCCCACCCACCCTCTTGCGCGTTCAGGTCTTATTTGTTTGTAGTTTTATTGTGCTTTGGGTACTGCCGAAGCTGTTTATTCCTGGTTGCCACGCTAAGACAGGTCTAGGTGCAATTTTAGTTGGTAGGCGCTTTCTGGGTTTAATCCATCACCATTCTTTAGCTCACTCAGCCACCCCAGTTCAGACATGGCCATATGCAAATCAGTCTGACCCTGTGCCTCATGGGAACAGTCCAGCCCGAACTGCCAAGCCATGTCTTCCCTGACCGGAAACAAGCATCCTGGAACCAGTTTCGGATTCATAATCCTCATAAGCCAGGCTATCTTAAATCTAGTGGCCAAGTGAGCAAGGAACTCACGTCTGAGCATACCCTGCCAACTTAGGGCGAACAAAGCGATACAAAAGGCCATGATGGACGGAGCGTTTGAGCAAATCAAACACTCACCCCCAGTCAACTGATCTGGGTTTAATCCATCACCATTCTTTAGCTCACTCAGCCACCCCAGTTCAGACATGGCCATATGCAAATCAGTCTGACCCTGTGCCTCATGGTAACAGTCCAGCCCGAACTGCCAAGCCATGTCTTCCCTGGACCGGAAACAAGCATCCTGGGACCGGTTTCGGATTCATAATCCTCATCAGTCAGGCTATCTTGAATCCAGTGGCCAAGTGAGCAAGGGACTCACGTCTGAGCATACCCTGCCAACTTAGGGCGAGCAAAGTGATACAAAAGGGGATGATGGACGCAGCGTTTGAGCAAATCAAACACTCACTCCCAGTCAACTGATCTGGGTTTAATCCATCACCATTCTTTATCTCATTCAGCCACCCCAGTTCAGACATGGCCATATGCAAATCAGTCTGACCCTGTGCCTCATGGGAACAGTCCAGCCCGAACTGCCAAGCCATGTCTTCCCTGGACCGGAAACAAGCATCCTGGGACCGGATTCTGATTCATAATCTTCATCAGCCAGGCTATCTTGAATCCAGTGGCCAAGTGAGCAAGGGACTCACGTCCGAGCATACCCTGCCAACCAAGAAGTTGTGAACAGTGAGTTATTGCGCGAATGTTTCTTTTTATCCATCACGTGGCCCTCCCAGCTCTGCTTTGCTTTATTTTTCCGGAATATATGCTTTTTGGTTCATCGTATTTGCTCCCTCCGAATTCTCCCATTAGTTTTATTATGTATTACTGCGTCACGTGACTCTCCCAAGCCTGCATTCGTTTTTGAATACTTGTAAGTCTAAACGAATGTAATTGGCAGCCATGGCTCGTGCAGGACGTTACGCCGGGCGGTGACGTCAGCAGCCATGGCTCGTGCAGGGCGTTACGCCGGGCGGTAACATCAGGCAGAGGAGGGGCAGGGTGGGGGGTTGTAAAATGCGGGATATGGATGATGTCAGGTAAGTACCAAAAAAAAAAATGTTTGTTGCCCGTGCTGCATCACATTTGGTGATGCAGCGCGGGTAACAAAATTAGTTTTATTTATTTTTTTCGGTACTTACTTGACATCGTCCATATCCCGCATTTTACAACCCCCACCCTGCCCCTCCTCTGCCTGACGTCACCGCTCGGCGTAACGCCCTGCACAAGCCTTGGCTGCTTAAATGCAATCGCAATTTAGAGAATCTCAATTTAGAGATTCCTTAATTGCGATTTTTGCATTTGGGATGATGCATCCCAAATGCAAAAATACCGGTCACAAATGGAAAGATTCTGAGAATCTGCCCGTTTGACACAATTTTTTTGCATGAGGCAACTTCTTTAAAATACTCGTAAATATCAAAGAGGGTTTCAAGGATAACATTTACTTTGCAAATTACCTTTTCAATGGTTAGCATTGCTATTACGAGTCCCTAATATACATCTTTTTTACATTTACAGTCTATTGAAAAGTATTGTGGTGTCTGCGACCAAAAAGCTTCAGCAACTTATACAGAAACTTTATGGTAAGAATCTTTTCTGAGTTGCGTACACTATATTTGAAAGCTGAATATGTGCAATTCCTATAGCCCGATGCACAGCACATATTGTTTGAGGTCAAGGGCAACAAGTTTTCATGTGTATTGTGTCCTTGGCACAAGTAGGCACAACTCCCACCAGCACACACCCTATGGCTGACAGTTAGCAGTACCACATAACGGGTCAGAGAAGGGCACTGTCTGTAGTTAATGTAATATGTTTGCCCATATGTTAATACTGTTCAAACCTGTATTTATGGTTCATTAATTGAATGAATTTATTACTCGGGCACGCACTCTAAGTAAATGTTGTAACCTCTGAGTGCACAACTGTCAGTGGCTCCAGTATACAAAAGCGTGCAGCTCTGAAACACGCCTGACCCACGTATACTTATCAGAAATGTCTACTGCTGAGTTAATATTTCTGTCCATATGTTAAAGACCTTCAAACTTGTACAACATTGATGCAGTCATTATTAGTAGTTAGAGTGACTCTTCCAAATAAATGTTGTAAACTCAGACTGCACTACTAACAATTTCTGTAGTAAAAAACGTGTACACACACTTCCAAAGTTTAGCACTATGAGGCTATGTATACTGCTCCCACAATACTCTGCGATTTGATGCAAATAATTGCAGAAGCTTAAAAGCAAGTTTGATAATACTTTGCTTTCAAAATAAAATGTTCATAAAAAAGAAAAAGCAGGAAAAAAAACATTTTGCTAAACTACTATAACATTTCTGTTACCATTTTTTTGCAGCATCATTTAATAACGTGTTCATCCATGCTTGTATTTCCCAACAATATTAATTATGGAAAATCTCTGTAACTACTTTCAATAAGATTATGGAAACAAAATTCAACAACCATTGGCAAACACGGGAGGTCTGAAATTGATGGTCACCTTTTTACTTTTGTCATTGTGTGACTCGTTTTGGCATCGTGTTTGTAAAACTTAATTGCCATGTAAGCTGCTGCCCTCTCACTATTATAACAAACTTTGGCATAAGCAAAAAATATTTGTGGTTTTAAAAAGCACAAACTTCCACAGTAGTTACTGGCACTGAACAAAACTGCTTTGTGTGCTGATATACTCCATGTGAAACAGCATAATGCTGTGACTCACAGTGAAACCATCCGATACAGAGACAGAGAGAGAGAAAGAGAGAGAGAGACAGGAGAGAGAGCAGAGTGGATGAGAGTGGAGGGAACGGAGAGAGAGAGAGAGAGAGAGAGAGAGAGAGAGAGAGAGAGAGAGAGAGATGTAATAAAAGCAAAAGGTCACGGTTAATGCCAGACCAAATTAGGGGCCCAATTATTCATGAAAGTCTCAAAAGTACACCCATGGAATATGTCCTAGCATTAAGTGCAGCTATACAGCTTTTGTGAATTCCCAAAAATGTACACAAGTAGGACAAGAAATAGTACTCCTAGGAAATATTTGTGAACTACATTTTAGCATGAGCAAATTTGCATGTGTAGATTTGCTCATGCGAAAATCTGAATGTTTACAAATTCGCCTTTCCTCCAACACCTTTTTTCCCAACTCAGAAAGAAGGTTGATGTCTTCCATTGTCGGGAAGAAATTTCCAACATTCTTCACTATAACAAAAGATTAGAGAAGAGTTCTTAAAAACGCATAAAACATGGAAGTTAGTGGGTTTGCACAGACTCAAAAGGCCATTCTGACCCTGGAACTATGGTTACCATGTAAATACATATAAAGTTTTTATTTCAAAAAGCTATTCATCTTTAAACCATGCAATATTAATTACAACTTACTTTTCACTTTCTTTTCAACAGGCCCAATGTTTCGAATGCAGCAGATGACCACCTTCAATCCATGAAAGGAAATGTAAATCATACTTACCTGTTACCGCCTATATATGTAAAAAAAACATTTTGTTGAGTCTAAACACTCCATTTGCATTAGGACTATGAAATAGTGGTGTAAAAATATCATTCATTCTATTGTCAGATATCTACCTTGGTGACAGTGAGATTACCACTACTTTTTAGACTATTTAGAACAATATTGCGTAGAGGAGCGGTGCTGCTTCTTGACCTTCAAAGAGGAACATTCAAATGTATATTTCAACAGGTAAACAAAATAATTGCTGAATTTCAAAAAGAAAAGTAAGTATCAATGTTACAGGAACTCTGCTCGAACTCTAAAAAGATTACTATCTCAAGCTTTTACAATCCTGAATGCTACGTTTTCTGTGAGACGATGCCCATGCATAACCATGCTAAGTTTTCTTTAGCTCCATGCACACATGTAGTGTAACCTATCAAACACTTTAAAATGCTACCCTCCCACTAGTTCTAAAGGCGGATGTAGAATTCAACAGTTCTTCACAAAATAAAATTGGACGTCACTAAGTACAAAGTGTTTCTGTATTATGAAAGCTCTAATGTGTCCCTTAATGATTCCAGCAAAGTCCACACACATACTAACTAGTAACCTGTTAAATTTACCAAACAACTCTTTCAAGGTGTGGTCAATCCAAAAAATCCTCCTTTGGCACAGCAAATATAGTGCAACACTTAAACAACTTGCATCCCAACAACTTAGCTTCACTGCAACACAGAGATTGCAGAACAACCGACTTCCTACTGCATCAAGCACATCAACTACTGCAACAGCATCTTCAGCAAACAGTCCATACTCACATATTGATCTTCAATTTGGTAAACTTACCTCATCAAAAACAACAAACAGAAGCGCCACTGTCCTTAACATTAGTTATTAGACATTTATCAAACTTTTTTGTTGTAAAAACTACCCCGTCCAAAGGCAGTGGAAAATTTGCACACTTGCTGCCTTCCTTGGCTAGAGTTATGAATTATTCTAAAATTAATTCAAATTCAAAATGCAGACCCTTTATTCAGCCTTCATGCTAACTACAAACCGTGAATATCAGTGAGTAATTTTCACACTTGTGTCCTTTCTTCCGTCCTTTCTACCCCACAGTGACTGTATTTTCTGCACTTGCACTGTTTGCTTAGATGTGATACCCACTTCTCAGCCCCCCACTACAGAATCTGACGCACAGTCTGTGTAATGGACTACAAAACCGAACACCCACTTCCTTTACAAAGCCGTCTGTAGTTTCCACATCTGCTGTCTTTCTTAATTTTCACCTTATTCTGTATCCATTAGCACACACACACCTACCTGCTGCCCTTCTTGACTGTCTTTGCCAACTATTATTCTAATTCAAAGTAGAGACCCTGAAAAGGGTCAGGTGTTCTTATTTTTAAACTCTACGGCCCACAGTGGGAACTAAGTACACTTGCTTTGCTTCCTTAGATGTGGTAGTCATTTCTCAGCCTCCCACTGCGGAATACGACACCCTCTCTGTATAATAAAAAGGATATCGAAAGATCCACTTCCCTGTTAAGGCAGATAGTAGTTTGCATATCTGCAGCCTTTCTTATTTTTCACCTAATTCATCTTCTACTTGATCTAGACACCATCACCACGTACACACACTTACTTGCTACCTTTTTTGGCTGGGGTTATCAATTATTCTTCAATTTCATATGCTAATTCAAAGACAAGGCCCTTTATCGAGCCTTTTTGTTGTAACTACTTCCCCAACTAAACACACTAGGTAATTTGCACTTTTGCAGCCAATAACAATATTGGAAATTTTAATTAAAAATGTTGTAGCTGGTCAAGTTTCAATATCAGGAAGAACTTTTGTAACTGTTGCAATTATTTTCATAATGGACCTTCTACAACATCTGTACATTACACTGTTTATTTAAAATCACTGAAAGCTTGGATACATTGTAATGATAGGAAATTAGTTTATAAACAACGTTTGCCTAAAGAGTTACTAACATTTTACCTAGTATTTTTAAAGTCAAAATTTTAAGATCCAAATTTGGCCTTTTTAGGATTACTACTGTTAAGGTAGATTACTCTGGTGTTGTAGACTATTTTATAAGTGAGGGGGAGCAGCTTGAAGATGATCATATTCTTGGTATTAAAGCAGTGTAAGTGTATCAGGTGGTGAATGATGTGGCTGCAGCAGAGGACATTGATAATCACTCAGGTGGAGGTCTTTTGGACTTGTTGTAACTGTGGTACATGTTTGACTGGAATTCCTATATACAGTGTTTAGCCACTGTGTAGTCTGCTGCTCATGAAGGACTGTGTCACTGTTTTTCTTTTGTTTACGATCCGATTGTAAATGTTCCAGAGCATGTGGAGGGAGTTATAGCAGTACGAGGAGACGGTGTAGACTTGCTTACACATACAAAGGGAGGAGTTGAGGATGAATCCTAGGTTGGTCACATGCTTGATAGGTGTTGGTACTGTCCACAATGTACTCAGCTAGCGTAAGTCATCCGAGGCTGAGAAGGTGGGTCTGAGGATGACTACCTTAATTTTGTACGACTTCATGTTTAGAGAGCTGCTCTTTATGTACTTGGTGACGTTGCAGCCGTTCTTATTTTTTACATTATTCATCTTCCACTCAATCAACACATTATCTACACGTACACACACACACCTACTTTCTATCTTTCTTGCCTATGGTTAACAACCGTTTCTTACGCTCCCACTGCAGAATCCGACTAACACTCTGTAATGTACTGGAAAACAAAACACCCATTTCCTTTACAAGACAATAGGTTCTTTCCGCTTCTGCTACCTTTCTTCCTTTTCACCTTATTCTACATCCACTACCTCAAATACACCTACCTACTACATTTCATGCTGCCTTTGCCAAGTATTATTGTAATTCAAAATGGAGTCCCTGAAATGTGCCCGGTGTTGTAATTTTTCAGCCCTACCGCCGCAGTGGTAACTTAGTACACTTACATTCCTTCATTTCATGTGGTAGTCATTTCTCAGACTCCACTATGAAATTTGACAATCTATGTGTATAATGAGGTGTGAAACCAAACATCCACTTTCCTGACAAAGCAGTGGGTACTTTGCACCTCTGCAGCCTTTCTAATTTTTCCCCTTTTTTATCTTCTTAATCAACACATCATCTACACATAACACACACCAACTTGCTGCCTTTTTTTGGCTAGGCTTATAAATTATCCTAGAATTTTATATTCTGATTCAAACTCATGCCCTTTATCGAGCCTTTTTGTTCTAACCAAAGTGGAAACAATACCATTTTGGAATGGCTAAGATGACTAGACATATTCTACATTTTTTAGTACTGTATTTTGCTATAATAGCCTGAGCCTTTTCCTAAAGTCATAAGGAATGACTGATTTCAAAATTTAAGAAAACATAAGAACACAATATCCTTATAAGTAATTATATTTATATAACTTTGTTAATGAGTAAAACTCTACTAATGAAATGTTATTAGATAATGGTCTTTATATAATATTTTTTGTAAGCCAAAATAGGTGAAAACGCTAGTTTTGTATTTATATAGTACGAAAACTGATAAAATTAACTGTTTATATTTTTATACAAGGAGCAACAACATAAAGAAAAATTATGGAAAAAGAACAGCCTCAAACTGAGGAGATTTTGGATATTACCTTGAGTGTAATTCAAGAACTAATCGTATCTATCACAGGCAATGAGAGTGAAGAGGAGAAATTAGTGCTCCAGACATGAGCTATGATTTCAAAGACGAAAGCTTTGATGCACACTTTCTAGAAGCATTAAATTATATTGAAACTTTAGAACAAATGAATTCTGATACTGCTAACGAGAAAATTGATGTGTATGAAATACCTGATAAACTGATTCAAAGTCAAGGCCCTTTATTGAGCCTTTCTGTTCTAGCTACTACCGAAGCCGAAAGCAGTGGGAAATTTGCACACCTGCAGACTTTTTTCGCCTGGGTTATCAATAATTCTTGAAGTAATTCAAAGTTCAGGCCCTTTATTGAATCTTCTTCGTAACTACTACCCATGAATGGCAGTGGGTAATTTGTACACTTGCATCCTTTTTTGCGTCCTTTCTACCGCACAGTGTGTGTACTTTGTGCACTCGCTAAACTCCTTAGATGAGATACCCCTTTCTCGGGCTCCCACTGCACAATCTGATGCACACTCTGTGTAATGGACTGGAAAACCAAACACCCACTTTCTTTAAAAAGCAGTGGGTAGTTTGTGCGTCTGCTCTTTCTTATTTTTCACCTTTTTTATCTTCCACTTAATCAACACATCATGTACACGCAAACACACACCTACTTTCTACCTTTCTTTGCTATGGTTAACTAATCTTCTATTTCATATCCATATTCAAAATGCAGGTAGTTTATCGAACCTTTTTATTGTAGCTACTACCCCGGCCAAAGACAGTGGGAAGTTTGCACACTTACTGCCTTTCTTGCCTGGGATTATCAATTATTCTTCAATTTCATATTCTGATTCAAAGTCCTTTTTCGAGTCTTTTTGTTGTAGCTACTACCCCAGCCAAAAGCAGTGGGAAATTTGCACACTTGCTGCCTTTCTTTCCTAGGGTTATCAAATACTCTTGAATTTCATATTCTAATTCAAACTCATGTCCCTTTATCAAGCCTTTTTCATGTAGATATTGCACAGCCAGAAGGCAGTGGGAAATTTGCGCACTTGCTACCTTTCTTAAGTGGGCTTATCAATTATTCCTCTTAAAATTCAAAGCGCAGGCCCTTTATTGAGCCTTTTTGGTAACTGTTACTCGTCAATGAGTAGGTAATTTGCGCACTTCCTACCGTTCATGTATAATAAAAAGCTTAACAAAAGTCTACCAATATTAAAAAAGAGCCACTATGGTCTATGTTTATCAAATCTACTGTTTCTTATCCTAATTCAAAGTACAGACCCTTTATTGACCCTTCATGGTAACTACTACTCATGAATTGCAGTGGATAACTTCCACACTTGCATCCTTTATTATTTTTTCACATTATTCATCTTCCACTGAATCAACACATCATCTACACATACACATACACATACCTACTTGCAGCCTCTCTTGGCTATGGTTATCCACTATTCTTCTATTTCATATCCGTATTCAAAGAACAGGCCCTTTATTGAACCTTATTGTTGTAGCTACTAACCCAGGCGATGGCAGTGCAAAATTTGCACACTTCCTCCCTTTCTTGGCTGACATTTTCAAATACTCTTCAATTTCATATTCTGATTCAAACGCACGTCCCTTTATCAAACCTTTTTTATGTAGATATTGCACGGCCAGAAGGCAGTGAGAAATGTGCACAGTTGCTGCCTTTCTTAGCTGGGCTTATCAATTATTTTTCTTCAAATTGGAATTCAAAGTGCAGGCCCTTTATTGAGCCTTCTTCATAACTATTACTCATCAATGGCAGTGGATAATTTGTGCACTTCCTGCAGTTCATGTATAATAAAAACCGTAATAAAAGTCTACCAATATTAAAAAAAGAGCCAGTATGGTCTATTGTTATCAAATCTTTTTTTTTTAACCCTAATTAAATGTACAGACCCTTTATTAAGCCTTCTTGGTAACTACTACTCATGAATGGCAGTGGATAACTTCCACATTTGCAGCCTTTCTTATTTTTTCACATTATTCATCTTCCACTCAATCAACACAACATCTACACACACACACAACTACTTGCTGCCTTTCTTACCTATGGTCATCAACTGTTCTTCTATTTCATATTCCTATTCAAAATGCAAGCCCTTTATTAAGCCTTTTTATAGTAACAACTACCCCAGCCGAAAACAGTAAGAAATGTGCATACTTGCTGCCTTTTTTCTCTGGGGTTATCAATCATTCTTCAATTTCATATTCTTATTCAAAGTCAAGGTCCTTTTTCAAGCCTTTTTGTTGTAGCTACTACCCCAGCCGAAGGCAGTGGGAAATTTGCACACTTGCTGCCTTTCTTGACTGCTGTTATCAATTATCCTTCTTGCAAAACAAATTCAAAGTACAGGCACTTTATTGAGCCTTCTTGGTAACTACTACCCGTGAATGGCAGTGGGCAATTTGTACACTTTCAACCTTTCTTCTTTTTTTACATTATTCATCTTCCACTCAATCAACACAACATCTACACATACACACACACACCTACTTTCTACCTTTCTTGGCTATGGTTAACAACTATTCTTCTATTTCATATCCATATTCAAAATGCAGGCCCTTTATCGAACCTTTTTAGGGCTCGCCTATTATATCCCGCAGGGATTAATAGGCGAGTTTATAGCAGTTGAAAAAACTCTTGAAACCAAGGGCTTTGGCAGGCGGATTACTGACAGTGCATATTTCCGTGCACGCGCTCTTACCATTTGCTCCCCCCAGCCGCCTCGCATCATCGCATCAGACCCGCTGAGACCTTCAGACTTCAAAGGAATGCTCTGTCCCCCTCTGCCACTTCCCGCGCTCCGCAGAATCAGCCCTCCTCCCAGCGCTGCCTGTCCTTCAAAAGCAATTCACTGCAACTTGTTTTGTGAGGCATTGACTGTTAAAGCCCTTCGATTTCTTATGACCTCTCTAATTTCATATTTCACCAGATGTTAAATGGGGTGTAGTGCGACATGGTTTCATTTTAATGAACAGCACCACATTTTATATGTTTACACCTCGTCTAAGCTTGTTTTATCAAAAGGAGTACATATTATGTCTGTCTGAAACGCTCAAAGGGCTGGCATGCTGTCAGTGGATGGTACATTGTTTGCATTTTAGCATACTGTATACTTTGCGCAAAATTTGCAAAAGGCTAGTATAATTATGGCATTTACTCCACATAAAGCAGAACTTGTTGTGCCACTGACGTTGTGCCAGCCCGTTCAGCTTTTCACACGTAATATCACGGTATCTCCTCCAGTTGCTAGAGGGCCATTTGAATACTGTGATTTATTTTAAATATATGTTTGTGAAAGTGCTTAGCTGACAGGATTGAGGTTTCTAAATGTATTTATATTGTAGAACTACACATGCCCAACCATTGGAATTTTTATATAAGAAACGATTTCTGGAAATAAACACACACTGCTGATTGCATTTACAGTTTATTTTCAATACATACTTCGGACTGTGCTTAGCTGGCATGATAGTGTGATAGGAATTTATTTATAATTAATTAATAAAATGTACTCAAGCAATGGAATACTTACAGGAGAAGCACACTGTTTTTTACTAGGATTGTTTTTGTTTATTGAATTAGGACTTGCTGGGCTACTTAACAGTGTCTCAGCCCTTACAGCTTAAACATATTGGCTAAACCAATAACTCTAGCTAAACACTTTTTAGGCCCCAAATGCGAGACTTATTGGCTTTGCTTGCAGCACCTTTCCGTTGTGTGTCTGCGTAGGTGGGGGCACAATTTTTAGTCTCTACATTTCTGGCTAAAGCGGACTAAGCAGTTTCTTTCAATCTCTCTTATAAGTGAGTCAGTAATTAGCACATTAAAAGGTAGAATGCTTCATCTTGGAGGCAACGTTATTCAGTGTAAGACACACAACCTTGGCCCCGTGCTCACCGCCCACCTCCTCTTCCCCAGTCACACTTCAGATGTGGTACATTTAGCTCGCATGCAGCCGGTCAGTCGCAAGAGCTGCACACCAGCCGCCCCATGTGCACCCTCCTGTGTTCATTGTCCTGTGTGCACTGGCTTGTGTGCAACAGTATGTGTGTAACATCATGAGTGCATCGTCCTGTGTACCTTCCTGTGTGCATGGTCCTGCGTGCACTACCCTGAATGCACCACCTCTGAACACTGTCGCATGTGTACTGCCCTGTGTGCACGTCCCGTGTGCACTGCCCTGGGTGCACCACCTCTGTGCACTGTCCTACGTGTCCTGTCCTGTGTGCACTTTCCCCACTGATAACAAAGCCTCGCTATTGTGTTCAATCTCGGGGGTGCTACTGTGGCTGGGCGATGCTCGAGGGCTTCCGTCTGTGATACTCCCTGCCCCCACAGTTGGCAACACTCCACAGGCACTTACAATATGTCCAACATACAACCACACACACACAACCGCACACACAACCGCACACACAATTTTATTTATTTATTTATTGCATTTATTGCGAGCAACAGCTACCCACAAAGGGTTTCCCGGCGCGAAGATTTGTAAGGGCAAGCAACACTATGGAGTATGACATTTAGACACAACCACACATATACAACCACACACATACAACCACACACACAACCACACACACAACCACACACACAACCACACACAACCACAACCACACACACAACCACACACACAACCACACCCACACCACCACACCCACAACCACACCCACAACCACACCTACAACCACACACACAACCACACCCACAACCACACACAACCATAGATACAACCACACACATACAACCACAAACACAACCACACACACAACCACACACACACACAACCACACACACAACCACACACACACAACCACACACACAACCACACCACCACACCCACACCACCACACCACCACACCCACACCCTAACCACACCCACACCCGCAACCACACATACAACCAGACACATAACCACACCGTCAGTGCACAATTTCACCAGACACAGACACCATCAGTCGTCATTGCACGCTTCCACCAGGCGCACACCACCAGCCGTCAGTGCACGCTTTCACCAGGCACACCCCACCAGCCGTCAGTGCACGCTTTCACCAGGCACACACAACCAGCCATCAGTGTACACTTCCACCAGACACACACACCACCAGCTGTCAGTGTACGCTTCTACCAGGCACACACACCACCAGCCGGCAGTGCACACTTCCACCAGGCACACACACCACCAGCCATCAGTGCACAATTTCTACAGGCACACACCCCACCAGCCATCAGTGCACATATCAATTGTTAACGCATCCACAATTAACTATTGAAGCAATCGCAGTATGACCCATTTTACTTTTAAACATATTCATCTAAAGTGCAGCATGCCACCATTGCTACAAAAATAAATACACTTTTTGTGGCCTACAAATTATAGACTTTTGTTGCAATTGATGTTGCAATATTTAGCAGTGCCAATAGCTCAAACTTAATTAATGCAAGACCTATTGCATTGCAAATGCTTGTTGTTATAGCTACTAACCCAGCCGATGGCAGTGCGAAATTTGCACTCTTCCTGCCTTTCTTGGCTGGGATTATCAAATACTCTTGAATTTCATATTCTGATTCAAACTCAAGTCCCTTTATCAAGCCTTTTTCATGTAGATACTGCACTGCCAGAAGGCAGTGGGAAAATGGCGCACTTCCTGCCTTTCTTAGCTGGCCTTATCAATTATTTTTCTTAAAATTCAAAGTGCAGGCCCTTTATTGAGCCTTCTTCGTAACTATTACTCATCAATAGCAGTGGGTAATTTGCGCACTTCCTGCCGTTCATGTATAATAAAAAGCTTAATAAAAGTCTACCAATATTAAAAAAGAGCCAGTATGGTCTATGGTTAACAAATTATACTGTGTCCTCGGGTTATGCAAACAGTGACTAAATAGCTTTCATCGATCTTTCTGTCAACAACTGCCTTCAATTTACACTGCAGACAGCTGGGTTCACAACTTGAATTCAGCTTTCCTTCTACATTAAGGACACCATTGTATTCAGCCTTGCTTTCCTTAAGGCAGAGACAAATATACTGTGTCCCCAGGTTCTGTTATCTGTGACTAAATAGCATTCTTCAATCTTTGTGTGAACAACTGCCTTCAACCTACACTATGGACAGCTGGTTTCACAACTTGAATTCAACTTCCTTCTACATTAAGGACAGCATTGAATCCAGCCTTACTTTCCTTAAAGCAGAGACAATTATGGTATGACGTATTTGGAAAAAAATAGCCTACTTTATGGAGATATACTTCAACTTAACTTCTGTGAATCGACAACCAATATTTATTGGAAAACTAAATTTTAAAGACTTTGCTACCAACACATCCTGCTTCGATCATGGATAATTACAGACTCCACAAAACGTACTTGCTTCACATGCCTCTAACTCATTCCACCACTTATCAGTGCTGCATTCACACACACTAAATTAACAATATTGTACAGCTGTCACACACACATGAAGTCTTGGTAACCGCTGCCTCCTACCATCACCACATATCCATATTCATCCAGAATTTAACTGATTCTTCATTCAATCTACACCACAGACAGCAGTGTTCACAACGTCAATTCATCTTTCAATCTACATTTGTCTTCACTATCTGAGCCAAGAGCTGCCTCCAATATATTCTGTGGTCAATAGAGTTCAAAACTTCATACCAGTAGAACCACTACTACAGAAAAAATTGAATCCAACCTTGTTTATTGAAGGTACAGACTAATGGATTCTATGGTGTCCATTATGATATCGGGCGGATTGCCTCCGCCAGGCTGGCGGTAACCACCGCCAGCCTGGCGGAGGCAATCCGCCCGATATCATAACCAGATTTCCCCCCCAACATATTAGGATGGCGGGGGGACCATGGCGGACGGAAAGACCGTCCGCCGCTTTTCCGCCCCAGTCGCCTTGCGCCTGGGGCGGAAAAGGAATAATATGGTGGCGGTGTCTAATAGACACCACCAGCCATATTATGATGTCTGGTTTACAGTGCCTTTCCGCGGCGGCGATGCCGCCATGGAAAGGCATGCGGTCTTCACTCTGGGGGCCCCCTGCGTGAAGTACAGGTGGGGGGTGCACATGCGGTCTTCACTCTGGGGGCCCCGGGCGGGCCCCCAGAGTGATGTACAGGTGAGGGGTGCACATGGGGGGTACCTGTGGTACCCCCCTTCATTGTCATTTACAAAGCGGCAGGAACCACGCGGTGCCTGCTGCTTTGTAAATGACAATGTGAAAGTGCATTTTCAGCATTGTGGCGGGCGGTGCAGAGAGCACCGCCCGCCACAATGCTGAAAATACAGGATGTGCCCGCCACTGTGGCGGGCACATCCTAATAGCAACCCCGGGACCCCCGCCCTTATGGCGGGCAGTCCCGATTTACGATGGGATGACGGACGGGCAAAGTCCGCCCGTCATCCTAATGGACCCCTATGTCTTCGATTTTGTAAAAGAATGTGACAAATAGCATTCATCTATAACTGTGCTCACTAGAGCCTTCAATCTACACTACGGACAGCAGGGTTCACAACTTCAATTTACCTTTCTATCTACACTAAGAACACCATTAAATCCAACTTTGTTTTTTTTATAACCGAGACAATTGTACTGTGTCCTCTGATTCACTTAACTGTAATGAAATACCATTCATCAATCTTTCTGTCAACAACTGCCTTCAATCTACACTGTGAACACCAGAGTTCACAACTTAAATTCAGCTTTGAATCCAAATTTATCTTCAGTATCTCTGCTAAGATTTTTTTTATGTAGATACTACCCCAACAGAAGAAAGTTGAAAATGTTGCACTTGCTGCCTTTATTCGCAGGGGTTATGAATTTGTATTCTTATAATCCAAATTCAAAGTACAGACGCTTTATTCAGCCTTCTTCGTAACTACCTTCCCTTAAATAGCAGTGGTTAACCCCTTCGCTGCGGGGGTTATTCCTCCGCTGTGCTGGGGGGAGGGGGGCTACAGTGCTCCTGTGCTCATGACGAGCTCAGCTCATCACAGGTGCATTGGCTCCGTGGAAAGTTCAGCCCAGAGGGGGAATTCTCCCCGCACCTGAGCGTTCCACAGGCCATGACGAGCTGAGCTGGTCATGAGCACCGAAGCGCCGTGGCTCATGACGAGCTCTTCTCGTCATGAGCGTCGTAAAGGTTAATTTCCACACTTTAATCCTTTCTTGCCACGCACAGTCTGTGTAATGAGCTGAATATCTAAAGAACAACTTCCCTGACAAGGCAGTGGGTACTTTGCACATCTGCACCCTTTCTTATTGTTTACCTTATTCATCTTCCACTCAATTGATACATCATCCACACATACACACACCTACTTGTTGCCTTTTTTCGCTGGGATTATCAATTATTCTTCAATTTCATATTCTGATTCGAAGTCTAGACCCTTTATCGAGCATTTTCGTTGTAGCTACTAGCCCAGCCGAAGGCAGTTCGAAATTTGCACACTAGCTGCATTTCTTAACAAGGGTTATCAATCATTCTAAAAATAGCTACAAACTCAGAAACAATATTTTCATTTGCAAACAAATTGCAAAGTAATTGTATCTGTAAAACTTCTTTGCTATGTTCACTCTTTTTTCCAATTCTTATATCTTATAGAATACATCCATAACTATCATCATATACTTGTCACATATTTGTAATAAATTCCATATATTCAAAATATGACCAAATATTAACATTTCCAATACTACATTACATCTTTTACTTAATCTACCTCTGGAGTATGACAACAAATTACAATACCAAAAGCTATCTGGAGATGCTTGTTGTGAAGACTCTGAAAGAAAATTAAAGTTCTCAATATTGATGACGTAAGCATGGCATCAAACTTAATGCTTGCCTTAGTGCATTTAAAAATGCAAAAGATTCTTAAAACAGAGTATGACATATTACTCTCAATTTATTTAAGACAGACAATTATGCTGTGTCCTCCGATTCTCTTATCTGTCACTAAATAGCATTCATCGATCTTTGTGTGAACAACTGCCTTCAATCTACACTACAGACAGCTCGGTTCACAATTTTAATTCATTTTTCCTTCTACATTAAATACAGCATTCTTTTCAGCTTTGCTTTACTTAAGGCAGACACAATTGTACTCTGTCTTCAAATTCGGTTAACTGTACAAAATAGCATGCATCAATGTTTGTATGGATTAGTACCTTCGATCTACATTACAGACAGCAGGGTTCCCAACTTCAATTCAGTTTTCCATGTAAATTTCTCCTCACTATGTGTCCTCAGAAGTGCCTTCAATCAATTCTGCGCTCAGTAGAGTTTACAACTAGATACCAACACCACCAGCACTACAGAAAAAATTCAATACAATCTTAATTTATTTAAAACATAGACAATTTCACAATGTCCTCACATTTCCTTACAGTTTGAAGAATAGGAAAGTCAGTCTTCATTTATTTAATTTAGAGATGCTTCTACTGTATGTCTTCAGATTTTCTTTAAATAAGTGACAAATACCATTTGTCTATGTCTGTTAACAACTACCTTCAATATACACTGAACAGGGAACATACAAGCTCAGTGCCAAACATACTACTTACTCACTGCACCATAAATCATCACAAAAAAGAGTGAACAGTTTTATTTCACAGTGAGACATACTGTACCTTTTAAATGGAATTCATGCAGAATTCAATCGACATAACACATTACTTCAATTACTGTACCCCGCCCAACCACACATCATCACTGGGTATATTCAACCTCGGCGCCAAACATTACTAACTCAGTGCACCACAAATCACCACATCACCATATTGAATGAGATGACTTAATTAGAAAAAAATATATATCAAACTTTTTAGAGATATACTTCAACTTACTTCTGTAAATAAACAACCAATATTTATTTGAAAACTTGATTATAAAGACTTTGTTACCAATGCGTCCTGCTTCGACCACTCCTCATCGCAAACTCCACAGAACTTTGTTACTTTAGATGCACAATTCCTGCATTTCTTACCTGGGATTATCAATTATTCAATCTACGCTACAGACAGCAGGGTTCACAACTTGCATTGACCGATCTTTCTGGCAACAACTACCTCGATTTACACTGTGGACAGCCAAGTTCACAACTTGAATTCAACTTTCCTTCTACATTAAGGACAGCATTACATTTAACCTTGCTTTCCTTAAGGCACACACAATTATACTGTATCCTGAGATTCGATTATCTGTGACTAAATGGCATTCATTGACCTTTGTGTCAACAACTGCCTTCAATCTAAACTACGGACAGCTGCGTTCACGCCTTCAATGTAGCTTTCCTTCTACATTACGGACAGCATTGTATTCAGCCTTGCTTTCCTTAAGCCAGAGACAATTCTACAGTGACCTCAAATTCTGTTATCTGCAACTAAATAGCATTCTTCAATCTTTGTGTTAACTACTGCCTTCACTCTACATTGCAGACAGCTCAGTTCACAACTTGAATTCAGCTTTCCTTCTATATTAAGTACAGCATTGCATTAAGCCTTACTTTCCTTAAGGCAGAGACAAATCTACTGTGACCTCAAATTCTGTTATCTGTTACTAAATAGCATTCTTCAATCTTTGTGTCAACAACTACCTTCAATCTACACTGCAGACAGCAGAGTTCACAACTTCAATTGAGCTTTCCTTCTACATTAAGGACCACATTACATTTAACACTGTTTTCCTTATCACAAATACAATTCTATGTCCTCAGATTCTGTTATCTGTAACTAAATAGCATTCTTCAATCTTTCTGTCAACAACTACCTTCAATCTACACTGCGGACAACTGGGTTGACAACTTGAATTCACCGATCTTTCTGTCAACAGCTACCTTCGATCTACACTGCAGCCAGCAGGGTTCACAACTTCAATGCACCTTTCCTTCTACATTAAGGACCGCATTACATTCAACACTGTTTTCCTTATCACAGATAAAATTCTAATCTGTCCTCAGATTTTGTTATCTGTAACTAAATAGCAATCTTCAATCTTTATCTCAATAACTGCCTTCAATCTACATTGAAGACAGCAGAGTTCACAACTTCAATTGAGCTTTCCTTCTACATTAAGGACCGCATTACATTTAACACTGTTTTCCTTATCACAAATACAATTCTATGTCCTCAGATTCTGTCATCTGTAACTAAATAGCATTCTTCAATCTTTCTGTCAACAACTACTTTCAATCTACACTGCGGACAACTGGGTTGACAACTTGCATTGACCAATCTTTCTGTCAACAACTACCTTCGATCTACACTGCAGACAGCAGGGTTCACAACTTCAATTCACCTTTCCTTCTACATTAAGGACTGCATTACATTCAACACTGTTTTCCTTATCATAGATACAAATCTACTCTGTCCTCAGATTCTGTTATCTGAAACTAAATAGCAATGTACAATATTTGTCTCAACAACTGCCTTCAATCTACACTGCAGACAGCAGAGTTCACAATTTCAATTGAGCTTTCCTTCTACATTAAGGACCGCATTACATTCAACACTGTTTTCCTTATCACAAATACAATTCTATGTCCTCAGATTCTGTTATCTGTAACTAAATAGCATTCTTCAATCTTTGTCTCAACAACTGCGATCAATCTACACTGCAGACAGCAGAGTTCACAACTTCAATTCAGCTTTCCTTCTACATTAAGGACCGCATTACATTCAACACTGTTTTCCTTATCACAAATACAATTCTATATACTCAGATTCTGTTATCTGTAACTAAATAGCATTATTCAATCTTTCCGTCAACAACTACCTTCAATCTACACTGCGGACAATTGAGTTGACAACTTGCATTCACCGATCTTTCTGCCAACAACTACCTTCGATCTACACTGCAGACAGTTCAGTTCAAAAGCTTTATTCGATCATTCAGTAAACAATCATAAAAGCACACAAAATATTACATACATATCCAGTAAAAAATTGTTAAAACATTTACAAAATGAGAGATTCAGTACAATTACAACAAGGGGAGGAATAACAATCGGCATAGCAGCAAAATATACAGGAAAGGGTATATTCACAGTTAGGTTATAAATTCCATTCTTTTCCTGGCGGACACTGATTTTAGAATAAAAGTCGCAGTAAAAAAACAGACATCAGGCACATCAAGTGCAAATAAAAACCTCACAGCAGTTTTAACAGTGGACACAGAGTATTTCTTAAAAAGGGGTTTAAGATAAGCAATACGGAGATGCAAATACAGGGGGCAGATAAGCAAAAAGTGCTCTGTTTGGAGGTTCCGTCGCATGGACAAGGGAATGACGTATGCTTTTTCATCAGGGGGAAAGCCACCAGGTTATGAACAATGTCTAATCTCAATCTAGTAAGGACATACTGGTGAGATTGCTTGGTGACCACTTTTAGGTACTTTGAAAAGCCATAGCCTGCCAGGTTATTAGAATGGTAAAATAAATGTGTTGTAAACTGGCTGCTGGCTTCACTACGCAATTTTGCTTTAACCCCCAGATAGACATGTTTGATCTCCTGTTTTGAAATGTTAATGGCACTTACTGGGTCCACAAAAACGTCCAGATCAAACACGTCTCTATGTGAAGTCAAAACATATTTAAGCCATGGGATCTGACTAAATTTATCCAGGCGGAGGCAGTTGTTAATTATTAGTGAAGCCTATTTCATCCTTGGCCCAGATAGACCTCCAAGCCATTAGGGGCCTCAATCCTGTTAAATCAGTCAAATATTCCAACCCCACCTCTTTATGAACCAACTCATTTGAAGCCGAAGTTGGGAGGCAAAGAAGCCTCTTTAAAAAGTCATTTTCGGCTACTTGCAAATCCCCATGTTGGCAATGTCCCCAGACACCCGAACCGTAGAGTGCCACTGAAGCACATCTATGTCGGTAAACATTTAACATATCATGTGTACGGCGACTGCCTAATTTAGAAGCAAATCTAAAAACCCCTGAGGCCCCCTTACCCATCTTAGCCTTAATATTAAGGATCTCTGGTGCCAATGTACCACTGCTACTGAAAGTAATTCCTAAGTAGCAGAATTTATCCACCACTTCAATTCTTTGATCCCTAAACTGGAATGATCTCAACTTTTTCACCTTTTTCCCACATGCCATAATAAAAGTTTTAGAATTATTAATTTTTAGTTTCCTCCCCTTTATAACATCGAAAAAACTATTCATTAGTCTCTTCAGACCTACTGGTGTTCTAGATAATAGAACAGTGTCGTCTGCATAAAGCAGTACCGGAATCGCTTGTCCGTCAACTAGCGGTGCATAGGCTTTGACCATCTTCAGCTCGGAGTCCATAGCATTTATAAAAAGGGAAAAAAGCAGCGGGCTAGAACACAGCCTTGCCTAATCCCTGATTTGACCTTAATCTTCTTGGTACATTCCCCCGCTTGGCCGAAACGAATCTGAGCTGACAGCTTATTGTATAATCTGGCCAGGAAATAGATAATTGCAGCAGGGGCGCCCAAGTCAAGCAATGTGGACCACAATAGAGCATGATCCACCAGATCGAATGCGCTGGTAAGATCTGCGAAGCAGAGGAATAAAGAGCCCTACTTGGCTCTAGTGTATTTGCCAATGATTAAGTCTTAATTAATACACTGCTCAATAGTACCAAGGCCCTTGCGGAATCCGAATTGGGAATCCGCAAGGATACCGTTATCCTCTGCCCACTCTTCCAAATGCAATAAGAGCACCCTGCTCATTATTTTTAGGGATGAATCTAGAAGGGAGATAGGGCGGTAGTTCTTAGCCTCTCCTCTATCTCCCTGCTTATAGATTGGTAAAATTATGGACTCACCCCATGTGGATAGAGTGCTTTCCTTGACAGACGCATTAAAAACCTGTGTCAGAAGGGGGCTCCATAATGATAGATCCGTTTTATACAGGTCAACTGGGACCCCGTCTGGTCCTGGGGCCTTCCCTCCCTTACTATTCCGGATAGCGTTATCTACCTCAAGCATTGTAATATTGAGGGGTAACTTTGGGCCAATGGCTTCAGCACCGGAACATAAGGTGTCCTCCCCGCCCGGGTCAAAGATTCCGGTGAAGTATTGAACCCAACTATCCTCGCTGACCTGGGCAGATAATACAGGGAATTCCTCTTTTTGGAGGAAAGGGCTATTAACGGTACTCCAAAAAAGCCTGCTGTCCCGCAACTCCGCCGCTTTTGACAGATTCTCCCACGCCTCCTCCCTTAACTCCTGCTTTCTACGGTTCGGGTGATGTTTATAGGTTGCCCTAAGAAGTTTAACAGCTTCCCTGTCCCTAGGGTGGTTTGAGAGTGCTTTCTTTAACTCTTGTAGGGACTTCGTGCATGCCCTGTCAAACCAACCTACGGTAGCCCTCGATTATTGGCATTGGTAATGGTTAGAGTCCTTTTAATGATATCATTTAGTTTCTCAAATTCAGCAACAGTACATGATGTTACTGCATCACCGTCTAAGTAACGTTGCAGCTCTTGGAAACTACCTACCACAATTTTACGCAGCAATTTTTCAGAGTTATCACCGCACCATTTGATCCTAATACCATTCTGTCTGCAGGGTATTATTTCAGCAACAGTCCCTCGATTGACTGGTGTCTTCATCCCCCAAATAGATGTCAGCATAGTAATGGCATTATGGTCACTAAGGCCTACATCAACTATTTCTGGTATAGCACAAAGAGGGCTAATTTTATCTGAAACCTACAGATAATCAATAACAGAAGCTGAATTCCTCCCTACAAAAGTCGGTACAATATTGCCCTCACTGTCGTCTGCTGGCTGATGGATTAACAGATCTAATTTGAGCATAAATGTATTAAGGGAGTCACCATATGTAGTGTGAACAAAATGAGCCCTGTCCTCCCCGTTTGCCCCATCAAAACCACATGCGTTTGTTAATGAGAAGGGGCATGTACGAATGTTAAAATCCCCTCCCCATATAATGTCAAATGGGGTATGGATAGCCCTTCCGATTTTCATGACAGCAGTCTCTAGATCATTAACAACACAGAAGCTAGAGGAATCAAACACATTGTTATAATGGTTAATTAGCAAAATTTCTCGACCCCCACATTGCTCCAACCATAATACTTGTGAGTGGAATCCGATGGTGGTATGGAATTTTACTTGAACCGGAAAATTAACCACATCGATGCTAGGCATTTTCCCCTGCTGTGCTGGGGAAGATCCAAAATAATGGTTTCATGACGAGCTCAGCTCGTCATCAGTGTACCATCAGTACACTGCATGACGAGCTGAGCTCGTCATGAGTGTCGAAGGTGTTAACAGACAGTAGAATCACCAACCCACCTTTTGCCCTGCCCATGGTAGATTCTTGCGCTAAACAATCATAGGACACAAATCCATCAAAATGTATCTCGGCCGTAGACCACGTCTCTTGGAGGCAGAGTATGTCATAATTAATAATAGACTCCCTCCAACCAAGAGTCTCTTCCTTTTGTCGCCAGCCGGCGATATTCCAGCTCACTAGTTTATATCCAATTTTGCAAGGGACATCCTCCGTGACCAGGGGATCTCTTGGGGGTACTAAATTTGCTGGCAAGTGCTCCTTAGAATTATTAGTAGTGGAGACCGATGGGTGAATTATACCCGGTTAAACTACAACCGCTGGTAAATACTACAAGGAGTTAGTAGTGGTAGGGGCCAATAGATGAATTATACCCGAGGGAACTACAACCACTGGCAAGTACTCCACAGGGTAATTTCCGGGGGGCTCAACACTTCCATCCATTATTTCTTTGCTCATATCAGGAGTTCCCTCCATTGGTGATGGCTGGGCAGCAGTGGGTAGTCAGTCTACTGCATCGAGACAACTGAACCGGTTATAATCGCAGAAGGGAGCATTCAAAGGCATGGGAACTGGTCTTACATCAAATCTTCTATTTCTTCCCCTCCGCTCAACCCTTATCCAGTCGTCCCTTCCTCTTCCATAGGTCATACAATTAGGTGGGAAAAAGAAGGACAGTGGTAGGGTCTGGATGGTGGAGTCAAATGATCTATTAAAACCAGCACAGATATGGGAGACAGTTCTGGGGTCTCTAAAGTTGGCTGTTATACAGTGCCCTTTTATGGTCTTAACTGTCTTATCCAACCAAGGCACCCTTCTTACCATGATGATTTCATTATGTAAATGGGCCGGCAGTGGTCTATTCCAGTTTAGCCACCTGACTACCTTGTTTTTAGGGAGCTAAAAGTGTCTTCTTCCCCCTCTTCTAAAGCGGGTGCTCCCGCCAGGACCACCATAAAGTGATTTGCTTCAGGTGGAAGGTCTGGTAAGAGTGATGTGGTAGCTCTACACTCATTTACTGATGCCGGTGGTCCTAGTTGACCGTCATCGGTTTTCCCCTGGACACTACTACCCCCCAATAGGGGAGCAGGTGTCTGCTTTGATGGTACCTGGTTCACAGGGTTAGAGCCTGGAAGACCAGAGGGTCTACAGTTATGGATTTCAGCCCCTCCGTCTACTAAGGTGGGAAACCCCCCGGTTTGGGATACAGGGATGGAGGCTACACTCGGCTTGCTGGTCATACTTGTGTTCGCTAATAGGGCAGATGTAACCTTCTCAATATTTGACAATCTAAGTTCGATTTGCTCCATTTTAGCTTCTAGGGAGAATAAAATAGATTTAAATAATGCTCCCAAGCTTTCAATTGATAGGGCGTTGCCGGGCTGGGTAACAGAAGGGGGTGAAGTTAGAACAACTGACCCTTTTGTAGAAGCTATTTTCCCCCCCTGTTGGTGTAGATGGGGAGTTACTATCATGTTGTAGCTTTGCTAGTTTTGCCTTGCGTCCATCTTTCTTATTATAAGCCCTCTTTCTTTTAGGGATAGCCCCTTCTTTGACCCCCAGTGACAAGGTATTATTAAATGTAACACCATGATCAGAGGATGTAGATGCATGATTATCGAGAATTAGATTAATTTCAGGCAAAATTTAATTGAATAAAATGTCCAAGTCCTGCATAACATGCTCATCCCCTTCGGGAATAATGTTTTGGCCTGCCACACATGGCACTGCAGAAACAGTATCCAGATTCCTATCTGGCGTTTTGGCGTTAGCAATAGTTCCCAGGGAAGATCTTTTATTTGCCGAAATTTCCTGTGACAAACGTTTTTCCAGAACAGATATTTCAGTGTCAATGAGGGTGTTAGCTCTGAGTAAAAAAATGTCCATACCCCCTACTGTTGACCCTCCGACTGTCGAAGACTTACTCCGCGTTTCGTGCCCAGCTATGGTTTACAGAGTTAGTAGGTAAAGTCCAATGACCAAAGCAAGAGGGAGGGCCCGGTCCGGTCTAGACCGGTCAAGAACGGGCAAAAACGGGCCCGCCCTTGGCCCAGGCTTCGCCCAGCGCCGTCCTGCGCGCGTGCCGCTTGCGCAGTAGTAGGCGTTGCTTATAATGGGGGAGGTTGGGGGCGAGAAGAGTCACAGGTGCACCTGATAGGCTTCGCGCACTGTCCACTGGAACTCGCAGTCCCGCACCCTCAGTGAAACACAGTCCAGTTTCCCCACGAATAGAAACAAAGTTCTGGCAGGCAGGTCAGGTCTCCGAAAGGCGTCCTAACACCAGAGATCAGCGATTCACCACCAATCTACACTGCAGACAACAGGGTTCACAACTTCATTCAACTTTCTTTCTACATTAAGGACAGCAATGCATTTAGCCTTGCTTTCCTTAAGGCACACACAATTATACTGTATTCTGAAATTCTATTATCTATGACTAAATGGCATTCATCGACCTTTGTGTCAACAAATACCTACAATCTACACTACGGACAGTTCAGTTCACAACTTCAATTGAGCTTTCCTTCTACATTAAGGACAGCATTGTATTCAACCTTGCTTTCCTTAACCCAAACACAATTCTGCTGTGACCTCAAATTCTGTTATCTGCAACTAAATAACATTCTTGAATCTTTGTATCAACAACTGCCTTCAATCTAACCTACAGACAGTAGGGTACACAACTTGCATTCAGCTTTCCCTCTACATTGAGAACAGCATTGTATTCAGCCTTGCTTTCCTTAAGGCAGAGACAATTATACTATGTCCTCACATTCTGTTAACTGTACAAAATAGCATTCATCAATATTTGTATCGATTAGTACCTTCGATATACATTACGAACAGCAGGGTTGACACCTTCAATTCACTTGCAGGTAAATTTCTATTACGTCTACAAAGAAGAGCCTTCAATAAATTCTGCGCTCACTAGAGTTCACAACTAGATACCAATACCGCCAGTAGTACAAAACACATTCAATACAATCTTGATTTATTTAAAACAGACAATTTCACAATGTCATCACATTTCCTTACAGTTTGTACATTAGGAAATTCAGCCTTCATTTCTTAAAATATAGAGGTTTCTACTGTATATCTTCAGATTTTGTATTAAAAAAGAGACAAAAAGCATTCCTCCATTTCTATGTCAACTCCTGCCTTCGACCTACACTACGGACAAGAGGATCAACAACTTTAATTCATCTTTCCATGTACACTAAGGACAACATTGAATGTAGCTTTGCTTTATTTAAGACAGACAATTGTACTGTGTCCACACATTCTGTTAACTGTGACTAAATTGCATTAATCGATCCCTTTAATGAAGGCCAAAAGTAAATTGAAAAGAGAAACTAACACATAATTTTTCAGACATTTTTCTTAGGAGAATGGAACGATAGATCAAGTTCTAAGACTTTTTTTAATTGACAAGTTATCTTCAGAGTAATGGTTTGCATACAGATGACACTAGTATTCGTACCTATGAGGTTAGAAATGGTTGTGCTATTGTGAAACACAAAATTATTCCTAGAAATGCAAAAGAAGTGTTACCTGAGGAACTTTTAGGGACATGTTCTAAAACTCCAGTGAACACTTTCAATTGTAGTAGTATTTATACTGTAAGTTAAGAATCTATTAATTTTTTTAATGCAACTTTTTACCTAAGTATAATAACAAAAGTGTTAAACAAAAGATTAGGATGTGGCATGTACTAGACTCTGGCAGAGTGAGCGAAAATACTGATTTGCAAAGTCATTGCGTGCCTTGTCTTTCTAAAAAAGTATGCCAAAGTGTTTTTCACCAATTCAGAATGTTACCAGTTCATCATACTCAAATTAGAAAATTAATCAGAACATTGTATTACGCAAAAATTCCAGCACTAATGTTAAAAAAATTGAATAGTACTCTTTTCCGTGTATCTGTATCAGATGTAACAAATGTCTCTAAAGAAATTCAGCTTAGTTACTTTGGTCCTCAGGAAAACCGTGCAGAAACTGAGATCTTAATAGAAGAAAATGTGGAACAGAATGTACAATGTTGTACTGTAGATAATTGTGAGCAACATATTACAAAGTTGTAGGTGATTTCACTAACACCAAAACACCAAATTATTATTCCATTTGTTTTAAACAAACTCGTTATAAAAATCAAACCAGTACTGTTCATCTGTATTTAAAAAGGAAAATAATAATGACGAAACATTTCGCAACTTATTTATCACAGAATTATTTTGAATTGCATTCTACTCAGCATATTTCTAAATATTTTTATAACAAATTAGATAAGAACAAAATGCCTCCTAGTGCTGTGCATAATAATGTAGACTTCGTAATAATTCCTTCTGAACTGATGGATTTAAATACCTATGAGTCTATTCTTATTAAATGTGTCCATCCATTTCATGCTATTATTCGTATAGAGCCTAACACAGAAAAATGTCCTCCTATTCATTTACAGAGAGAACCCACCTACTGCTGCAGCATATTCAGCAAGCAATCCACACCCACAAATTAATACTCATTTCGGTGAAATTAACATTCTATGCATTTATTGTGATGAAGTTTTGTATTACGAGGAACAGTCTATCGACCTAATAAAATGCATGCATCAGGAGCATCACTATGCTCAACATTACTTTTTTCACATTATCTTCTAATTAGTATGAACTACCTCAGCCGAAAGCAGTGCTTAAATTGCACACTTTCTGCCTTTCTTGAATGGTATTATCAATTATTCTTCAATATCACATTCTGATTGAACATCAAGGCCCTGCATCGTGCCTTTTTGTTGTAACTACTTCTCCGGCTAAAGGCACTGGTTAATTTGCACACTTACAGCAATTTTAATAAATGTTTTCTTATAACATCTCATAACTTAATAGACCTAAAATAATGTCATCATGTATTTCATATACCTCATTATCAATTTCAAAACTCATATAATCATACTCAATGTCATGTAATTCTTCCAGAAAATCAACATCTAACCTTTAATCTAGGAAATCACAGCTAATATCTCCAGCATTTATATCTTCCTCTTCATTCTCGCTACTTTTAAAAAGTATATTCAGCTCTTCTATGACACTGTTACTAATTTCGAAAATGTGTTCAAATTGTGTTATTGATTTTCCATACTGAATTTCTTCTGTTGTAGCTCCTTGTACATAAACACTTCTTTTTATCTTTACTATAATATCAGCTCATGTGGTGATTCAAGAAAATTATATTAAATATTTATTTTTCAAATAAAACAATATTTTGTACATGAGTATATTCTATTTTAAAAACATTGGAAAATTAAATACAATAAATAGTGCCACTCTACATTGTGTCAAGTGCTTTATTTATCCTACCTACTGTGTTGCAAACTTAAAACAGAGACAACAGCAGTGCCCCCATTACGTTGTCGATTAGGGTGGAGAGAGGCAAACAAAAAACAACACTGCCACAGACGCTACGCTGTGGAACTCATTCTGAAGAGACGTAGAAAAATACTGTAAATAAAATGTAATACAAGTAAAGAAAAAGAAAAAAACATACATGCATGACAAACTCACTGGACTAATACTCTGTTCCCCAACACAAAAAAGAATTTTGCAAAGACTATATGTACGAATGTTTAAGGAGCTGCGAATGAACCCATTCCCCGGGATTCAAGAAATATCATTAGGAACCGTGTGGGGAAAACCAATGCCCACACGGTCCCAGTCGTCTCCCCACATCCTTCGAGAGCCGGCATTGCTTTCTCAGAGAGAACTGTTTATATGCTGCTCTCTAACGAAAAGCAATCTAATTCCTACTTGAAAGACACAGCAGCTTAACTTGCTCTCCCTTTCAAATAGGAAACCGGTTTGCTGTGCTAAAGTGGAAGCCACGACATTCCCGCCCTACCATACCAAACAGCAGTGTCCAGGGGGTACATACCCCGGGACACTGCAGGAGTCGGCCCTGAGACATGGTGGTCCCCAGAACAATCAAGAGCTCGAGGACGGAATCAGTGCTACCCCCTCCCAACATTAAAAAGCCCCAAAAAGTGGTAACCCCCAGAGCTAGGAGGTCCCTGCCCTCACGGCAATCCTATTTTAAAGATTACTGCCCTAGGAAGGTGGCGGACCCTAGGGCATGTACACCTCCTCGGCCACACTTCAAAATAAAACATGCCTGCTAACACATCCTACTTTGAAGCGTTGACAGCCAATCAACATGCAACTTGTGATTGTAGGTCCGCGTACGCCGCAATTTTTCCATTGTAAATAAAAAAAATATATAGAGCTTAAAAATCCATGAACGACCCCCTGAGCAAGCCTACAGGATCAGGATGTTTCTACCATGCCCCCTTTCCTTATTTCTCACGTTTTTAATTTTTTTAATTTTTTTTAACTGATTTCTTGTGACTCGGTTCTAGCGACTAACAAGACGGCTGCCAACACTTCCTGGTTTGGAGTGTCGACAGACAGTTGACAACCAATCAGCATGCACGTAAATATGCGTACTCCGCAATTTTTCTATTCAAAATAAAAAAAAATAGAGAGCTTAAAAATCCATAAACGACCTGCTGAGCAAGCCTACAGGATCAGGATGTTTCTACCATGCCCCCTTTCCTTATTTCTCGCCTTTTTTTTTTTTTAACTGTTTTCTTCTGACTCAGTTCTAGCGACCAAAAACATGGCTGCCAACACTTCCTGGTTTGGAGTGTCGACAACCAATCAGCATGCAGCTGTAATGATTGAAAGCAGCGCAAGAATTCGCGGGCGCCACTAACCTGAATCCTATGCCCAGCAGGGACGACGGGATGACAGTCCTTGCCACCTCCCACTGCTCGTCACCCAACAATGGGATAAGCACCGCTACTGGAGTGCGCACAGCAAGAGGCCGCAAGGGAAAGGAGTGGAAGGCTGTGGGGGTCACGGATCTCTTCGGTTTGGTTTCTGGGTTCAGCGGCTTATCAGGGAGCTCTCCCTGAAGGTGGACGAGAAGACAGAGAGAGGATACTGTAACTCTACACGGACTCACACAGTCCCACTCCCCCAAGGTTACAAGGCTTACCACTTTTGTGGATGAAGATTCCGTAAATGAAGTCAGTCTCCTTAAAGAGTTGAAGGTAGGTTTCTCCCCGAGGCGTTGAAAAGTTAACTCACTTTTCAACCTGGATCCAGCAGAGAATTCGAAGTAATCCTTCCTCTCCACGATAAGTGAGAGAAACAAGATGAGGTTTATATAAGACCCAAAATGCTTCTTTTGGGTACTTTGCTCTCGAGGTGCATCTGCCGGTTCAAGCAAGTTTGAAGAACTACGGCTCCGATAGATAAAGACAAAACAAAGGGGGTGCCACCGGCACAGTAAACGTATTCAAGGTTGACCCTAACAAACGAAAAGGTATCTTAAGAGAGCGAGCCCGCTCTCATCACGGATTCTCAACAACCGCAGCTCTGGTGTACTCACAGGGAAGCGGCGGTTGTCTGCAGCTCTGACCACGCGGGCACTTCGTCGTCGCGGCGGGTGTCCGCAGCTCTGACCACGGGGGCACTTCGTCGTCGCGGCGGGTGTCCGCAGCTCTGACCACGCGGGCACTTCGTCGTCGCGGCGGGAGTCTGGTAGGCTAGTCACTGATTTCTCCAGGTAACATTCAGATGGACAACAAACAAAGAACTGACCAGGAACAGGATTGACAAGCCCCGTTTTGTTCCAGGGGTGGAGCTTAAGTAAGGTCTTCCCATTTTCCCAGATCCCAGTGCCGCTTGGCCTTCTGGGACTTGTAGTATTTCCATAGGCGACCTACAACATGATGTTTGCGACAATCTGCCGCTCTGCCAAGGGCGATCGCTACAGCAGCTTGTGCACGTAAATACACGTACTCCGCCATTTTCCTATTCAAAATAAAATTTTAAAAAATTGCCTAAAATTACAGGGTCAGGATGGTTCTACCCTGCCCCCTTTCCTTAATTCTCAACTTTGTTTACTGTTTTCTTGTGACTTGCTTCTAGCGACGAACAAGATGGCTGCCAACACTTCCGGTATCGAGTGTTCACAGACAGTTCACAACCAATCAGCATGCAGCTCCTGCTAGTAATTCTACGTATTTCCGTACGCGTACACCGCGATTTTTCATTTAAAAGAAAAATAGAGCCTAAACATCCATGTACAACCCCCTGAACAAGCGTAAAGGATCAAAATGTTTGTAGCCTACCCCCTTCCCTTATTTCTCAACTTTCTTTACTGTTTTCTTGTTAGTCCGTTCTACCGAGACACAAGATGGCCGTCAACACTTCCTGGTTTCGAGCGTTGACAGACAGTTAACAGCCAATCAGCATGCATCTCGCGCTCGTAATTGAACGAATTTCCGTACACGTGCTGCACCCCGTCTCTAGATATCGCTATGATTTTACTTGCAATTTTCTCAGAAACTACTGAACGGATTTACACCATTTAACAAAAAGCACAATCTGCGAATCGAACTCTAACTCTCTGCCAAATTTCGTGTAATTCGGTTCAGCCGTTTGGGCTGTAGCCCTGGCTAAAGGTCCCTATGGAAAATTGCATTGGGAAAACACGTTTTGGGACCCCCCTTTTTTCTCAGCCCCACTTGACAAATCACTCCCAAATTTTCAGGAAAGGAGCGGAACTGAGCAGGCCATTTTCTTGGAGAAATTCACGAAGATTCCTCCACCGGCGCCAAAGTTATTCCAAATAGGATGTTGTGGATTTCCTATGGAAACTAGGTCCTAACTATAACTACCTACTGGCGACCGCCAGTAGGTAATATATATATATATATATATATATATATATATATATATATATATATATATATATATATATATATATATATATATATATATATATATATATATATATATATATGTTCCACAAAATGCCCAAGCATATAGGGGATCACTCGACGACTCGCCCACCATCCGGTACTTGTAATCTGCTTGCCTCAATGTTATGATTGCTTGTCTGACGCGTTTCGAGGTAACAACCTCTTTTTCAAAGGCTTGGCGCTCTCAATGTGGCGTTGCAAAAAGTTCCTTTTGTTTTCGGTGCTTCAATTGGTTAATAGCCCTCACTTGGGCGTCGCTTTTGTTAGTTTAAGCGCTACTGCATTCTGGGACATTTAGTCCCTCCAGTATTTACATATTCCTTTAGTAGGTTTGCAATTGCCCGCATTTGCATTTTGGAGTTAGTTTCATTCCTGTAGTAGGGTCCGTGCAAGCAGATTGTGTTGTGCACTTTGTTGGTGTCCATGAAGAAGGGGCGTGTCCGCCCCGAAACGAGTCCGACTTCTGTTCAACATTTTGGAGGGAGGCTGTGAGGTCGTTGGGGGCAGAAGAAGGCTGGATAGTCTGGTTGTGCCGTGGGTAGCCCTCCTGAAGCGCTTGGCGCTTTGCTCTTGAACATGTTTCCCGGTTTGCCGTGACCGTGGGAGGGGCTCCGCCTCGTCAAACGCCTTGGAGTGAAAAACATGACGAGGACTGGAGCGAGGATACCTTTCCTCGCTTGTTCAGCGCGACGCATCCCGAAAACAATCACCATCCCAGAGCCTACCCCCCACCTTTAACATTAGGCGAATTAACCAAGATGACTGATCAAATGCATTGATGCACAACCTACTCAAGGAACATTTTTCATACTCACCATTTAAGACTACAGCTACCAGCATGCCTGGCAGCACAGCGTGATGAGCCACGCCCACTTAGGGTGGCCCAGATTTAAATAAATTGCATTTAAATCAAAATGGTGAGTGTGTTGTGCACTTTGTTGGTGTCCATGAAGAAGGGGCGTGTCCGCCCCGAAATGCGTCGGATTCTGTTCAACATTTTGGAGGGAGGCTGTGAGGTCGTTGGGGGCAGAAGAAGGCTGGATAGTCTGGTTGTGCCGTGGGTAGCCCTCCTGAAGAGCTTGGCGCTTTGCTCTTGAATATATATATATATATATATATATATATATATATATATATATATATATATATATATATATATATATATATATATATATATATATATTACCTACTGGCGATAGCCAGTAGGTATATATAGTTAGGATTTTTTCTCTATGGAACTTTTGAAAATTCTATGCCTAATAACTTTGGCGTTTGTGGACGGAATTGGCTGAAATTTTCCGGAAAATGGCACATTTTGTTTCTGAGCAGCTCCTGGAAATTTGGGGGGGGGTTCGTTAAGGGGGGGCCGAGAAAAAAGGGGGGTCCCAAAACGCGTTTTTCCCATGTTAATTTCCATAGGGCGGTTGGCCTCACTTTTAGCCCGAACGGCTGAATGGATTTCCACGAAACTTGGCAAAATTGTAGGGACTGTTAGCCCGATGTGCCTTTGCTAGGTCTCAATATATGTGCTTCAGTGGATTTTGAGAAATTAACGTTTAAAACAAGATATATATCTGTAACAGCGCTCCGGGCTGCGCTCCGGTTCGCGTACTTTTCGCGTATCGGAACTTTGCGAAGCGAAGCTGATTGGCTCTCCGGTGTCTGTCAACATTCTAAACAGTCCGGAGCGGCCGCCATCTTGTCTCTCGGTAGGATCGAGAGACAAGAGGAGGCCAAAACAAAGGGGGAAATGAAGGAAAGGGGGCAAGGTAGACCCCTTCTGACCCTCTAGGATTGATGAGGGGGATATTATAGAGCCACGCGGGGCCCCAAAAAAAAAATAAAAAAATACGATTTTTTCGCCGTAGAGACGCGTCTTGGTACGCGAACCGGGCAGCTAACCGGGCAGCTAACTGGGAAGCTAACCGGCAGTGTAACGGGAGTCTGAGGAGTAGCTGATAGGCTGTCAACATTGTAAACAGCCCGGAGCGGCCGCCATCTTGTCTCTCGGTAGGATCGAGAGACAAGAGGAGACCAAAACAAAGGGGGAAATGAAGGAAAGAGGGCAAGGTGGACCCCTTCTGACCCCATAGGATTGATGAGGGGGATATTATAAAGCCACGCGGGGCCAAAAAAAAAAATCCGATTTTTTCGCCGTAGAGACGCGTCTTGGTACGCGAACCGGGCAGCTAACCGGGCAGCTAACCGGGAAGCTAACCGGCAGTGTAACGGGAGTCTGAGGAGTAGCTGATTGGCTGTCAACATTGTAAACAGTCCGGAGCGGCCGCCATCTTGTCTCTCGGTAGGATCGAGAGACAAGAGGTGGAAAAAAAAAAGGTGTAAATGAATGAAAGGGGTAAGGCAGACCCCTCCTGAACCCCTAGGATTGATGAGGGGGCTATTAAAGTTCCCTGCGGGGCATAAGAAAAAAATAAATTGCGATTTTTCGCGGTAAAGGTGCTTCCTGGTACGTTAACCGGGCAGCTAACCGGCAGCGTAACGGGAGTCCAACATATTGTGTTTTTTGAACGTTTGTGATATGTGCACGTGTGGATTTTGTCTAATTAAGGTTAAAAAAATATATATATATCTTTAAGCGTGTTCTGGCGCGCTTACGTTTTGGGTTTGGTTTGCGCTGCAGAGACGATACGTCACGGTTATGCGATGCATCATGAGGCGTCTCACGGGCTACGTGATACGTCACTTAATAAAGAATATATTTTACAGCTATAGATATTAGCTTTTAAAAAACCAATGAAATTCACAGAAAAAACCATAGGTTATAGACCATATATAGTTAGGAATTTGCATTTACAAAACCTTGAAAATTCACTGAAAAAACCATAGGTTATAGACCATATATAGTTAGGGATTAGCATTTAAAAAACCTTATTTTATTTACACAAAACCATTGAAATTCCATATAAAGTTAGTTGCACTAACTATATATCGCGGACCCGCAATCCACTGCTAATGATGTCACATATTACATCATTCATGACATGGTCAGTGACATCACTGATGACATCACTGATGACATCTCAAATGACATCACTGATGACATCACTGATGACATCTCAAATGACATCACTGATGACATCACTGACATCTCATTTGACATTACTGATTACATCACTGATGATATCATTTATGTGATAATACATCTTCAGACTCTAATATAACCTTAGATACACTCAGTGTAAACAGGCACTCACAGACTGTCACACATCCATGGAGTTACTCACACACCTAGTCAGTCATGCAAAGAATCAATCACATCTCCATTTCCTCAACTATACAGTTATAAACACCTTACTTATTCAAACATATAGTAACACATATTTACTCTCTTATACAATCCTTGATACAAGTTCACAATGATTCATACAGCCACTCACACATTCACTGGCTCTTATGTTCAGTTATTTATATATGTCAACTCTCACATGGAGTGTGTTTTACATATGTACTTACTTTGACATGTAGCACTGAGATATCCATTCACTCGCCAATATACTCATGCACACAGTCAACTGTCCATACAGCTGTTTCTACATGCACTTTTGAACCCATACACCTAGGGAATCAACTGCTCACACATCTATGCACAGAGTTATACACCTCCCAGCCACCCACACACATACTCAGTCTCCCATACAAATACTTGGGCAACCATTCAATAACCCATATAGTTACTGATAAAGCTACTGATTTAAACATGCAGCAGTTTACAGAACAACATAAATAATGATTGCCAAATTAAGACACTTTAATCACTAACCCATACACTCAGTGAGACACATTTAATCATTCTCTCATACAGTCAGTCATGCACCTACTAAATCCTTCATCCAGACACTTATACATCCACTCATTCTTCAATATGTAAGACATATTTTAACTTTACAGAAACATACAGTCACTGGGTGTTGTCATCAGTGATGTCATCAGTGATGTCATCAGTGATGTCATTTGAGATGTCATCAGTGATGTCATCAGTGATGTCACTGACCATGTCATGAATGATGTAATATGTGACATCATTAGCAGTGGATTGCGGGTCCGCGATATATAGTTAGTGCAACTAACTATATATGGAATTTCAATGGTTTTGTGCAAATAAAATAAGGTTTTTTAAATGCTAATCCCTAACTATATATGGTCTATAACCTATGGTTTTTTCAGTGAATATATATATATATATATATATATATATATATTTATTTATATATATATATATAATCTTACAGTTTTTTTCCTGAATCTTTTTATTTTTGAAGGTTGCTAAAAAAGGGTTTCTTTGGGTAGTAATAAACTCTGATTGGTAAGTGCTATATAAATGGTTATTAGTGTAAAAAACGAATGGAGAGATACATCTGGTATTCTAACAATGCATGCAGATTACTTGCATAAAAATCTTGAAAAAGCTTGGATGGCAGGAGGAATGGCTGCCTGATCACGTTGTTCGTTGCAGGGATATCCCCATCGCGCTGGAGATATAGCGACTAGATAAAGTAAAACGCGATCTATATAGGTAAAGTGATGTAGCACCAGGCGGGCTGAAAGGAACTGGTGATCAACATGCGAGTCGCCAGGAAAACAATCCTAAAGTTTGGCAGCGTTTACTAACTTGGAAGACAAAATGGCAGTGACCCGTAGGAGCTGGAACAGGACAAGGATGCTGTGTTGATGCGATCTTGCCCTGACCGAGGAGACTCCACCGCCCAATAAAGTACATGCCTGAAGGTGGGTGACTACAACGTTACACATATCGACAATAATGCAGCTTTAGCACGATCAGCCAAACACGTTATGCCTGACCTTAAAATGGCACTTGTGAAACCTCCTGAGCCACGATACAAGTACACCACCTACTGAACCTAGGGAAAAAAGAGGTGCTTAATTGAACTGCAGTGCCAGTGCCTGATTTTGTCCCTGCCTCTGCTACAGAGGAAGAGAGTTGATGCAGCTTTAGCATATTCAGCCAAATACTGTATGCCTGACCCTAAAATGGCGCTTGTGTAACCTCCCGAGCCACGCTACAAGTGCACATATTGAAATACAGGAAAGAAGCTGTGCCTAATTTAACTGCAGTGCCTGTGCCTCTGCCTGATGTGGTCCCTGCCTCTGCTACAGAGAAGGAGAGTTGATTTCTGAAGTATAGCTGATACAGCTGAGATCTCCCCCTTATAGCGAGCTGGCTGGTAAAATGGCGGAGCTGTTCCTTTGAGCCTGGATGGAAGAGAGGGTGCCTGTGCCTACGTGCTTGCATTCTGACACCATCACATTGAGCTGACTTGGTCTTGGGTAGAATTGGGTGCTTTTCTTTGGTGCCCTTTTTTGGGGCTTTTAATGATGCCTGACGACTGTGCTGAGTGACTGGCAGGGGGTCGGTGTGCAGGCTGAAGACTGCTTGAAGACCATTAGAACGTCGCAGTCACTGCAGCAGTGCTGAGTGGGAGACGAATGACCCGCATCTTTATCTGAACACTAGAATTGATAGTATCTCCTCGCCCATCTATATTTTGGGACGGGTACTTGTGACCTGCAAGTTTTTTTTTTCTTCCAGGCAACATCTCCTACCAATTATACCAAGACCAGGAATAGGCAGATAGTTCACTTCTTGTTGACCACTGACGTCTTCCCTTTCTGGTATAGATTTTCTGTTGCCAGGGCAGGATGGCAGAAAAAGAACACAGGCTCAATTTAAAAAGTCTTAAGCTGAACCAACGATCTCTGACTTTTCGATCAAAGCCAAGCCAGATATTAACAGTACAACGGATATGATCTTAAAGAAATTAGCAGATGTTCATGAATTGGCAAAGTCCACTAAACAAAATACTGACTCAATGCAACTGGAACTCACCGTCATGCGTGCAGGCATGAGCACCATTAACTCAAAGATTACTGATTCAGAACAAAGGATTAGCGACATTGAAGATGTAGCTTCTCAGGCCCACAAAGAAATCAAATACCTCCAGGACACCACCAGCGAACTAATAAAGCATGCAGCTGAGTTGGAAGACCGCAATAGAAGAGGAAACATACGCATTTTTGGGATTCCAGAAGGGTCGGAAGATTCTGCTGAGTCTTGTGTGGCATTCCTGGAATCCTGGGTACCCATGATCACTGGTATAAAATTCCATCAAACCTTGGAAATGGACAGGGCACATAGGATACCAACGTTCAATCAATCAAGCAGGAAAATGGCTCGCCCCATCATTTGCAAACCATTGCGATACCAACATACAGAGGCCATCCTTGATTTTGCGAGGAAAAATCACCAGGCATTATGGGAAGGACAACCAATAACATTTACGCAGGACTACTCAAAGACGACGGTGGATACGAGGAAGGGTTTCCTTGTATTGAGGAACAAATTAAGAGAAAAGAACATCCAATTTTCTTTTGCGGGCCCAGCAAAGTTCAGGATCATTGAAAACGGCAAGCCATATTTCTTCACTAATCCTAAAGACCTGGCAGAACACTTGGAAACAGCATTGGTGCAGGAAATGAAACGCTCAACAGGAGCAGCGAATAAGAGGAAGCCATGATATCCTTTGAGTCTTGTGAATGTTAGTGAATGTTAGTAATTGCTTGTTATTGCTATGTAGGGCAGAGTCTCGTAATTGCTTTGTAGTGCTTTCACATTTGTGATGCCCCACACGTTCTTTAAAAACATTCAGGCTTAAATGGTTCCTTTATCTGATTAGGCCTTCAAAGAAGATACAGGTATTATGGTTCAGCTTGGTCTATGCTTCTTTAACATATGCTGATCACAAGTCTTTCGGTTTAACTGTCACGTTGGTAAATCCAGTTCCCATACGCTTAGCTGGTTAATAGATTGGAAATGTGTATTTTATTTCTACTGGTTAAACAAGATATACTGATCCTCAAGACTTCTAGATGTCAGTTAATACATATTTTACTAGCTTTATTTGCAATCTACGCTTTTCATGTCGTAAGCGTTACTGTTGTATAAGAATATTTAGTTATTAATCTAGTATGGAAACTCCAGACTGAGTAAAGTTCGTATTAATACCCTCCCTGCGGACAGTTCCACGGACCTGCCGTTACAGCTCCAACATCTGAATTCCTTAGGTGGTGGGGAGGGAGGGGAGGGAGAGGGAGGGATTGTGGGTAAAAAGAAGTATGGTTGTTTTAGTTTTTTTGTATGTGTATGTTTATGTTATATTTTTTCATGATTTCACTACATGGACAGGTATGCACTGATATCTACACAATGTTAGGGTCTTGGCCCTCACTAGCTATAATGTGAGACACCATTACCAGATGGCCAATCTTATGAAACTAACTAATTCATCAAGGGGATCGAGGGCGGAGATTCCGGTCCACTTTATCTACCTATCTGTTAATTATAGCCATCATTCACACAGTTGATGTCTCAAATTAATAATATTTTGGAGGACCTTAATATTGTTTCTCTAAATGTGAAGGGGATCAATTACCCAGTTAAACGCAGGAAAATCTTCGACTATTTAGATAAAACAAAAGGCGATGTCATTCTGCTTCAAGAAACTAAACTTTCAGAGGATGATGCTGCTTATATAAAATACAACTGGATCTTGCATATCTCCTGTTCTCCAGCAGAATACAAGAAAAAAGGGGTTATTACCCTTGTAACCAGGAAATCCAACATCTTGTTTGTTTCACACACACATGATGATGAGGGTAGGATGTTAGTCACGCATCTGAAAAAAGGGGAAGACTCAATTCATGTCCTCAACATATACAGCCCTAACGCCGATGAGCCCAAATTCTGGGAAAAGATCTCAGATACTATAGGAAACTTTCCACAAGATGATCTTATTATAGTGGGTGGTGACTTTAATTTTCCTCCGGACCCCCTAATTGATTGCCAATCTAAATGCAGATATCAAACTTCTCGATTCCATGAAGTTGTTCAAAACATCTGCTCTAGGTTTCATCCTAAGGAGTCGTGGCGCCTTCAACACCCAGACTCTCGTGACTATACATTTTATTTGGCCCCACACAACTCCTACACCAGGATAGACTACATCTTAATATCTGGCCCCTTTGCACATCTTATCGACCAAACGGACATTGCACACAAACTAGTGTCTGACCACTCCTGTATCACCACATGACTAGCTGGTACACACTCCATTCCACCTATCAAAAGATGGCGGTTTAATGACGAGGTCCTCTCCAATCCGGAAGACAAAAAGAAAATTGAGGACGCAATAAGTGAATATATTAAACATAATGATCTTCCTGGCACGGACACTTTTACCCTGTGGGATGCACTTAAGGCTACCATTAGAGGTGTATGATATTCTTAACCTTTTTGGTACAGAAAAAATATGAATATAATCAAATTGTAAGCAAACGGCAGGGGTGTGGATCAACAAATTTAAGGCCCTTAAACTTTGTGATGGCAAATAGAACAGACAAATTATTAGCCTCCTATCTCAAACACAAACAGAGACAGTTCACTATCTCCTCGATAAAAGACTCCAAGTAATAATATCCAGACTAAACAAATAGAGAGTCTGAATGCCTTCATGTCCTTTTAGGAAGACCTATATAAAAGCAAACAAACACTACACCCGGAGGAATGTGCCAGATATCTGAACTCCCTAAACTTGCCAAGCCTGTCGGAAATAGCAGGTTCAGAGCTAGGGAAACCCATCTCGGACCCTGAGATAACCAGCTCTATCAGATCCTTGAAAAGCAATAAGGCTCTTGGACAGAGCTTCCTTCTATAAGGGATTTGGAGGGCCATTACAACCAACCCTGGGTAGGGTATTTAATGCTATAGCCAGAGAGGGACACACACCCAACTCAATGAAAGAAGCCAACATTGTAGCCATACCAAAAAAGGGGAAGGACCTTTTATTACCTAAAAACTATAGGCCGATCTCACTGATAAATGTAGACTGTAAAATGTACGCAAAAATTCTTGCCACAAGACTAAATGGGGTCCTTCCGAAATTGATTAGTAATTCCCAAGTTGGGTTCCTCAAAAACCGAATGTCTAATGATAATACCCGCTTACTATGCCAAGTACTTGAACAAGCAAAGCTGAAGTCAGAACCATCAATAGCTATCACCCTAGACGTGGAGAATGCATTTGATAGAGTTTCATGGACATTCCTGATGCACTGCATGCAGTCCTTTATTCTGGGAGATTCCTTCATCAACATGGTTATGGCTATGTGCTCAGCACCTACCGCTTGCATAGCGATCAACGGCGCACTATCGGAAGCTTTCACATTAGAACACGGTACTAGACAAGCTGTCCGCTGTCCCCCTCACTCTTTCTTCTAGCCCTTGAGCAATTGATTAAGGACATTATGAATAATGGAGAGATAAGAGGGATATGTTTTAAAGACTGGTATGTGAAGCTGGCAATCTACGCGGATGATATCCTCATTATCACAGAGGGTCCAGAGGCTTCTATTAAGGCCCTGATGAGATATATTGACGTATACTCATCCCACTCGGTATACAAGTTAAACAGGGACAATTTGGAAGTAAAGCCCCTTAATATCCATTGTACTGGAGAGGTACTAGGCGACTCGGGCCTGTCCTGGCAACCTGGATTTATCAAATATCTATGGTTAGAGTTTGGCGACTGTAGGAGTATGGACTTTACAGTGGAACATAGAGCTGGAACTGACCATGGCAATGCAGATGGACTCTTAGATATTTCCACTTAGAACACGAAGACTCAACTGGTCAAGGTTAGTTTAATGTCCCTGCATTTGGGGGGGGCTGTGTAGGAAAGTAGGGTCTCTTTTTGCTGTGATTCACTGGTTTTTCAAATTTAGTGTGGCTGTGGGCCTGCAAATCAGACCAACAGCCGAGCTGTTCTCTCTCTAAATTCATACCATGTACTTTAGGTACATAACTAATTGGGTATTGGGTCACCTTTGTGAGCCGCTGTATAGTGTACCATAGGTACCCAGGGCATAGGTGCATCCAAGGCCTACCAGGGGCTGCAGCATGAATTGTGCCACCCCTGGCTGGCCATCCAAACTGACACCACAGGCTGATCACTCAGCTTGGGCAAGGTCGCATAATTACCCCTTGCTTAAGATAGTATTCCTATATCTACCCTTATATATAGACACATATATACCTATAAGTCACTCCTATGGCAGGCCTTGACAATCCTGAAGGCAGAGTGCTTGGGTTTATGTGAGATGGTGCTCTAGCATGAGCTGAGCCTGTCTGCAGCTTTCGGAACCATGTCCCTATAGCTGTTCTATGATATAGCCATACCATATACTCTTAGGTGCATTATAATCCTCACGGTTAATGCTAACTTTCGTTTGGCTTTATCAAAACATGTTGTGTAAGGTGTCAAGCACTTTGGAATACTACCCCCCCCGCCAGTCCTGGTGGCGGGGGTAGCATTCCACCCTTCTACAGGGAGAAGACATGTAGTTATTGCTTTACCCGGTTAAAGTTAAACAGAGCCTCAGCATCACAAAATGGATGCTGCTGCCACAAACACGAGTCTGACCTCCTGCTGCTGGACGAAACTCCGTCAGGGGAGGCCTGGACAATAGGTTTCCTGTTGAAGTGGATTGGGGAAGGGTGGGTTCAATGGAAAGATGCTTTTCCAGACATTGCCTGGGGCACACAAGGTGCTCCATGCATAGTCCGGTTTAAACCAGTTGCTGGGGCACTCCACCCCTAGCTCTGGCGCGAAACTGGACAAAGAGACAAAGAGACAAAGAGAAAGGGGTGTAACCACCCCCTTCTCAGTTTCCACCCATAGGAGGGACCTAGCAGGTAATCCAGCCCCTTAGTTTAGTATAAAGATAGTAGCTGTGTCTAGAGAGACATTAGATTATCCTGGAAAGAAACTCTGAAATGAACTCTTGGACCTTCGATGTTCCATTTCGACTGGAAGACTGAAGACATCTCCCTTGTGGTCAAGGAGTGACCACCCTGTGCAAACAGGCACCATCAGTAACTTGCCAGTTTGCTTTGTTGACGCTCCCGCCGGAACCCGAAGACCTAGCGATGCAGGAACTGGACTTCCAGACTTCTCTGACTCCGACCCACATCCACAGCAAAGCTGAGACCCATGGCGGACACGTGAGACATGGGACTGGACATCCTGGACGACCCGCTTTTTGCTACCTGTGCAGCTCTGAGGTACCCTCAAAGTTGTGCATTGGGATTTGAGAAGCGCTAGACCTGAGCAGCATTTGCACCGCAGCTCAGCCCTCCACACTCCATGAGTGCCGCGTGGGGCCTGCGTCTGCATTTCACCTCGACGCGTCTTTGTGGTTGGTAGCCCGTTGGCTAGTGGCCCCTCTAAAGACATCTTTGCAAAACTACACCGCTTGCCTGGTTGCTCCGGGGTTGCTCCAGCTTCCCTGCGAAGGAGAAGCTCTCCAGACCTTGCTGGTCTGAACTGAAGCCAATCTTCCCATCCTCCCGTCGACGCCTCCTGGTCCTCGTGGCTGCAGAGACAAGCTTCACCTCCTCACCTGATTGCATCTCGACATCGCCTGGTTCCTTCATGGTTCCTTCCTGGTCACTGGCTAGTGACCCAGACTCTGTCCCCTCTGCTTTCAGGTTCTTCACTACTCCGATCCACCCTTGGATCCACCCGGACACTTTTCTCCTGGTCGCCTGCAGCACTTTCTTGCAGCTCTCCATAGGCAACAGCGACGAAACCCGACACGAAAGAACACCTATGCACCCGGCTTCCTTGGGTGAGGTAACTCGAGTACACCGGTGCTCCCCTTGGGTATTAACTATCCAAGTGTCCTAGTTTAACAGGGTTTTCCCGTAGTCCATACGGAAGTGTCCGAAATCTACTACTTTGTAACTTTTACAATCCCATTGAAACTCCATGGTAACCCACGTGTGTGTTTAGACACTGCACACGCTTCCAGTGGGCCTCCTACTTCCAATCCCTTGGCTGTTCAGTGTAGCCCCAGCGATTTCCTAGGCCCTAGGCCTACTCACCTTTCCTGAAGTGGTTCTTATACCACTTACTTAGTATATGGTTCGTGAGGCCCCTAGGTCAGAATTGTATTTGTGCAACTTATAGTATGCTTATTGAGTAACTTGTGCTGTATCTCAAACTCTGACCTCATAAAGAGTCCAGAGGGGTTGTGTTAGTAATAAATACATATATTGTATATATACCTTGTGTGGTGTCCTTTCATTTGATATTCAAGGGATTATTATTGGTAAAACAGCTGGCTTCACATGCTCTCTGAAGTTTTAGCCTAAGACTTCTTTGTCCATGCTACCAGTAGGATAGCTGGTCTATAAGGTTGACTTTACAACCATCACCATAACGGTTGTTTGGACTGGTGCAAGGTGCCCACTAGAATAGTGGACATCATATACCAGGCCAACTTCTCACATTGGTGTGCAGCGGTTCAGATAAGAGCTTGCTGATTGTTTTACCATAATATCTTGAGATATCATTTGAAAGATCCCATTAAGGTACCTAGAGGTACATATAAATCAAGTCTTAAATACTTGAGTTCTACTGAACTTAGTTGTTGTAGAGCAAAGGGCATAGCACACCCTGACTACAACTCCTAGAGAGGTTTAGTAGATAACACTTAGTGTAGGTAGGTGCACACACCACACCTCATTAGATCATGTCTGTGAGTGCAGAACCTAGTGGATCTCTCCCAGTAGAAGCTGACCCTCCCAGGGCACCTTCTAGATATGATACCCTAACCTTCTATGAGCTAAGACGTTTATGTACAACTAGAAAGTTGAAGCAAGGTTCAAACCCTACCCTTAGGCACCTGATAGAAATAATAGAGGAGTATGATGCCAAGAAAGCATCTAACCAAGGTCCATCAGGCAGTACAGGGGAGGGCCATCCCTCAACAGAAGATCTCCCTGATGAAAATCAGGGGGATGATGATGATGAGGATGATGACACTGATCAGGTTCAAGTTGGAGAACTTAACCAGATCAACCTAAGCCTACATGAGAATGGAGATGGTAGAAACCCAATGTGTAAATATCATGGCATAATTTTAGCAAGACATGAGGGAGGTAAATACATAAAGGAACCACAAAATCAAGAAAATTTAAAAATCTTTGTTTCATTTAATAAGTATTCAAGTATTCATGTTAAAACCAAACACTAATTTCACATAAATTAGAACAAAAGTTAATAAAAAGACAAATTATTCAATTTCAATACAATACAGTCATATAATAAAAAGTAAAACAGTGGCAATCAATATTTTCCGACGCGCGTTTCGGCGTTATAAGAGACGCCTTCTTCAGGAGACACAATTTCTAGTACTAACGTTAAGGCGATCGATGTACTATAGGGTTCAAGTTAAAAACAACGCCTTCTTATTCCTTCTTTCTCGTTCGATTTATATAAACATAATAGTTGTGACCTAAACTGGCAACCCAGAGTGCTCAGCGCTAGAAGGACTCGTGGTTCATAAAAACGGGTATAAATCTTCTGTGTATGTTTCAAATAATTACTTCACTTAGTTGTTTCAGTTTCCTATTTCGGTTGCACTCGATCGGTTTTGTTAAAATTATTAAAGGCTGCCTACAGCAAAACTACAACGTCGTGATAGGTAGTTACTGTATCCCCTTCATCAAAAAACTTCAATTCACTCGACAGAAATCGATAGGAGAAACGGGGTGCTGCATATAAGAATTCCCGGGCGCTGCAAAAGATAGCTGCTGGCGTCCCGCGGCCGTTGGAAATAGTATCAGTAGAAACCCACCCAGACCCTCAAGCAGGCTCAACAATGAGCACAGAAGGAGGAGATCCTTTTCCAGGGAATCTCATCACTCTGGTGACTCAATAGGGTCAGATGCCTCTGCTCTCAGGAGAATTACTTTCCCTAAGAGAAGAGAGCATGGAGCTAGGATGAAGGAAGTTAATCTTAGAATCCAGAGGCAAGAACTTACCTTGGCTAAAGAGACCCTGGCTTTCGCAAGAGAGTAACAGTTAAGTGGAGTAGAATCCACTGGTGGCAGCAATATCCCTAGAAGTAGGGAAGGGTTATATGACCATAGAAACCTAAGTAAGATTGTCCCTCCCTACAAGAGTGGGTGTTGGACTTGGCCCTTCTGGCAGGTTCACCCCTAAACTTTTTGCTTTGTGTTTGTGACCCAGTGGTAGTGATTTTTGGTTTCTGCGCACTTTCACTATGTCCCAGTGGAAAGTGCGTGCGCACTCTGAGTGCGTGGAGTGAGGTTGGCCTGCCCTCCCATAGGAATGCATGGGGAATGTCTGTGTCCCTGGTAGTTCCTGATGCGTGAGGCGTGCATGCTCAAGTTTGGTATGTGCGAACTCGTGAGAGTGAATGCTGCGCAATGGTATGTGCGGCGTGTATGTGTCTAGTGGGGAAGTGCCACTTCTAGACATTGATGTGTGTGTGCAGTGAGGGTGCTGGCGTGTGATTGGCTGGAGCTGGCTGGGATGCCGGCTCCATGAGTCATGATGGGTCTGCCCGGTGGTGAGTGTGGAGATTAGCATGCTGATGGCTGGGGAGGAGTGCACCTGTGTCCTGAATGAGGCTGGGTTTTCCCCACACAATGCTGGCTCCGCCCCCTGTGGTGCGACTGATGACCCTAGTCCTGCCAGTGAATGAAAAGGGTGATTGAGCACATCAAGGGTGCTCCAAAACCAGCTGCGACTGGTTTCTCCCCCACCCTGCCCAAAGACAAAGGAATGTGGTGTATAAAAATGGGGCGGTGTCCCCACAGAAGTTGTTCTCGTCCAGGATCTGAGGGGGGCTGCTGCTGCTGGAGGCCAGGAGGAACCACCACTTGGGACTGCCTTCCTGCCTGGAGGGCCCAGTGAGCTGGCCCCTGGCCCAGCCTTGCCCCCTCCCCCTTCCTTGCTGCAAGAAGGACCTGGTTGCTGGACTTTTTGTTCACCCTTCAAGCGCTTGGAAGCGCTGTGTTTTGGGCCCTAGCGCTTGGGAGCGCTTTATCTTTGCCCTGACCTTGCTCGTCCTTCGAGCGCCTAGGGAGCACTCTCTGTGCCAAGCCGGTGCCCACCCGGCATCTCCCCCACTAGTTTGCTGCATCGCGAGAGCCCACCTCGCATCTGAGCTGCCTGGATGACCGATTGGAAGTCACCGGAGCCCACCCGGCAGGGTTGCCGCTTTGTTTAATTATTTTAACTCGAGGGAGCCCACCCCTCGGTTAATTCAGCCCCCACCTACAGTGCCTGGACGGGCCGCCGCGCTGCCCGCGACGACCCGGAAGTGGTGTCGCTTGAGCCCTGAGAGGCTCCACCCGGGCTATATTGTTTGGAGCCATGAGGCTCCTGGGGGCATTTTTAAATTCAGAGAGCCACGAGTGGCTCACGGTGCCAATTGCCCTTCGAGCCCCGAGAGGCTCAAAGCACTGCTTCTGTGTGTAGAGCCCACGAAGACTCTTGGGCAGCATTTTGTTAGTTCGAGTCCCCCGGGAGGGATTCCAACGTTTCCTGCACATCTAGGGTGGTAGAGCGGCCCCGGCAGGTAGCGGGCCACTCCCCCCTCATTGGGCATCCTTTCTCCTGGGCCCGAGGCCCCCACTTGTCCCACAGGTTGCTCTAGAGCCCAGCGGGGCTCCAAGGGGACAGCTGGTTTGTTCAGAGCCTGGAAGGCTCCCACGTTGTCCCCACCATTGTTTCACCCAGTTGCCCAGCACTTTGTGGGCAATTGCTACGTTTAGGCACCCCTGACACTGGGACACATGGCGTCCTAACCCCAACAAGGCCAGTTGGCCTAGGGACAGTCACAGGTGGTGACTAATGTGAATTTTGGCGCAATTGTTCTTTTCCTGCACCTCTGAATATGTTTTTATGCGTCATGTGCCTTGTTCCTTCCTTACACCTCTGAATGTATGTTATGCATCATGGTGTTATGTGCTTATACCCCTACTGGTATTGTGATACTTAGGTGGTTGTTAGGATTGCGTAGGTGGTACTTAACCTTTACCAGTAGTTACTGGTTGTGTGCTTTATGTTCTATTTTATGCTACAGTGATTTATATTCCATGTTCTAAGTGCTAATTCTACCCAATTCTAAGTTCTAAAAAGTGCATATTCCTGACAGTGGTCCATGTGGCACTGTCTTGTACATATCCCCTGTAATTTCTGCCCGTGCCTGTTGGCACATTGTAAAGTATGTGTTTTATCTAATGTGTTTTGGTATAATACAAAGGCTATTTTTATATATAACCTTGTGTGGAGTTTCCTTTGTGGTGGGCCTGGGGTGTTGTTGCTGGGGTGCGTGCGCAAATACTTAACTCACATAGCCTCCAGGTTTAGCCTTGCTGCTCGCGCCACCTTACCTAGAGGGTGAGCAGCGGTTATCTTGGCGTGTAACTCCCTTGCCCTGACTTAGGAGTGGTGGTCTCTGACTGACTTGGCGCAAGCCCTGGCCAGCCAGGGATCCCATTTCTAACATTGGCGGCAGCGGAAAGGATAAGGATTTGTGTTTGCGCTGTACCACAGTGGCAGCTGGCCGCACTACAAAACTCTGCATTTTAGATGACCACATTTTGGGGATTATTGTTTTTGAAGTTCCATATTTCTTCTCCTGAAGGTATCATTGTTTAATTGTGTCCAGTACATTTGTTCCCTCGCCCCGCGCCCAGAGTTTGGTACCTGTGTCACATGTGGTCAGGTTGAGGAATCAGAGGTGAGAGCCTTTGAACGAAAGCGCAGCACAGCACAGAGACCACACAGAGACGCCGAATTTTGAAAGGGGAGAAAGAACTCACCGCCTGGGAGGAATTCTGCCGCTGGGACATCCCGCCCGCCTCCTGCCGCCCACTCGCTGTTTCCAGCTCGCGAGTGGCGCCGCCGAGTGGAGTGCGTGGTGGGGGGACTACACTCCCCAGCAGCCCATGCGGGCGCTGACACCGGGAAAGGCGCCAGGAGGCGCATATAAGCAGCGACAGCACCGCCTCGCGGGATGTGGGCGGGCCCTCTGTGGCCCTCAGAGGCCTGAAGAGACTGGACTGGGCCATAGCCCCTGGTCAAAAAGCGACTCTCATCCCTCAGAACTGTAAGTCCACATTGGTTATATCTATCCCCCTATGGTGGCTTCTGATAGGGCCTGATCGGTGTTAAGTACAAACGTTGTGGGGTGTTGAAAGCGGGACTACTTTTCCTTGTTCCGTTTTTAGACCCACCACTTTCAGTATTTGGTGTAGCCTATGGAATGCCGGGAAACTAGAAGCATGGCTGCAGCGGGCGCAAGGAAAAAATTGACTGGAACTCTCGACGATTTTATCGTCCGCACTAACTCTTTAATAGATCAAGGAATTATATTGATGGAAAGAAGGGTTTCCCAAGAACTAGTAGCAGCTAAAAGGTCATCCCTGGGCGATATCGGTTCTGTGCGTACCCCTAACACCTCTATAAGCACCAATAACCCTGTATTGATCCATGCTGAGATTCATAATGTTACCAATAGCCAGTCAGCAGTATTAGACCTTACACCTCCTGACGCTCAGTCCCTGTCCCAAACCCAACCTGACTCTAGCCCATCAGCCACTTTAGCTGACCCTAAAAACGATAATTCGACTACTCGTAAGAGGGGGAAGCAGGAGGGGGCTATCCCTAAATGTAGGCAACCCAAGACCATTATCCCCAACACCAAGAAAGCCAGCGGAACAAAACTTGGAAGCACTGGCATCTCTAATTGCGAGAGAGACAGCATAGAAGAGGAGAGGGAACCCGATAGAGTATCCAATGGGAACCATACGGGGATCAAAGAGCCCCAAAATGAGGCCCTATGCTTACCATTGAGTATACTTGATGACACCATCTTGGACAACACCATGGCCGTCATCCTTGAAGACAGCCCTATAGCTGATGGGTCAGGAGCAGATAGACTAGGAGGTTCAGTTGGAGGGGATGAGCCCTTAACCTACGCCCTGACCAATATCATTAAAACCCTACTAGCTCCCCTAGAGGCTAGGCTCCTTGGAATAGAAAAATTGCTCCAAGAATTACAAAAGGACCTAAGACCCCAGGTACCACACCGTGCTAATAGGGCAACTAATGCTACTGCCCCAGCTAGCAACCCCCAACAAGTCAATAAACGCCCAGCGGTAGCAAAAAACATACTTAAGACTCCATTGCCGACCTGCTCCAACCCTGAGTCCAAAAAAGGGGGTGCCCGGTCCCACGTATTAGCAGAGCACACTAACCAAACTAATACAAATAATCACGGTGCCCCCACTCTAAAATCGGACTCATCTCATCCTGCTAAGAGCCAGAAGCATCGAAATATCAACTTACCACCAGAAGCCTGTCGCTTCGTAATCGTTTTGACAGGTGTACCGGAACTGGCCCCGACATCTTTAGAATCTTTCTGGGCGCTCAAAAACAAGGTATGCCATTGGTTAGCAAACATCCACCCACTACCACCCAACACCCACAGTAACATCTTGATGGTTGAGAGGGCCCCTTGGGTGGGTCCAAACAGGAAAGCACTGCAGGGAGATTGTGTCGCAGTGACTTTTGAGGACCCTCGTACTGTAGAACACATTTGCATGGGGAAACCCGGAAACAATGGTACTGCGATTGTGGCCAGACCACTGTCCTATTTTTACATGCCTGGGGAGCAGTTGGACAATGGCTGGAGTTGGCTGAGGGATAGCAACCATACCCGGGGAGGGAGGAGGCATGAGGTGCGTAGGGACTTGAACAGCTTCATCCCAGGTGGCGGGGGAGCAGAGGGATGGAATTTGATTCAGCGCAGAGGAGGGTGGCCTACACATGGCGGTAGACTGCGTAGCGATGAATGGTATGGCCCCCAGTTTACTCAACCTCCCATTCCCTGTTACAATCGGTACAGCACACTGGAGGCTGTCGATTGACATATGGAATCTCCTGGATCGTCCTGCCCCCCTATAGTTTTAATCGAGACTGCAGAAAACCAAACTATCAGTATACAGAGGTTAAATGTTAGATTGTGGCAACCCAATGCCCTCCTTTCTGGTAACCGGGGATGACAACCACAAAGAACAGGGCACCAATTGTACCTTATGTGAGAGAAGAATTGAGGTGGACTATCCTACACCGCTGGATATCGGTAGTGCTGGGCTTGAGGAGCTTATAGTTTCCGCCAGTCCCAACATTCCGATCTCCACCCTTGGTTATGGGATTGAACCTGTCACACTATCCATCAATGGTAAAAGTAGAGACTTGAGTGTTGTTTCTTGGAATGTCGCAGGTCTTGGGAATAAAACAGCTCTTCCAGATTGGAACGAACTGATAGGAAGGTATGACCTGTGCATCTTCCAAGAGACATGGTGCCTGGAACCAGTATACAAGCCTGGCTATTCCACTTTCCATGTCCCAGCAACTCCCTCTAGAAGGGGTCGCCCGTCTGGAGGCCTGCTTGTCTGGGTTAAAATTTCATTAAACTGCAAGATCTCCTACTCCCCTAACACCTCCCATGACATGATGAGGTTAACGATTTGGATTCCCCAAGCCCCAGAGACTCTGGAAGTCTTTAATATCTATGCTAGAAGTATACCGGGAGGTGGTAAATCTCCAACCATAGCCCTACTTGCAGATTCACTCTGCAACTGTTCCCCGAATATTCTGCCGTTAATTGCTGGCGACTTCAACTGCACATTTGAGCCGTTGGCTGCCGTTGGCTGCCGTTGGCTGCCGACGGCGCGGCAGGTTTATTGGAGGAAGACGCGAGATGGAGAATCCCGCAATTGACGACTGTGCCGATCAAAAAGTGGACACCTGTCATTATCCAAATGAATGCCTTGGTGTTGGAACATGCTCTGGTAGCAGTGAACAGGCGCACGCCGTCTGACTTCTCCGGCGCGTGTACCTACAATAGAGTTAGTTGCCCTAGTAGAATAGACTACATTTTGGTAGATAAGAGACTGTGGAAATATGTGTCGGATATGGTGGTTATCCCAACTATCCACAGCGACCACAACCTCCTATCCCTTAGCCTGTGCAATCTGATAAATGTGGGGAACTCCCCGCCCAAACAATAGATTAACAATGGCGACTAGAGATATAGTACCCTCGAATTGTAAAAGGTTCATCAAATGGCAGAAATTTGCCATTAACGAGCAAAAGACAAATGCCCTGGGGGAAATTGTTAAAGACCAGACGGAGAAGATTTTTACACTCTGCCCAGGTCAACATGGTCTACGAGGAGACAATAGATAGGATGGCCGCTCTCTTCCTTGATGGACTTGGGACAAGCAGGCCGAAGCGTGGGAAGCCCGCAGCCAGGTGGTATAACCACGAATGTAGAGTGGCTAAGTCTAAATAGATCAGTGCTATCAAAACCCGAGACCCAACCGAGGTTCGATTAGCCCGCGCCGTGTATAGGAGCGCACTATTAGTGGCAAAGAGGGCTTGGGATGATTCCCACTGGGAAGAGTTAAAATTGGCCAGCCAGAATAGGAACAGGAAACGATTCTGGGCTCTAGTAAGAAAAAATAATGATGATGGAACAGACCCATTACCTAACCACATCACGGACAGGGAATGGTTTGACCACTTCAGGAAACTGTATGCAGGGGTAGTGGTCCCTGAGAACACCGAAGCGATTGCAGAATGCATGTTACCCCAACACAATATACTCCCATCTATTGATCCTATAGGGCAGAGGGAGGTAGAGTCTGCAATCAACAAAATCGTCCAAGGCAAGGCACCGGGCCAGGATGGCATCCCTGCCGATCTGTTCCGTGCCAGCCCTAAGCAATGGTCCAAATTCTTCTCCTTTCTGACCAATGCCCTCCTCCTTGGGTCTCCAGTCCCAAACTCATGGAAGGGAGCAGAAGTGATCCCTATATATAAGAAGGGGCCAAGGGGTGACCCTGCCAACTATCGTCCGATATGCTTGATTGATGATGGTCAGAAGGTGGTTGGCAGAGTCCTATTTGAAAGGATCCTCTCCTGGGCAGAGGAGAACAATATTATCTCCCCCTTCCAGGCGGGGTTTAGGGCCTGTACAAGCACTATAGACCAGGCTTTCAGGTTGTTACTACTCAGTCTCGATTAGCAAGGGTGGTTTGTACTTGGCCTTCATCGATCTGAAGACCGCGTTCGATCTGGTCCCCCGAGGGCGGCTGTGGGCGGTTCTTCATGAGATGGGGTTCCCTCTGCCCATTTTGCACTTGCTGGCCCGCATGCATGATGGAACTTACGCACACATTCGGTGGTGCTCGAAGGAGCAGATAACAGAAAAAATTCCGGTGAATAGAGGCGTCCGCCAAGGATGTGTTCTGGCGCCGACTCTCTTTTCCTTATTTGTTAATGGTGTGGTTTCTTTTCTATCTGACATTGATGCGGACGCCCCGAGTCTGGCTGGTGTGAAGGTCCCTGCCATGCTCTTTGCCGACGATACGTTACTAGTTTCCAAAACACCCATGGGGCTTCAAAAACTGTTGGATCGGTTTTGTGTTTTCTGCAACTCAAGGGGCTTGGCTATTAACACTACTAAAACAAAGCTCCTCTATTTTAATCCCAGTAGAAAAGCTAATCGTACGCTCACTCTCAATGAAGAGCCACTAGAGCGGGTTAAATTGTTCGATTATCTTGGGATCAGGATATCCGACCAACTCAAGTGGAAACCTCACATTGAAAAAATGGCTTTAAACCACACACGGGTTGTGGGCGCCATAAGCAGGGAGCATAGATCCTCAGTTTCAAGACCCATAGCTCCTGCCTTAGAGATCTATTCTGCAAAAGCAGTAGGCAGTGCACTGTACGGGGCAGAGCTCTGGGGCTTTAATAATGTTGACCCCCTCGTAATGGCCGAAAACCAATTTTATAAGGAGCTATTGTCCATCCCCAGGAGCTCCACTAGCAAGCCCGTGCAATACGATCTTGGACGCAGATCTATTAAAGATCTTATAATTCTGCGTCCGCTTCTTTATTGGGCTCGCCTGTGGCGTACACCAGAACTAGAGAGCTATGCAGACGGCCTCAAAGAAGTCATGAGCTTGCAGGGGTCACACAAAATAGTCTGGCTTTCTAAAATAAAGGAACTTCTGACGGCCATAGGCCTATGGGTGGCGTGGGAGTCCGGTGCTTCATTGTCCAAACTGGAAGTCAAGCGGGCTTACTGGCGGTGGGTCGACGCCCAGGAATCTAGAGCGGATAACCTGGGCAGACTCACCGATGAGTTTCGACTGCATAAATATGTACCATTACTTGATCCCTACATGGACTTTATTCGAAAACCCAAAGATAGGGCCTTATATGTACAGTTTAGAATGGGAACCCTACCAGTTCGGGAACGCACCTCTAAATGGAAACCCCCCTATCAGACGCTTGCCACCTGCCCGCATTGCAGCACTGAACTGGAAACTATCCCACATGTCTTCTTTGTCTGCAGTGCCTACAATAAGCCTAGATCCATATGGCTAAAACCAGTCTGTCTCCTACTTGGGACCAGAGGCCACGCCCCAGCACTAAGAATTTTACAATCTAACCCTAATACAGTACTCGCGTGTGGGGTAGCCAAATTTCTTAGCTGGGCGTGGGTGATCAGATTTAAAGCTATGTGATGAACTCTTCCCTAGGCAATCCCTTGTTTTTTTAACTCAAAGCTGTAAATGGTTTAATACTGTTTTAAATTGTCCTTTTTAACTCTTTATTAAGTGTATTTTAACAACATGAATTGTATTTTTATTGTTATGTGCTTTTAAGATATTCTTATATCGAAATAAAGCTTTGTACTACTAATCAGGGGTGGTAGAAACTGCCTTACCAGTCCGAGGGGGGGGGGTTGTGTGTGGATGAATGGTGTGTTGCACTAGACAAGTGAGTGTGAGTTCTCTAGGATAGGGAGCTTGCTGAATACCTTGTGAATTGTGTACTCCTGTGTTAAACTCAGACCCCTAGGTTCCCTGTGTAATCTTTTCTCAGAACGTCCTGCCAAGATGGAGCCTGTTTTTGATCTCAGTGATCTAGTTTGGTACAATATGCAGGAGTTGGAAAGGTTCTGTAGAGAGAGAGACATAGGGGTGGATGGGTCAGATACTAAGTACGAACTTAGGAACTACCTGGTCCAATGGTGTAAGGAACAAAGGGATCTTGAGCGCAGTGAGGAAAAGGCCCGGGCCTCACACCAGGAGGGTGGTGGGTCTGTGGGGAGCCCTGAAGATTCAGAAGAGGAGGAAGAAGATGTCAGTACCTGGACGCCAGTAGAGAGTGAAGACCCCATAGGTAGGGAGTCCCTTGCTGGGTCCAGTGTAGGAGGCATCGTCTCATCCTTTTCCCTGTCCCCAGAGGAGCTGGAAGATAGGAGGAGAGAAAGGGAGCACCAGCTGGCTTTAGAAAAGCTCAGGTTCAGGTTAGAGCATGCCCAGGCTATGGCGCAGCTGGGTGTTAAGAAGCAACAGCTAGAGACTGAGAGGGTCTTAGCGCAGGCGAGGATGGAGGAGGCTGAGAGGGCCTCCACCAGAGGCAAAGTAGCTCTGGAGGGTAGACCATCCCCTGCGCGCAGTTTTAATTTTCTGGACTCCCCAGGGCGGGTTGAGTCCAGTGGTGGCAGCTATATAGGTATTAGTGCAAGAAGTCCCACTCCCAGTTCAGAGAGTATGGTACCTGTTTCCCCAGAAGAGGAGTATAGGTTGAAGTTCAGGGACAGTAGGAAACTTTCTCACCAGTCTTGGGGGGAGTTTGCAGGGGACTGTCAGTGTGCATTGATTGAGTGGTTAGAGGTTCCCACTGGACCTGATTTTGACAAACTGTTTGATCTTATTCTCAAGGAGCAAATGCTCAGTCGTTGTTGGCCGGAGTTGCACCAGCACTTGTTGAGGTGTGAAACAATGGATCCTTCGGAGCTTGCAAGTGAAGCAGACCGCTGGGAGAGTGCCAGAGGTTCTCTAGAGTCATTAGGGAATGACTCCAAAAGTAGTGGGTCAGGTATCTTCCAGCCCAGCGTGGTGGAAGAGGCTCAGTGTAGCCCAGCTAGGTCCCAGGATAGCGAGGAGGGTGTAGGGGCTCACTGCCTGGCTCAGTGGAGCAGGAGTGAGAGGGAGACTGAGGGTCCCCAGACGCCTGAAGCCCTGCCTCAGGACCTGGATGGTTTCTTGAGGGAACAGCAGGTTGGGGACCTAGGCTGTCCTGTTAGTCCATTTGAGGAAGATCTCCTAGTGTCTAGGGAACCTGGAGCATCTGTAACTAGAGCTCCAGGGGTTCCAGAGTTCGGCAGTGCCACTCCAGGAGGGAGTGCACAGAAGTCCGAAGTGAGGAGTGATTGGGGGATGAGTTTCCCAGTGGATGCACCAGTGGACCAGGGATTAGCCAGTTGGGCTAGATCTTCTTGGGGGGACCCGGGTGGCGCCACTTCTGGTCTGGGGGATCTTCGCGCCCTGTCAGGTGGACAGGGGACGGGAGATCTGCGCCAGACAGACAGTCATACAACATATGTGTCATTTGAATCCCCAGAAGTCCTGGAGTGCCAGGCAATTGTTCAACCAAAGGTTTTAGACCAGAGGTTGGGAGGCCAGGTTCAGGATCAGCCTGACCTGAAGGGTAGGACGACTGTAACCAGTGTCCTGACTGGTTCTTCTTCCAGAGGAACCTCTCCAGTTGGGAGAGGGCAGACCTCTGGAAGGGGGTGCAGAGGGTGAGAGAGCCCACCTCTGACCCCGGTGCAACCTGAGGGGTTAAACCCTGGGTTGGAGTGGCGTTGTAAGAGTACCCCTCGCAGGAGGAGGAGGAACCCTAGAAGAAGAGGCCTTCCCTGAGACTCCTGGTCCGCCTGAGGGGGTAGACCCTAGGCTGGAGAACCAGTAGCAGTCTAGTCCTGCCTTGCAGACAGGAAGAGTGGAGAATGGCTACTATGTGCCAGGGGTTACTACCCCCCGCTCTGCGAATAGGCAAGGACCGGTGGCACCTGGGTGGCCCAGGGCCTGGTCTTGGCCGCGGACAGCTCGGGAGTACCAGTGGGGTAGCCCAGTTGGCCCAGACAGTGTTTTGAGAAGGAATCCCATGGGTTCACCGTGGCATAGAACAGGAGGGTGTCCCTGCAGTTGCGGGCCCCCGTCCGTGTTCTATCGCCCCAAGCAGGGAAGTCCATCACGGTGGTGATTGGTCTCCCCTGCGTTTTGGCTGGAAGGGGGTTGTGTTGGACTTGGCCCTTCTGGCAGGTTCACCCCTAAACTTTTTGCTTTGTGTTTGTGACCCAGTGGTAGTGATTTTTGTGTTTCTGGGCACTTTCACTGTGTCCCAGTGGAAAGAGCGTGCGCACTCTAAGTGCGTGGAGTGAGGTTGGCCTGCCCTCCCATAGGAATGCATGGGGAATGTCTGTGTCCCTGGTAGTTCCTGATGCGTGAGGCGTGCATGCTCAAGTTTGGTATGTGCGACCTTGTGAGAGTGAATGCTGCGCAATCATATGTGCGGCGTGTATGTGTCTAGTGGGGAAGTGCCACTTCTAGACATTGATGTGTGTGTGCATTGAGGGTGCTGGTGTGTGATTGGCTGGAGCTGGCTGGGATGCCAGGCTCCATGAGTCATGATGGGTCTGCCCGGTGGTGAGTGTGGAGATTAGCATGCTGATGGCTGGGGAGGAGTGCACCTGTGTCCTGAATGAGGCTGGGTTTTCCCCACACAATGCTGGCTCCGCCCCCTGTGGTGCGACTGATGACCCTAGTCCTGCCAGTGAATGAAAAGGGTGATTGAGCACATCAAGGGTGCTCCAAAACCTGCTGCAACTGGTTTCTCCCCCACCCTGCCCAAAGACAAAGGAATGTGGTGTATAAAAATGGGGCTGTGTCCCCACAGAAGTTGTTCTCTTTCAGGATCTGAGGGGGCTGCTGCTGCTGGAGGCCAGGAGGAACTTCCACTTGGGACTGCCTTCTTGCCTGGAGCGCCCAGTGAGCTGGCCCCTGGCCCAGTCTTGCCCCCCTGCCTTGCTGCAAGAAGGACCTGGTTGCTGGACTTTTTGTTCACCCTTCAAGCGCTTGGAAGCGCTGTGTTTTGGGCCCTAGCGCTTGGGAGCGCTTTATCTTTGCCCTGACCTTGCTCGTCCTTCGAGCGCCTTGGGAGCACTCTGTGCCAAGCCGGTGCCCACCCGGCATCTCCCCCACTAGTTTGCAGCATTGCAAGAGCCCACCTCGCATCTGTGCTGCTGGATGACCGATTGGAAGTCACCGGAACCCACCCGGCAGGGTTGCCGCTTTGTTTAATTATTTTAACTCGAGGGAGCCCACCCCTCGGTTAATTCAGCCCCCGCCTACAGTGCCTGGATGGGCCGTCGCGCTGCCCGCGACGACCCGGAAGTGGTGTCGCTTGAGCCCTGAGAGGCTCCACCCGGGCTATATTGTTTGGAGCCACGAGGCTCCTGGGGGCATTTTTAAATTCTCCGAGCCCCAAGAGGCTCAAAGCGCCGCTTCTGTGTGTAGAGCCCACAAAGGCTCTTGGGCAGCATTTTGTTAGTTCGAGTCCCCCGGGAGGGATTCCAAGGTTTCCTGCGCATCTAGGGTGGTAGAGCGGCCCCGGCAGGTAGTGGGCCGCTCCCCCCTCATTGGGCATCCTTTCTTCTGGGCCAGAGGCCCCCACTTGTCCCACAGGTTGCTCTAGAGCCCAGCGGGGCTCCAAGGGGACAGCTGGTTTGTGCAGAGACTGGAAGGCTCCAACGTTGTCCCCACCATTATTTCCCCCAGTTGCCCAGCACTTTGTGGGCAACTGCTACGTTTAAGCACCCCTGACACTGGGACACAGGGCGTCCTAGCCCCAACAAGGCCAGTTGGCCTAGGGACAGTCACAGGTGGTGACTAATGTGAATTTTGGCGCAATTGTTCTTTTCCTGCACCTCTGAATGTGTTTTTATGCGTCATGTGCCTTGTTCCTTCCTTACACCTCTGAATGTATGTTATGCATCATGTGTTATGTGCTTATACCCCTACTGGTATTGTGATACTTAGGTGGTTGTTCTTGCTAGTACAGGTGGTGCTAGTGAGGTCCTGGTTCCCTGCGTGACCTGTTCCTAAGGTGGTTAGGATTGCGTAGGTGGTACTTAACCTTTACCAGTAGTTACTGGTTGTGTGCTTTATGATCTATGTTATGCTACAGTGATTTATATTCCATGTTCTAAGTGCTAATTCTACCCAATTCTAAGTTCTAAAAAGTGCATATTCCTGACAGTGGTCCATGTGGCTATGTCTTGTACATATCCCCTGTAAATTCTGCCCATGCCTGTTGGCACATTGTAAAGTGTGTGTTTTATCTAATGTGTTTTGGTATAATACAAAGGCTATTTTTATATATAACCTTGTGTGGAGTTTCCTTTGTGGTGGGCCTGGGGTGTTGTTGCTGGGGTGCGTGCGCAAATACTTAACTCACATAGCCTCCAGATTTAGCCTTGCTGCTCGCGCCACGTTACCTAGAGGGTGAGCAGGGGTTATCTTGGCGTGTAACTCCCTTGCCCTGACTTAGGAGTGGTGGTCTCTGACTGACTTTGGCGCAAGCCCTGGCCAGCCAGGGATCCCATTTCTAACAGTGGGGATGACATCCACAAATGGATAACTGCTTTGGAGAGGGACTGCAAAGTACAGCAGGTACCCCAGAGTCAGTGGGCAGCTATACTCTGGCTCTCCTTTTCTGATAAAGGTAGAGATAAGCTCCTTATAGTTAGTGATAAGGATGCTGACAATTACAAAGTCCCGAAGAGTGCTCTGATAGATGGGTTTGGCTTAATCACTGAGTAGTATAGGTTGCTGTTCAGAGACACCCAGAAGGCACAGACTCAGGACTGAACTGACTTTGTTGATTGTGCCACTAAGGCTCTGGAAGGCTGGTTTCTGGGCAGAAAAGTTAATGACTATACAGGATTGTATAATTTGATCATGAGAGAGCAAATACTTAACAACTGTCAGAACCAGTTATTGCATCAACACCTGATTGACTCTGATCTGACCTCTCCCCAAGAATTGGGAACGAAGGCAGACAAATGGGTCAGAACCAGGGTGAGGCAGAAGGTACAGAACCAAGGAGGTGATCAGAAGAAGCATGACCAAAAGGGTGGGGAGAAAGCAAAAGACTAGAAGTCTTCTCCAGGTCCCCAAAAAGCTTCTAATGAAGGAGGTTCCAAGAAATCCAGGAAGAAAGAAGGTCCAAAGAAACCTTGGTGCAATTTTTGTAAAAGTAATACTCACTGGAGTATTACCGGTAAATGGGTTTTCTTGATGTAGGTGGCCTATTTTACCGATTCTGTAAAATTACCGAATCGGTAAATTTACCGAATCGGTAAAATACCGAATCCGTATTTTTACCGATTCGGGAACTTCTATATGTAGGTGGGACTCTTCTGAGTCCCAAAGGCCTGTCAGAATCGGTATTTTACCACCCAATCCAATTGGGTGGTAAAATACCGAATCCAGGTGTGCATGCACATGTGTGCATGCACACCTATGCCATGTGACAGACAGACATGACCTTAGGGCATGTCTGTGTGCCACATGGCACACATGCCTGTATTTGGGGTGCTAGAGGGTATCAAAGTGACACCCCGTGCACCCTTGCTGCAATCGGTATTTACCGAATCGGTAAATACCGATTCGGTGATGCCCATGGATTCCTATGGGCTTCAACGCCTATAGGAATCAATGGGCATTACTGATTCGGTATTTACAGAATCGGTAAATACCGCATCTCAACGATTCGGTATTTACTGAATCTGAAATACCTACATCCCCCCCCTCCTCCTTTTTACCACTTCTTAAATACCGAATCAATATGATTCGGTATTCAAGGAGTGGTAAAATGAATTTACCTACATCCGGCCCCTAGTGACCAATGCTAGCAATGTCACTACCACCCATAGTATGGCAATTTTTAATTTCTCCTGTGGAGGGGTAACTGGCCTCAAAAGAGTTGTTGTAAGTTCATACCTCCCTGTAGAATGTTTGTTGGGCAATGATCTAGAATCTTCAGTCTGGTCTGAAGTGGAGTACAGGACTCATGCAGAGATGCTGGGCATATCAGCACATGTCCTTGCTGTGACCAGGTCACAGGCCAAAAAGTGTCAAACTGAACAGACACTGGATCCTGAAACTATGAACCAGTTGCCTTCCAAGAGAAAGAGAAAAAGGGTTAAGGCAGTGTCTTCCCCCTTGCCTCAGGATGAGGATCAGTCTTCCCAGGAAGCTGAGTGTGAGACCCAAGAAGGAACTGTCCTAGAAGAGCTTGAACCTGATTAGGTTGAGTTTCTTGGGACAGGGGGGCCTTCAAGGGCAGACCTGAGGCTGGCGCAATCGGATTGCTCCTCTCTTGAACCCCCTCAGGCAGCAAGCTGCTGCTGAGGCTGCTGGGAATGCTACAGGTACCCATAGAGTGTATTGGGATGAAGGGCTCCTTTATTCAGAGGCTAGAGACCCCAAGCCTGGTGCTTCCAGGAGGTTGGTCATACCTTTGGCATTCAGGGGCTTCCTTCTTACCTTAGCCCATGACATTCCCTTAGCAGGACATCTTGGCCAGAATAAGACTTGGGACAGGCTTGTCCCTCACTTTCACTGGCCCCACATGTCAGAAGATACCAAGGAGTTTTGTCGCTCCTGTGACACCTGCCAAGCCAGTTGCAAATCAGGTGGCACCACAAAGGCCCCCCTAATACCACTACCTGTGGTGGGGGTTCCCTTTGAGAGAGTTGGGATAGACATTGTTGGACCAATGGATCCCCAAACAGCATCTGGGCACAGGTTTATTCTGGTGGTAGTGGATCATGCCACCAGATACCCAGAAGCTATTCCCCTAAGGACCACAACAGCACCTGTTGTGGCAAGAGCCCTCCTGGGAGTTTTCTCAAGAGTGGGCTTTCCGAAGGAGGTTGTCTCAGATAGAGGTGAAAACTTCATGTCTGGATACCTAACTGCTTTGTGGAAGGAGTGTGGAGTGAACTATACGTTCACCACACCCTATCACCCACAATGCAATGGTCTGGTGGAGAGATTCAACAAGACCTTAAAGGGCATGATCAAGGGTTTACCTGAAAAGCTTAGGCGAAGATGGGACATCCTTCTGCCCTGCATTTTGTTCGCTTATAGAGAGGTCCCACAAAAGGGGGTTGGCTACAGCCCTTTTGAACTTTTGTTTGGGCATCCTGTAAGAGGACCCCTGTGTCTTGTGAAGGAAGGATGGGAGTTACCTCTCAAAAAGCATAAGCAAGACATAGTGGACTATGTACTTGGTCTCCGCTCCAGGATGGCCGAATACATGAAGAAGGCTTCTAAAAACCTTGAGGCTAGCCAGGAACTCCAAAAGCCTGGCATGACCAAAAGGCTGTGCTGACTGTGTACCAACCAGTACAGAAAGTGTGGGTGTTGGAGCCAGTGGCCCCAGCAGCACTCCAAGACAAATGGTCTGGACCCCACACTATTGTTGAGCAAAAGGGAGAGGTAACCTACTTGGTTGACCTGGGAACTCCCAGAAGCCCCCACAGGGTGCTTCATGTCAACAGACTGAAGGCATATGTTGACAGGACAGACATGGGCTTGCTCATGGCTACAGATGAGGGACAGGAGGAGGAGAGTGACCCTCTCCCAGACCTGCATTCTCAGAACCCTGATGATGGTTAAGTTGATGGAGTGGCCTTGGCAGGCAGCCTCACTGACCAGCAGCAACAGGACTGCAGACAAGTTCTCCTCAATTGACATGGTGTGGGATACCCTGAAGGCCTGTGTCAGAGGCGAAACAATGCAATTCTCCTTTTGGTATAATAAAGAAGGGAAACAGAAAATTGCAATATTAGAACAAAACCTGCATAGAGCTGAGGAACAAAACCTGCGTAGAGCTGAGGAAGATGTAAACCCTAGTGCCAGTGTATTGATTAATGGGGCTCTGTCTAAAAATGTTACCATCACTAGGGGGACAAGACAGGGTTGTCCCTGTTCGCCCCTCTTGTTTTCAATCTATATTGATACATTTGTACGCAGGCTAGAAAATAATGTATTAATCCCCCCTATTCGAGTGCGTAATCATGACACGAGAATTCTAGCATATGCTGATGACATAGCTATCGTTACCTGTGAGCCCAATAATGCTATAAGTTTGATTGAAATAGAAGCCCAAATGTTTGGTACAGCCTCAGGGTATTAACTAAATTCCAGCAAAACACAGATTGTGCTTAATGATAAAATTAAGATGAGGCACTCTAGAATAACGGATAAGGCCACATATCTGGGGGTCAGCATTAAAGGTAGTATTGAGAATATAGTTAATGACAATGTAGAACCACTCATACAGCGCACCAAGAAAGAACTGTTTCGATTAAACAATTTACACTTAACTATTGGGGGTAGATGCAACGTAATTAAGATGCTTTTTTCCCAAAATTTTCATATTTTTTCCGGGCAACATGCTTAGAATTTTCTCCCCAATTATTTAAAAATATAGACACCATATTTTCACGGTTTATATGGGGGTGTAAGAGACCACGTAGGGCATTCAGATGGATTACACTACCAAAAGAACGAGGAGCGTGGGCATTGCCCAACTTTAAGTTATACTATTGGGCCACCGTGTTAAGATATAGCGTGACACTTATATCTGACAACCAGATCGGCAGTAGCATACCCACTCCACAAGAACTTATCCTAGGGGAGGGTTGTGCAGGATGCCTATGGCGCCATGTAAATGATGGCTATTTAAAAAAAAAACAAAGTTTAAGACTATCTCCAGTGTCGCCAAAGTATGGGGGAATGTCAGAAAATTACTGGGTCTGGGTCGCTACTCTTATTATACCCCTGTGAGTCAAAATACGGATCTTCCATGGATTTTTCACAACACCTGTATGAGGAGATGGATTGAGGCAGGGGCTAGACAGCTCGGGTGCTTTTTCTCGGCAAACGGACTTAAGACGTTTGACGAGCTGCGGTCAGAATTTAATATCACTAATGGGGACTTCTTTAAATTCCTTCAGCTGAGAGATTTTTTATTTAAAAAAGTAGGAGGCCGTATTAAATTTCAAACTTGCCAAATCATAGAAAATCTGTGTAAGGATTCGCCTCCAAAATTGGGGAAATATATGAAGTGCTGAATACATCATTTCCAGATGACATGGATAAACATATGGTAGTTTGGCAGACTAAACTAGGGGTATCTCCCCGAATCCCTCTTTATGCATACGAAATGTCACTTACTTGTTTGATGTCTATAAAATTACAAGCTCAATTCTACAAAACTTTCTTCTCACTGTACTATACCCCATATAAAATAGCTAAGTGGGGGACGGGGAAAGGTACAACATGCCCACGTTGTGCATTATCCAAGGCAGATATTACCCATATGTTTGCCTCTTGTAACGTACTAACAAATCTACTAGCGGAAATCTCTGGCTTTCTCTCTGACATATCCCAAGTCAGGGTGAATATTACAACGAAGAGGCTTTGTTGGGCACAACTAGCAGTGTTCGACCAAAACAGATGCATGGGCTGATCTTTGTGGCAATGGCTGTTTTTCGGTTGTGTATAGCATCATCATGGCTGGATCCGATGCCACCGTCTTTTTTGCAATGGAGGGCTAGACTACTTGCGACATGCAGCCTTGAGGTGGCTATTTATAAGAACAAAGGGTGTAATGCACGAAGAAGGGTTATGAAAATTTGGGAACCTATGTTAGATTGGATCCAAGAGCACTGATTGGATTAACTCTAACAATAGGTGTTAGATCTTTATGGTAGCTTCAGGTTTCTTTTATTTTCTTTGCTTTCTATTTGTTGCAGAACTGATGAGGTGTCTTCTAACCATCTGAGAAATGCCCTCTTCTTTTCTTTTTTTTTCTACGTGTGACAAATTGAATGTTCATTGTTATTTACCTATGGCTTTAACAGATTTGGGAACCTGATCTCAAGGGGGGATGGGGGTGTGGATTTTGTGTAAAAAAAGAAAATGTTCTGAATAAAGATTTAAAAAAAAGAATTACAGACAAGTTCTACAGGCCTATAGACATATGTTTTCCCTGACCCCAAGTCAGACAAACTGGTGCACCCATGAGGTGGACACTGGTGACAGTCTGCCTGTGAAGAGTAAAATCTACAGGCAACCTGACCATGTCAGGGACTGTATCAGGACAGAGGTCCAAAAGATGTTGGAGTTGGGAGTTATTGAGCCCTCAGAGAGCCCTTGGGCCAGTCCAGTAGTCCTTGTGCCAAAGCCTCACACCCAAGATGGTAAGAGAGAGATGAGATTTTGTGTGGACTACAGAGGTCTCAATGCTGTCATTAGGACAGATGCCCATCCAATACCCAGGGCAGATGAGCTCATTGACAGATTGGCTTCTGCCACGTTTTTGAGCACATTTGACCTGACAGCAGGCTACTGGCAGATCAGACTATGAATGAATGAATAACTTTATTGTGTGGTTACTTAAAACCTTTACATTAAGACCAGAGTATAAAATTACAAAAGTTAAAAAAAAATGTTTCTGCGGGCAAGCATTTATAAAAAGTTCTCAAGAGTTCAAAGTGGCACACGCAGTCAGGGACCTGTAAGTGCCACCCAGTGTCCCGCAACAATGTCTCTATTCCTGTGCGCCCTTGGCTGCCATCAGCTCGGACCGGGTCTGTTGTATAAACCTTCCGAACGAGGCCATCTGTTTTACTATGCTCAAGGAGTATAAATGGTGGATTGTCTCCTTAGCTGTGCGTGTCCCCGCGTCCCTAAGGATGGGCCTGAGGTAGAGGGTACGGGGTGCACGTAGGGCAGGGCAGCAGAATAGTAAGTGGGCCAATGACTCATGTTTGTAGTTACAGAGTCTGCATTCCCGAGCTCCCGTGTCCGCATTTCCCGGATGGTATAGTTCTTTGAGCGGGAGGGGGTGCAGTCTGTAGGCTAGGATCTTTTGGAGGGCTGGGAGACCCACGGCCTGCATGAGATGGTTTCGGGGGTTGTGCGGCAAGCATAGAGACTCATGAAAGGCTCTTTTTGCGAGAGACTCATGGTCCAAGTCCCGAGAGCAGGCACGCACTTGCTTTTTTATCACGTGTTTGATGGTCGTGTAGTTGACAAGGTCTGGATTCCACGACTCGATCGCCAGGTTAAGTTGGGTTTTTGCCATTTCAATGGTAGCTGACCAGGGGTTCCCGGGTACCATGAAGATATGTTTCAAGACGGCCTTCAGTGTGTTGTCACGTGCCGCTGTTGTTAAGTAGTAATATTTGCTTAAGGCTGCCATCTATTCCAGATTTTGTTGGTTGAGTGAAAATTCCAGGCGAATTAGAGTATTTCTTGTACAGTTTGGTAAATGATACAATCTCTTGTATGCCCCGCAGTGAATTTTTTCCAACTCCTTGTTCAGTTTTCCTGGATACGCCTGTTGTGCGTAATTGAGGGCCGGCATTAACTTGGCCTTGAGGACTCTTTGAATGGCAGTTGATGATGGGCTGTGTAAGGAGGCTTGTAGTTTACATAGGGCGAAGGTGATGGTCTTCCCTTTGGCCTGAATTTTATTTAGGTGGGTGCCACACAACCCCGATTCGTGAAAGGAGACCCCCAGGTATGTGTATTTCTGTGTGCTGTCCAAGGTCAGGTGGCCGAGGCTCCATTTTGCTCTTGTTTTTTTGGGGTAGTGCCCGAAGATGACTATTTTTGACTTGGTCGGGTTTGCTACCAACCTGTTTTTGTTATTGTATGTTGCCAGGGCTGTGAGTGCCTTTTGAAGCCCTATTTTTGTGTGATCCAGGATTACGAGGTCATCCGCGTATTGCATAAAATGAATTTTGGTTGCCCCTATCTTTGGTGTTGCTAAGGCGGCCCCCGACAGGGCTGTCTCCATGTCTGCTGTATATAAATTAAACAGCAGGGGTGCCAACACGCACCCTTGTTTTAAGCCCCGGTTTGTTTCAATCTTGTCGGTTGCAGAATCGCTTGAAAGTTTGATTCTTACCCAGGTGTTTTGATATAAGGATTGTATCGCTCTTAACAGAGAGGGGTCGATGTTCCAGTGGACCAGCTTTCTCCATAGGATGGTGCGATCTACTCCATCGAACGCAGCTGAGTAATCGATGAAGCAGGCGAATAATGGGAGGCTTTTACGCGCCCGCGCTTGTTTGGCTAGGTAGGAAAGTGCAATGATATTGTCTACGGTTGAGGACCCTGTTCTAAAGCCGGTTTGACAGAATGGCAGGAGATTTTCTTCGCTTGCCCAGTCTGTAAGGTCCTTCAGGATGGCACTGGCGTAGGCTTTGCCCTCGATGTCCAATAAGGCGATCATGCGGTAGTTGGTTGGATCCGATTTAGTCCCTTTCTTATGGATTGGGTGCAAGAGCGAGCCTCGCCATGAGTCCGGCACATCCCCCGTTAGCCAGCAGTCAGTGTATAGATGGGTCAGATTTTTGGACCAGAATTCAATGTTTGATTTGAACAAGTGGCCTGGGAGGCCATTGGGGCCCGGTGCGCCGTTTGGTCTGATTTTTTTTAGTATTTTGGACACTAGAGATTTTCCGGGAGGGGTCGATGTTTCGATGATTAAAGCCGGGTTCTCTCTTAGTGGGGGCGTGTCGAGTGGCTGATTGATTGGTCGTTCTTCGTTGTAGAGCGCTTTTACATGGGAGACCCAGGCTGATGCCTCAAGGGAGTTTTCTTTGTGATTTGTGCCTCGACCAAGGTGGCTTATGTAACTCCAGAACTCCTGTGATTTCCCGGGGCTCAACAAATCGAAGATTTTCAGCCACTGAGCCTCGCAATGGTTACGCTTTGTGGCCCACACTTTTTTGGAGTGGCTCTTTGCCGCCTCCTGCAGTTGTATTTTGTTTGTGATTGAGCGGTTTTTACTGAGGGCTTTTCGTTTTTTATTTAAATCCTTTGCACTTGTTTTGATTTCTGCGTTAAATCCAAAGGCCGTCGGGGGATGCCAGTAGATTGTCGTTTGTTTGTCCCCGCGTCCCCGAAGTATTGCCGCTAAGGTGGCGGTGATTCCATCCCATATTGCTATTGCGTCATGGCTGTGTATGCGCGGTGGCCAACCTGCCCACGAGTTTGCCCAATTGTTAAAAGATGCGGTGGCTACTAGTCCCCATTTAATTCTTCTGGGCAGCTTTATTAATTCTTGGCCGTCCGTTTCTCCGATGCATACGGGCCTATGTCGTGGATTCACTGATAAATTCATGGTGATTGCTAGAGCTGCATGGTCGCTGTCGTTGCGTTGGTGTACAATGAAGTTTGTCATTTGGGCTTGCAGTTTATTGCTTAGAATGATGTAGTCGATCGTCGTTTGTTTGTTGTACGTAGGACCGACCAAGGCTCCCGGGGTATTCTTTAAGAGCACTGTGTGCGCCGTCGCCAGATTGTAGGATTTTAAAAGTTCATTGAGTGCTTTGGCGGCCCGCTCTGTTGTTTTTGCTCAGAAGGGACCCCTATGTTGTGGATGTTAAAGTCACCGAGGATAATACAGTCTAATGATGAGTGGTGTAGAAGTAAGGATTCTAATTGTTTTGCAAGTGTGAGCGAATTAGCTGTGTTCTCCTGCGTGTTATGATAGATGTTGATTAATAATATTGGAGCAGTGCCGTTGTTGGAATGGGGGAATTTCAAAATGCCCGCCTGAAGGGTGTCTGGTTGGTTATGAAGTTCCATGAATTCTATGTTCAACAAGTGTTTAATATAGACGCAGGTGCCCCCCGAGGGTCTTCCAAATATGTTATTCTTTTTTGCTGCTTTGCCATATTCTGCATAGCCTCTTAGCGACAGCAGTTGGGTCAGCCAAGTTTCCTGTATGCATATGATGTCTGCTTCCTCTAAGAATTTCACCGCGGCTTGATTCAGTAGCAGTTTTTTGAGGCCTGATACGTTCCACGTTAGTATTTTTAAGCTCTCGATAATTCTCTTTTTGTCTAAAGTTTTTACTCGCTCAATGGGAGTGTGTTGGTAGGATCGGGCAAAATTAACAGGACAGAGTGTGTTAGGAGCTGGAATTTAGTGCTGATGACAACCAGGACCAATCATTGCTTGCATGGCCCCTGGTTATGCACAGTCGATTTCCTTGGCTGGGATTAGTTGTAATCTTGATTGGGGTTCCATTAATTGAACTAGTGTTTATGCTGCTTTTACATCCCTGGAGAACGGACACAACTTTTGGCCTGTAGTTCGAGGAAGCATTTACACGTGTGACTTCTGCCATGCCCTGTTCCTGGTTGTCCAGCTTAGAGTGTGACATCAAGGTGTTTAAAATTGAGGGATATTTTTGTGCCGGCTTTGCCTTTATCTTTATGCTCCAGCTTTCCAGTAGAGAATGTTGGCTCCTCAGTGCCTCCGCCAGGGCTGGGCTGATGAAAGTTAGTTCCGTTGTTTCGTTTTTTTCCTCCGCATCCGGGGGCAGGAAAGAGATGGTTTCGATATCTGTGGTTTTTATGCCTTCGAGTCCCGGGATGTTTGCGCAGAGTGTTAAGAGGTTGCTGCGGTTGAGGATGTCCCATTTTCCTTGCGAGGTGTATTCTGGGTGTAGCAGTATTTTCCGTTCATTCGCGCTTTCTTGACTTGCAAAGCTTACGCTGGCCTCGTTGGGCAGAGTTTTACCCTGAGTACCGGTTGGGAGTAGCGGTGTCGGGCCGGGCTGGTGAGAGTTTGTCTGATGTTTTAACCCTGTTGTAAGATTTGGCGCCTCAGTGGGCATTGAGCAGGGTGGGCTGTTCTTCCATAGCCTGTTCACGGCGTGCTCCAATTTAAGGCATGTTGACCCGGGGGGGGGGGGGGCCCTCTGAAGATCTCCAATGGTGACATTGGGGGTTTTTGTGTTGTCAGAGTCTAGTGCTCCGCTCGGTGTGCACTGGGGTTGCCCAGAGTGCTCATAGCTTGTTTGGTGGAACTCCCGCTCATGTGGCGTTGGTTTGTTTGCTTCATCACTGTTGTGTGCCTGTGATTCGTGAACATATTTTTCTCTTATCGGAACTGTAGCGGGTTGGGAAGCCACAAGGAGGGCTGGCGAGCTTAGTTCCGGTGCTGAGGTAACTATGTGTGGATTTCCCGTGGTTGGTTCGATTACTTCTCCAATGTGCATAGTGGCTCCCAGATTGGGTGTTTCAACTGTTATGGTATTACCGGGAGGCTGTTTATTGGGTCGTAACCAATTATGAATAATGCTGGTGGCATATGCGTTATTTTTCTTCTCCTTGTTGAGTTTTCTTAGTTTTTTCTTATTTTTCCTTGATAGGTTTTGCGACTCTGGGCTGATCGGTTTAAGGGTTTGTTGAAGGACTTGGTTTTCAGCCTTGCTCAGGGTAATTCTTGTTCCATGAGCGGTGGACGTTGTGATCGAGGCAATGGGAGCAGTCTTTTTCGGAGTGCTTGGGCAGAGGATTGCTAGGCCATTGTCCATGGAGTGTGCCTGTGTAGAACCCTTTGTGATTAAAGGCAACCTCGTCTGGCAGGTTTTTTTTTTATTTGCTTCGCCCTTAAGGTCCTCTATTAATGTGGTCATGATGTTTGGGAGTTTTTCTAGGCTGTGCAGGATCGGACTGCAACTACATGACTCTGGCTTGAATTGTGCACTGTCCTGCGCTCTGCGTATCAGAGCGTTCAAGTTGTCCAGTTTTGAGTCTATCCCAGAGATCAAGTTTGCCACTATTTGTAGGATATTGATCTGGACATCAAGCTTGTCCGCATGCATTATCGCTGCACCTGTCATTGAGAGGAGGGCTTCGCTGATCAGTGATAGATGATTTGTGTTTGCAGAGCCGCTGTCAGAGAGCGGGGGCAGGGCCGTTTTATCATGTTCCGGGGAACCCGGTCCTGGTGACTTCAGTAGCTGGTTTAGGGTCCTGGCGAGGGGTTGTCTGGTTGCTCCTCCCTTTGTGGAGGGTGTTCCGTAGGCCGCTCCTGAGTGCATCGCTATGATAGGGGAAATTGTTCCTTTCTTGTCATCATAGGTGCTGTCTGAGGTGTCAAACTTATTAGCATTGATTAAGGGAGGGATACTCCGCTGACAGTCCTCTGGTGTAGGAAGGATCATGTCCGTTGTGTTTGCTCGGATGGGCCCAAGCACCACCCTATCTGGTGTCGTAGATTTAGGAGGTATTCCGCTCTTGAGGGTAAGTACTGTTGGTGAGAGGGGAATCCTGGCGGCTCGAGGGCTTGCGAATGTTGGACTCGGCCCTTCCTCCCTTGCTTGCGTGGTAGGTGATCTGTTCAAGGTCCGCGGCTGTGAATGACAGAGGGCGGAGGGCGGAGGTGGCGGCGGCGGGAATGCCTGGAGGGTGAAGCCGCGGCTGGTGGGTGAAGCCGCGGCTGTGAAGGGCGGAGTGCGGAGGTGGCAGCGGCGGCGGGAATGCCTGGAGGCCGGAGCTCGCTTATCGCCTGCTGCTTACCGCTTACCGCTGCCCCACCCGGCTGTGATGGACTGTGGCGGAGTGGGCTGCGGTGTGCTGCGGCGGCTCTGGCTCTGGTTCTGGCTCGCGGTTCTGATAATCCCGGCGTCCTGCTGCACGCTGCTGCTGCTGCTACTCTCTGGCTTCTCTCTGGCTCTTTGGTGCTCTCTGCGGATCAGACTAGCTGATGATGCAAAAGCCAAAACAGCATTTTCGACCTCAGGAGGTCCTTACCAATTTGTGGTGATGCCCTTTGGCTTGAAGAATGCACCTGCCACTTTCCAAAGGTTGGTGAACCAAGTCCTCTCAGGTCTGGATAACTATTGTGTAGCTTATCTAGATGATATTGTTGTCTTTAGCTCCACTTGGGAGGATCACCTGATCCACCTGAAGATTGTTTTGGAGGCCCTGCAAAAGGCAGGCCTAACTATCAAGGCTACTAAGTGCCATATAGGGCAGAGTAAGGTTGTGTACATGGGCCACCTTGTGGGTGGGGGTCAGGTTCAACCACTGGAGAGCAAGATCCAGACCATAAAGGACTGGACTCCTCCAACCACCCAGACACAGGTCAGAGCTTTCTTGGGCCTGTCTGGTTACTACAGAAAGTTTGTTAAGAACTATGGGTCCATTGTGACACCACTTAATGACTTAACCTCTAAGAAAATGCCAAAAAAGGTTCAGTGGACAGTAAGCTGTCAAAAGGCATTTGAGGACCTGAAGCAGGCCACGTGCTCTGCACCTATTCTGAGAAGTCCAGATTACTCCAAGGAATTCATTGTCCAAACAGATGCTTCTGAGTTGGGTGTGGGAGCTGTTCTTTCACAATTGAATAAAGATGGTCAAGAGCAGCCATTGTTTTATTAGCAGAAGGCTGACCCCTAGAGAGAAATGTTGGTCAGCTATTGAGAGGGAGGCCTTTGCTGTGGTTTGGGCCCTGAAGAAGCTGAGGCCATACTTGTTTGGTACTCACTTCAAGATTCAGACAGACCATAAGCCCTTCTTGTGGCTAAATCAGATGAAGGGTGAAAATCCCAAACTACTCAGGTGGTCCATTTCCCTACAGGGTATGGACTTTACAGTGGAACATAGACCTGGAACTGACCATGGCAATGCAGATGGACTCTTCAGATATTTCCAAGTAGAACATGAAGACTCAACTGGTCAAGGTTAGTTTAATGTTCCTGCGTTTGGGGGGGGTTGTGTAGGAGAGTAGGGTCTGCTTCCTATGGTCACCCTCACTTTTTGCTGTGATTCATTGGTTTTTCGACTTTAGTGTGGCTGTGGGCCTGCTAATCAGACCCACAGCCCAGTTGTTCTCTCTCTAAATTCATACCATGTACTTTAGGTACATAACTAATTGGGGATTGGGTCACCTTTGTGAGCCGCTGTATAGTTTGGTAGTTTGGTAGTAATAGCTTTATTCGATAAAAACATATCATAAAAGCATTTCATACATCTTGAAAAACATTTTTAAAACAGCAATCATCAGCATAAAAAACATTTTATAGACATAGCAGCATATTGGATGTGGAAGCTCGATCACTAGATTAACAGTTTTCTTGCAGCTCTAAGACGCCAGGCCCAGCCCAAGAATTTTGCCATGCATGTGGAAAAGAAGGGCCTAGCATCTGTACGTAAAATACGCAGGGCTTCTAAATGAGAACGAGTTCCCAGACACCTGCAAAGGGGCTTCAACCACCTACGTCTCGGGCTGCATAGACACTGCACTCAAACAACATATGGGACACAGACTCTACCCTTAGGTCACAAAAAGGGCAGTAAGGTACGGTTTGGCCGGGCGGTTTCCAAGTGGATGTAAACTCACATAATGGAAGCACCCCCACCCTAAACTTGATGTACAGTGATCTGTCCCATGAGCTCTGGATAGTGTCCAAATAAGGTTCCCTTAACGGTAACTCTTTGACCGACAAAAACAGGACTACAGATTTGCAATGATTTGTACTTCGAACCCTCTCATTGTCTACCCATGCCCAATAAGCCTTCTTTAGCTGTTGTTTCGGGGGTGCAGATTTGTTGGCCCAAGCCTCTCCTAGTCCTAGTTTGTGCAGCAGCTTTTTGACTTCCCTGAGCCAGATGATCTTATGTGAGCCCGGTAGGGACATAATGTCATTCAAGGCTTCTGCATAACTTCTAAGTTCCTGCACATTCCAGATTCTGGACCATAACAGAAGTGGGCGTAGTTTCGCTTGATCGCAGATTGCCCGGGTACCTGCGTCTAGCAGCAGTGGGATTGTTGGCGTGCTGTGGGGCAAACCCATTAGATCTTTGTGGAAGTTGTTCTCAAGATGAGCCAGAGTATCAACTCTATGAGTGCCCCACAGCTCGGCACCGTAAAGTGCCGCGCTCACAACCCTTGCCCTATAAATATCTAGGGGGGCCCCAATAGGTTTTAGTGATGAGGCTCGCTGCTCCTTGAGCAAAGCACCTGCCACCCTTTTGTGAGTCAGGAACACTTTTTGGTGGTGTGCCTTCCAGCTCATGGTGTCACTGATGCGTATACCCAGGTAGTCAAATTCTTTGACGCGATCAAGTGGGACAGAATCTAGGACCGGGGGAAATACAGACTTTTTGGGCGGGTTAAGAACTAAAAACTTAGTTTTCCCTATATTTATGGCCAAACCCCTTTCATCACAAAAGGCCTTGAAGCTGGAGAGCAGCGATTGGATACCCATTGGTGATTTCGAAATTAGGAGGGTATCGTCCGCGAACAGGAGCGTTGGGATTTTCCTTCCAGCCAGGGTGGGTGCATCTGATGGTTGCTGGAGTAAATGCTCCACCACTCCGTTAATGTAAAGAGAAAACAGAGTGGGGGCAAGCACACACCCTTGGCGGACGCCCCTGTCCACGGGGATACGAGGTGTTTTCTCTCCCTGTGCACCCCATCTGATTTGGGCAAAATTCCTGTCGTGAAATTTTACAAGGAGCGGCAGCAGGTAGGGAGGGAGGCCTAACCCATCGAGGACGTTCCATAAGAGTGCGCGTGGTACTAGGTCGAACGCAGTCCGCAAGTCAATAAAGACTAGATACAGACTGCCCCCTCCCAGCACCACCACTTTCCAATAGATCATTAGGAGGCGGAACGTCTGCTCGATTGTGCCTGTTCCTGTTCTGAAACCCGCTTGAAGATCTGACAGGATATGGTTTTCATCGGCCCACTGGATGATCCTGCCCAATACCACCTTTCCTGCTACCTTTTGGGAAGAGTCCAATAGACTAATTGACCGGTAGTACGCTGGGTCGTCCCTAGAACCTTTTTTAAAACTAGGTACGACTTCAGCGCCCCTCCAAGAGTCAGGGAAGACTCCCCCCAATAATACTTCATTCAGAAGGGAGGCAATTAGTCTACTCCACGAAGATGGGTAATTCTTGATTAGGTCTCCTGGAATTCCGTCAGGACCTGCCGCTTTGTTCGGGACAATACATTGAATTGCTCTCTCTACTTCCAAGCTGGTAAATAGACCATCAAGGCACCGGGGGTCAGTTATAGAATTAGGCAATAAACCCGTGGGTGGGGGAGCTAACTGGGATGGACCTGGAGGAGCAGAGTATAATTTCAAGAAGTGGTTAAACCATACGCCCCCTGGGATGTTACAAGTTAGCTGCTGGTCAATGGGCTTTTCCCTAGATCTTAGTAGGTCCCAGAACCTCTTGGCATCCTTCCTAATGCTTGCCTCTACGAGATCTCCCCAGAAATTAGAATCGTAATCCTGCTTGGCTTCGAGTAGGGTTTTTTTGTAGATTTTCCTAGCAGCCCTAATATCAACTGCGTCTTTGGACTTTAATGTGGTAACAAGTTCCCTCTTAGCTGCACGACACTTAGCAGTATACCACTTATCTGTTTGTTTTGAGGGACCCCTACGAGTAGATTGGGGGACAATGAATAAGTCACTCAGTGCCAATATAATCTCTGTGAATAGGGGTAGGATCTTAATATCGGTTGGCCTTGAGGTGTCCATCCGAGACTCCACTCCTTCCAAAATAGTCCCGGCTTGGCCCATCCTTATTTCGTCGGATGAGACTTTCACCCACTTCAAACGCCTGCTACAGTTTGTGGGGGCTAGTTCATGGGAAGATTTCCACTTGTAGCCGGGTGGACCTTGGTTTCCAGCCTGCCAAGGAGATGAAATAGTTAGCGATAAAGGGTTGTGATCGCTATCACCCGACACTATAACCTCCATGTCTTGGTGGTGTTGCCAGAGGTTATAGTTAAGCATGACGAAATCAATCCTTGATGTATGGCCTAGTCTGTTGTATGTGTGAGCACCCATATGGTCAGATTTGGATCGACCGTTTGTCGATCGCAAATTGTGCTCCATACAAAGAGCATTGATCTCTATTGCGTTTTGCGACCATTTGGGGATCGGGTCAAGGTTCAGAATAGGGATACCTCTCCTGGTGTCCTCCTCGAAAGTGTCCAAGATATCTTCTCTGGCCAGGGGTTCAAAACAGCAATTGAAGTCGCCTGCAAGCATTACATGTGAGTCCGCACTACAGGCAGCCAGGTTGCGGTTTAGGCCTGTAGATGGTAGATGGGATACACCGCCTTTAGCACCCCTCAGGTAGATGTTAAAAACTTCCAAGCTTCTTCCCCCTTTGTGGGTTATCGTTAGCCACTGGAGATCAGGTGACTGGGTATTTCTTTCTTTTACTCTAATGCCCAGTGCAATATTAATCCATATAATAAGGCCGCCTGAAGGGCGACCTTTAGATCCTTGTTCCTGGGCAGCGGGGATAAAAAAGGTAGAGAATCCCACTCGGTGTCTTGGCTCCAAACACCAGGTTTCCTGGAAGAGACAGATGTGATAGGGTTCCAGAAAATCATTCCATTCGGGGATATCAAAGTTACGACCAAGACCAGCCACATTCCAGCATAGAATTTTTAGAACAAAGTCACCGGGTGGAGAGGCCTTGGTAGAGACAGTAGGCATAGGAGAAACAGTCGTAACCTCAAGTTTAGGAGACCTCACAGGTGGCTCAGTTTGCTGGTGATTAGAGGTCACATAGCAGCCAGAACAGGTAGGGCCAGATGGTTCGGTAGAGGTAGCTGCAGAGTGGGACATGCAGGGTAGGTGCGGCCAATCTTCCCTGCCGGGATTTTCTATTGTGTCCAATGTGGATGGCTCCCCTTCAAACAATGGACTGTTTAGTCGTCCTGCTTCATTTATTGCGTGCTCGGGACCAGCGCAATCATTGGGATGATGCCCCTGCGACGGTAAGATTTCCCTTCGGGGTTGTTTGACTGATTGCGCAGGGAGTCAATCCACCTCCTCTAAGCTCCCGAATCTGTTGTAAGTAGAGAGACCATTCCAGTGTAGGAGCGTCTCCTTCTGGCCCCGGGACTTATTCAGCCATGGATGTTGTTGAACCAATGTCCAATTATCCCCCTGGTTTCGGCTTGGTCGAGGAGGATAAAAAAGGATAGTGGTTTAGGTATAACTAGGGAGTCATTGTTACTGGGCCAAGAGCAAATATGATGCACCGTGTGGGGATCTTCGAAGGTCACTACTATGCAGTCCCCCGGACTGGATTTCAGCGTTGGACCTACCCAGGGAGTTCTGCGAACCATCAGTACGCGACTTCTTCGACCATTGGGGATTGGTCTGTTTACATTTAACCAGTGCATTATTTTATTTTTCAGCGACCAGTGGTTTTCAAATTGGCCATTACCTATCGTGGGAACACCCGTCAGAACAACCACATAGTCGTTTGCCTCTGGGGGGAGGTCAATATAGCCACCTCTAAAGTTGTCTTTAACTGGGGAGACTTGGGTTTCACTAGGAATCGGCCTGTTGGGTATTTCATGTTTGGTGTTTTGCTGGTGTCGCAAAGAGCCCCGTGGGGGAGCCTTTGGTTTGTCACGAGCTTGCTCCACCGTAACGGTCCTTGGTTTAGGGACGGCTTTATTGTGGGTGATACTGAAGAGGGAGTTTGATTGGTTTGGGGTGCGGTAGGTTTTGGCGTTGGGTCAGCTACAATGATACCCTGGTTTTCAAGACTTTTCAACCCAAGAGTGGCCAGAGCAATGATGCTCTTCTCCATTTCTAACAAGTTATTTTCTATCCTTGATAGTCTTAGATCTAGGGGTGACAAAAGTTTTTTAAGTGTCTCCCACACCACCTCTATAAATTCTTTGTTATTTTTAGTTAACCCGTCTACTTCAAGGTCCTCACCTGCTGGGGTATTAAGGAAGGGAATAGTTGGATCCTTTTCCTGTCCCTCACTAGATGGCTGTGCATTAAGAGTATGCTCTGCGCCAGCATTAGATGCTGTGATGTTAGTCAGTGGCAGATCTTTGGGAACAGCAATTTTCGCTTTTTTGCGGAAATAGGCAGAGCGAGAATTGCGTTTCCTCTTTGGTTGCTTGCCACTAGAAGTAGTGTTAGGTAAATTTATCGGAAGGGATACAATGGGGACAGGGTTGGGCGCACTTAATGGTGTCGGTGGAATTACCTCATCTTTACTTCCTAGGGCAGGTTGGAGAGTAGCCGGGGTCGGTGAATGATGAACATCGACCTGAGTGATTATACAATGCGGGCGGGCTGGGCGCTCAGGGGTGACAGAAGTAGCTATGTGGCCTAAAGAAGATTTCTTGGAAAGTGCAATTACTTGAGACACTCTTCTGGCAGCTTCTAATTCTAGCGAGACCCGGTTTTGGAGTTTAGATATCTCTTCGTCTATGGCTATGTTGGTGCGGGTAATAAAGTCATCCATGGGGCCGCTGATCTGTGGCCCACCTTTAGAAGTCTTGCTACGAGTTACCCTTGAATTCATAGCGCTAAGAGCACAGTGACGAAGGTAGATCTTTTTACCCTCAGTTATTGTATTGGATCCCAGAAATATCGAGCGAAAAAGGGTGGGCCAGTCCAGCCCTCTCAGTCCTCGAACGGCCTCAAACGGCCCGCTCTTTGCCCGGTCTTAGCCCCGGACGCTCCCGCGCGCTCCCGCGCAGCGTCACTCTCCGATATTTATGGGCCAGAGACCAATGGGCCATGTTGTAGAAAGGTGGGGGCCAGGTGACTCAGCCTCCGGGACCGGGACTCCTGGGAAGGTGAGTCCCGGTTCACGCTCGCAGCCCTGCAGCCTCACACGCCCCCACAGAAGCAGCCAAGCAGGAAGCCAGAAGCAGGCGGTGAAGGTGATGCAAATCCGAAGCGGGACCCGCGGAGCGGGTTCCGCGAGTCGTGGATGCAGGCAGCCCTTGAGCACAAACAGTGCCGGTCAGGTCAGAGAAACAGCGTCCCACGAAGGAAGGGTCCAGGCGCCTTTTAAGTTGCAGAAAGGTGGGGGCGGGGCGTTCAGGGAGAGCGGGGCCAGGTGACTCAGCCTCCGGGACCGGGACTCCTGGGAAGGTGAGTCCCGGTTCACGCTCGCAGCCCTGCAGCCTCACTCGCCCCCACAGAAGCAGCCAAGCAGGAAGCCAGAAGCAGGCGGTGAAGGTGATGCAAATCCGAAGCGGGACCCGCGGAGCGGGTTCCACGAGTCGTGGATGCAGGCAGCCCTTGAGCACAAACAGCGCCGGTCAGGTCAGAGAAACGCTGTATAGTGTACCATAGGTACCCAGGGCATAGGTGCTTCCAAGGCCTACCAGGGGCTGCAGCATAAATTGTGCCACCCCTGGCTGGCCATCCAAAATGACACCACAGGCTGATCACTCAGCTTGGGCAAGGTCGTGTAATCACCACTTGCTTAAGATATAGTATTCCTATATCTACCCTTATATGTAGACACATATATAACTAAAAGTCACTCCTATGGCAGGCCTTGACAATCCTGAAGGCAGAGTGCTTGGTTTTATGTGAGATGGTGTTCTAGCATGAGCTGAGCCTGTCTGTATCTTTCGGAACTATGTCCTTATAGCTGTTCTATGATATAACCATACCATATACTCTTAAGTGCATTATAATCCTCGCGGTTAATGCTAACTTTGGTTTGGCTTTATCAAAACATGTCGTGTAAGGTGTCAAACACTTTGGCATACTACCCCCCGCCAGTCTTGGCGGCGGGGGTAGCATTCCACCCTTCCAGAGGGAGAAGACATGTAGTTACTGCTTTACCAGGTTAAAGTTAAACAGAGCCTCAGCATCACAAAATGGATGCTGCTGCCACAGACACGAGACTGACCTCCTGCTGCTGGACGAAACTCCGGCAGGGGAGGCCTGGACAATAGGTTTCCTGTTGGAGGAGGTGCTAGCACCTCCCCAGACAGCCTGTAGTGGATTGGGGCAGGGGGGGTTCAATGGAAAGATTCTTTTCCAGACACTGCCTGGGGCACACAAGGTGCTCCATGCATAGCCCGGTTCAAACCAGTTGCACTCCAGCCCCAGCTCTGGCTCGAAACTGGACAAATAGAAAGGGGTGTAACCACCCACTTCTCAGGTTCTACCCATAGCAGGGACCTAGCAAGTAATCCAGCCCCTTAGTTTAGTATAAAGATAGGAGCTATGTCTAGAGACATTAGATTATCCTGGAAAGAAACTCTGAAACGAACTCTTGGACCTTCGATGTTCCATTTCGACTGGAATACAGAAGACATCTCCCTTGTGGTCAATAAGTGACCACCCTGTGCAAACAGGCACCATCAGTAACTTGCCGATTTGCTTTGTCGACTCTCCCGCCGGAACACGAAGACTTAGTGACGCAGAAACTGGACTTCCAGACTTCTCTGACTCCGACCCACATCCACAGCAAAGCTGAGACCCGTGGCGGACACGAGAGATGTGGGACCGGAGATCCTGGACTACCTGCTTTTTGCTACCTGTGCAGCTTCTGAGGTACCCTTGAAGTTGTGCATTGGGGTTTGAGAAGCCCCAGACCCGAGCAGCATTTGCATCGAAGCTCAGCCCTCCACACTCCACGAGTGCAGCATGGGGCCTGTGCCTGCATTTCAGCTCGATGCGTCTTCGCGGTTGCTAGCCTGTTGGCTAGTGGCGACTCTGAAGACATCTTTGCAAAACTGCACTGCTCGCCTGGTTGCTCCGGGCGTGCTCCAGCTTCCATGCGAAGGAGAAGCTCCCCAGACCTTGCTGGTCTGAACTGAAGCCAATTTTCCCATCCTGTGTGGATTGCATTTGCCAAGGTATATTGGGTCCAATCCGGATACCAACACCGCCAACAGCTAGATTCATTGTGGGACAGCTCGACTCCAGCTCCTGGTCGTCGTCGACACCTCCTGGTCCTCGTGGCTGCAGAGACAAGCTTCACCTCCTCACCTGATTGCATCTCGACATCGCCTGGTTCCTTCCTGGTTCCTTCCTGGTCACTGGCTAGTGACCCAGAATCTGTCCCCTCTGCTTTCGGGTTCTTCACTACTCCGATCCACCCTTGGATCCACCCGGACACTTTTCTCCTGGTCACCTACAGCACTTTCTTGCAGCTCTCCCTTGGAAACAGTGACGAAACCCGACACGAAAGAACACCTATGTACCCGGCTTCCCTGGGTGAGGTATTAACTATCCAATTGTCCTAATTTAACAGGGTTTTCCCGTAGTCCATATGGAAGTGTCCGAAATCTGCTACTTCGTAACTTTTACGTTCCCATTAACACTCCATTGTAACCCGCTTGTGTGTTTAGACACTGCACACGCTTCCTGTGGGCCTCCTACTTCCAATCCCTTGATTGTTCAGTATAGCCCCAGCGATTTCCTAGGCCCTAGGCCTACTCACCTTTCCTGAAGTGGTTCTTATACCACTTACTTAGTATATGGTTCGTGAGGCCCCTAGGGCAGAATTGTATTTGTGCAACTTATAGCATGCTTATTGAGCAATTTGTGCTGTATCTCGAACTCTGACCTCATAAAGAGTCCAGAAGGGTTGTGTTAGTAATAAATACATATATATTTTATATATACCTTGTGTGGTGTCCTTTCATTTGATATTCAAGGGATTATTATTGTTAAAACAGCTGGCTTCACATGCTCTCTGAAGTTTTAGCCTAAGACTGCTTTGTCCATGCAACCACTAGGATAGTTGATCTATAAGGTTGACTTTACAACCATCACTATAAGGGTTGTTTGGACTGGTGCAAGGTGCTCACTAGAATAGTGGACATCATATACCAGGCCAACTTCTCACAGCGACAATATACTTGAGTCTCTTAGGCAGAATGAATCTACCACTTTGGGGAAGATTAAAACCCTCTTAGAGGCGTGGTCGCAACGATTCATCACATGGTGGGGCAGAATTGAATCCATCAATATGATGATCACACCCTTAGTGAATTATTTAATTATCATGCTCCCTCTGTTGCTATCCGAGGATTTCCACAGGAAGCTAGATATTCTCATAGCCAAATTTTTATGGCAAGGTAAACAGGCCAGAATTGGATTGAAAAGCTTAGATTGGATAAATCGATTGGTGGCTAAATCTAGCCGATTTTAAACTTTATCAAACAGCGTTCCTAGCAAAACAGGGCTCGTATTGGATCACGCATCCAGCAGAAAATTCCCTGGTATGGTTAGACATTGAAAGACCTTTACTTAACAATCTTGACCCAGTAGCTCTTCTCACTTCCAACTTTGCAAAAGTCACCTGCTCAAAATCTATTTTTAAAAACACAAAAGCAGCTCCACTGAAATTAGATAAAAAAGCTAGATATCAATATAAAAGGCTCCAAATTTGAATCACTGTGGCATAACCATAATTTCTTATATAAAGGGAAGACACTATACAACGAGGCCTGGATGGACAGAGGTATTTGCTTTCTGCACCAATTGTATGAAGCATCATATCTGTTCACCTTTGAAGTTCTACAGTCTAAATATAATTTAGACAACTTGGAGTTTTATAACTTTTTAAAGGTTAAGGCAGCACTAACGAAGGCTAAACTAAAGCCCTTATCCCCGTCTTTACCAGTATATGTAGAGAAGATAAATAAGTTAGGGCACCAAGTCTCTTGGATCTACAAACTACTCCGCCCGAAGCAAACTACCCTCAATAAAAACCTTACAACATTTTGGGATTCACACTCCTCTCCCCCGATCTCCGACACTGAATGGTCTCAAAAATTGAGCTCTATCTCCAGGAACAAAATAACCCCAGCCCCCTCACAGACAAAATGTTGGCTCCTCCACCAGGTTTACTGGACACCGGCCTGACTACACTCACATAAGATACGAGAGAACCCGGCCTGTTGGAATTTTAAGGAGGAAGTAGGGGACCTGGCCCATTTGCTCCTATATTGCAAATGTGTTGAGCCTTTTTGGGATAAGGTATTTGACTTTATCTCTCAACTATTCTCATGCCCTCTCAAAAAGGAACTAGCCACACAGATATACAGTTTCCTTCGGGTGGAGACCTTAAGCGAGAGAGCTAGAGCACTACTGGACCTCCTGCTGGTGGCAGCAGTTAAAGTGATCCCAAACAACTCGAAAGACACACCTAAAGCGTCCTTCAAATGCTGGTTAAATTGGATCTCCCATCTTTGGGGCGCTGACAATATTGATTCCCAAAATTCACAATGGAAACCCCCCATTAGACACATGTGGGATAGCCTAGATCTGTACTTCAATTCACATAAACCGCCATGATCCATGGATTTGAGGTGGGGGTTGCTCACCCCTCCGGCCACACCCTTGGAATAACTGTCCCGCTCAAAGATTTCTTTCAAAGTGGTGTAATAGTTCATTGCCAGTATACCATATTAATAGGTGCATGCTGTTAACGGCATTTATGTATGGTGAAGTCTTTTAAGTTATGTGGTAGGTCCTAAGTGGCTTGACAATCCCATCAATGATCTTGTTAACTTGTGTTATTGCAAATAATGTGACACAATGTTCGGAATTAATGTTGCCACTTTATTATCATCTATCCTTGTTTTTTTTCTTTTGTTGCTCCTTTTGTTTTTTGTCTCTTTTATTGAATTTATGTCAAAATTCTGTTTGCTTTTATTGTCCGTAAATGTCTTCTTTTTATGGAAACTACCAATAAAAAATATTTGAACACAAAAAAGCTTGAAAAGGTAAAAACGTAGCTCCACCCCTTGTTCCACCTGTAACACCGCCTTTATGCCTGCCCAAAACTCCACCCCCAGTTTATCCCTCCTTTTGATGAGTACCTGCGCTTATATTTGTTCATTTAAAGCACTGTGGGAAGGCATTATTGTTTAAAGAACGAAGACAAATCCAAACTCATTGGAGGAGTCAGACCTCACAAAGTACATACAACAGATCACCTGATCTAGGCTCACCCTAAAAAGGAAAGAAAGCAGAGAAATAGATGGAACGATTGGACTACACTCCGCTCTCTCCTCCCAATAAATCAGTCAAGCCTTGCCTGCTTTTATCATGGCCGTCATGATATACCTCAGTGGCCTGTTCGCACAGAATGACAGTGATTCTTTTCTTTTTGGGGTCTTCTCGCGATATGTTGGCGGCGGAGGAGAAGAGGGGACTCAATTATGAACCTCGGCAGATGGGGGCGGCAGCTGCGTTTTAAAGGTAGACGCGCGCTGACGTCCGCCTCCTCCCGCACGCGCACTACTCAGTCGCAGACAGTGTGAGAGCGACAAGTGGCGCGTGCTGGAGGACGCTGCTCCAAGCGCCGCTACAACATGGCGGAAACGCTAAGCGCCCAGGAGGAGTTGGTGAGTGGTTTGTTTAGAACAGTGCATAAAACAGGCTAAAACACAGAATGCTCCGGGTGGAGTAATGCATACGAACCTCACCCTGGAGGAAACCCAAAGCCCTTTTCACACATGCCTGGGGCAGAAGGGATATATTGGAGCCTAGAATAGCAATCATGAATCCCTGTACGTCTCTATTTATTTGGATAGTTGGTAGAAACAGACTCCTTAAGGCTGTCCCTGGGAACGGAGAATACTAAGGTATCAGTCTGAGGTTAGGGGTCGCAGTATTGATGCGTAACGTTCATTGCATGGCTTCTGGACGCAGAAGGTTGCCGCAGCGGACCAAGTACAATCGTGTGCTGTGACGGTGGCCCTTTGGTCATGTTTTCCAAGGGGCATCCTCGTGTTTATTGTAGTTTGCCGTTTATTGGGCGCAACTTGGCAGAGCCAGCCCTCGCTGGGATAGAGTCCTGGACTGAAATAAATGTGCCGATTTAGTAATGCAGGAGAACACAACGAGGCAGCAAGGGTCCCTTTTCACGGCCAGTCCCTAGCTGGCTACCTCATACATGCCAACATTTTAGAATAAGAAAGCGCGATATGAAAAATAATAATAAAAGAGAATGTTATTCTCCCAGTGACTTCTATTGAGGGCGGGGCCTTAATCGTTTTCTTTTGCCATGTATGGGACTTGCAAAAGTGCTGCTGCAAGGTAGGATATAAGAAAAACGAAAATATATTTTTTCTTACATGTCAGTAGCAAAGAGCGAGGGTGACAACAATGTTGTGCACCGGCCTGCAGGAGCAGGTTATTGGTAGTGCATGCTCCGAGTCACACAATACCAGCCAGTACCTGTCCGTAAAAGCTCATCGAAGAATCTGGTTTTTGCATGCAAGAGCCTGGAGACAAGCCTTGGCTGTGTGGGATGCTGAAGCTCTTGACTTAATGGGTTGCATACTAAATCTTGTAGTGTGTGCAGTTGGAAGGGTGTTTCCTTTGTTTTGATACTATGTGGGGAGTGTTTGCATGTCACATGTGAGTACCACAAAGGTGTGGCTATCATGTTCAGGGATGTAGAGCTTAATAGTTTGATTTTCAGTAAGCTGCCAGCTTTGTGCATGTTGCTTTAAAGTACTTATTATGATCATAGCCCCCTTAGCTGGTTTCTGCTCAGGATCGTCTATTCAAGGATAAATATTTTTTAAGTTTATGGTCCTGAGCGGCATTGATGGGAGAAAGAAATGGTAGAGAGAAATCTTCTTGGATGGACTCTTTACTATAATCACATATCTGATTGTCATTGTGAGATTTCAAGTAGGGTTATAGTAAAGGGTCCCTGTTTTCCATTTTTACAGATAAATACAGACAGAAAACATTTATTTTCTTGTCTGTATTTTTAAATGTGGATGTAAACGGAAATTGGGGTGATTTTTGAGTAATTCTAAATGCTGTCTGTCATGACTGCCAGGCAATAGCTGTGTGGGTTGGTAGGTAAGGGGGCTTAAAAAAGAAAGGACTTTAAGTAACGAGGCTTTAACAGCAGTAGATATGCACATGGTTGATACTGAAATTTGCATAATTTCTTATAAGTGCATTGATTTATCTCGTGCGTGTGTTTACACCATTGAAACATTATGCATTCAAGCGTGAGTGCATATTTACCAGTTAAATGCGGAAATATACTCATTTTCTACAAAACCCAAAATAAATCTGGATAAATACAGATAAAATTAGCAAAAAATAAATATGGATAAATACAGAGGAAAATGTCAAAAAAATAAATACCATAAAATCGAGAGCCCTAGTTATAGTATGTAGCTCGTTGGAAACTGCAGTGGTAGAACTAAACGTAAATCCTCTGTTGGCTTGCGGTGTGTAGTACATTTTTTCAGTGTTTTTTTTAACAACATAATTTATTGAGTTTCTTTGTCATTGTCCTGCCCAAGGTCCACATATATGTACATAGATTATAACCTGGCCTCGAAAAATCTACTCGTCCACTCGCAATTGCGAGTAAAATTTGATCAGGTTGAGCTATTTCTGAGCACCTACTAGTCCCATCATGGGAGCGAATTTTGTCTGGAAGGAGCAGGTGTTCTCTTAATTTAGTAAGTCAAAGAGCAATAAAGATGCCATTAAATATTTTTTTTTGCATCTTTGCACATTTGCTGTCTGTTCAAGGAAAGAGGTCAAATGTCATTTTGACTTTTTTTCTGGTGCTTTGAAAATGGAGTTTATTTTTCTCTCTCAGAGTTAGAGGTTTTTGTCAAGTGAGCTGTCTGAAGTCAGGTGTTTTTCTCTAACCCATAGCATTTAAATGAATAGTCTGTTAATATTACAAATATTTCAAAATATATCAGGAAATATGAAGGCACTTTTATTTTTAATTAAGTGTGATGCAAATAAGGAGTTTAATAGAAGCATAACAAACCAGAAAACTTTACTTGGTGATATGCAAATGACACATATGTGCAGAAACTCTATTTCCAAACATTGTTGTCCACTATATTTTAGTAGTAGTAGATGTACTTTATTCGATAAAAATTCATCATAAAAGTATACAAACTTGTGCAATTACAGTTAAAAGGGGTAAAAACAAGAACCCACCAATCCTTGTATACATACATCGTCACGTAAAAACCACAATGCTAAAAACAATAAAATATACGATAAAAACAAGTACATGACAACCATAAGATCATTCTGACAGTGATCCCTCTAACAATCAGGTTGATGGGGGGATGGACTTAGCCCTCCTCATACGTGTCTGCCAGGCACTTCCCAAGTATTTGACTACCCCACACACCATAACAAGGGAAGACGTATCGGTGCTGAGAACCCGCAAGGCCATTTTATGGCACCTGAGGCCCAGCCCCATGCATAGTGGATTTAACCATATCTTCCTTGCACCCCTGTACGCAATGAGCCACAGACTCTTTGGGGGCTGCACACCCAGGACAGGATTTTTGTATGCCATCTGGATTGTTCTACCCAGAGGTGAAATCATTCACCGGGAGGGTCCCGAACCTGAGTTTTAGGTGGAGTGATCTATCCAATGGTTTTCCTAAAAGTCTAGGAAGGGTTCAAGTTTCCTTACCAATTTAAACTCAAGGAACCACTCTGTAAGGGGACCCCTGCACCTCTACATGTGGCCTCCTCCGGAACCCAATAGAGTTTCTTGATCACTGACTTAGGGGGCGGTATTTGGCTCTTCCATGATTCGCTCAGGCCTAATTGTAAAACCAGCTGCCTCAAATTGCTCATCCACTTGATCTTATTCCCTGGGTTGAGCAAAAGAAGTTTGTCTAGAGCTGCTGCATAGTTGTGGAGCTCCCGGGTCCTTCTGAGTCGCACCCAGAAGAGTAGTGGGCGCAAGCGGACTATATCTTTTAAAGAGCGCCTGCCCATATCTTGCCGTAGTGGGATTAGCGGTGTGGAAACTGGAAGGGACCCCAGATCTCTCAAGAACTTGTTTTCAGAAGTAACTAGATCAATTGTGTTCTCGAACCCCCACAGCTCGGATCCGTATAGTGCCGATGGTAATGCTTGGCCTTCATACACAATGAGAGCCGGTGCTACAAGTTTACTCATCGACTCCCGCTGCTCCCTCAGAATAGCCCCTGACACTCTTTTATGATTTAAAAGCATTTTGGCCAAATGATCTTTCCAATTCATCCGGCTATTGACCCTAACACCCAAATAGTTGAAGGAATCTACCAACTCCAAGGGAGCACCGTTAAGAGAAACATTGTTCCTAAATCTCTTGGAGGGTGAGATGGCCATAAGCTTTATCTTGGAGGTATTGATGGTGAGGCCTCTATCCTTGCAGAACGCACTAAAACGATCCAAGAACTTTTGGAGACCTATGGGGGTTTTAGAGATCAGGAGGGTATAGTCTGCGAAGAGCAGGGTAGGTGTTTTTTCCCCTGCCAGGGATGGGGCGTCGGCCGCTTCCTCCCTCAGGTGATCCACCACACCGTTCACAAAGAGGGAGAACAAGGTCGGCGCCATAACACATCCCTGGCGGACTCCGCTTCTCACGGACACCCTCTCTGTCAGTTGTCCCTGGGTACCCCATCTGATCCTAGCATAGTTCCCCTCGTGGAGTTTCACAATAAATCCCAAAAGAGACCCCAGGAAACCCATCTTCTCTAGGATATCCCAGAGCCTGGCACGAGGGACCAGATCAATAGCTGTCTTGAGATCTATGAATGCCAGGTACAGGCTGCCCTTACCAATGGTCACGGTCTTCCAATAGAGCGCAAAAAATCGGAAGACCTGATCCATCGTGCCCACTTTTTGTCTAAAACCCGCTTGAAAATGAGAAAGGATATGCTCCTCTTCCATCCAGACACCCACCCTGGAGATGATGACCCTGCCCACCACCTTCTGGACCACGTCTATGAGACTGATCGGTCTGTAGTTAGCGGGGTCATCTCTCGCCCCCTTCTTATACACAGTTACAACCTCTGCTCCCTTGCACGAATCCGGCACTGGGTAGCTTTTAGAAATCAAATTCTTTATTAAGGCGATGAGTCTGGCCCAGACTGCAGGTTCGTCCAGAAGGAGGTCCCCTGGTAGCCCGTCAGGGCCCGCTGCCTTCCCCGGGGTCAGATGTTTAATAGCCAATGTTACCTCGGAGGACAAAAATGGTTCTTCGAGCACCAATGGTACTTGGCCCTCGCTATCAGGGGCTGAGAGAGGGGAGCGTATCACGTCTGTTCCACCATACAAAGCAAAGAAGTGGGAATACCATTGTTGTTCAGTTATATGATTACCAATGGGAACCATACTCCGCTGCCTAGCTTTATTAATCAAATCCCAGAACAACGTGGAATTCTTCATATTGGCTGCAGATTTAAGGTCCTACCAGTGTTGTTCCTTGTTCCTCCCACTCTCGTTTGGCTAGCACTAATACCCTCGCATAATCCTAGCAGCTCTAACTAGTGAGGGATTCTTTTTAAGCAGGGCGGCTGATAGCGCCTTCCTTTTTTCCTTGCATTGGTCCGTGTACCAAGGGTTACTGGATTTAACTTGTTTATTGTTCAGTCTACCACTTTTGACCTGAATGGAGAAATATTGGCCCACTTTCTCTATTGCATTTTTATAAGCCAGAGAGAAAGACGGTCCCTCAACACTGCCGTTTGCCACTTCGAAATCCTCTAGGTCTACAATCAGATCTGCTACATTCACCTTAATCCTCTCGAGGTTCCCGTCCTGAGATTGAACCATATCCCATTTCAGCCTACGATTGCAATTGTAGGGGACAACCTCCTTGGTTGTCCTCAGGGGGGCTTTATTCCCACTTCCATTTATTATCCCCCACCGTAGCTTCGTACATAGGGGGTTGTGGTCGCTATCCTGAGAAGGTACTACCTCCATGTCAATTAAATCACGCCTTAAGGTGACGTCAAGTAGGATGTAATCTATTCTGGACGGGCCATTAAGCCTATTAAAGGTGTTTGCCCCGTAGCGATCTGAGCTTTTCCTGCCATTTAGCGCTCTTAGGTTGTATTCCATGGTCAGGGCATAAATCTGTATTGCCCTTGGGGACCATTTTCTGATTGGTGCTAATGACAGGGCCGGAATAGACCATCTAGAGTCCTCCTTCTCTATACCCAGGGGATCCTCCCTGCTTAGGGGTTCAAATGTGCAGTTAAAATCCCCTCCCACTATGATTTTGGAGAGCGGGGGGCATTTAGCTAATGCCTGCTCAAGGGTCACTATTGTACTTGACGTTTGGACCCCTGGGGACCCTCTTGAATAAACATTGAATAGGTCTATCCTACTCCCCTTATTGCGCCCTGGGAATGAAAGATGTAAAATATCCTTGCTCAGTAGTTCGTGGACAGTGATATCCCAATTCAGAGCCATCTTTACCCAGACATGTAGGCCACCCGCGGGTCTGCCCTTCCCAGAGCTTACTGCGGGCGAGAAGAAGGTTGCATAACCTGATTTGTACACTGGGAGCAAAGAGTTAGAAGCTGTTATACCTGAATAATTATGAGCTTGCCCTGACCCTACCTTTCTACGTTTGCACAAATTTGGATACAGCAATCTTTGCTTTAAATCACGGTTATCAAATAACTGACATTATTTTTTGTTCTTTGTTATTCTCTTTTCAGATATTTATGCCACTTTTTGTCTTGCATAAATTAGTGTCATATATGTAGGACAGGTTACCTGATGAAGGCCACAGGCCGAAACGCTCGTTGTTTAACACCATATGGCCTTCATCTGTGAAAACATCGACCTAAACTGCGTTATGTATATGTCTTTCAATGTATTTTTTCTCTGTCTTTGTAATATTTATGTATGTTGATAAAGTAAAAAAATCTTTTATGAAATAAGAAAAGAAAAAGAAGAAAAAAATCTATGGACTAAATGATTTTTCTACTCTATAACAATTAACAAAAAGAAATAATATATCAATTTTCCTTGTTATTCATTATGTGGTTTATTTTGAAAGTCAATTGCTTCAAGTGCAAATGATATGTAGACTATATTAGGGCAGTATGTATTTCATTGTTTGCTAATTAAGTTCTTTTCATACCTGTACACTGGGAGCAAACTCCAGGTCTCTTGGAACATGCAGATATCGAACTTCTCTATAAACACGTTCCACTCTGGTAGGACCATCTTTTTTTGCAACCCAGCCACATTCCAAGATAGCAAATGTATAACTCTGTGACCCGTAAAGGGCAAGTCTGGAGTAACCCCCTTTTTCCCACCCTGCACACAGGGGATTGGCTCAGTGGTAACTTCTAAGAGACTTATTGGTTTTGGGGGTGAACTACTATCACCGTTACACCCCAAGGGCTTTGTTGGTATGGTAGGTTTAATCCCGCCGCTATCTGAGTTGGTCATAGGCCCCTGTCCCTCTTGGCGTCATTCAACCTGCTCCAGTATGCTGAACCTATTCCCCTGTGGAAAATGTGAAAGAATGGGGGATGGCAGATGACTAGCCTCCCACCAGGATAGTCCCCGCTGATCTCTTAGTGGCCGGATATTCTGTCCTACCTCTTGTCGACTACCTCTATAATGTCTGGAATGGGTATTAGGATAAAAATATGAGAGGTGCAGAGGGAAGTTTTGGGCGTTTGCCCAAGATAGTGACCTACTGCAGATATAATCTACTGCGCTTGTACTCCTAAAGTTAATCACAACACAATTCCCCACAATGTTTTTAGCCCTAGACCCAATCCACTCAACCCTTCTTACACAGAGTATTTCACCCCAAACACTGGTAGGGAGAGGCCTATTTACAATAAGCCATTGTATGCATTTATTTTTTAGTTCGGAGTGATCCTCGCTTTTACCCTGGCTTAAAGGAGGGACCCCCGCTAGGACCACCACATATGGTAAAGACTCAGCCGGAAGGTTAAGAGTGGGCAAGGCTGGTAAGGTCCCCTCTTCCGTACTTTTACTATTAGACCCTGGGTCGGAGTTAGAGGGCCCTAGCCTGTTTCCAGTGAAAGCTTTTGTCACTTGGGATTTTCCAACAGCCACATTCCCAGCCCCTAGCGTGGGTGACACAGGGGTTGATGAAGGATTTGCTATTACCTTTATCAATTCAGCTGTTTTATTTACTCCTATTGATGGAAGTTCGGGGTCACTAGGGTTAGGTAGTGGTCCATTAGTTACTTGCCCCGCTAGACCCGCCTGTTGAGGTCTCCCTTGACCTAGGTTGTTAATTGCAGAGGTCTATCTGTCCAGCTTGGACGTCAAAGGTTTAAGATAGGAACTAATAATCTGTTCAATGTGGGTTTCTAGATCAGATAAAAGATGTGTGGCCCACACAGGGGTACATAGATTACTCAGCCGGGGTCCCGCGGTGGCCTGGGCTCCCGCAGCTGAAGTAGTTGATTTTGTAACAGATTTTTTATTTTTATTTTTCTTACTTTTCAAATTTAGTGTCGGTGCCCTACTAACTACAGGCTGTGGGGGCGAGATAGGGACCACAGGCATTTCAATTACATCTTGGGTCATTTGTGCACATGGTAGGTCGGAAAAGGAATACATAAGCGAGGAACTAAAATCCGGGGGAATCACAGTGCCGGCTGAGATGTCCCCATCGGCCTGGATGGGCGGAACCACAGGGGTAATAGTCGCCGCTCCGTGCTCTCTATTGCAGAAGCTGAAGAACCGGGTTTTTAGAACCCAGCGGCGCTAGGGAAAACGCCCGATGTCTTCGAGTTCCCCTGTCTTGGCAAACAGAGACACGGGACACTTCTAGGTGACCTCAAAGACCAAATTTATTGGCTGCAACCAGGAACAGAGGTCTACGAAGCAAATCACGGGTAGTTCGATAGAGACTGCACAATTTAGAAGAGCGAGACATCGTCTTTTATGCCAAAAATCACATTCCTGACTAGCATCAATTATTTACAAACGGACCAATCGAACAGTGACATTTCAAAAGTATCGCATAACGACAAACCCACTTTCAGTTGTCCAGCCCACCAGAAATGACAAGGCAAAATCCAACATTCCTGTTCGGACAGGCCGGACAAACCCATAATAAAAGGACCTCAACCCAAGTCATAATTAAGCCATTAAAAGGAAGGAACAGAAACAGATGAGAAGCAAGATAGAAGGGTGTGTGCATGTACGATAAACTCAGCAATGTCCTGCTCTTTGATCTCTATCTGACCAGCTGCCTAACAAGGAACTGGCTCAACGAGGTCAGCCTCGGGCAAGGGAGTCAGTTCGTTCAGGTCACTCAGAAGTCAGCTAAAGGTGTACGTGTCCCAAGGACTCGTTCGGCCGTAGTCATCGGCCTATGTGAGGGCAACCACAAAATGGCTGCCGTACACAAAATGGAACCCGAAGGTTCAAACGAAATCCCTGAATACGTAGTGTTTCCATTGATCGATTATGACGAAAACACTCGTACATACCGCACTCGTCATTTGCGGTCCGCTGATACCAAAATCGTCTAGATACGACGACCTTTATTGAACGGGTTCAGAATCACGGAACCTCAGACCCTCCTTTTGCCCTTACATAAGCAACAAACCCAAACTCATGTCAGTCTGAATCCAGGTCTATATTCATCAGATCATCAAGATGTTGCTGTAGCATCATCCTAGTACTTAGCAACTCTCTCTGGACAGGTCTTCTCGCACACAAAGTAGCACAAAGGCCACAAATAGCAGGAGCACACTGCACACAGAGACAGAACAGGAACAGGATAGCTAAGATCATCCCAATGACCATCAGAATCTTCCATCCCCACGTGGATAACAATCCCCATAACCATCACATCAACAACCAATCTCCTTCGTCCACATGTTCAGACTCTGAGATCGTATGTAGCTTGGAAATGGCTTGGAAAACTGTCGGAGCGTTGTCTGGAATGAAAACACAGCAGCTCGATTGAATCAATTTACATACTCCTCCTCTATCTGCAAGTATGACATCTAGCGCAACTCTGTTCTGGAGAGTCATAAGACGATCCGACTGGAGCTCAGCAGTCAAGTTACTACGGGCACCGGCAGTTTCGACTATGGTGGACTCAACCGCTCTCGTCAACTGTCGAATGTTCCTGCTGTTAGCCATAGGTCCCCAAAACGGCAGAAAACCCTTCAGAAAATCTCCCAATTCTTGTCCTGCAGTATCTTCCTTACTGAAGACACCTCTAACAACTCTTGTCTTGTGGTAATCTGCCGCAGCTGTATACGTGGGAGGCAAAAGGAACAAGACAAAACATGTGCCCGAAAAATCAGGGGGCAACCATGTATACGCTCTATCGTAACAGATGAAATAGGTACCCTTAGCTGCTAGAAACGCTGGGGAAGTCTGGGACGCAAAAACATACGTCTCAGTGCAGACACTCTTCCCTAACTGAGCTCTCGGATTCTTGCCATTACCTTGTAGACAATAATGACCCTTATGGGGCACTATCCAAATCGGAGGGTATCTTTACGCTTGCTGGTTAACACTCAGACTAACTCCATATCCAGTCATGTTCCAACCAATGTATGCTTGTGTCTCATCTCTCGGGATAGTCTCATAGGAACTAATTCCTCTAATCATGTCGACTATACCCTTGACTAGAGCACTAGTCTTTGGACTATCCTTCACAGAACGTAGGGGGTAGACTTCACGAGCATAGATGAACATCGTTCTGTATGCCTATACAGAACCATTGTAGCTGAAAGGCAAAACCAGGTAAAGAATACCTTTATCGGTAGTATGAGGCATAAGACCACACACCCAACAATTAGTCGTGTTCACTACTAGCTGGTGTTGGTGCAGAAGCTGAACAAAGGAATTATTAGCGAATTCCAGTCTTCTAACAGATTCATGTTCGGGCAGAGGGTGAAAAGAATGCGAAGAAACAGTAGGAGGAGGCATAGGTTGTGTAGTGGCATGAACGTTACTTGAAAAGAGAATGTCACATATCCAATTAAAAACATCATTAAGCTAAACAGCATAAACAAACACAATATTAAAAAACGTTTTCTGCTCATTACAGTACATATTTTGCTCTTGAAGCTCATTCTTTCAACAGGTCTCTCCATCTCGAAAAACTCCATCCTCTAATCGTGCTGTTCGCGGCGGTAGGGTTTTCTGCGCTAAGGAATGCGCCTGTCAGTCCAGGGAACGCCCAAAGACCAACCAGAACCGTCGACCTAACATCTTTGCCTTTCACTCCAAAGACTTGACACCGCGACCTTACAGCTGAACCCGGATGGTGGTTCGAAAAACAAAAAATCTAAATAGTTCCTCGGAGGAGAGCTTAACCTTAAAAGTCAGAAAAGAAGGAATTTATTTGTTTATTAGTCCAGCGACTTTTGGTCGCAAATTATATCGCTCTTTGCCAGGCAATGTCTGTTCTTGAAACAAAAGCTCAGGTTCAGAAGTATCCAAACGACTCGACGGAGGCACAGCTTCTTGCAGAAGATCGTCGCTTTCTCGTTCAGTGTTCGTTCCAATCAAACGGGCTTCGCTAAAAGTCAGAAAACGAGGCACGGTTTCAGTCTCAGAGTTAGGAAGTCCTTTCTGGACCCACCGGTCGTACGGCAGAGGCAAAGGGGCCCTCTTACAATGTACGCTGTGTATCCAGTTCTTTTTACCGCACACTCGCACTGCTGAACGTGTGGACAAAAGTACCAAGTAAGGACCAGTCCAGCGGGGCTGCTCGTTCTTAGTCCGCTGGAAATTCTTCACGAAGATCCACGATCCAGGTTCGATAGCATGTGCTGGATCTTCAGATGCTTGTGGCAAGGTATCATGAACCTGTTGATTCAACAACACGCAATTTAGCCGTCAATTCATAAAGGTAATCAAGCAACACAGGGTGCTCTATCTCACTGAATTTTGTCGGCCGTGGCACTCCCCATATATTTTCCGGGAGACCAAACACGACCTCATATGGACTAAGTCCCATTCGTGAATGCACAGTCATTCTTGTGGACAGGAGTGATGATGATGTTTGAGCTTGTAAAGCGCACTGTTACCCGGAGGTTTCCTGGCGCTGAGTAACGCTGGGGAACCCGTCCTGGCTTTCCCTGTGGGATGGTCCCTGCTGGGAGTCCCCAAGTTGGAGCCAAGCATCCCCGGCTTTGGAGGGGCCGTTGTGGAGATTAGGCAAGTTGATGCCCAGAGTTGCCGAGTGGGACCCCTGATTAGAGTAGGCACCGAAGCGAGAATTATCGAGTCCGCTGACCAAAGTCCACGACCCTGCCGCGTCGGGAATTGAACCCTGGAAAGGCCGACTTCTGCTCCCGGGTCTGCCGCCTCTAACCAGTGAGCCACACCACTCCACTAGTGCTAACCGCAAGGCATCAGGCCATTGAAGACCAGAGCTCGCCTGAATTTTGGCCAGTTTTAGCTTAAGGGTGCCATTATAGCATTCTACTAGACCAGCTGATTGGGGGTGATTTGCAGCGTGGAATTTTTGGCGAATTCCTAACCCATCACACACTCTCTTCATCACTTGACCCACAAATTCACTCCCATTGTCACTCCAGACCATTCTCGGCAATCCATACCTAGGGAAAAATTCCTTAATAAGGGCTTTCGCTGTGGACAGGGCAGTATTATCTTTCAAAGGGTATGCTTCCACCCATCTCAAAAAAGAGCAAACACCACGAGCACGTACTTCAGGTTATTGCACCTCTCCATGTGGATGAAATCTAGCTGCAAAGCCTCGAACGGATACGTCGGAGGTGCAAAATGAGCAGCTGGAGTTGGAGTTCCCTTACCAGGATTGTACATCAAACACACCATACAGTTCTTAACCAAATTCTCTGCACACTTAGGAATACCAGCATTCTGCCATACTGGAGCTAACAATTTGCAAATCCCTTTCACACTGATATGATCCATTCCATGAGCCATTGTAACCACTGGAAGTACATACGCATCGGGTAACAACCATCGCTGATGCTCTGACAACTCAATCCAACAACCATTCGAATCCAATTTACCCTTGCTTTCTCTCCATTCATTCAACTCTTTCTCTGTAGCTTCAGCTTGGATGGACTTCACGCTCTCTATCGTATCTTCACACATACTTCTACCCGGAACCCATCTCGCCGGACCCGCAACATACATTCGACTCATCACATCTCTCACAGTTTCTTTCGCAACTTCGTCTGCAAACGCATTACCACGACCAACATCATCAGTAACTTTCTTATGCGCACTGCATTTCACGATCGCACGTTGCAACGGCAAAGTAAGTGACTCAAGCAGTTCATTCACCAACTAACCATGCTGAATCTTAGTTCAATGTGAAGTCAGGAACGCACGCTCTTTCCACAAACGTCCAAAACTATTAGCCACACCGAACGCGTACTGGCTATCGGTGTACACAGTCACTCGTTTTCCTTTTGACAACACACACGCTCTTGTCAATGCAATCAACTCTGCTGCTTTTGCTGAATTATGTGGGATACGTGCAGCTTCAACAATCGTATGCAAAGTCGTAATAGCATATGCCGCAGTCGTATCACCATTCGGAAGCTTAAAGCACGAACCATCAACCCATAAGGTACCATCACATTCTGGAAGAGGAGTGTCCCTAAGGTCTATCCTCCCTTTCGTTTCTTCCTCTGTCCTAAGGAAGCAATCATGCTGTTCAATAACATCTGTCTCAACTGAAATCGGCAACAACGTAGCTGGATTCAACGTGTTGCATCTCTTTATATGCACATGACTCGCTAAGAGTGTCAATTCGTAACCTGACAACCGAGCAATAGTTAAGTGCTGTGTCTTGGTGCGATTCAACAAGGTATCCACTGCATGTGGAACCATCACAATCAATGTATTATCCATCACCAAACCAGCAGACTGCCGAATAGAAACAGCTGCTGCCTCTGTAGCTCTCAAACAACTCGGCAACGCTCTAACTACCGGATCCAAAGTCGACGAAAAATAAGCACATGGACGTTGCTTATCGCCGAACTGCTTTGTCAAAACTGACAATGCACATCCCGCTCTCTCGTGGACATAGAGTGTAAAAGGCTTACTGTAATCGGGAGTACCCAACACAGGAGCCGAACACAACGCATCGCGCAATTCTGAAAAGCTCTTCTGACATTCGTCAGTCCAAGGAATACGATTTGGAGTATCCTTAACAGTAAGAGTTATCAAAGGTTTCGCAAGCAAAGAAAAATTAGGGATCCACTGTCTACAGTATGATGTAATACCCAGAAAAGCACGCACTTCTCTCTGTGTCGTAGGCACACTCATTTTCGCAATAGCTTGAATTCTTTCAGGGGTCAATCTTCTTCCCTCCTTCGATAAGAGGTGACTTAAGTAGGTAATTTCTTGTCGACAATATTGCAACTTCGGAAGAGAAACCTTATGATGGAAATCAGACAAATGCCGCAACAACGACAAAGTAGCCTCTTTACAAATCTCTTCATTGTCAGCAGCAACTAGCAAATCGTCAACATACTGAATAAGGGCAGCACCATCAGGTAAAACAATCGAATCAAGCTGTGTTTTCAAAGCCTGACTATAGATCGATGGACTCTCGCAATAGCCTTGAGGAGCGCGCTTAAACTGGAAACTTCGGCCTCCTAAAGAGAAGCCAAAAATATCTCTACTCTCCACGGCAATCGGGATGCTGAAGAAAGCATTCTTAAAGTCAATCACCGAAAACCACGTGGCTGAAGCCGGAATCAAAGTCAGTAAAGCAGTGATATCTGGAACAACAGGAAATTGCGGAACAACAATCTTATTCACCTCACGGAGATCGATCACGAACCTATATACAGGAGGCTGTGAAGAATCCGTTCTTTTCAGAACAGGCAAAACCGGACTATTGCACACATTACCTCTCGTCTCTTCAATCACACCTTTCTCAATCAGATCATAGATGATCGCCAGAAGTGCTCTTTCACCATCACTGGAAATCCGATATTGGGGAATACGTGGCTATTTAGCATTTGCTTTCAACGTCACAACATATGGTGGGATCTCCAAAAGACCCACATCATTAGGACTAGTAGCCCAAAGAGAATCAGGGAGAGAAGACAATTCAGCTGGAAGTTTATCTTTAGATAAATACATCAGAGAGATCACTCTCTCTTACCTAATGTAAGCTGTACTCCTGAAGGAGAACAATGTAGCGTCGCATACAATCTTTTCAACAAGTCTAATCCCAACAAGTTCTCACCACAACCTGTCGTCAGAATAAGGGGTGCTTCGAATTCTCAAGGTCCAACAGAAATAGACAACGGACTAGATATCGGTTTAGTAACCGAGGCGCCAGAAAAACCTACAGAAACGTTCGTTAAGCCAGACAAAGGTGCGCCAGGGAGTTTAGAGTGCATAATAGAACTCTTCGCAGCACCAGTATCCAACAGAAAAGGCTCCGACACACCTGATACAATCACTTTAACATAAGGTCCACTCTGACCTACTGGAACTGAAACAACTCCCTCTCTTTGTCTATGGCTGTCCTAACAATCATTACCATCCATATTCTCACCTTCGACATAGTAATCGTCCGCATAGTACTGAGCAGTCCTACCAGACGCACCATTCTGCTGATCAAAGCTATTCATAGAATTCTGTGGAGGCAAGGAACGCGCATTCTGAGGAAACACACCACGTCCTCTACCTCTAGGAGCTTGCTGAACACCTCGACCTCTCACACCAGAAGCACCATTCGTGCGCTGTAACAGAACCGGACAACTATTCTTGAAATGACCCTCTTCTTTGCAATATGCACACTGATTAGGGCCTACAGGAAAACGCTGTTGAGAAGACTCGAACCTTTGCGAGTTTCTCTGATACTGCTGAGGTTGCAGATAATCGCGCTGAATATTACGGGGCGGATACGCTTGCTGCAAAAGAACCTTCGTCTTTAGTTCTTTAGTCTTCTTGTCGGCTCTATCTTTCCCATCTTTATCTCTATTCTCAAAGTACTGTGCAGTAGCCAAAATCTGTGCTGACGAAGAAACAGCCCAAGCGCTCTCAGAATCCTTCAACTTATTGCACAACTCGGGAAGCATATTATGCACGAACTTGTCAACGAACAACCGTTGACCACCTTCCGTACTCATGTCCTGACCACTATGGTCGACAAACGTCTCTTCGAACCGAGTGAAAAAGTCTGACACACTTTCGTCTTTCTTCTGCTTACATGCAGACAACTTGTCCCAATTAACACTCACGGCAGGCATTAAAGTCTTCATGTAATTAACAATCCTACCAGGGAGTTCTGCAATTAAAGCCTCTGGTTTAGCACCACCAACTTGTCTAGCATCCGTAGCGCCAATGTTAGCCCATGTATCACCTAACTCTTGCGCATGATCCGTAGGACGAATCATTCCCCATATAGGCTGTGGGACAACATTCCCAAACAACATGTCTGTCGGCTAGATTCATAATACATGAATCTGCAGTCTGTGATAATTCCTTCTAGTACCCTGCAGGATTTTTACGTGGGTCAGGCAAAGACTGCTTAAGGGCCAGAACTTCAACTTGCTTCCATGGAACATGTACCCAAACACGCTGAAAATGAGCCGGTACGGCTGCAATACCCGCAACGGCATCGCCCTGAACTGCATCTTTCCACACCGGAGGAACCTCTCTCATTGGATATTGTCACACTTTTCTCCTAACAGAAGGATCAGGCTCAAACAACGGCCTAGAAGGTGACTCACTCCTAAACGACAACAATGTCGCAACTGCTTTCTCAACATCAACACCCACTATAGTTCCCTTCGCAAACTCAGACTGTATACGGAACAACTCAGGCGGAGACTGTCCCAATTCACCATCTTCCCATTCTTCACAAAGGAAAGTACGCATTGTTCCAAAAACATATCTCTGCTTTGTTGGTGCTTCCCATTGACCGAAAACATCCATAACAGACTCAAAATTATACCTTAAAGGATAAGTAACCCATTTACGCGCTAAATGATCCAACACTGTCCGCTCATCGGGACCAGGCAATTGGCTACGCAATTGTTTATGCTCTGAAACAAGGGTCATACCCAATGACCCAAAGAGCGGAGAAAAGAGACCAGTAACAGTATTGGTCATTCTTTGTCGAACAGAAAGAGAAGGTGACAACAGAACAGGCGGAAAAACAGGATGAGCAGACGTATGCATAGGAGCAGTAGTAGAAGGAGTAGATAACACACGCGTAGGAGTTGGAGACGAAGGAGGCAGAAAAGTCGGCTGCCCTTGAGAAGGCTGCGCCAAAGAAATAGGAGCCAACTGAAGAGGAGCTGGCTGTTGTAGAACCACGGGTGGCAAAGCAACTGAAGGCTGCGCAACTAAAGGTGGCGGAGGTGCTGTAGCACTCTGCACATAAGGGGGTGGCGAACTCAACAAATGTGCCATTAAAGGATCTTTCTCAAAGTCTTTCTTTGCATCTTGTTGCTGAGGTGGCAAAGCTGGATAACATTTATCAATCGCCCTTTTACGTTGCCTAAGCAACTGTTCACTCTCTTGTTCTTCGTTATCCCTAAACTGTATAGCAGCTTGCACCATCGAAATACCTCGTTCTCTTGTATTTCTCTTCGCTAACTTAATTTCTTTCTGTTTGACTTCCTTTCGCCAAAGGGGGAAAGAGTCAAACATCGCCGGTCGGACTTTCTTCTTCAACAGTTTGACTTCTAGATTATCTAAAATCTCAGTTTCATAGCTACCATGTTGGGGCCACTTTAGGACACCGTCCTTCCTAGTATATCTAATCCATACTTCATTATACTTGATAGGGCCCACACCATGTTTTAAATAGAGCTCATAGGTCGGAGTTCCAATCGGAGGCACCGGACACGAGTCCTCCAATCGGGAATCCCTATTACAACCGCAACAAAATATCTTTCCAAGTCTGCTAAGACCAGGCATCTTCGCTCTCTAGTCTAGCTTCAAACTTCAAGGGAATATCGAATACGATAGCCTCACGAATACACGAGTCCCTCGGCTTTGGAGCTTGCAAGTCCCAAATCAAAGATCCCAAGGGGATACCCAAAACAAAACTAAGGACTGGGAGACGCTCTACTCATACTTAACTGAAATATCGATGACGTCACCAGAAGACCCGTCTATTGTCTCACACTACAAATCGTCTAATGGCTCCAAGACAGGGCGACAGTCAGGGCAGCAGTCCTTCGTAGCCGTCGGAAAGCGGGGAACCTCGCAGCAAAGACTTTCGGACCACGACGACATACAGGGGTCGATGAAGTGGCAGGCCTTCCTTCAGAATTTTCACACGTTGCTCCTCACGATCTTCAGGCTTGGACCGGTACCGCTGAAGTCGCCCTACGTTGGGCGCCAACTGAAGAACCGTGTTTTTAGAACCCAGCGGCGCCATGGAAAACGCCCGATGTCATCGAGTTCCCCTGTCTTGGCAAACAGAGACACAGGACACTTCTAGGTGACGTCAAAGCCCAAATTTACTGGCTGCAACCAGGAACAGAGGTCTACGAAGCACAGCACGGGTGGTTCGATAGAGGCTGCACAATTTAGTAGAGCGAGACATCGTCTTTTATGCCAAAAATCACATTCCTGACTAGCATCATTTATTTACAAACGGACCAATCGAACAGTGACATTTCAAAAGTATTGCATAACGACAAACCCACTTTCAGTTTTCCAGCCCACCCGAAATGACAAGGCAAAATCCAACATTCCTGCTCGGACAGGCCGGACAAACCCATAATAAAAGGACCTCAACCCAAATCATAATTAGGCCATAAAAAGGAAGGAACAGAAACACATGAGAAGTAAGATAGAAGGGTGTGTGCATGTACCATAAACTCAGCAATGTCCTGCTCTTTGATCTCTATCTGACCAGCTGCCTAACAAGGAACTGGCTCAACGAGGTCAGCCTCGGGCAAGGGAGTCAGTTTGTTCAGGTCACTCAGGTCACTCAGAAGTCAGCTAAAGGTGTACGTGTCCCAAGGACTCGTTCGGCTGTAGTCATCGGCCTATGTGAGGGCAACCACAAAATGGCTGCCGTACACAAAATGGAACCCGAAGTTTCAAACGAAATCCCTGAATACGTAGTGTTTCCATTGATCGATTATGATGAAAACACTCGTACATACCGCACTCGTAATTTGCGGTCCGCTGATGCCAAAATCGTTTAGATACGACTACCTTTATTGAACGGGTTCAGAATCACGGAACCTCAAAGCGACGACCCCGATGGTCTTCTGGAGCATTTTATCAATGGCCGTTAGACTAGGCAGGGGTTGCGCCGTAGTGGCCTGGAGCCTGGTGATACGGCGTGAGGAGACAGATTTTGACATTTCCCTAATTAAACACTGCTACACTGTGTTAATGAGGCCCACTGGGCACTATACAGATAGCTATATAGCACCATATAGTTTTATCTGTAATACCGCATGTCAGTGGGAACATTTGTGGCCATTTCAGTGTTTAATTCTGCAGATTACAAATTACAGTGTGCTACCACTTCATGCTTCAATTATGTATTTATTAAAAGTGATAGTTTGTAAACATGATTTGAGAAACATTCCTGGCCTGACCTGATGACAATGCTGTTAATTACTAAGAGGCAAGTCAGGGGTCATGTGTATCCTTTGGCTAGACTTGTAATATATATGGGAAAAAAGTTTAGTCTATTAAATCAAACAAGAGGTTTTTTGTCCAGCAGACTTGCTGAACTTGCACATTTGAAGGTGCTCTCCTATGTGATAATGAAGAAAATGGCGGGTCAATTAATTAAAATAGTTGCCCACGTTCACATCATTGGAAACTAGTGTATGGATCAAGAGCATTACAAATGGGTTGAGTAGATTATTTAAGTCACTAGACCTGCAGGTCTAGTAACATTGTTATGATTTTTCAAGGCTTGATAACATACATCATATAGCAAGAAACAGTGGTTCTTGTGGAGACAATAATATGTAATGCAGGTAATAAGAATGCACAATGGCAAAGTACATGGGTTATGCGGATATCAGACAAAAAGTAGCTGAGTTCACTGTAGTTGCGTATTTGTAGTTTATAACAAATATTCAGATAAGTTTCAAATATACATAAAGAATAGTGCTCAGTGTCCCCCGTGCAAAATTGGAACCAAAAAAGGAAAATGAAGGGACATCTTGCGACAGTTATAGTATGGTTTCCATTACTCTGAAGAAACAACCATTTTACGCTTTCAATAATTTTCTACAACACTGTAAACAACAGTCAGTGTTGGGGTAACAATTAGTTTCTTTTACTGTCGACGGCGTTTCGACCCTTCCATAAATACAGGGTCTTTTCAGGACATAATGATATAGGGACGTCTGCAAATTAGAAAGAAGAGTGGTGTAAGCTATAGTCCAGTGGGATCACTATTAGTAAATAAACAATTGAATGGCCAAAACGAAGGAGATGTACCTGGAACAAAAGGTAAATCGTATGCGCAGCCACGTGAATCGAGTGAAAACACCGGTCAAGTGCCGAAGGTATAAGGGTAAAGATACTCACACTGGACCCAGCTGGGTACTACAGGAGTGAGAAAAGAAAAGGAGGAGTAAGAACTCCGCAAACTAGCGGTACTGCTGGTAATCGTAATTGCAAGGAATACAGATGCTTACCTCAGTCTGAGGGAAGAGGGAAGAGGGAGAGAGGAGGGCTGGCAATGGTGGATGAGGCAGGGCTGATGCTCGCGCCTGTGGTACAGCGAAGGAGATGATATCTGTAAAAGAGCTATTATCTATCAGTGTCATGATAGATAGGTGTATATGTGGCAGCATGTCATACATTGGGAGAGTAAGCCTTACCCGTGCTGGGTCTTCAATGCTTGGCAATTGTGCCAAGATGATGCATTAAATCCGGGAACAGGGTGTGTTCCGCCTCTTGGTATTCTGCAATAATTTGCAAAAAGCAGTGTTGGTATGGGCTGTCATCGATACATAAATATGTAGAATCTAAGTATATTACTCAATACTACTGGTAACGGACGGTGCACTTAGTGGGAATAATTGCAGTGCGAGTGCCAGGCTTGCCTGTTACAGTCTTAAATATGTGCAGACATTATCAGCGCATTCAGAAGACACACAGCGTGTCTGGCGGTGTCATTGTTAACCACTTGGCTGCTAAGGGCACTTAGGCTATATAATGAGATTTCCATTGAAATGAATGGGAGGGGCATGACGAGTTACCCTTGTCATTAGCATCCAAGAGGTTAATACGTTTAAGAGGGCAAAAATAAGCCGTCATACTATGCGCAATCCATGTGAAAAATAAACAGGGAGATAGTAGGCCCCATGCTTGGACGTTCATTAAATAAACCGAGGGTTCCGAGATCGAGGGTTGTCTCGTGGCAGAGAGTCTTACCATCTGAATTAATCAGTAGAGCGACGCGTGCAGCCGCTACGTGTCTCTCCTTCTGCGACTGCAAGGGTACGATGACAGCGGGTAAATGTGGGTGGCGGAAATATATACAGAATGAGTCAGTGCGAACCGGTCGTCACGGAAGGCATCAGTGTTGATTGCCGTTCGTGATGATGGACCGGCGGGAAAGAAGAAGAAGAAAGGGTAGAAAGACCGGGTTTTCAATGAAAAGATGCTGAAAGGAGAGGTGGCACAAAACTGCTGAACGCTGTGTGCAATGTTTACAGGAATATTATACATTTATATTTTGAAGAACAAAAAATAAGAATTTCATAAATATAAGTTTTGGAGTACAAAATAAGTAAGAAGTCATATGTTTACATATACAGACATTTACGGTGATATGAAATTATGACAGAGTTATTCCAATCTGCAGGTCTTGTGATATTTGCCATCAGTATCAAAAGTGATTATACCGTTTTAACAAATGAAATTTGCGGCAATACATATGTGTTTATACAAAATGACTCAACTATACATAATCAATACCGATGAAGTTCAATGCTCCTATAGGTACTGTGTTTGCACAATTAGACGAGCAAGTAAAGAGACATAATGGGAAGGCTCACACTCCGCAACGTCCTTTACCAGTAGTATTGAGTAATATACTTAGATTCTACATATTTATGTATCGATGACAGCCCATACCAACATTGCTTTTTTGCAAATTATTGCAGAATACAAGAGGCGGAACACAACCTGTTCCCGGATTTAATGCATCGTCTCTGCACAATTGCCAAGCATTGAAGACCCAGCACCGGTAAGGCTTACTCTCCCGATGTATGACATGCTGCCACATATACACCTATCTATCATGACACCGATAGACAATAGCTCATATCATATCCTTCGCTGTACCACTGGCGCAAGCATCAGCCCTGCCTCATCCACAATTGCCAGCCCTCCTCTCTCTCTCTTCCTTCACACTGAGGTGCGCATCTGCACTCCTTGCAATTACGAGTACCAGTAGTACCGCTAGTTTGCACAGTTCTTACACCTCCTTTTCTTTCCTCACTCCTGGGTCCAGTGTGAGTATCTTTACCCTTATCCCTTCCGCAATTGACCGGTGTTTTCACTCCATTCACGTGGCTGCGCATACGATTTACCTTTTGTTCCAGGTACATCTCCTTCATTTTGGCCATTCAATCGTTTATTTACTAATAGTGATCCCACTGGACTATAGCTTACACCACTCTTCTTTCTAATTTGCGGACGTCCCTATATCATTAGGTCCTGAAGAGACCCTGTATTTATGGAAGGGTCGAAACGCAGTCGACATTAAAAGAAACAAATCGGGGGAGGAGCTATGCTAGCAACCAAGATGGCCGCATAGGCTCCCGGCTCCGCCGACCTCCGTCTTCAGCCAGATAATCCTGTCATATATCCTGATCGTACACCCGACCTCCGTGTGGATGAACCGTTGCTGAGTATGATGGTACAATCCCGGGAATTTTATCGTCCTGTTTGATGAAGTTGTGTCGTGTTTTTGATCTCGGCCTAGCCCAGCGTGTGAGCCGGGGCCTCGAGAACTGGCCCAGCCGGGTTCCTGTGGAACAACATCGGCCGTGGGACTCAGACAGAGTCCGGTCTCTCGCAGTGAAGGTTATCCTGGCCCGATTCTGATGGCGGTCGCTTGGCCTGTTTGATATCGAAGGAGTGGTCTTAAGTTTCGTCTGTGGCTCTGTGGGGTGGGGAGTCCCCGTCCCGGTGCCCGGTTGCCGCCCCCAGGATCTGCTGGGTTGGGGCCCTTGCTTGCGGTAGCGGGACACACACTGAGGCTGTTTGTCCGATGATGCACCCTCCGATGCCGTCCTCTCCGCTCTTGCTTATTCCCCCGGAGAAACCGAGCGCTCCGGGAAACACGCCTATAATTGAAATCGACAGAGCGGAGATGGGTCGGTCGAACTGTGAACCATCATTGAGGACCGTATTGGCCGCCATCGGGGCACTTCATTCACATCGTGAAGCCATTGTTTTTTATTTTTTTTTATTTTTGAAAACCTTTATTGTGCACAAAGTCAGTACAAATACGGGCCTACAACCGTCCGGCCGGCCACGAACTCACATGAAGCACTAGTGCATGCAATACGGTGACAGGGTAATGCAGTCGAGCAGCAAGTGTAACGTAAAATACAGAGCAGGAAACACCACAGTACCCAGGCGCAGGAACAATGCAGGTTAATTTTGAACTTTTTAAGCAACTATTTAGATCAGAACACAATACTCCGCACATAAGCTAGTAGAAGATAAAAAACAGGTCCGTGTAGGTGGGACTTGACAAGGAACAGCAGCACCAAACAGTTCGATTCACCACATGCAAGTCCCGACCAGAGGAGGGTCACAAACGAGTCACGCCACCAGAAAGCTGTGTCAACGACCCCTAAACATGTGCGCCGCCACCCATCCCCCAGTATGCCTAACACCGACCAAGGAAAAAGGAAAAATCATAGAAGAGCAAAAAAAGGCACCATAGAAAAAAACTCCTCAAACCAATAAGTAACCCCCCACCCTACACACATGCAGAGGCTATGGCCTGCCCCCCCCCCCTAGCAGAGTGTCTGTCGCCCCAAGAAACCCGAAATATAGCGAGAGTAGAGAAAGGAAGAAGAGAAAGCAAAGGGAAAAATAAAAAGAAAAATAACCCTGTGACTTGGAGAGTAGGAACAGTAAACCATCCCCGAACTCCCACAAGAGTGAAAACCGGGAGGAGGACCAATCATATATACATACAGACTCCGCCAGCCTAAGAAACAGTTCCCGCCCCCACAACAGTATCAAACAATGCAACAAACAGTAAATCAGTCAGGGCGAATCAATGGACAGTCCGTAAATATCAGGCCTAGGTCAAGAACCACCGCGCCTCCCCCCCCATCCGCCCGGCTATCAAACCATAGAAAGTCTCCTAGTCCTGGCCCGTTCTGGGACACGGCCCCTCACCCCTCTTACATGGTAGTCCAGTGCGGTCCAGGAAGACGTTAGGAAATGGCCGCTCTAAGGAGGGGGGCGATGCGTAGACAAAGGAGAAATGGCGTCCGCTCCCAGGATACTGTTGTCCCTCGGTATCAATCCCCTCTAGCATGTCCAGGCCACCAGAGTCAGAAATCAAAGCAAACCAAACTCGCGACAAGAGTGTAGTTGAAAAACCAGGAGGGCAATCCACCGGTAGCCGACTGTCCCCCATCGCAGACTGTAGCACACAGTTGAGCTCGGAGCTAGGGGGAAACTCTGTAGCGACGACCGAGCTGTAAATTGGCAACAATCCGCTACTCTCCACAGGTGTAGCAACTGTAGCATCCACTGTATCCCTCCGAGGAAATGCCGCGGCAGCAGGCTGTGGCAGCTCCCGCCTGGAGCTCTGTGGAGGACAAGACCCCTGCTCCTGGCCGAAGGCTCGGGCGCAAGCATCGAGCCGCACCCCCAACTCGGTGTATGTGGTCTTCATCGCTGATGCCAACTCACCCAGGGCTGCCAGCACATCTCCAAGAGTGAAGTCAGGCAGAAGTGTCCCCGTTCCCGCACACCCATGGGGGAGCCTGCCACGGCCCCTTCAGGATCAATACGCTCGCTATGCCGTGGGGTGACTAAGTAGAGGTCCGCATCATGGCGAGCCACCGGAGTCGCCATCTTGTCTTCTCCCCAACGAGACGCTGTGGGGTGGGGAACGGGGAAAATCACGGGGCGCGATGTTGTTGCCGGATCAGTCCCCGGGCGTGCAGCAGTCCGCCCGAGTTGGAGCAGTGCCTGTGGGTCCATAGCCAAGCAATGAGGCAAGCAGTGCCTGGTGGGGATTGCAGTTAGCGACCAGTGGGACGAGGAGAGCAGCGCCAAAACATGGCGGCCGGGAACAAAGGACTCGCCGGGTAACACTTCTTCTCCCTGCCACCGCACTGCAGGAAGCGTGGACAGCGGTCACCAGCGGCAGGCAGCGCCAAGGGTGCGCTCCTGCGAGGAAGCGCCGTCCAATCGCGCCACCCCCACAGCGGATCGGCTGTGCAGCGTATGCGGGGTCTGGGCGCGTTGTAGCGCGAGCTGGTTCCCGGGCCGGGGCGAATCGTTCCGTAGCTGGTGATCCCGGGCGAGTGGAGAGGCCGGCGGATCACCGGTGACAGCAGCGCCGTGTCCCGCACCTTCTAGGACGAAAATAGGTGAGCAAAGCTAGCAGGATTATGGTGCGGGATTCCGGGGCTGGCGGAGCCGAGGGCTGCGCGTCCGATCAGGTCGCCATCTTGGCTCCTCCTCCGTGAAGCCATTGTTGACAAAAGGATCGCTGGTATCATCGAAACTGGGCGCCCGAGTCCGGACCCTGATTTATCGCAAGAACCACAACGACCTGACCTTTCCAAGAGGTATATACTACCGGAGGAAGAGGACCCCGTGCTGGAAAAAGTGTTGATGCCCTTGGCTAGAGCGCAGAGCACTTGCGGGCTTGGTTCTTTGACTGTATCGCAGCAATCACCATCGTCACCGATTGCGATTGATCTTCTGGGTTTTTCACTCCTCGCGGAATTGAATAGGAATGATTCTGTTGGTGGTAAAGCAATCATGGGAGAGAGACGATTTTAAATATAGCGGACCTCCCATAGAGAGACAGTGGCATACCTGACCATGATCTAATTTCTGTTTTCACCCTCTGTCACAATACCTAGATTACGATCCTTTGATAACTTTTGGTTATCTGACAGAAAGACCCCCAGATATTGCATTCCTTCCATGGCCTATGACAGATCTGCAGCCTATCGGCCGTGCCTGAGCGTCCCCCGCAGTGGCGATTTAGCTGATTTATGAACGTTCATGTAGGGGCCCGACTTTTCTCCAAACATTTGCATAATCTGCAAAATTCTGGGGCCCGATTTATGCAGATCTGTGCGAAAGAACGAAATGTCTGCCTATAAGGTAATACGATATGAGGTTTCCGCTGTCCATTTGAAGCCTCAGACCAGGACTTCTCTACGGACCCAAACAGCCCAGGGCTCAATGGCTACGGCGAATAACAAGGGAGATAGAGGACAGCCCTGCCTAATGCTGCATTTAATTGGGAAGGGAGTAGAACTACGGCTAGCCACCCGCATGGAAGCCGTCAAATCTGTGTAGAGTAGTCAAATAAATGCCTGAAAGCGCAGACCGAAGTTGTTGTTTCAGGAGTGTGAAAAGAAATGTCCAAATAACAGTCGAACGCCTTGTCCATGCCCGCTAGCTACAGGGCGACCTGCTTGCCTAGGCAATCAACTGCAGCTAAGGCCTTGTAGGCCCTCCTGATATTATGTCGGGGCGCCTGATGGGGCATAAAACTGGCCTGATCTAGATGAACCAGATCTGACATACAGGGCCTTAATCTATTTGCCAGGATTTTCGCCAGTAATTTCGCCTTTTTATTTAAAAGTGAAATCGGGCGATAGGAGGTATGATGTTCGGGCGCTGGGGGCGTCGGTCTGGTTTCAAGAAGACAAGTTTCCGCATGCCTTCAATCTGGGGGCATACGAGCCGACTGGACCGTCTCCTGGATGACGTTTAGATAATATGGATCTAATTGCGACATATATACCTTATAGAATTTGCACAGTACCCTTTAGGGCCATGTGCCTTGCCTGACCGCAGCTCCAACAGTGCTGCCTTCAATTCTTCCAGGGTAAGGGGGGTCCTCCAGGGACTTCCACACTTCCATCCACAAAGCCTTTGGAGTTATGTCTTAAAATAACCTCTTGATTATCGGGGCACTAATAACCTCCGGTGCATATAGGGCCTCATAGAAATCGGCAAAGCTGCTTGCTATTGCTGTTGGATCCCTGAGCACTGTTCCATTAGTGTCACAGTTCACTGGGATTTGACTGCTTTGCGGCCTGATGGCAAAGTCTATATATGAGTTTTCCTGACTTGTCCTGCTATGAGAGATTCTACTCTGGGAGGCCAGCCACTCACCACACCTCCTTTAGCAATTCCCCTTGATATTGCTGCTTAGCAAAACAGAGTTGTTGTCATGTCATGTGCGCACCAGCCTCCCACCCCTTACTTTCTAATGGCTTGGTGCAAACCTCCAAGCGTAGGAGGTTGTGTTTCAGACCTTTTGCTCTGTTATGCAGTAGCTGATGTCCACTCCTTGTATGGTAAGTTAAATCGCCTCCCATAACACTTCTGAAGAGGAAACTGACTCAACAGTGAAAGCAAAGTATTCAGCCAGGGCCTTATGAATGTGGGTCCTATACGAGTTATCCTGCAAGTTCCATGGGGAAAGCCTCCACCGAAAAGGGGCTCAGCTTGGACCAATTAAAAGCTGCATGGCTATCTGGGAGTGGTCCAACAGCCCGAGTGGCATTATTTAGCTTTTGATGCTCTATGTATGTATCTGCGTGGGCTGAAAATGTAGGAAATCCTAGAGAACTATTCATGGACTGGGGAGTAGTATGCGTAGCCTGCATCTCGTGGATGGTGAATCTTCCATGTATCCTCCCAGCCCACCAGATCTACCAGGGATTTCAGTCAGGACCCACATGTGTGTCCTCCGCGACCCCAGACGTTCGCCCTCTATCTCTGGTCTAGCAAAGCATATCGTTCCAATGGCTGCCCATGATCGTAACCTCCTCCGGCATTAGCCCCCTAATCTCAACTGGGCGGTTACTAAAGGCTTGACTAAGAGGAGGAGGGTCATAAACGCTGCCTGTCACCACAGGTTCCACAGAAATGGTTCCATGTACCAGAACATTTCTTCCCTGTGTATCCGCCCTGGATTGGACAATTGTGAACAGAATTTTGTGATGTATCAAAATTCCCTGTGAACCCAGCATTGCAGGTGTTTGTGTACCAAAAGCGGGCCAAGCAGGGAGTTTTGTTGCCCTTGAGATGCCTTTCTTGCAGTAGCAAAATATCTGCCTGAATGTGTTTTGCCTGTTGGAGTATCGCACCTCGTTTAATTTTGTCGTGCATGCCTCTAACGTTCCAGCTCACAATTTGTAGCTGGCCTGTGGAGGGTTCATCAGCCTGGGCTGACATCTGACCCCGGGGGCATCAATTAATTCTCGCCAAGGTATTGGGACGTCCCCCAAGGACAAAAAGTTCCAGCTCACAATTTGTAGCTGGCCTGTGGAGGGTTCATCAGCCTGGGCTGACATCTGACCCCGGGGGCATCAATTAATTCTCGCCACGGTATTGGGACGTCCCCCAAGGACAAAACAGACTGTGCAGCAATATGTAATAACTCGAACTCCCAACCAACCTCCCACCCCTGTACTCAAGAACAGTTGAAGTAACTGTCGTGGCCGGTATATCATGCCAACCCCAACGGGGAGTCCACAGAGAAGCCTTCCAGTGGATATCTAAACATGCCGTTGTCCTAAGGTCAACAGACAGGGTCTTGTCGTTATCCCCCTATCTATGCAGACCCCAAGAAACACCAAGATACTACATCCTTTAGGAGACCAGAAGAAACCTGAGGTTTTTACATATAACTGTCCGAGGCAATAATTTGCAGGGGCTAGAGGTCACAACCTCCAAAGCCTCTGCCTCCTCCCCATTGCGGGGCCTTGAGCGCGATATCGATCTGTATCGGCGTTTATCTTTTTGAATATTTTGAAATCTGGGAGGTTCTCCTAAAGAAGAATCGGAGTCTCCACCTGGTGGAGTATATGACTTCAAATGTCTTATTCCATCCGTCCAAGTGAAAATATCGTCATAAACCAGGGCACGGGAATCTTATACTATGAACAACTGGGGCCAAATCAGGAGCATGTATGAGATTTTCAAATTATGAAGTCGAGCCTTACCTGCCTGGAATGAATGGCATTGCTGCTGCATCATCTAAATATAGTTAGGGCAGATCAGGATCTGATGTGAGTCAACTAATAGCTTACCTTTGGCTTGTGTCAAGATGATGTCGCAATCATGATTGTTTAAAATCCTAGCAATGACTGGTCCTGGTTTAGCCCCTGGGGTGGTAGCTGAAGTGGGTCCTTTGGGCTCACTCTGTAATGAAACATGAGGCTAAAGAGCCCGCCAGGATCGACGGGGTAAGCTAGTCAGTCAGGAATTTATCTGTCATTCCCCTAGCAATTTTCAAGAAAGCACATGAAGTGGAGATTGTTTCTATTGGCACTTCCCTCGGTCTCTTCCACCTGTGTTGCCAGGCCCTGGATGTCTTTCTCAAGGGTGGATACCCTAGCCTGGAGCATAGTGACTGTGTCTTCAACGCTTGAGACCCTGGATTCTGCCTCCGTGAGGTGTTCCACCGCCCCTCGAAAGTCCTGGTGCAGTAATGTCACTTCTGAGCCCACAGCTCCAATTTTAGCCTCCAACATGTCTCTTGATTGTATGATTGCAGCCAATAACGTGGCGTTATCCATTCGTGTGCTAGCGCTTTTCCTGCGTCGCACTGGGGCCTTGCCTCCTGTAAATCTGTCAATTGTGCTTGGCCAGGCAGCACTGCCTGTGGTTTTGTCCTTAGTCATGGTCGCAGGCAAGCGATCCTTGTAGCCGATCTATGGGCCACCCTGGGACCTATCTTCCCTCCAGACAGGCCTGGCTGTACTGACTGCGTCGGCCGGGGCACGGACTACAGTGGATCCTGGAGTTGCCTAATCTTCCCCCGTAGGAGCGGTGGCTGTAATGCGGCCAATGGAAGATGAAGATAAGGGTTTAAGATAATTTCCTCATTTCACAGGAGAGAGGGGCACTTGAATGCCAGGCAGAGACATTAGTCATTCTGCGTCACTTTACAGTGGCAGGTGGGGGGGGGCCGCTCCCGCCACAAGCCACACCAAGACCTGGCCTGGCCGTCTCCGTGGTCGGTAAAGAAACCTCTACCCCTTTAGCTGGCACCTTAACTTCTGCGTCGCCTCCCAGATGTCAGTCTCGCCGATGGGTTTGAGTAGAAGGTCCGGGGGCCCAGGGTCACGATATGCTCTGCCTAGGAACAGCAGGCAATGCGGTTCGGCTCACCCTCAGACGGTCCACGACCATGTAGTGCAGCAATCTCTTCGCTGTCCAGCAAGGGCCAGCCTGGGACGAGACGCACCTTGTCTCACTCCTTCGGCAGCCGTCCCTACTGGACCGATTTGCGCGGCCTGAGCCCCTGGCCAGACGAGCCACCGCCTCTGTCGCAGACCCTGCCCCAGGTGACCTGAGACCTGCCTCCAACTGTGGGCTCTGGAACTGATAAAATCCCGGTGCCCCTGGAGTATCCTGTCTGGTCCACCGCCCAGCGGTGATCAGATCCATTGGAGCAAGCTCTCATGCGGCGGCCAGCCACCATCTGATCATGGTGTCCCGGCCAGGCCACAGGATGTGTGGCTACATCAGCGTAGCAGCCTCCTCGACCCAGCAGGCACCACAGAGCGGGTCCGTTGATCTGGGCTTGGTGGTACATCCCAACTATATTCTGACAGTGGAACCAGGGACCTGATCAGGGAAGGAGGTCAGTATCCGGTAGGATAGTGTAGGATATTTTTGTGGGCTTGCGGAGCATGCCTAAAGCGTGATCGCCATGCTGAACTGCTTGGCCATTCCTCCCCTCCCCTATTCCGTGCATTTTAAATTGGTGGTGGGTGGTTTATTGATGTGAACTGGTAAAGTACTGGGTAACCGACATTACCCATAGTAGTTTTGTCTCACGTGAGTATACGATTGTCATTTATTATAGTGCTTGTACAAAGTACAATTGTCTACTCTATTGCTGAGTTTTATGGTGTTAGTGAGGGGTAGGAGGGTTCTATCAATTTATATTACTATATACCACATACTTCGATATAGGCCACCCCTTCATAACTTATCTGGATATTGAAAGTAGTGCGCTGTTACATTACTGTACCTGAAAGTGTGCTTATTATTCAGAGTTCTAGCCCAGGATTGTGGGATTATGCAGTTCATGTGGAAATAGCCATGTTTCCCACTCTATTCTGCTTATGCTCCTAAATTAACTAAATCTTTACTGGAAAGGTTTCCAGAGCTTGTTGGCTTGTACCAAGAAAGCAGTGCCTCCTATGAAATCCTTAAAGTAAGGTGGTACAATGATCTGTGGTGCAAACCGGGACAGCAGTGTTCTATTTTGTTTGCATTGCTTGAATTTATCTGTTATGTATGCCAGTCCTTTTCCTTCGGATGCTCTGCGGACAATGTAGGGTGACATGAAAATGTCTCTTGTAGCTATTGGAGGTGGTCACAATTTCTTTAGAGAGGAGCTTGAGTGCTTGGGGCAGCACAGCCATTAACATTTATTATCTGGAATCCATATTGTCTCACTCCTGCAAAAAATCTTGCTCCTGATGCCCACGCCAGCTCTCACTTCTCCTCCAGGTGACTTCGGATTTATTTTTTGGAGGAAATGATGCGGCTGCTTAAACTTTTGTTCTTGAACATCTGGCTTCAACCAGTTCTAATATTGAATGCTTCGCATTCTCTAAGTACATGAAGAAAACTCCAAAATACACAAATTCTGTGTTCTACTGGGAGGTTATTAAATAGAGCTTCTTTCTGTTCCTGAAAAAAAACATTTAATTTGCTTTGTTTTCATAGTATCTTTGGAGAATAATAAAGTGTTGATATATTGGTAAACTTAGCATGATACTTTTCTGTAAACTGGAAATGGTAATATAAGTGAGTGTACTGGATGGTAACCTAATTTCAGGTGCTTATCAACAGACCAAAGTAGAAAACCATGATGAACCCAAACAGTATAACCACATCTTAACATTTACATACAGCCATGGGGGAAAACATAGCGCCTGCGAGTTAGGCGGTAGCTCTCGTCCTCACAGGAGCTCCTTCTCCCTCACCCCCATGCAGCGAGGACAATGAAGCTTTGGTCGGTATCGAGCTGAATTTCAATTTACAAGCCCCCGGAAAAGGTGTAAAACGGTGTCTCCCCACCTTTATACGAAATGTGCTTCGGTGATGAAGTGGGACAGCAACTGCTCCGCACCCATGTGCTACGTTGGAGACTAGCAGCCATGGAGTTGAGGCGCGGCCGCAGCGCGGCGGCCCGCAGCCTCCTCCGGGGGGTAGTTGGCGGCGGCAGCATAAGCGGTGGAACGTTAGCCGAAGCTCCCCGCTCACTTTTCCCTTCTGAGCTAACCGAGGTCTCTTCGATACTGGAGGTGTTTGAAGGCGGCGAAGGCAGTGAATTGAGCGCAAGAGGCTTGGAGAGAAAATCAGCCAGCAGATGCGGTGAGAGTGAGGGGGCCGATAGGGACAGAGTGGTGATTTGCGAGCAGAAAGGGGGTGTCTGTCAGTCTGATTCTCAGACTGAGAACAGGATACATGGGAGGAAGCATATGACCAAGAAATCCAAGCGGGGGAAAGGCAAAAACAGCCGGCAGTCCATTTCTAGTTCTGCTGGTGCTGTAGAGGCTGAGGTTGGCCCGGAGGGAGACCTAGAGTGGTTTAAGAAGCACAAGCTAAGCCAAGCATCTTATTTAACTCAGGAAAAGGAAGAAGGTAGAAGCAGCAGCGAAAGTTCCTTTAACAGTAGGTGCAAAGAAAGGGCACAGGGAGAATAGTGCTACACGCATTACTCCGTCTTTACGGTCATTTTTCAAGGTGCTGCCACAAATATTGAATATCCATAGTAACATCTCCTTGAATCAGCTCGACACAGAAGCAATGTTGGTTCCACTCGTAAAATTGCCGGGTTCTAGTATTAAGGGAGGACAGGAGGTCGTTCCGCCGGTCTCTATTTCTCCCATGTCGGCTAATACAAAAAGTTTAGACAAATGCCAGCGCAAGATAAATTCATTTATATGGAACTAAAAGGCTACAAGAGGGGCATGGAAGAAGTTGAGGCGAAGAAGGGAGTGTTGGCTCTACCTGACCTGTAGTATTACGCATGGCCCTTCCAACTCTCATTCTCTAGAATGCTCCTAAAAACACCTATAGATCCATCCCGCGGGGTTATGTTCCGGGCTATGCTAGAGGGAGCCGATCTACCAGCAGACGGCTTTCTCTTCAAGTTTGGAGACCAAATATTTTTTAAGAAGGTGAAATTAAAATGCTTACAATCTCTGGGCAAGAGTTGGTCAATAATTAAAAAAAAATAGGGATAAGCTACTTTTCAAATCAGGCACCTATGTTGGATTCACCAGGCACATCAATCATGTCTTAAGGATAGCTTGGCGAAACCTCTTAGGGATGCCGGGATAGTGATCTGGGGAGATTTGTTGTCAGGGGTTCCTATGATTTCCTGGGATAAGCTGTTGGAGAAAGTTGGGCTAAGCCTCTCAAGGTTTATATGCAGCTGAATAGCTGGGCCCAAGCACAGTGTAAGAAGGGACCCCCTGGGCAAAATTAGTAACTTTGAACAGCAGCTTGTGAAAAAACCATTGGGTGGCAAGGAGATTTCAACATGGTATTGGATGCTTTTGGAGGAGATAGATGGGGACTTTAAACTTCCTGCTGAGCTATGGGGTGGAGAGATCGAGACCCAATGTGAGCAGCTGTGGATCGATTCGTTTAATCTTCTTTATAAAACAGTGAAGCCAGCTTGGCTAAGGCAAAATCATCTTTTCACGCTGCATCAAGCTTATCTGTCTCCTCTAAAGTTATCCAAGTATCAGATGGATAAAAAATGCAATAAATGCGGCCTGCCAGAAGCTTCAGATGTTCACATGTTCAAAGACTGTCCAGCTATAGCGAGCTTCTGGGAGGAAGTGAAAGTCTCCTTGTATTCTATTCTTAAAACCTCGTTGAACATTACAATCCCTTTAATTATGTTTGGTATTGATGACAAAATCCCTGGTCAAGCAAGATCTTTCCTTTTTTACGCTATTCTTTTAGCAAGGAGACAAATTTGTATGTTCTGGGTCGATTCAGCGGCCTCAACACATGCTGGTTGGCTAACATCTCTTTATCATGTCTCCAGGGTGGACATGGCTAGATCATGTTGCAAACAAAAAGTAGCCTTCTGGCAATTGTTGGTACAGTGGAGTTAGGATTTCCGTTTTTTTTTTTTCCCGGGTCCTATGATTATGACTTACTGCTCCACGGGCCTCTGGTTTTGGGTTCCCCTTGAGAAAAATTGTGGTCTAATAGGTGGAAAACACCTTAATGGAGTCATCCAGCTATCCCTGAAAAAAGTTGGAAACTTCTTCCGCCACTAGATACATTTGTCTTGCAGCGTTTGGGACGAGCTCAAGGATCCAAGGGTGTACCCCTATGCAGGCAAGAAAAGGTGGCTGGGGTTCCACACACTCACGGGCTAAGGCAAATGAGGACAAAAAAAACCCCCCAAACATTTACATACAGCCATGAAGGGGGAATTTGTTGCACATGAATCAGTTGATCCCTGCTGGGGGATATAAAGTTGTGATTGTATCTTTTGGGCCCTATTAACAGTGAGAGGATATAGACTAAATTACAATTCAAAATTTACTTTATTCGATTGTTAGAAAGCAATCATAAAAGTACAGAAAAATATACATTTCATTAAAATCTTTCAATAAAAATACATTTTAGAATATAAAATTACACAAGAATTCATCAGTTGCAGGGGATTCATAATCCAGGATATCAAAATGTTTTAAAGTGCAATTAGATAATCATACTTTTCCTACTGCACATCACGTTTTTCAGATACAGTGTTGTTGTGACACACAGGTGATTATTAAGACATTGTACATTAAGCATGGCAACACGACATTGACTGAGTCCAATTTCTCTCAAAAATGGTAGTAAAACATTGTGCCTTATTACATCATAAAATTTACAAAAGAGAAACACATGGACAGTGCTCTGGGGTAAAATATCGTCACAGGGGCAAGGGGGAAGATCAAGGATCCAGTTATTTATTGTAGGGAAACTAACCAATCTATGGAAGATACCAAATCTAAAACGAGAAAGTAGAAATCGTTCATAGTTATCTGATACATAACTTAAATAGGGCTGAATATTAAAAGTAATTAATACCATTTGATGCTGCAGAACAGAAGGTTTTAAGATCTCGTTGCAACTCTTTGAGAATCCAGGAAGGCTAGACCCTCCCTCTTCAACTCTTTGCGTGAGATCGCTGAGATATTAATAGGATTTAAGAAATAATCCACTTTTACAATATCTTTTAGAAAGTTAAAAACATATCTCAGCTACGGTATCCTCATGGCTCCCTCTAGTTTTAAAATATCTGTCATAACATCTCTATTTAGCTGTGTAGCTTCTTGTGTCTAAAGCCTGTGCCATAGTAGCACAGGCTCCAGTTTAATTAGATGAGATATAAAAGCAAGACCCAATTCTGCATGGCAGTTATAATTGGGTATGCTTTTGGGGACCGCAAGGATAAACTTTAAGAAGGAGTTTTCAACCACCTGGATAGGCGTGGGGTCGGCAAAACCCCATACCCCGCTGCCATAAGTAGCGCCAGCCACACACTTAGCTTTGTAGATTTTAATTAGCTCTACAGGTGGTCTAGTACCTAATTTATTTGAAAAGGTCATAAGAGCGTCCGTCGATCGTATCAGCCCAAGTTTTTTAGCTGACACAGCTTGCGACCACGACTCACTCTGAGTAAAGAGGATCCCAAGATAGGAAAACTGTTTGGTAAATTTGAACTTCTGTCCTGCTATAAATGTGTCCCTCTTAGATTTACATTGCCTACCGCAATACATAGTAAAAGTTTTGGTTGTATTAACTTTTAAGCCCAGCGCATTCATAAAGTTGGAAAAGCTGTCTACCACACGCTGTAATCCCACTTGAGTATGCGACATAAGTACAGCATCGTCAGCGTACAGGAGCGCTGGGATTGGGCGGCCGGCTACGTATGGGGGATCCAAACTATCTTTGCACAGAGCTTTTTCCAATCAGTTTATATACAAATTAAAAAGGAAAGGGGCCAAGACACAGCCCTGTCTGACCCCACTCCTAATTGGAATTTTTTCAGTGCGTTCCCCCTTTAGGCCAAGGCGTACGCGGGCTGAAGTGTTGCTGTAAAAGCGCTTAAGATAATAAATTATGTTTGCTTCAACCCCTAGTTCTTCTAGTAATATTCATAGTTTAGAGTGGATCACACAGTCAAATGCGGCCGAGAGGTCAACGAAGGCCAAGAAAAGATTGCCCCTCTTGGCCCTCGTGTACTTCCCGACCAGCATTACAAGATTTAGTCCCTGTTCCACTGTTCCCAAACCAGAGCTGAAGCCATACTGAAGATCAGATAATATAGAATTTTCTTCTGCCCACTCCAAAAGCTGGTCCAAAATTATTCGGCCTGCTATTTTGGTTTAGGAATCCAAGAGGGAAATGGGCCGGTAACAACCCGGATCATGTCTATCCCCCTTTTTATAAATAGGAACTATTACGGATTCCACCCAGGTGGGCAGAAAATCTGCAACACAACTGGCATTTAGAACCTGGACCAGAAGAGGCGCCCACAGAGACGGAGTAGTCTTAAAAACATCTATGGGAACGCCATCTGGGCCAGGAGCCTTACCGCGCTGGCTTACACACAGAGCTTTTTCAACCTCCTTAAGGGTAAAGCACAAACTTCTAGAGGGGGTATTCAGAGGAAGATATCACAAGTCCCACTTGTCCCTCACCCTCATACACTCCAGAAAAATGCCTGATCCAATCGGATTCAGGAATTGCTATTTCCAGCTTAGGGCCAGCCTCCTCTCTAAGAAAGGGAGTTCTAATTAGTTTCCAAAAACTCGCACTATCATTCCTAGTGGAGGCAAGATGGAGAGCTTCCCAAGCTTCAGTTCGCAACATACTCTTCCTATCTTTAATTGCTAATTTGTATTCTTTCCTACATCTGCCAACCTTCCTGACAGACCTAAGTTTTCTGTGCAGTTCCTTTTTTAAGGGGGCGTAAGCCTTGGTGCACCTAGAGTCAAACCAACCTCCCTCCTGCTTTTAGTTTTTGAATTGTCTCACAAGGAAGGTCTTAATTTCATTCGAGATCGTCAGGAAGGAGGCAAGAAGAATTTCAGGGGTCGAATCTACCCTTAAACAGGTCATTATTTCCTGTAGGCATTTACCAACCACTCGTTTGATTATCTCTGCCTGATTCACCATGGCCCATTTTAACGTACATCCATTTATGCTACCAATAGCTAACTTCATGTCCACGATGTCCCTTTCTTTGGGATTAATCAAGGTGGATGTTAATGGCAGGTGGATGGCCACGCAGAGGGGAAAGTGGTCACTTAGTACAATGTCGGAGACGTTGAAGGAGTAGATTCTACCACCTCATTTATTGGAAACAATAGCATAATCAATAGTTAAACTGCAACCCCTACCATTAAATGTTGAGGATGAAGCAGAGGAAGAAGTACAAAATTCATTTGCAAAGCCTAAATCAAATTTGGCTAACAAGCTACTAAATTGTTCCCCCAAGAAGGAATGATTAAAATGTAAATAGCACAAGCCATCTTCCTGTGCCATACCACACCTATTATCCTGGATCATACTACACAAAGTGCAATTAAAATCCCCAAGCATAAGTATCATCAATTTGTGATTATATATTTTTTCTTGTAAAAACAGTCCTTTAGTCAATTTGCTTAGAACAATGGATACATCATCCAAGGGAATATTGTTGGATAGATTGACAAGAGCAATCTGAGTGTCAGAAGTCAAAACAAGTACTAAAAATTGGAAATGAGTGCCTGTAATAGGCTCAATAACTCTTATGAGGTCCAATTTATTAGACAAATATATACTCAGACCACCCTTTGCTCTTCCATGTAGAACAGCAACAGCTGGAGTGTGAAAGGTCCTAAAACCATTTAAATGAACTGGTTCGAGGCTCCAGGTTTCCTGAAAACAGAGCATATCTTGTGTCCGAATAAAATCCCACCAAATTGGATTAGTAGTTTTTGATCTAATACCGGCAATATTCCAGGAAGAAATTTTACACACCAATGGAACGGACGGGCGAATGGTCGAAACCGCAGAATCGGCAAGAACGGGACCTGTTGTTGAAGAAAGGACCAAATGGTCAATTCCCACATCTGGTCCCCTGTTTGTAATCACATAGCCCCCTATATGTCCCGGAACCCCAGACATAATCATAGCTGTACTAGGCACTTTCTCCCCGTTTACCCTCGATTTTTCCCTATTAAGAGAATAGAGAATAGGATCTACTTCTACATCTATAGAATTAGGGGTAATAATATCTACCTGTAGTCAGTCATTGTTTTCTAGGCCACTAAGAGTGTCAAAAGGATTGAATGTTGGGACACCATATTTTCTACCCAATGGTCCTACGAGATTTAAGGGATGACGGGGGAGCAAAACACCTAATTGGTCGAGGTGGACAGTAAAAATAACCGAGTGGAAGAATATTAACAAAGTCTGGATCAGGTGTCCCAGTATAACCTCTCTCGATTAAAGTACGGACCAAATGTGGCGACCGGAAGGATAAAATTACACAGTCACCCCTCAATGTTGTATCTGAGGTGCCCAACCAACTCACTCTTCTGACCATTTTAAATTCAGAAAACAAGTAGTTTTTAAACCCAAGCTTAGAGGATAGAAAGTGCAAGGATTTATTTCTTAGGGTCGACCAGTGTTCAAAAGCATTAGGGGGTAATAAAGGAACATATGCTAACACCACAGTATAAGGTGTCGCTTCTGGGGGCAGATTTAAAATAGGTAAACTTGTAGTTACACTTGCCTCAATTTTGTCACTAGCTCTTCTAATTTGGTTTGATGGTACATTAGGTACTGCTGCGGTTGAGCCAGATGTCCCCGGGGTATTAGTTCTAGTGTTCCCCCCCTTAAGTTGTTGTGCTCAGTTCGCCCGGTGACCTTAGAATTTTTGGTTTGAACTGGAATTTGGGGTGCTGAGACCGGTAAAGAAGTAGTGGGATTTACATTCGAACAGGTAGCAGTCAATTGCGGTGGTATGGGAATTGACTTTCCTTGAGATGGCCTCTGCTTCAAATCTAGCTTTTCTTCAATATTAGTCAACCTTATTTCAATATTCCTAACTTTTAAGGAAATAGGTTCTAAAAAAGTCATTAGGAGGGTCTCCATTCTTTCACAAAAAGGGTCCTCTGCTATTGGGTCCCTAACAATGGTTGGTGGGAATGCAGATTCTGGCTGGCTGTTCACCTTATTTCCTTTTTTCCCATTAAGCTTTTCGACCACATTTCTTTGTTTGTTGGTAGTGTTCCCCTTACCATTTTTTACAGTTTGACCCTCCCTTATATTATGCTTTAATTTACGTCTTGCCTTCTGCCCTCTAGTCCCGACACACGGACTATCACTAATATCACAAACAGAGATTGGGCTCAAGAGTGAGCCACACCCCACCTTTCCTAGAGAATCCTCATTTAAAAGGGCAAGATCGTGAGTTGCATCACTAGTATACTGTGGGGGGGGGGTCAGTGATAGCCTCGTTAAGGAGGGCACTGGTTCGATGATAGCAGGGGGCACCCCGAGAGATATATCATTAGTTGGAGAAATGGGATGTACCCCAGGTAAGCCGACAAAAGATGGAGCTAACATCGAATCCTGGGAGTTAGTGGTAAACATAGAAATATTTGTAACTGGCAGGGGAGGAAGGGTACCAGCAGGAAGTGAAAGGCGCCTTCCTGTGCTTTCAATAGCAGAGACAACCACCCCAATTGTCTTCTGCAGCATACGATCGATAGCTAGGTAGGGGTGGATTAGGAACTACCTTATGTTTTACTATTGGGACCGGTTGAATGGGTAAGTTCTTCCCCATTGTTTAGTACTAAGTGTGGATAAAATAATATGGTCAGACAATCAATCAATATTACCATACACCAAAAAGTAAAAAGGGCTCTCACAGCAAGCCCCAATAAGATGATTGCTTTCTAAACTAAAAGGACACTATTCATAAATAAGTGCCATGTACATTATACAATTAAAAATCTGTAAGATAAATCCAAGGGCGGTGGCCCAGCCCGACCCCGGACGGCCACAGAAGCCCTTTGCCAGGGCTTCTCCCGCGCTGCACCCGTGCGCTCACTCACAGCGGGGATCTAGCCTGATTAAATGTCACGTGCGAGAGTCTGTGGGCGGTACCGGCAGCACACCGCGGGACCAGGTGCTATTGATGGAGCAGAGACTCCTGGAACATCGAGTCCCTGCTGCCGCTGTGTGCTGGAGTGCCTTCTTAGCAGGCGTGCCCCTAAATATCCTCTGTTCAACAAAGGCCCAGGTAAGCGCTTTCTCCAATTTAAAGTGCCGAAGCGGCACACGCGAAGCGGGTGTAGCGAGCTGTCAAGGGAATGCTCCTTGCTTCCCAACCATGAACAACGGGCAGCAAAAAGGCTCCTCACTTTGGTATGCGACTCCCGTTGGGATAGTGAGGCGGGGACTTTAAATACGTGGGAGAGTCTGTGGGTGGTACCGGCAGCACACCGCCGGACCAGGTGCTATTGATGGAGCAGGGACACCTGGAACATCGAGTCCCTGCTGCCGCTCTGTGCTGGAGTGCCTTCCTCGCAGGCGTGCCCCTAAATATCCTCTGTTCAACAAGGGCCCAGGTAAGCGCTTTCTCCAATTTGAAGCGGCACCCGCGAAGCGGCACCCACGAAGCGGGTGCGGCGAGCTGTCAAGGGAATGCTCCTTGCTGCCCAACCACGAACAATTGGCAGCAAAAAGGCCCCTCACTTTGGTATGCGACTATTTATTAGGGGCTGAGCATAAGGGTAGCGGGATCCAGTGCCTTTAGACCAGAGCTGTCAAGGGAATGCTCCTTGCTGCCCAACCACGAACAACTGGCAGCAAAAAGGCCCCTCACTTTGGTATGCGACTATTTATTAGGGGCTGAGCATGAGGGTAGCGGGATCCAGTGCCTTTAGACCAGAACGAGTATGTACGAGTGTACTCCAATTTGTACGCCCTGAATGTAGCAGAGGTACATCTGGGAAATGAACAGTATATGGGAGCCCTGGACTCAGCTGAAGATCATTTACAATAAGGCAGGAGTTATGTATGTACTAAACTTGTAGGGAAGTTGTGCTCCTGAAAATATGTTTTTTGTAGTTGTTGGAGGGTTCTTTGAGCAGTTCTGGTGTCAAAGGGGATGTTATTTCAGATTCACTAGTCTACTCTGCTAGAGTGGCCGTCTGGGATCAGTGTGCCCTCTAGCTTTGGAAAACAACTTGTGTACTTAAACCGAGCCGACGGGCGTGGACACGCCGCCGGGCGCCAAAGGCGTGCCCGTCTCTGCCCGACAGCGTCCCGGAAGTGCCCACCACTGTGCTCAATTGGGCACTATGGATAAGTCCCGCTATACCTACATCCTTGCTTATAACATCTCCTTGTGTTGTACTCCTTTGAACCTTGACACTCACAGTCCCTCTGGAGACTTATTTGCATCTTGTAATTTTACTCTTAAACCTAACAAACTTGTCCTCCAAGGTCACCGTGATCCACTCCCTTCATTTAAAGTGGCACTGATTAATGCACACTCCCTCCCTAAGCATGCGATGGATATCCACGACCTGTTGAGAGAAGAAGACTTTGATGCCCTGTTTTTAACCGAGACCTGGCTCACTGATACCTTGGTTGCGGACATTTGGGCAACCATTCCTAAGGGCTATAAAATTGTACGAAAGGATGGGTAGAGAAGGAGGGATAGCTTTAATTTTCAAAGATCGCTACACCTTGACTTTTCTGCCCCAGGTGAACATGTAGGCGGCAGAGATTCTGGGGTTTACAATTTCCCTGTCTCCCAAACACTTTCTTTCTGGCGGCCTTATATACAACCCCCTGGTACGTCTGTAGGATTTTAATCAGCACTTTGTGAAAAAATATCCCCTCTGACGCTTAGGTACTAACATTGCATCCTTCTAGGGGATTTTAACTTACACATGGACTGTGACCAGCTAAAGGATAGCCATACTCTCATAGGGAGCTGCATATCCATGGGCCTTATACCCCCCATCGTGGTCCTGACGCATGTGGCCGGGCACACACTTGACGACATTTTTACTTTAACTCCCCTCAGTGCTGACCTGCCTTTTCCGCTGGTTTGACCATCATGTGCTCAGGTTCAGTTGGCCTAAGCTTTGTAGTATCCCCTTCAAGGAGAGCATTTTGCCCCCTACAGTTAGGGCCCTCAATAAAATCTAATCCAATGCACTGAATGCCATGCTTAGCGCCTATATACCCTGCTTAACGGGCACAATTAGCAAGGATGTGGATTGAGTTGAAGGTTGGATTGAGTCCACCTATCGGGCGCTGGCCCCAGAAAATAGTATTAAACAGCAGTGTTCCAAAGTTCCTAGCCCACGGTTCACATCGTCACTGAAAGCATCTAAATTATTATGCAAACCGAAAGAGAGAATATGGAGGATGAACTACTGTTCTGTGACCAAAATGGACTATAAATGTGCGCTTACATGCTACCACAAAGAGATTAAGCTAGCTAAAAAAAAACATTACCTCAGGCCCTGCCTCAGAAGGGGACAATGGTCAAGGTACGCCTTATCATTGCATTCCCCCATCCCAGTGAATATTTTGTTGACATTTTTTTACCCTATCGCCCTGGAATACTCTCTGAGGGCCTTAAACGGCCTGAAGTTGGGTTCGCCGGTGGACCCCGTCCCCGCTTCTATTCTCGCCCTGGGTGCAGAAGCCATAAACCCCCTTATGAATCAGCTGTTGAATTTCTCCCCGTCATCGGCCACGGTTCCTGTTAAATGGAAACAAGCAACGGTCATTCCATTGTTAGAAAAGGTGCAGGCTAATCTTTCGGACCCAGCCAATTATAGACCCATCTCCCTTCTCCCTGCCTTTTCTAAAAACGACTCTTTTGGAGATCGCTGACTCCATTCGGCTGAGCCTGGAGGCAGGTGAAAATGTGCTGTTGGTCTTGTTAGACCTATCGGCCACTTTCGACATACATGGTCTCACACCTTATGCATCTCTCTTTGCTCCATTTGATTGGCATCAGGGAATATGCCTGGAAATAGATGGCATCCTTCTTTGAAGAGAATGGCAAGAGGTCTGGCACCATCCTTACTCTGACAATGAGCCATGTCCTGGGTTGTCTATCATGGCCTGCCTCTTGGCAGTCTTTGGGTGGCTGGCTGTGAATCATCTGAAATGCAACGCAGGGAAGACTGAGCTGCTCTTCTTTGGCAAGGGTGCTGAGACACCTCTGCAAGTCTTTTGGCCAGCTGATGCAACTGCCCCATGGCAAAAACGTGGCAGTGAAAAATCTGGGGTTCCTAATGAACAGTCAACTGCTTTTCCACGCCCAAGTCAATGCGGTGGTGAGCACTTGTTTTTTCCTGTTACGTCTCTTATGGAAATTTGTATTCTTTCTATCAAGAGTGGCTAGACAACAGGTGGCCCAAGCCTTGCTCATATCCCGGTTGTATTACGGGAAGGGTCTTTATTTGGTCATGCCTAGCTATTTGCTGGACAGACTTCCGCTTTTCCAAAATGCAGCTGCCCGCACCATCTTTTTGCTTCCCTGGAATGCTCATGTGTCCCACCTTCTGAAAAGCCTTCATTGGCTCCCAGTAAGGAGAGGAGTAATTTTCAAGACCTTACTTGTTACCCAGAACATCCCGTATGGGACCGGACCAGAGTACCCCAAACGGAAAATCACTTTCTATACCTCGTGTATAACTCTCTGTTCGTCTGACCTGCTGTTAGCAAACATCCCAGAGTTAGAAAGTCGAGGACAGGAGGCAAGGCTCTCTCTTACCTTGGTCCTGTCCTCTGGAAAAAAATACCTTTCCACCAAAGAAACATCGAATCAACTTCTCAGTTTTGAAAGAAACGAAAACCTTGGCTTTATTCTTGTTAATAATTTTCTCCTCCCCACTGCTCTCCTTTCAACCATTAGCACTGGGACACTCTTGGGAGTAACAGTGCCCTTTACAAATACCTCTACATACATACATACTCTTTATCAGCAAGAAACTAATTGAAATGGCAGTCTACTCTCAACTCCAAGATCACATTTACTCCAACCATCTCCTCCAGGAATACCACTCTGACTTCAGGTCATACTGCAGCACAGAGACCACTACCTTTCATTTTTCAGATGACACTTCTCTGACCACAGGGAATTCTGCCTCTGTAAGGGCTTTTACCTTAGCTGATATTTGCCGGATGCTGTGCCACGACAGTGTGTCTCTTAGATAATTTGGTCCTTTTAAAATTTTCAAGAACATTAATCTTATTGCTGTCTGTCTCATGCTTTCCTTGAACGTTCATCCTTCCTTTCATGTTTTTCATTTAAAGCCTCATCTTTGTCGTAAAGGTTCTCAGGTTAAAAAGAGACCAGCTCCCATTCTTATTGATGGACAACCTGTTTATGAGATTCAGTGGATTTCTGACTCTTTTTACTTCAAAGGGAAACTTCAGTATCATTTATTCTAAGGGGTAATTTAATCCTTGCGATTGCTCATGGAAACCAGCAGAATAGTTTCATACTTCTTTTTATGTTCAAGCAATTCTATTTGAAAACATTTCCACATAAGCCAGGAGCTCCTAAGAGGAGGCAGTGTGTACAACTTTTTCCCACGCCCGATATTCATTGCGGCCGGTTGCTGGGGCAGCGATGGCATGTCACCTCCGCGGGCTCCTTCCTTTGTGACAGCCTTTCCTGGTCTGGCATGCCAGTCTTCTTTGACCATTTTGTGTGTGTTAACTCAATCGAGCCAGCATGAGGAATTGTGGAGTAATCTCTGCATAGGGTAAAATCAAATAAATCACAGCTATTTAATGTCAAACTATCACTGGACTTACTTCTTTGTATCATTTTTATTATAATGCCGAAACCTTTTATGTTCACTATTGAGTTTTCAATGTTTTACTAATTGTTTGTCTCAATCCAAGATCAGTCCTAATCTAGGATTACATCATATCCTGTTTGCCACTATAAAGGGGAGTCCACTTTGAGTCCACTTGTGTCACGGTTGTGCTTGTTTGATTGATTGCTCACTGGATTTTTAGAATCTCTGCATACTCCAGTTTATGCCTTGACTTGTCCTTACTCTGTGTCTTGCTGCTTGTCCTAAACAGTTGGAAGGCTTTTTGACTTCAGTTTTTATCCTTCCTGCTTGTAATTATTTGGAGCAGTTCTAGATGCCCAGTTTAATTCTGATGCTTGGTCGTTCCTGCTCACCAAGAAGACTCTACATCAGGCACGATGAAGACCTGCTCTTGACAGCCTCCTACTGGAGTTCTCAGCTGCTTTCACCATTGTTGAATATCCCCCTCCTCCACACCCTGAAACCTTGAATGATATTTTATGGCAATGTCTTTTCACTAGCTCCCCACCTGCATTTCCAACCAAAAACTGCTGGTTCATGTGGGAAACTCCAGCTCCTAGAAGATATCTATCTTGTGTTGCGTACCCAGGGGTTCTAAACTGTCTTCATCACATTCAGCCTCTAAATGGAGCCCTTTGAGGCTCTAGTCACCAATAACCGCATTGAAATTCACCAACATGTCAATGATGCACAACTCTTATCTGCCCAATTGTAGGAAAGTAGGATCTGCTTTTATGGTTACCCCCACTTTTTGCCTGTTGCTATGCTGACTAGTCTGATTCTGTTCTTTCTCCCCTAAATTGGTATGGTAAGTACTTGGGTACTGAGGTACCAAGGCCTATGTAAATCAGGGATCCCAATGGGCTGAAGCATGCATTATGCCACCCATGAGGGACCACTCAAACTGAAACTACAGTCCTGCCATTGCAGCCTGTGTAAGCCGGTGCTAGTACCACTTACGAAAAATATAGGTTTTCCTAGATCTAAGGTCACTGGACTTAAAACCTATAAGTCACCTCTAAAGCAGGCCTTTCAATCCTAAAGGCAGGGTGCTCGGTTCTAAGTGTGAGCCTTCGGAGTCAATTCTCCCAGTCTGTAAGTGCATCAGCCATTACTATACATTACAATACAGAGTGGCCATGCGTCATTACACAATGACCATCTCTGAACTGGCTGTAACAAACCCTGTCATGTTTGTTATCAAGCATGTTGGAATCCTACCCCACACTGTAAACGGTGTGGGAGGTATGATTTCATGCACTGTAAAGCTCCTCCGGGAGGCCCTCAGTGCTCTTGGTACCAGTCTTCAAGACCTGTGCAGCACAACATGGCTGCAGAGACACGATTCTGCCCTCCTGCTGCTAAGCCAAGCTCGAGCAGGGGAAGGCGGAACAAAAGGTATCCTATCACAGTGAGGTGTGATCACCTCCCAGACAGGGTTTAGTGTACTGGGGCCAGGTAGGAGCACTTGCCAGCGCCAACCAGTCTGTTTGTAGGGCACATTTTGTGCCCTACTTGCATAGTCCACTTCAAACCAGCTCAGGGAACTGTTGACTCCCGCTTTGGCACGAAACTGGACAATGGACAAAGGTGTATCCTCCCCACTGTCTGACCTTCCTCTTGGAGGGAACCCTGAATCGTCCCAACCCTTTCCTTAGGGTACTTGAGGGCTCACCCTAGGGTGGGTCCCTAGATTTATTGTGGGACAAGATTTATTTCAAGACACTAATTCTTCAACCGTCTGGGCACTTTGGACTTCGCTTGACTTTGCGCTGGGCAACAAGGCTGCAACTGCGAAGACTCCTGCTGCTCCTGATCTCGACACCCTGTTCGTCTGCTGCAACGTCCTTGCTTGTTCTCCATATAGGAACCTTCTAAGGCATGTGGGCATCCAAGACACCTGAAGGAATCTCCCTTGAAGTGAAGAAGTCACTTCCCATTATCTGCAGGCACCACAAATAAGCTGAGCAGTCTACTGATCTTGGGTTCCCACGGACTCCGAAAGGCTCAGCAACCCTGGTGGTGGTTCTTCACAACCCTCTAGGCCTACCCTGTCCTCTCACCAAGTTTGAGGCCAGTATCACTCACCACGTTGACTTGCAGTTGCAAAGGCTTCTTGGCTTCCTTTCACCAAGATCTTCGGGCTCCAAGTAGCCCCCACCTCAAGCATCTCCTGTGCCCAAGATCTTCGTCCTCACCGCATCACTTGCACTGTGGGTCTGCTTCTTTGGTGAACTGCTCGAGGTCTTCTTGCGACTCCAGTGCCTCAGGCCTGTGGGTTCTCCTGAGGATTTCTCTTGATTCCTGCAGGCACTCCGGATTGCTTGTGTCCTGCCCTGATTCCCTGTTTGTGGTGAGTTACCTGGACCTTGCTGATCCCGACAGTGCACCTTCTTTACTTTCCACGTTGGTTGCATTTGCAAAGAGTTGTTGTGGGTTTCTGATGGACAGCAACCCCCCTCAACTCTCAAAATCCAATGTGGGACTGCTCATGCATGGCTCCTGGTCTTTCACAGCGTTGCCTAGTCCGCACAGCTGCAGTTTCAAGTTCATCGTCCGCTCTCCTTCAGTGGGCATTCGTCTTCCGGGCCTCCTGGTCACTTCCAAGTGGCATAGACCCAGTATCCTCTGCTTGCAGGTACTTCTCATCCTGAATCCACCTTTGTGTTCCACCCGACACTTTCACCTTCTCCAGCAGCAGCATCTTCCTGCAGTCATCCATTGAGTTTGATGGCGGTTTCCGACACCACTTCACACCAATGCACTCAGCTTCCCTGGTGTAGGTATCCTGGTTCCTAGGGTATCCACGGGTAGGGTGGCTGTCCAACCTTCTGTCTTCCAGGGGGTTTCTTCAGGGGCCACTGGGAAGAGCCCTCCTTCTTTAAAACTGCAACCGCTACTGACCCTTTGACTGGTATTGAGCCCACGGTCGTTTTCCCACTCTGCACACGGCCTCCGTGGGGTTCCGGGTTACTTACCTTGGGTGGTTCCGTGGGTCCCCGGCACTTCTACATCTTCTGGGTATAGTCTTGACTTGAGTCGTGGTTCGCCTGCCACTATTTTAGTATATGGTTTGGTCTCCCCCTGGCGACCACTGTGTATTCGTACTACTTACCTGTTTCTGTTGTAAAGCATTGTGTATATCTCCAGCTAGGAGATATCTTTATGTGTTAGTGAGTGTCTTCTGATACATACATATTTTTTTATAAATACACTGTGGTTCATTTTCACTTATTCTTTACCAATAAAATTATATTTTCTGGTAAAACAAGCTGTTTCACACTTCTTCTGGACTAAGCCTGAAGGCTGCTCTCCACATCTACCACTTAGAGGGCTTTCTAAGGTTGTCTAAGACCACTAAAATCAGCATAAGGGTTGTCTGGATTGGTGCAGGGTGCCCACTTACATAAGTGTGCACCATATACCAAGCCAGCTTCTCACATCCATACATCTCAGACATAGTCTACAACTCAGCCAGAACAAGATGTCCAGCACCTACCTGAAGTTCAACACCATCAACACAGAGTTCCTGTTATTTTCAATTATTTTTTTATTGTAATTTCCATGGCATATATAAAACAGTCCCAACCCCCTCTCACCCACCACATTAAACAACACTCCCATATATTTTCATCATGAATCATCACAGCTGTAAACTTTACATAAACAATTTGTTAAGGGGGTTGATTGGAAAATTCACTGTAAGACGTTGAACATTTCATAACATTTGAGGAAAGCCAGTACTATCTGAAGTGCTTAGTTATCTCACTGAATAGCTAAAGCATCAGGTTCATTCTTTCCTAATTAGGAGAGTCCATCTTTCCTACCAGGGGCCCAGCCCATCTCCATTCAATCAGTCAAAGAAACCTACCTTCTCAGCCCCTTTTTTCCCTAATTGTACATCTCTCCTTGTGTATATCACTTTTTCCAGGTTATTTATACTGCCAACACTCGGGCTAACGATTGCTGAAATGCGGGTGGATTCAGATGCAACCAGGCAGAGGCGATGCATAGTCGGAAAATGGTCATTGTGATAAATAGAAGGGAACTGCCTCTCTCAGTCCCCTCTCCTTCTTGTACCCCCAGTAAGATTAACGCTGGTGTTAAGAATGCTTTCATCTTCCGATTATCATTAAAGAATCTCAATCTCCTCTTTCAAAGCTGAACGCACTCTACAAGTAGCAAACTTGTACAATATCAGCACCATATGACTGGCACCTGGGGCACTGCAACCCTTTACTGCGCCCCCCTTTATAATCCTAAGGGGTGTACAGGATAGGTTAAAACATGTTTTATAATACTACACTTTTAGCTTTAAAGACAGATGATTTTGCTAATGAGAAAGATTTCAGAAAATTGACTCTGGTACAGTCAGTTTCTCCTGCCAACTCCGAGAGTGTTCATCCACTTTATCTTTTATAAATATATTCAGGAAACAATAAATAACCTCAGTAGAACATTCACGTCTGCTAATAAGTAAATCCAGCAGGTTGACTCTTAAAGCCCACTGGGCACCCCCTTTCTGCATCAGAAAATCCAGCACTTAGAGATACTTAACGTCTCTCTGACCAGTATTAAAATCAGTTCTAAGTTCTTAACGATACAGTCCCAATTATAGAAAAAAAGTACCCAATCTATTTAGCCCAACACTGTTCCAGCAAGAGAGATATTGATCCTAAAAAAAATCCAATAGATTCATATTCTTCCAGATAGGCATGTAATAATTACATCTACCAATCCCCATCATGCTACGTACTCCCGACCAAATCTTGAAGGCACTTTTGAGAGTCTTAAAGCATACTATTTTATAATAACTGAACTCGATCTGTCAGCAGAGACATCCCCAAGCGTCTATACCGATTAACCGCATCGCTGCGGCGGCTTTTCCCGCTGTGTGCGGCAAATATAAAAAAGCAGCGTTACATGACGAGCTCAGCTCGTCATCCGCACACGACCACCGTGGCTGATTACGAGCTGAGCTTGTCATCTGCAGCAAAGAGGTTAACAATTCAAAGGGGGCGGGGATATAGTCCCCTCCATCCCCCACCATCCTTTCTTGCTACAGGACCAGACTGTATTGTAACGTGGAGGCCCAATAATATAATTTAAGGTTAGGAAGGGCCCACCCACCTCTCTCCCTTGGCAGCAGCGTGAGAAATTTAAAAGCTCTTCAGGGTTTAGCATAGGCCTAAATAAACAGAGAAATTATATCCTCCAGTTTCCTAAGCCGCTGACTCAAATTCCAACGGTATGGCCTGTAAAAAAATATGAAAGCATAAGAACCAAGGAAGAAATCTAATTGAGCGTGAGATTGATGTGGTGTGGAAAAGAATGAAGAAATTCCTAGTAATCATGACGGAAAGTTTCAATTCTATAAAGGACACGGAGGCGAAGATTGTGCTCATCTTTCTTTATTATCCATACTCCAGCAACTTCATTAACAGTAAAAACTTCAAATCCCTTGATCCTTGCAGTTCAAGGGTCACACATAGTCCACCAATCAGCAGTTCCTATGGGCTACGAGGGCGTGCTGCCAATACCTTTCCTCTTTCTAGACTACGACCGTGAAATCATTGAGGCTTGCTATTCCGTCTTGGAACCTTCAGAGCCTAGGAGAAAAAACCGAAATGCGAAACTAATGAATCCATTCTCCAAAACTGTGTGTAACAGCAGATGGTTTTGTAAAGCACACGTTACCACAACAACAAGTAAAAGCACTAAGGTCAAACATGGGAACCAACCCAGAACAGCAAACCATCACAAATGTATATACTTATCCCATACGTTGGTGAAAGAATACTTTGGTGAAACACATAAACCTTTATGATTCAGGCGGGTACAGGTCTCCTTGAGCCTCGGGCGGGAATAATCCTCGCCGCCGCATCCTTAATAGAATTGAAACTTTCCGGAGGTGATGATCATGCTCGTTCAAAGCTTATCCACCACCAATGAAGCCATATCTATGACTGGTTTAAAATATCATCTTTTAAACATGGAGTCTGAAGACCAGACTACGGCGTTTAGGATGTCTTCCAGGCTGGCAACCAGTGAAAATGCTTTAGAGGCCATTGCCCCTCTCACTGAATGTGCACTAAATTGCAAAGTATTTATACCTGCTTCCTGCATCACCCATCTGATCCAATGGGCTATAGTTGGTGTCAAAACCGATTTGAAAGGCTTCCGTAAGGAAATCAACAGCTGGCGCTCCCCAGGATGGCGAGTCTCTACCGTCATACATTCGTATTCTTTGAGACACCAAACCAGCACAGCTTCGGGGATTTATCAAAAGCTGGGTAGGACACAATTCTAGAACCTGACTTTATCCGGCGCATGATATGAAAGGTGACCCCTTCGGGGGTAAAAATTGTACCTGAAATGTCTAGTGCTCTGACATCGGAAACTCTACAGCAAGATACCAAGCATAAAAGCATAGCCGGTTTTGCCAAAAGCTCTTTGCGGGACAAATACTTATTGGGTTACCAAGATTGAAAAAGGTGCAGTACTTATTAACATCCCATAATGAGGAATACTGGGGATCCGGACGGAGCGGAAGGCGAATACCCCGCTTCAATTTGCAAACCAAATGGTGCTCCCCAACAGGGGCTCCCGAGATCAGGAGGTGTCTGGCTGAAATCGCCGACCTGTAGGAGTTGATAATCCGATACGCCAGGCCCTGGGTCATTATTGAGGCCAAGAAATTCATAATGGCTACCACTTCGTACCCAATGGGATCCTGGTCATTCCGAAGACACCAACCAACCCATCTGGTCCATGCTGACTAGTGCCTGCGGCGACAGGAAACGGCCCAAAACACCAAGTAGACACACCACATTTTCACAGTGAGAACTGACCCTTTTTTTGCAAAGTGCCCAGCTGTAGGTTTTGAACCCTAGCTCTGCTGGCACCTAGGCAAACCTATACATTTTTTAAAACTAGACACCCAGGGGAATACAGGATGGGGTGACTTGTCTGGCTAACACCAGGTTCTGTTACACCGAATCCCTTGCAAACCTCAAACATTGTGAAAGCAAAAACTAATTTTCCTCACATTTCTAAGGTGGGAATTTCTGGAATCTGTGTGGATCCACAAAATTCTACCCACCCCACATTCCCCAAAGTCTTCAGAGAAAAATGGTACCTCACTTGTGTAGGCAGGCCTAGTGCCCGCGACAGGAAACGGGCCAAAGCACAACGTGGGCACACCACATTTTCACACTGAAAACTGACCCTTTTTTTGCAAATTGCCTAGCTGTAGATTTTGAACCCTAGCTCTGCCGGCACCTAGGGAAGCCTAGCAAACCTATACATTTTTTAAAAAGTAGACACACAGGGGAATACAGGATCAGGTGGCTTGTCTGGCTCTCACCAGGTTCTTTTACCCAGAATTTCTTGCAAACCTCAAACATTGTGAAAACAAAAACACATTTTCCTCACATTTCTGTGGTGGAAAGTTCTGGAATCTGTGTGGATCCACAAAATTCCACACACCCAGCATTCCCAAAAGTCTTCAGAGAAAAATGGTACCTCACTTGTGTGGGAAGGCCTAGTGCCCGCGATGGGAAACGGGCCAACATGCAACGTGAGCACACCACATTTTCACAGTGAAAACTGACCCTTTTTAGATCTCGCCTACGCAGCGCACATGCACTGCATAGGCTAAAAGACATTTAGTTTTTGGTACGGTTTTTCACGCAAAACGTGCACGCTTTCCATTGCCTTCAATGGCAACGCGCCCACGTGTGGCGATTCACTTGCGGGAGCGCGCGGCTGGCGCCATATTTGATCAATTATGGCAGCGCCAGTCGCTCGCTCCCGCAAATGAATCGCGCAGGCCCCCCCATCTCTCCCCCCCCTGCTGCTGCACGCGCTTGTTTTTAAGGTCGCGTGCGCTTTCATTGGGCATGCCTGCAGCTATATTTTTATTTCAGCACAAGGTTCTACATTGACAGCTCCCTGTGTGGCCGGGCGCATTAGCCTCCTTTGTTCTGGGTGATTACAAGGAAGGCTTGCCTGGTTTGCGAGGGCTGTTTTTCACCTTGGGCGCTCGTGCTGGTGTCAAAATAATAAGAGCAGGCGTGATGCCGCCAGGCCACCAGTTCATACAGTGATCAAATACTAAATGAATTTCCCTAGCCGGGATAGGTACCAGAGGGCGTGGGCAGCAGGGGGAGTGCGGGGAATCCGCCTTCTCTGATACGAGCTGGGGGATGCCAACAGCTACTGCATTGTTCTGTGGTTGACGGGCAGCGGTTATGAGAACAGCTGTTCCAGCAACCCAATGCATCTGCATAATTGTCTTGAATACTGAAGCTTAAACGTGCTTCAAGGTAAGGCCGTGGAAAGGATTGCCACGGGCACATGCAACTTTGGTTATTTTTCGGCTGCTGGTCGGGCAGTGTTTTAATTTGAGTTCATTTATTTATTAAGTGTTCAGGGCGGCAGGTCTACGAATTCCATGTGAGCTCTTGGAAACCCACAGCGCCTATGAGCGGCGGGCAGTTGCACATGCGGTGGGGTGCTTTGTGTTTGCGTCGGTTCCACTGATCTGTGTATTTGCAGTACCTGCGCGGCTGGATGTAATCAGCGCTGATTGTCATTTTCTGGCTGGTTCTCTGCTGGTGCGGCCTCTTCAGCGTTGATTGAGGTGATGTCATCGTGGTCACTGAGCATGCTCAGTCTGCCTCTCCCATGCGTAAGGTCAAATGCTGGCACCTGCCTAGTTTATCTTCGTCTGTTGTGTGCACAGGGCTGGTGGGCTTCTTTAAACGAAGGCTCAGATTTTATCCAGGTATTTATTTATTTATTGTCTTATATAGCGCAGGAATTCGACCTCCGAAGGGGTATCTCCGCGCTTGTGTTCTTACCATAAACCAGAGGCCAGAGGTCAGTAAACAAACAAAATACAAGATTTTAGATAGTCAGGAACAAATGTGTCTTTAAAAGTTTCCTGAAAACTCCTAGATTGGGATTTTGTCTCAGGGAAGGGGGTAGGGTGTTCCAGAGAGTTGGACCCCTATAGGAGAGTGCTCTACCACCCACCCTGCCTTTCCCTTTTAATCCGCGGGACTTGGAGTAACCGTTGGTTCATAGAGCGCAAAGAGCGACCTGGCTCGTATAGTTTGAATTTTTCAGTCAGGTATTTTGGACCAGTACCAAACAGGCATTTGTGGATTACGCAACAAATTTCGAACTTAACCCGCTGGTATTAATCAATAAAATATAAAGAGAAAAAGGTTCATTCTGTTTTGAAAGCATAATTGAAGCCTTAGGGGCTCTTGGAAGCAATGACTTGTGGAAAACAGGTAATTGGTTTTCTGCTGCGGGAGACCAACAAGCCAAGCCTCAGCTGGAGGCAGCCAAAGATTTTAATTGTGCGCGGTTAACCCCTGCCCTGAAACTGGGCAGATGAAGCACTGCCACGGCCTGGGCACCGGTTGTGCACCACCGTCCGAAGGTGCGATTCTGATGCCCGCCTGGGTGCGCTCACGGGTGGGGGAGGGGCCGAGTTGCCACAGCCCAGGCTCACCAATGCAGAATGAGAGATTTGTTTGAGATGTCGACTTGGAGGCGAATCTGTGAATGGCATGCTAGCAGTGCTGCCCACACCAGCGGCGTGACTAGCAATAGTGCAGCAGGTGCAGTGGCACAGATTCCAGTGGCGCAAAGGGCTCCTAGTTGATTTATTGGGGGGCCATTTTCCTTGCCTGTATTTGAGCCAGTGACACCGTTGCTTTGTACTTGCCCTATCAAAATGGCTCTGAAGTGCCAGACAGTGGAAGAACCTGAATTAGTCACTGACAAAGTCGATAGGTCGCTACCATGTTTAACCCAAGAAGCTGTTGTGTGATTTGCACGTACTTGTGATTCACAAGAGAAAAAGGGGCGCAAAGGTACCTAGATACAGTTTATAATTGGTATCATGGAACTGGGTTTGTGGGGAATGCTCCTGCTCTGTAACGGTCTGTTAACGTCACACTTCTGTTTTATCCACTCGAGGGTCTAAGGATTTGTCTAAGTGAATAAGACTCCCGAAGGAAAGGTTTGCAAATTTGCACAAGTCAGTGTGGGGTTGGTCGAACGAGAAGAGGTGTGCTGATTGGCAAAGTTTCCCCTCTACATCGTTAGTATAGACGTAGCGACTCAAGGGAGGAATGTTTATATAGTAAACGCTTATGTTTTACTAGTTTTCACTCCTGATGCTTATTTTTAATTGGGAATGTCACACAGCCGCATGCACTCTCCAGAAGGTTTGGTGCTTTGAAAACTGCACTTTCATTCTCAGTTGCACCAAAAGAGCCTTGCAGATGATGTCCACTTTTAATCTCTGACGTTTTAATGTCCTTCTAAGGTTATACAAATGTCTGAAAGCTCTGGTGAACTGCCAGTGCCCTCTTGCTTTTATTCTATAATTGCAATGGTTTTTAATACCCACGCGAATAAAGATGTGGCACATGAAAGTGTTTAGTTAAGACCACCACAGAATACACGCTAGAAGCTGAAGCAGGCTGGCTTCAAAGTGTCTCTGCAGCAGGGCTTTAAGTGGGATGAAAAAACTAGGGGGTCTCTCAAAGGGGTGTAGCCAATGTAATCATCGACATGGCATAAAAAACACCTAAGCCTAAAATCTGTGCTTAGCCTATGGTGCCGCCCAACTAGTATTTTGCTGTTTCTGTCATTGAATCCAGATATATGATACAACAAGTATCATCATACCTACAACAAGACAGGACTATTGGCTTTGTCAATGGTGGTTAGTTGCATAAGATAAATAAGCAGCAACTATGGCGTGTATATAATATTGAAAAAGCTTCCACTTCAATCCCTGGTGACACCACCATAATGTTGCTGCTCCTGAGTTTCAAAAAGAGAAGGGGAATCCAGAGAAAGTGTTATACGCATTTTTTTAACCTATTATATAACCAAGAAGAAATCCTGTACAACTGAACGACCGTATTAAAAAACAAGCATTGGCATGAACAAGACGCCTTTGGGACCTTGTAAGTGTTTAGCCATGCAACAGTTAATGTTCTTGCAGTAAGGATATTGTGCTGCATAACTAAATACTTAAACAGCAAGAAAAGGCAGTAAGGATTTAAAGTTTGCACTACCCCCAATATACACAGAAGTCAAAGCAAAGTCTTATTTGCCAGTGTTGCCCACCTCTTAGGTCCACTGCCTGAGGACCTCAATTTTACAAGGAAAGAGAGAGTAGAGAGGCAACAACCAATAATTATCTGCCCTGATGAATCCCGATCTGGGCGAAACGCATTGACTGTATTGATTTCAAGATACTTTTATGACGATTGTAATAAAAATATCTGATGAACATCAATGAAGGACCACTACTCATTTGTGAACGCTGATAAATATTTTTCTTGAATATTTTGATGTACCGTACTTGATTGGTTGTTGCCTCTCTACTCTCTCTTTCCATAACTAAATACTTATAAGGTCCCAAAGGCGAAACCTATTGGCTATGCCAATGCTTGTTTTGCAAAGTGCCTAGCTGTACATTTTGAACCCTAACTCTGCCGGCACCTAGGAAAGCCTAGCACACCTGTACATTTGTAAAAACTAGACACCCAGGGGAATACAGAATGGGGTGGCTTGTCTGGCTCTCACCAGGTTCTTTTACCCAGAATCCCTTGCAAACCTCAAACTTTGTCCAAAAAACAATTTTCCTCATATTTCTGTGCTGGAAAGTTCTGGAACCTGTGTGGATCCACACACCCAGCATTCCCAAAAGTCTTCCGAGAAAAATGCTACCTCACTTGTGTGGGTAGGCCTAGTGCCCGCAACGGGAAACGGCCCAAATCGCAACATGGACACACCACATTTTCACAGTGAAAACGGACTCTTTTTTTGCAAAGTGCCAAGCTGTAGATTTTGAACCCTAGCTCTGCTGGCACCTAGGCAAACTTAGCAAACCAGGGGAATACAGGATGGGGTGACTTGTCTGGCTAATTCCAGGTTCTGTTACCCAGAATCTTTTGCAAACCTCAAACATTGTGAAAACAAAAACAACTTTTCCTCACATTTCTGTGGTGGAAAGATCTGGAATCTGCGTGGAGTCAAAAAATTCCACCCACCCCCATTCCCCAAAGTCTTCCGAGAAAAATGGTACCTCACTTGTGTGGGTAGGCCTAATGCCTACAACAGGCAACGGCCCAAAACGCAACGTGGGCACAGAGCATTTTCACAGTAGAAACTGACCCTTTTTTTGCAAAGTGCCAAGCTGTAGAGTTTGAACCCTAGCTCTGCTGGCACCTAGGCAAACCTATACCTTTTTTTAAAACTAGATACCCAGGGCAATACAGGCTAGGTGACTTGTCTTGCTAACCCCAGGTTATGTTACCCAGAATCCCTTGCAAACCTCAAACATTGTGAAAACAAAAACACATTTTCCTCACATTTCTGTGGTGGAAAGTTCTGGAATCTGCGTGGAGTTACAAAATTCAACCCACCCCCATTCCCCAAAGTTTTCCGAGAAAAATGGTACCTTACTTGTGTGGGTAGGCCTAGTGCCCGCGACCGGCAACGGCCCAAAACGCAAAGTGGGCACAGCGCATTTTCACAGTAAAAACTGACCCTTTTTTTGCAAAGTGCCTAGCTGTAGATTTTGAACCCTAGCTCTGTTGGCACCTAGGGAAACCTAGCAAACGTATACATTTTTTAAAACTAGGCGCTCAGGGGAATACAGGATGGTGTGACTTGTCTGGCTCTCACCAGGTTCTTTTACCCAACATCTCTTGCAAACCTCAAACTTTGTCAAAAAACTAATTTTCCTCCCATTTCTGTGGTGGAAAGGTCCTGAAATCTGCGTGGATCCACAAAATTCCATACACCCCTCATTCGCCAAAGTCTTCCGAGAAAAATGTTACCTCACTTTGTGGGTAGGCCTGGTGCCCACGACGGGAAACTACCCAAAACTGGCACCTAGGGAACCCTAGCAAACCTATATATTTTTGAAAACTAGACACCCAGGGGAATACAGGATGGGATGACTTGTCTGGGTCTAACTAGGTTCTGTAACACAGAATCCCTTGCAAGCCTCAAACGTTGTGAAAAATCCTGACATTTCTGTTGTGGAAAGTTCTGGAATCTGCTTTGATCCACAAAATTTCACCCACCCCGCATTCCCCAAAGAAAAATGGTACCTCACTTGTGTAGGTAGGCCTAGTGCCCGCGACAGGAAACGGCCCAAAACTTAACATGGGCACACCACATTTTCACAGTGAAAACTGACCCTTTTTAGGGCTCGCGCCCTGCGTTGTACTCTCGCGCAGGCGAGAGCCCTTTTGTCCGTGGTCTGAAAACGGCCTGTGTGCGAAACCTTTTGGGTTCCTCTTTTGGGCTGTGTGTGCCAAAGGCGGGCTCATTGCTCCCCCCATAGCCTATTGGTGTCTGTTACGCGCACACAAAGCCCATATGTTTTCAATTATCGTTCCCAGACATGGCCGCGATAATTGAAAACATATCCTCGCAGTGGAGCGTGCACCACTCGCAGGCTTGTTCTAGGCTGCAGTGTCCTTCTCAAGCGCTGGGCCAATCCCAAAACGGCGCCGCAGTTGAGCCCCCGACCAGTTCGACCAACAAACTTCCATCTCTCTCCCATTATCTGCGGGACATTGTTCCAGTCACTGATGCACCCAGTGCCGCCCGCGTCAGCTAGGTTTCCCGGTGTGGCGTTCCCATTGGATAATCCGCAGCTTATGAAACAGGAATTTGAGAAACGTCACAAACATAGAAAGAACTCTTTTCATAGCCCCCTTCCTCGATGTAGTAAAATAAACTACCATATCTGAAAGGACCACGTGTCTTTATCAGAAAAGAAAGACACTTTTAGACAGTATATTTTGTTTTTAGTATATTGTAGGAGCTTTTCCTTACGTGGAAAATCATCATAGTATTAATAAAGTTCCTTCGTGTTTGGTATTTATTTTTACTCCATCAGTAAATAAAATGCTTCTACAGAGTAATAAATCAAGTGGCTCCACTTAAACGAAAGATTAATGATAATCTATATTTAAAATGTCCTAAAAATCATTTAAATTTAGGACCGATAATTAGGTGCACTGCATAAAATGGTCATTCTAAAATGGCCGCAATCTCTCCTTGCGACGCAGCAGGCCTGTCAGTTACTGAACGTGCTGCTTGTGTGTAATTTATTGTTACTATCCTTTGAATAGGCTCGTGATTGGCAATGACTCTGACACAAGACCGGAACGAGTCGGGCGGGCACCAAAATTCAAACTGCGGAAGAAAACAGAAAGAGAGAGAGAGAGAGAAGAAAACAGGGGGGAGTCATGGAGATAAGGTAGTGGTGGCTAAGGTAGGAGAGGAGGGGGTCAGTATCCTTTAAGTACACCTTTAAGTAAATTACGGGGGAGATGTAATTGTAAATATCACGCGTAGAAAGAGGAATTCCGCTTTTGTGTTGATTCTGTATTGGGGGCGGGTTTGTTATGGCTTGATCTTTGTTTTATGTGTTCGTGTAGGCTGCTGCTTTTGGACTAGAGTTTTTACAAACTCATGAATGTTTGGTTCCCTCTGCGCAGCACAGTTTCTGGCAGTCAGGGTGATGGGGCTCTCCTCCTATTGTTTCTAGCTAAAGAAACTGGTAAAAAGTGCTGCTCTTTTCCATTCTTGGACTATTTTCGAGGTGCCTTAGTTTGGGTCTGTGTGTAAAGGTCTCGTCAGGCGCATACTCTGGTACTAGATTTGTCATCAACTGCAGCTAGGGTCTACGAGCCTATACTTTTCTGCTGAAGTTTTAAGAGGGGCAGTGTAAATCCCCTGAGTCTGTGCGTAAAATGTGTGCTTGATTCCACTATCCGTTTTTTTTCTTGAATTAATTCCCAAGCTTTATTTAACTTTCGTAGTTCAGAACTGGGCTTCTCAGACGCTGTTCTGTTGACTTAAAAAAGATATGTGTTGTCTTAATTTGTAATCCAATCCGTTTTGGATATGTGATTTAATGATGCTTTAGCTTTGTACCAAAAATACTCACATTCTAGCTTTTCTGCTGATTTCGGGTATAATGATAAGAGTTTTTTTAATGTGTTTATATGCATGTTGTTTTTTATTTATTATAAATTAAACCGCGTTTCTTCTCTTAATTTGTAGTTCTCTTTTTCTCACTGTGTGACCTGGAATGCAATTTGAAGAATCCAGTTATCCCTGGATTAGAGGTAGTTAGTAGGCCTGGACAACTTCCAGGTTTTGAGGCCCCTCGTGAAAATGTTTTTGCGAACAGAGGGCAGTGGTGAAGGTCGGGGATGGCAGGTAATGTTAAACCGGATGTAGGTGACTGTCAATCTCGAACAAGCACAAGACAATCTAGCAGTAGGGGTTTCTGTCACAGGAACACCGAACTTCCATTTGGCATGCGTGCATTTATTGTGGGAATGGCCCTCTTGGTTTAATTGGACTGCAAGTACCAGAATTCAGTGCACTGGATAATGAAAGCACAGGAGTCCACATTTACTGTGACGTGGAGCTACTCCGCCATGGTGTCTGCATCCTCTTACCGCTAGTTTAAATTGGTGTGGACATTGTAGCTTATTCAACAAAGAAGTGTGCGAAAAAGTAGAACAAATTGTGGCCAACAGGCCTTTTGGTTTTGGCAGTGCTTGTTTATTTCATGAGACTGGCATAATATTCAGCGTGTCCCCATTTCCTTTGTTTTAGCTGGAGTCTGGAATGCCGAGTGAAGGGGTTTAACCCCTTCCATGCTGGTGACGAACCCCAGCCGTCACGCTCTGCGGCGCTCGTGTGCTGATGACGGCTGGGGTTCGTCACGGCCCCGCCCTGTTCTTTTGTTTACCGCACAGCGGCGGAAACGGCCCGGCATGGAAGGGGTTAACAGAATGTTGTGTGGGCTGGCCTGGAGGCTAGTATAGTGTTAGTTTTAGGGAAGATCAATCCGACTGGACTTACCTTTGATGTGATCTGAGGGCCTGAAATAGAATAAGAAACATAACCTCCTATTTGAGTAGCTCCAGGCTCTAATGAAGCCCCAGCCTTCTCACTACATCAGCTATTTCAGATTACCTCTGAAGGTAGAGTCCATAGAATGGCCTTACTTTAATGCTCTTTGGTACACAGAGAATCGAGGAACCTTTTTAGTGTAAGAGACTGCTGTCAATTCTAGCTTGTTGATGCGATACTGTTGCTCTTATAGAAGAACTTTAATTTGGTACACCAAAACCATAGTTACAGTGGCTTCTTCCTTTGATGGTTGCTGGAATTACATATTTAATCATGTTGTCGTTTAACACTGCCATTCGAGGGACTGCATGGGTACTTGGCTCATGAAAGTCCAATCCCACTGATAACCTTGAAACCCAACCCCCCGGGCTCATGCTTAATTTTAGTGTCTGATACCAAGAAATACACACTGTTGGAAGCTAGAAGAGATGAATCTTGTCTGACAATTGGATGATATTGACTGTAGGAGGTTATTCTTGTGCTATCCTGCGAAGGAGACACTACATAGTGTCAGTACCACTGCTGTGCATTATTGCAGGTCCCGGTGGCATTTGTTAAAGTTAGATCTGTTGCCATTGTAAATGACAGTGCCCTTTATTTATCTGTTTTTAAAAAAAAACATAAATAAAAGGCATTGTCATTTACAATGCTAATAGCTCAAACTCTCATAAATGCGATCCCTATTGCATTGCAAATGCTTGTTTTGCAAAGTGCCTAGCCGTAGATTTTGAACCCTAGCTCTGCCGGTACCTAGGGAAGCCTAGCAAACCTATATATTTTTAAAAACTAGACACCCAGGAGAATACAGGATGGGGTGGCTTGTCTGGCTCTCACCAGGTCCTTTTACCCAGAATCCCTTGCAAACCCCAAACTAAGTTTAAAAAAAACAATTTCTCTCAAATTTCTGTGGTAGAAAGTTCTGGAATCTGCGTGCATCCACAAAATTCCACACACCCAGCATTCCCAAAAGTCTTCCGGGAAAAAAGGTACCTCACTTGTGTGGGTAGGCCTAGTGCCCACGACGGGAAACGGCCCAAAACGCAAAGTGGCACACCACTTTTTCACAGTGAAAACTGACCCTTTTTTTGCAAAGAGCCTAGCTATAGATTTTGAACCCTAGCTCTGCCGGTACCTAGGGAAGCCTAGCAAACCTATACATTTTTAGGTCTCGGGACTGTTAAGCTGCAAAGCAGCTTCCGGTCAGGAGAATTAATGTCCTCTAGTGGGGCTTCAGAATCCGCCTCCCTGCTCTGTCTCTCCACCATTGGCTGGCTTCCTAAAAGGAGGCCTGCCATTGGAGGAGAGAGCCATCCCTCCAAATAAGCTCCGTCTCTTTCGGATTCGGGGCGTGATTTTTTGCATTCTTTAGCCCTGTGACGTCGTCTGTCACTCAGGGCGCAAAAAACACGCCCCCGAATCTGAAAATGGCGGCGCTTTTCTTTAGGCCATTTCTCAACAACAGCCGCCCCAAGAAGTCGCAGCCTCCTCCACCTGGCAGTCTCTGTGTGCCCATTTTCCATTTGCGAGAGAGAATCGAATCGGCAGCCCCTGCACAGTCCCTCCCGAGCGCCGTTCCCGCCCCCCCCTCCGCTGTGTTAAGTATGCACGCGAGTCGAGGTCAGAGAGCGGGCTTCGCGTTTCCCTGAGTTAAATGGTACCCCAGCTTTGCTGTTTTCTGCCTCAGAGAAACCCGAATTATACGGCGTCACGTCCTATACCCTCATTCATTGCCTTATCAGCTGCCGAGATTCACGCTAAGCAACTAACGTTTCTAGTGCCATGCCGCGAAGCTTCTGTGTTCGTTCCGAATGAATGTCCTCTCCTCATAATAACTGCAGTGCGAGGCCACTCTTGATCCGCTAAGAAAGGGGGGAGGGAGCGGCGCCTCAAGGAAACCGTTGCATCTTATTCCATTTCTAAACACTGCTTTCTACGCATGACCGTATTTTCTCAGGTGGCCTCCACTTACCGGAGCTTTGTTCGACACAACCACGGGGCCGCCCTGCTACCCTAGCATTCACCACTGTGTGGCTAGAAATTCAGAGCTACTACCTGGCCGGTATTTGCAAAGTAACGAGAATACTTTCGATTTGACACGCTTTTTCACTCAGCCATTCCAGAATAGCAAATGCTACCTACAAACCGTGCAGACATAATTGTTTTAGCGATCTCAAAATGAGGTACCAACAGTTTTCACTGGCAGGCTTCTTGCAAATAGCATTGAAATACATGTGACTTGAAGGGGTATGTATACATTTTCTGTTGAATTATCCCTGTGATTTGATTCAAATATCAACATAGGAGAATTAAGTATAAATTAGTTATGGTTTCTAGTTTCTAGTCACATCATATGAGGCTACAGTGAGTTACAACTTTCATTATTCGAATGGGTGTGCGATTGAACAATGGAGGAGGTATCCCTTGAACCGCTAGAAAACTGCTAGCACCAGACCAAACATTGTCCTGTAGAATCAGAATGTATGTTACAAAGTAATGACAGTAGTGCACATCTTAGAATCTGGGTGCAATCTGATGCTGTGATTCTCAATTAACAGATCCAGAAGAGTGAAAACGTAAGCATCTCTAAGCAGTATATTACCCACTTCACGTAATTTGGAAGAGGATACTTACACACTGTAACCTTCACATTACAATCAGCCTGTTCACTTCTTTGCGGCTATCACTTGTGTGTAGAATTACCTCACTTATACATCCTTGCAAACCTTCTGCAAGTCCCCTCTCTCAGACAATATCAAACACATACAGATTTCCTCACTTGTAACACAGCCGGTATCAAATAATAAATATAGGTCAATTCACCCTCTGATCCTGTGTTTGTCATCAAGAGCTTAACGCATGACAGCTATATTCTATTGGGTTGGAGGCTGTGATGACCTAGGTAGAGAATGGACATAAGGTACTAATTGCTTTTAAGAGCTGTTTGAATACCAGAAGTAAATTGTTCAGTTATTGAAAGCAGGTCATTGGATGCATTGGACAAGACATTCTTTCAATGGCTTAGCATGGGGCTTGCCTTTCACAGTATGAAGTGCTTAAAATGTTAGGAAAGTCCCTCCCAGGATTTCGATGTAGCATGGGGGTTTGTTGGAGTATGATTTTTATATTGATCATATTCCGAGACCCAAGAATACTATGCCAGACTGCCTTTGCAGTTGCTGGGTGGAAGACGTGATGATTTTGTTGATGATCAGAAGGAACTTCTGTGGGAAACAGAGAAGGTAGTTAAGTGATTTAGAATGAAAAGAAGTGACGCTAGAGGATCAGAAGCTTTAGATAATTAAGGGAGGGATGATGAGAGGTTGGCTATGAAGGGGTATGTTGGCTGAAAATGGCCATGTGTTTTTGAAGAAGGAAGACTGGGATTTTGGGAAAGATAGGCTCCAAAGTGGGGAAATTGGAGAATCTGTCACAAAAAGGACACTTGAAGAAGTACCACAAAGGCCAACGTTAGAAAAGTTTACTTGTGGCATGGTATAAGGTGTTTTGAAGCTTCAGTGGAGGTACCAATGCAATAAGGTAGTACTGGATATTTTGTGGCCTTTTGATCTATTACCAATGAAAGGTATCTGTTAGTTGATGGATGAATAGTACCAAAACAGGATTGTGAAAATGTCTGTTTTTACAGCTACTACCTTTGTTTTGATTGAGGTTTTTGAAGGATGAGTTTTAGGAGTGTGCCTGAAACCGTTTTCACTGATACAGGTGTTCAGTTTGCAGCAAAAAACATACTTTTTGACGGTTATTGGTGTGGTCTTTTTCAGAACAGTGGAAAAACAAGGGGGAGAGCAAGGGATCGTGTCCACCCATGGTGGACAGGGAATACTCCTGTCCCCTGGTCAAGGATATAGAAAACAAAAGGAGGAGTATCACCCGAAGTTAGGCTGAAGGTTTTCCAAGAGGAGGAATAATTATTACTTTTGTAAGAAACCCCTCACTCACCACCTAGTGGTGACATGCTTCATCATCGGGGTCCACCCTGGTGGCCTTTCGTCACCAGGGTGTGCTTCGACACCTGTAGTACAGTGGAGCAGGTTGTGAATGTGGGTGCAGAAAAATAGATGTTAAAAATTGTCCTGGTTTAACTTGAAAAAGTGAGTTTTATTAAAAAGCAACTGGACAATAATAAAAATAATAAGGGGCGAGATACTGAGAGGAGAGTTACGACCTAAGTATCTCTGTATGTGTTATGGTGAGTTGGTCAACATGTTTCTACCAAGTGGGAAAATACCCGGTATTCATCCGGACCAAGGAGATGGACAGCCCAACATGCATTCAGATGGCCAGTGTGATAGAATGGTGATAGAGGCGACATTATATGAATATTGTGGACCTTTTTTACTGCACGCAATGTTTTTCCTGGCGTGTCCCTTTTTAGGTCGAGGGACCGTAGGGCTTGGCCGTAGGCCAAGACCGGAAGTCCGGAGAATTATTGTTACTTAGTAGGGCTGCTTTATCCCGCCTCTCTTTTCGTCTCTCCTCCATTGGCTGGCTTCCTAAAAGGAGGCCAGACATTGGAGGAGAGAGCCGTCCCTCCAAAGAAGCTCTGTCTTTTTCGGATTTGGGGCGTAAGTTTTGCTGTTCTTTAGACAGTGACGTTGTCTGTCACTCAAAACAGCAAAACACGTCCCCGAATCCGAAAATTTTCAGAGTTGCCGGCCGCCATTTTTTTTCACCGCAGTGAAGGTGAGCATCGAGCCTCTGCCTCTGCCCCCGTTTATGCCGTTTTTAGTGCTCCTGCACCCCTGTTTGATGCTCTCTATCTCTTATGCTGCCCCCACAGTCCCCCAGCCCCCTCTCTGCTTGATACGCGTGTTCCCCTCCCCTCTACGTACTGCATCTTTGGCTTTCTCCTCCCCGCCCCCTCCTGAATGCTCTGCGCTCGTCCGTCACCCCGTCTTGTCTCTGTGCCTTGTTTTAAGACTTGCACCCTGTTTGAGAGGTAGTTAGGTGAAGTGCCTTATTTAAAAAAAATGTGTTAATAAGTGCTGCCCTCTGAATCCGACACTCTTCTGGACCACGGACATGAGGCACTTTTCCGGCCCTTCACACTTCCTGCAGCGAAATAGGCAATGGCTTCATAGCGCTTACTGCCCACACGCCTGGAAGCTAGGCGTTATGTACACAATGATTGCTGACGTATGTTCAGTGGCGCAGCCATAGTGTCCTTAGCCCCAGTGCAAGGAAGTAAATGACCCCTCCCCCACTCGCCTGTGCTCCCCCGGCTGGCAGCAGAGGCGGCGCTCACCTCTCCAGCCCGTCATGGGTTAATCCTGGCTGGGAGGGGGAGGGGTGTGCTCGGCTCTGCCCCCCTGCTCCTCTCCCAGTGTGGCACAGCGCGCTCGGGCTGCTGAGTGAGAAGACCCAGCAGTGCCCATCGAGCAGCCCCACACGGGCATGGCAGAGGAGAGATGAAGGTGTCCGCGTGCAATGTTACCCTCTGCCCCCTCCCCAAGACCCCCCTGGGAGCGCCCGACCTAGGAAGCCGCTGGCTTGGATACGGCGCAAGGTAGGCATCAGCCACCTAGAGAACGACGTGTTTGACTTTGTGTGTGGCTAGCGCTCCGTGCGTGGAATATGCTTCAAGGCGCTTATTTGTGGAAGTAGCTAACAGATCGCACGGTTTCTGTCACTTGCAGCAGTACTCATTTGCGAAGCAAAAGAACTGGCGATAGATGGCTGCCCCACACTGTTTCCGATGCCCGTGAGGTGGCGTTGCATTTCAGAGATGGAAGTCACCCCTTGCCAAGTTCTAATAGCGCCGGGCGTTGGTTCCCATGTGTACCTTTTGCATTCTGCTTTGGTTTTACATGCCTTATTAAAAAAAGCAGGACTACAAGTACCGGGACTGCTAGTGCGAATATCATGACTGGCTTATCTCCTCCGTCTAGGTATCCGATAACTTGTGTTTTTTGACTCTGCCCTTTTGTTCCTTCCACATACCTCAGTGGCAGGCTATAGGCTAACTACCCAGCGTGATCGTCCATTCCCCAGCGCTGTTTTTGTGTTAACAAGGAGCTTAACGAGAAGAGCATGACCGGCGTGTTTGTTTTGGTGACAAGTCACATTTTTACTGCCTCCTGTCTTGGTTTGCAGCAGCCCCTTGCTTTCTTCTGCTTTCCTGCCCGGTGGAGCTGTTAGCCCCGTGCGCTCCTTTTACTGCGTGGGGTTTATTTACCATATAAAGCCATGCGCCCTGGTAACTCTTGCTTCTACAGGGAGCAGAGCGCCCTGGACTCAAGCATGGTGCACACGGGCTGTACACACCCACCCCGCCCCCTGCCCGGGACAGGTGACCTTTAGAGTGCAGTTAACGTGATTAGGAGATTTGGCCGATAAGACATTTACTTGGCTTGTGTTCTTTAGGAAACCTGCATTCCGCCTTTTACCCTTGGCTTGCGTTTTTTGTGTCCATGTCAGCCTCCTTGGAAGCCTCGAGACAAAACAAACACCCCTTGCTCGCAGCACTGCCAGTCTGCTCTGTCCCCGTGGGCTTAATCCGGTTCAAAGATGACCTGGTTCACCCAAGCACTAATGGCTGAAAGTTTACTTTGTTAATTTAGAAGTTCCAAATGTGTAAAATACGACAAAAATGGTTATTTAGACCAGAAAAACGGTTGGCAGTAAAGGAACCGGTATAGAAAATGTTCTGCTTCAATGGTAAAGCGCTTTAACATAACTTTTTATATGTGGTTATTTTAACCCACGTAAAGTTTGTACTCTTTTTAACAACATTTAACAGATTAAAAGGCCGACTTCGTAGAGATTTGAATCTAACCTGCGGGTCTCGTCAGCGGGTGCTTAGCTCGCTGAGCTACCTAATTTGGTAGTCCAGGCTGTTTCCTTTATAGAGCCCCTGGGGGTGCCCAGGAGTAGGAGTCACTTACATTCATAAGGGGGGGGGGGTTCTACTGCTTGCTGCCTGTTTCCTGTTACAGCCTGCAGATCTTGTCTGTGATTTGTGTTTAAATGTGAGCTCTCGCGACAAAGTTGTAAACCTGATTTATTTGTTTTCGCTGTCTGAAGTTTTTTACATGTCATTGTTTGTCTTTGATGTGATTTGCGGCCTTTGAGACATGCCCGGGCCCCCAGGTCTGTATCTCCTGGCCGGGCCTCTGCAGACAGTTCACAGCGGCGCTTTCGTCTCTCAACAATCGCCCCAGACGGAGCCCCCATGGGGGGCAAACAACCCGAAACGTAATATAGTTGTTTGGCGGCCTCGCTTCCGACCACAAGATGGAAATGTGAGCACGTACCGGGTGATGTCACTTGGTGAGGAGCCCCCCATCCGTGTCTTGAGTGGTGCAGACGGGTGAGGCGTGGGGGTCTGGACCTGTGGGCTACTGTGGGGGCTGCGCAGGGTTCAGCTGCTAATGCCAGGTGCTGGGCCAAGGTAGATCCTATCTGATCCTGGCTGCTGCCGACGCTCAGTGTCTCGCCTTTGTTCTGGTGCACATCTCTGACTGGACACTCCCGGCCCTGTGGGTGTAAGGTACTCCAAGGAAGGCTTCAGCTTTTATAACGGAGTCCGCCGTGTTTTATTATCCTGATAAAGTGATGCAGGGAGACAGCCTGGTACTCATTTTAGGTTTCACCTGTATAACACTTGCACTGTGCTTGAGAAAACAATTGTGTTTAATATAAACCTACAAGGGACTTCTATCCTGCCTCACTCTCTCACTATAGAATACTTACTCTTTCACTTTTTACTACTCGCTCTCTAATACTCTTTACTAATAACTCTCTCCTACTCACTATCAACTACTCACTCTACTACTTGTTTTGATTGTGTTTTTCAAACATTTGCAGACACATTTTCCCATGTATGACATTAAATACAGACATGCAAACAGGTGTTTGAGAAAGGGAAGCCGGCTAACGCCGGACAGTTAGTGTTTTACATTTTTCATGAATACACCGAGTCAATTTACATTAACACCTTGGCAGCTATGACTTTTCCCCTCCTGTGCTGTTACTCCAGATTTCCCATGGTTCATGACGAGCTCAGCTCGTCATAAGCACAGCTCCAGTGTGACTCATGACGAGCTGAGCTCGTCATGAGCAGCGAAGGGGTTAAAATCACCTACCTTCTGCGTTGGTAAAAGTAAAACACTGTTTTTTCATGGCAGTACACGAAGAGTTTCAAGTTAGGCTTTTAGTCCTTGCTGGAGTACACTGAAGTCACATTCATGCCTGACACTCCCTGTTGGTTAAACTCATCTTTTGCATTTGACACGCTCCGCTGGCTGCTGGTGAAATGCACTTTGAATAATTCACCAGTGGAGAGAAAAACATATTATGTCTCCTCTCTTTGTTGTTTTATATTTAATGCGTTTGGCTGAGGATTGAATCTGTTCCTAGCTGCTGTGTTTACAAAAGTGTGTCAGTGGATGTAAAACCGTGCCCTGCATGGCAACTCTTTTTAAAGACCCTTCCACACTCACCTGGTGCCAGCTAACACCAGACGGCCTTTGGTACTTATTTACACTACACTTATTTTAATGGGCATTCCTGGAAAATAGGGCCTGCGGTTGTGGTTGACTTTCGCTGTTTTTGGCGTACACACACACGCCTTATAACTCAGACATACATATACAAACACAGACTTCAACTGTCCGCCAGCCACACAGGCACACTATAAGTGGATGCACACGTACACAAGCATACATGCACAAATACACATATGCAGATTCCTATACACAGACCAAAGCACACTGCAGGAACAAAACACACATGCACACACAAACACACATAATACTCGAAATTGCAAAACTGGGCTTTGAAATTACCAGTACTGGTTGATTTCTCTGCAGTGTTTTAACGCAGGCTGTTGACAAAAAGGTAAACTTTTTAATTATGTTTGACGCCCCCCCCCCCATTGTTACCAGTTCCACAATGAACACTGTCAATAGTTACTATTTCTGTATTCGTGTTACGGGACAGCTAGTCTTTGTGAAACCATTTTAAAGGGGCTACAAGTAGTGAGAGTACACATGAATTGAACTTTCCTAGCTGGAAGCACAGGCGGTTGTCGTCACCACAGCTTTGCGTTTTATAACGCAATGGAAATCTTGTTTCAGCTAGGCTCTGTGTGTGTGTGTGTGGGGCTCTGTGTGTGTGTGGGGCTCTGTGTGTGTGGGGCTCTGTGTGTGTGTGGGGCTCTGTGTGTGTGTGTGAGGCTCTGTGTGTGTGTGTGAGGCTCTGTGTGTGTGTGTGGGGCTCTGTGTGTGTGTGTGGGGCTCTGTGTGTGTGTGTGTGGGGCTCTGTGTGTGTGTGGGGCTCTGTGTGTGTGTGTGGCTGTGTGTGTGTGTGGGGCTCTGTGTGTGTGGGGGGGCTCTATGTGTGTCGGGGGGCTCTGTGTGGGGGGGGGCTCTGTGTGTAGGGGCTCTGTGTGTTTGTGTGTGGGGCTCTGTGTGTGTGTGTGGGGCTGTGTGTGTGTGGGGGGGCTCTGTGTGTGTGTGGGGGGGCTCTGTGTGTCGGGGGGCTCTGTGTGGGGGGGCTCTGTGTGTAGGGGCTCTGTGTGTTTGTGTGTGGGGCTCTGTGTGTGTGTGTGGGGCTCTGTGTGTGTGTGGGGGGCTCTGTGTGTGTGTGGGGGGGGCTCTGTGTGTGTGTGTGTGGGACTCTGTGTGTGTGGGTGTGGCTGTGTGTGTGGATAGTTTTTTGTAGGTGGCTCTATGTGTGGGTGGCTCTGTCTGTGTGAGGGTGGCTCTGTGTAGGGGTGTAGCTATTGGCATTGTAAATGGCAATGCCATTTATTTAACGATTAAGCTATTGGCAATGTAAATGACAATGCCATTTATTTATGATTTTAAAAAAAGAAAAGAAATGTCGTGAGCAATGCCAATAGCTCTACCTTTAATAATGCAGAGACCATTGCATTGTAAATGCTTGTTTGAAACTAGACACTGTTGCAGGAGACCAGAGTCTCCCTGGAAGATGCAAAACGACTCACAGCGAGGTGGATCAGCCAGATGGCCTTCCTCACCGGCAGTGGGTAAAAAACGGGGGGGGGGGGGGGGGGGTGATCACACTGTTAAACAAAAACTCAAAGATAACAGTAGTGGACCAACATACCGACAAAGCAGGGAGGATACTAATAACACAACTGCAAAGGGTAGAGGAAACCATAAATGTAGTGAACATTTACGTCCCTAACACAGACGACACAGAATTCTGGGAGGGAGTCTCTAAAAGGCTGGAATCAATTCCCCAGAACGACCTAACAGTCATGGCAGGCGACTTCAATATAGCGCTTGATCACACATTCGACAGACAATCACTGTGCCACTCACTCCCATCAAACTCACACAACACTCTAAAGAACATATGCACCAGATTCAATCTCAAGGATCCTTGGCGGCTACAGCATCCCAACACTAGAGACTACACCTTCTACTCCAATCCACACAACTCATACAGCAGAATCGACTACATACTAATCACAGGCACCAACACACTCACTTAATAGATCACACAGACATCCCTATCAGAACCATCTCAGACCACTCGTGCATCAGTCTTCAGATGAGCGGACGACACAACGAGGAGCTACCACGCAGGTGGAGGTTCAGTAGTGACGTCTTGACAGACCAGGCAAACACAAACAAAATTGAAGAAGGCATTAAAGAATACATTAGACATAACAACACAATAGACACTGATCCCAAAATCATGTGGGATGCTCTCAAGGCAACAGTCAGGGGGACAATAATAGAAAAAAAGGCCAAAATGAACAGAAAAGGTCATCACCGGGTGACCCAGCTAGAAGAGGACATACAAAGGTTAGAGGTAACCCACATCTCGGACACAAGGAACAATACCGCCCTAACAGAGCTTACAAAGAAAAATGCGAGTACAACAAAATCCTAAGCGAGAGGGCTGGACTGTGGGTTAACAAATATAGGGCAATTAACCTCTGCAAGGCTAACAAAACAGGGAAGATCCTAGCCTCCTATCTCACAAACCAAGACAGTACACCATCTCATCAATCACCGCACACAAGACACAAGGAGATACTAAGTACAATTAGAGAGTTCTATGTCGAACTATAAAAAAAGAACAATCACTAGACCAGGCAGGATGCACAGTCTACATAGACAGACTAAATCTCTCAAAGATAACGAACGAAGAAGCGCAGACACTTGGACGAGAAATTAGCTCAACAGAAATTGAAATGGCGGTGAAGTCTCTCAAAGACAATAAGGTGCCGGGCCAAACGGATACACAGCCACCTTCTATAAAACGTTCATTACACACCTGCACCCTACCATGAAAAAAGTGCTCAACCAATGTGAGGGAACGGTCCTTCCCGTGCCCCCCGAATATGTTAATGCGGGCAGGAAGCCCAGGAGCTGCTTGAGAGGAGATAGAGCTGATAACTCAATAATCTCTCTTTTACGGTAGGTTTGAAGTGTGAGACGAGACGATGCAGAGCGTCTAACTCTGTAAACCCTCTTTAGAAAGTAGCGCAGTGCGCGAAGAGAAGCTCACTCCCGGGTCGCTGTGTTCCTCTTTGTGGTTTACAGAGTTACACGCTCTGCACCGTCTCGTCTCACACTTCTATCTCCTCTCAAGAAGCTCCTGGGCTTCCTGCCCGAATTAACATATTCGGGGGACACGGGAAGGACCGTTTACACCAACATCTTCTAACTTTAATATATCCTTATTCTGACTCCGTATTGGGACAGTTGATTTTTCACCATAGGGTGCCGTCTCTACTTCCTTGCTTTTACTGACCAGGTCAGGGGCCCTACCGGGTCGGAAGTATCACCGGCGGAGCAACTTTTTTCCCTAGATACAGCCGATTTTGTGCCCTGAGGATTCTCAGAAGCGATGTAACACGTGTCGGCTGGCTGTTTTCTTGTGTATGAAAATTAAAGAACTCCAATGGATTAATACTGTACAAGAGATCCCTTACATTCTGCGGCCTTGTTTGCTTTACTTCTGTATATTTACCTGTATACGCTGTTATGATTGTACATGTGTGTGCATAGGGTATTATTGATTTGAACTTTTTCCTAATCAGCTTCCCTGGTTAATTTTGAGTGGTTATAAGGGTTTTCCACTCACCCAGTTGCACCACCAACTCCCAGCACCCCACAATTTCTTATGCGTCCACTTTTGGCAGAGCGCCCAGTGCTTTACTGACACTCAAAACCTTTTTGTGCTAGCACTCAAAAACACTAAGAATGCCTTGCTTAAAGTAGACCTAAAAAATTGAACACAGCGTGAAGAACTCAATGTGGGAATCAATATGGGCAAACACAAAGATAAATATAGAGGAAAACCACTCTCCATAGACACATGGAAAAGACTGGGTATCTCATACCCAGCTCAGCTGGAAGAGGGTGGAAGCCTCTCCTCCTTCAGCATGTTAAAAAAAAGCCCAATCTACCAGACATAGAACTGTACAACTTCTTTAAAATCAAAACAACCCTGTCCAAAGCTAAACTATCAAAGCACAAACCCTCAATCATCCAATACATGACGAATATCAACAGAATAGGACACCAGGTATCACACCTATACAAATTAATACAACCCAGCTCCTCCAGATTTAACAACAAAATAAATACTTACTGGGAGAAAGAACTCGGCAACACACTCAGCGAGAAGGAACGCCACCTCCTCTGGGCCTCCCCCATGCAAAACAAAATCTCCCCAGCTTTAGCGCAGACTAAAGTCTGGCTCCTACACAAAACATACTGGACCCCTACACGCCTGGCGACTCTGGGCCTGAGGGAAAATGATCAGTGCTGGAATTGCAACAATGATAAGGGGGATCTAGCACACCTTATCTTCCACTGCCCCGAAGTTAAAATAATTTGGGGAAAAATATTCACCTTCATAAATAAAACACTAGGATGCACACTAAAAGCAGACTTTGCTACTCTCTTCACTGCATTCATGACAACCGAGATAGACTCACAGCAAAACAGAGACCTACTGGATCTCCTACTAACAGCGGCAGTCAAAATAGTACTCACCAATTGGAAAGACACCTCCAAGGCAGCTTTCAGGGGTTGGCTTAACTGGGTGACGTACCTTCGAGGCGCTGACAGCACCGCCCTGCGAAACTCACCATGGAGACATGCCAACAGGTGGATGTGGGCGACCTTGGACAAGCTCTTAAATCCATATGACCGGCCATGAATAAATACTAACAAATCAATCAAGTGGCTCTACACCGCATCTCCACAGGTTTCAAGACTCTCACGTGAAGAAAGTAAACTTCTGTATGCTGTCTCTTTTTCTCCCTACCTTAATTCCTTTCCTTTCCCCTTTTCTCACACTACCTTCCTCTTACAACGACAGTGGATAGGGAGGCAGCCAAGCTTAGATACTGTGTTACTGTACCACCGTTAACATAGCCAACGTGGGCTGCAACCTTGTAACGACTATGCGCTGATGTTTATATGTTTTATGTTATATGTTTGGAAAACAATAAAAGATATTATTAAAAAAAAACTGACTCTTTTATTTGCAAAGTGCCAAGCTATAGATTTTGAACCTTAGCTCTGCTGGCACCTAGGAAAACTAGCAAACCTATACATTTTTGAAAACTAGACACCCAGGGTAATACAGGATGGGGTGATTTGTCTGGCTAACACTAGGTTATGTTGCCCAGAATCCCTTGCAAACCTCAAACATTGTGAAAACAAAAACACATTTTCCTCACATTTCTGTGGTGGAAAGTTCTAGAACCTGCCTGGATTCACAAAATTCCACCCATCCCCATTCCGCAAAGTCTTCCGAGAAAAATGGTACCTCACTTGTGTGGGTTGGCCTAGTGCCCGCGACACGAAACGGCCCAAAAAGCAACATGGGCACACATCATTTTCACAATGAAAACTGACCCTTTTTTTGCAAATTGCCTTGCTGTAGATTTTGAACCCTAGCTCTGCCGGCACCTAGGGAAACCTAGCAAACTTGAACTTTTTTTTAAACTAGACACCCAGGGGTATCTAGAATGAGGTAACTTGTCTGGCTCTCTCCATGTTTTGTTACCCATAATTAATTGCAAACCTCAAACTTTGTTAAAAACCCTTATATTCCTCACATTTCTTTGGTGGAAAGTTCTTGAATTTGTATAGATCCACGAAATTCCACCCACCCCGCATTCCCCAAAGTTTTCCGAGAAAAATTGTACCTTACTTGTGTGGGTAGGCCTAGTGCCTGCGAAAGGAAACAGCCCAAAATGCAAAGTGAACACACTACAATTTTCATAGTGAAAATTTACCCTTTTTTTGCAAAGTGCCTAGCTGTAGATTTTGAACCATAGCTCTGCTGGCACCTTGGGAAACCTAGCAAACCTACACATTTGTGAAAAACTACACACCCAGCGAAAACCAGAAAGGGGTGTCTTGTCTGGCTCTCACCAGGTTCTGTTACTCAGAATCCCCTGCAAACCCCAAACGTTTTAAAAAATAAAACACACATTTTCTTCACATTTCTGTAGTGGAAAGTTCTGGAATCTGCATGGATCCACAAAATTCCACCCTTTTTGGATGGGCTGCGGGCATTGGCATGATCATTCTGGACAGCCCCCACCCCGCACTTTGGAGAAAAACATCCTGCTCCCATTCTGCAGAGTCCTGACTACTCCATGCAATTTATTAGCTAAACCTATGCATCTGAGTTGGGGGTGGGGGCTATGTTATCACAACCAGTAGATTTTATTAGCAGAAGGTTGATCCCGAGGAGAGAAACGTTGGTCAGATATATAGAGAGGGAAGCCTTTGCTGTAATTTGGGCCCTGAAGAAGTTGAGGCCATACCTGTTTGGCACTCACTTCATTGTTCAGACAGACCATAAGCCCCTCTTATGGCTAAAATAGATAAAGGGTGAAAACCCCAAACTTTTGAGGTGTCCCATTTCCTTACAGGGAATCGACTATACAGTGGAACATAGACCTGGGAATAACCATGCCAATGCATATGGACTCTCAAAATATTTCCACTTAAAAAATAAAGACTCAACCTGGCAAGGTTAGTCTCATCTCCTTATGTTTGGGGGGGGGTGTAGGAAAGTAGGATCTGCTTCTTATGGTTACCCCCACTTTTTGCTTGATCCTGCTAATCAGGACCCCAGTCTATCTGCTTTTTCCATAAACTGTGATGGTATGCCCTTATGTACAACCCAAATTGGATACCGGGGTACTCTTGTCAGTTCCTAGTATATGGTAGATGTACCCAGGGCATAGGTACCTAAGAGGTCTCCCATGGGCTGCAGCATGTATTATGCCACCCATGAAAGACAATTCGTAACAGAACTACAGGCCTGCCATTGCAGCCTATGTAAGTTGGTACATGCACCACTTACTTAAGACATAGGTTTACTGTATCTAAGGGTCACTCCTTTCAAGCCTATGTCACCCCTCTTGAGCAGGCCTTTACAATCCTGAAGGCAGGGTGCTTGGTTCTAAGTTAGAGCGTGCATAATGACAACCTTGAAAACTGCTGCAACTAACCCTATCGTGTTTGGTGTCAAACATGTTGGAATCATAACGTCACACCAGCAACCGGTGTGAAAGGTATGATTCCACCCAAAAGGAAGGCCCCTTCGTGGGGCCCTCGGTGTTCCCGGTACCAGCCTTCTAGCTCCGGGCAGCACCAAATGGTTGCTGCTGACCTGAGACACATTTCTGCCATCCTGCTGCTGAATCAAGTTCGAGCAGGGGAAGGCAGAACAATAGGCATCCTGTCACAGGGAGGTGTGACTACCTCCCAGACAGGATTTAGTGTATTAGGGCTGGGTGGGTGTGCTTTCCACCACCTGAACACCTGTAGGAGGGGCACATTGGGGTCTCTGTGCATAGTTCAGTTCTAACTAGTCCTGGGAGCCATTGCCTCCCACTCTGGCGCGAAACTGGACAAAGGAAATGGGAGTAACCTCCCCCTTGTCCAGACCCTCCCCTGGGAGGGTCCTCTGAATCTTTCCAACCCTCTTCCGTAGGTACTTAAGGGCTTACCTGGCTGTAGGACCTTAGATTCTTCTTGGACAAGATTCAGAACTGAAACCACTGCACTTTGACCGTATGGGCACTCTGGACTTCGCTGGTCTTTGATTCGGCCTGGCTTAGTCTCCGACTCAGTCTGCTGCATCAGGCTGTGCACTGTACAGGATCTGTGTAGGACCTGTGGAGCATCCAAGACACCTGAAGAACATCTCCCTTGGAGTGAAGGAGTCACTCCCCTGTATCTGCAGGCAACCCAACATTGCTGACCGGTCTGCTGATCCTGAGCTCCTCCGGACTCCGAAAGGCACAGAAACACAGGAAGTGGGGTTCTACGTCCCTCGAGGCCCCAGCTACCCTCTCACTGAGTTTGAGGTCAAAATCCCTTGTGGCGGCTGCAATACCTGAACCCCTGTGCACTGCGTACTTTTGCAAGTTCATGTACTTTTTGGCAATCCTGTGAAAAATGCATTGGGCTCCGAGTAGCCCCACCCTCTGGCACCGTTTCCTCCGAAGATCTTCACCCACCCCACAACGGGTGCTCTGTGGCCTGTTGTTTTGTAAAGCTGCTTGAGGTCCTCTCATGACTCCTCTGCCTTCGGTCTGTGGATCTAATTGAGTGTCACCTTTAATTCCTTGGACTCCACTGCTCGGGCCTGCCCTGACTCCCCAGCTTGTGGTTAGTCTCTTGGACCTTGCTGGTCCAAACCGTACCCTTCCTTGACATCCTGCGTGGGCTGCTTGTTGGTGCTCCCGCCGGACACCGACCCCGCAGCACTCAACATTCTTAGTAGGACAGATCGCATCTGGCTCCTGGTCATCCTCAACGCCCCTGGTCCCTGCAGCTGTGAGTCAATGTTACTGTCAACTATCTAGAAGCACCCGAAATCGGTGGGCATTCTTCTATAGAGCCCCTGGTCACTCTCGAGTGACCCAGACTCTGTCCTCTTTGCTTTCAGGTACTGTTTGACAAGAATCCACATTTGGATTCCATCGGACACTTTCTCCCATTCCAGCAGCGACTCTGTCCGATGCCACTTCACACCTATGCATCCTTCTTCCCTGGTTAAGGTAACTTGGGTACCTCAGTATCTATGGGTGGGGTGGCTCTCCAACCTTCTGTCTTCCACAGGGTTTCTTCGCAGTCCCCCGGGAAGGGTTCCTAATCTTTAAAATTGTAACCGCGACTTGCACATAGACTTGTACGGAGTATGCGGTTGTGTTCCCACGCTGCGCATGCTCTCCGTGTGGGTCCCTATCTACTCACCTTGGTGGCTCCGTGGGGTCCCAGCAATTCAACGTCCTCTCGACCTTGTCCTGACTCGAGCCCCACTCTATATACAAGGTATTGAATGCCTCAACTTCTGCCTCTAAATCAATCCCTCTTCATCCTTTGCAGGCATACTCGTCTACAGACCACCTGATTGCGTAGCAAACATATGTCAGGTCTGTAACCACATTGCTCACAAATCACTAGTTTATGCCAACTTCATGGCACTTGGCGACTTTAATTTACATGTGAATGATCCCAACTGCTCATAAGCAGTTCAACTGGTCTCCTCCCTGGCTGGTGCCAATCTAATACAACTGGTATCTGCTCCTACACATAAAGCAGGCCACACTATGGATCTAGTCTTCTCTAACATCTCTTCAGTGGTTATGGAGACACCATGTCCCCTTGTATGGTCAGATGACTATCTGATTCCATTCTCAGTTATGCTGGACAATCCCGGCCAAGCCAGAGGCAAGCGCTCCACCATAAAAAGACATCGGAAAAACCTGACTGCAGCAGCGCTAGGTCCTATTCTACAGAACAATCTCTCCTCTATCTTCAGAACCCAATGCAGATGCTCTTGCAATAAATCAATGGATCTCCACGGCTGTGGAGGCCGTTGCTCCAACCAGAAAGGTGAAATCACGTAGACTGTCCCCATCGGCCCCATGGTTCTCTGATCCACTCAGATGAGGAGGTGCAAAAGACTAGAACGCCTGTGGAGAATAAACTACTGCGGCCAAGCTAAAGCAATCTATAAATATGCTCTGAAAGATCTACATAAGTCTCTAAAAACTGCCAGGAGAAACAACATTGTTTCAAGCATCCAGAAGGCAGATCACTCGAGTATAGAAGTGTTTAAGGTAGTACAGACCTTTTTTAAGCCAAAAGCAATAGAGACGGAAGTGCAACCATCTCCAGCTCTGTTTGAAGACATTACTAGCTTTTTTGATAACAAAACCCTAAAGGTCTATGACTCATTTTCAGCACCCAAGGCGACAGAGAAACTGGACACACCATTGGGAGCTGCGGAGGTTCCTCTGTTCACAAATTTCTTACATATCTTGCATCAGGATGCAATGGCTGAAATCTAAAAATGTAGTTCAGGTGGAAAATGCTGTCTCTCTCTCTTTCTGGTACGCTAGCTCATATCTGGAAAGCATCCCTTGAAACTGGCGTTTTCCCGAAACATTCTGCCCTTCTCCCGTTGAGAAAGAAACCTACTGGTGACCCAGGAGAACTCAACAATCTCAGGCCAATCTCTCTGCTGCCCGCTCCGGGAAAAATGCTAGAGAGTTGGTCCAGCGTCAACTGACCAACTGTATCGAGAGCAATGCCTCTCTGCATGATACATGGCTGCTGGGCGGGCTTCACCACGGAGATCGCCCTCCTTGAGGTGGCAAAGTTAGTGAGATGGGCATTAGATTCAGGGGCATCAGCACTGATGGTGCTCCTGGATCTGTCCGCAGCATTCGACACCGTCAACCATGCTCTGTTGGTTCAGATTTTACAAGACACAGGCTTTGGGGAGGAAGGTGCTGACCTGGTTGAAATCATATCTTAGCAGTCTTACTCAAAGAATTGCCTTACAACCTTTTGTATCAAAACCTAAAATGTCCTAGCTATCTCAAACAAAGACTGCTGCTATAAGCAAAATCGATCTCTGCGGTCAAATTCTCAGAACCTACTCTGTGTTCCTCGCTTTGCGAAAGCCCGTCTGGGTGGTAGGGTGTTCTCAGCAAGAACAGCCAAAATGTGGAATGCCCTGCCTGGGTGCCTCCGCCAAGCGAACACAGAGACCTGATTTAGAAAAGTACTGAAGACATGGCTCTTTAGCAATGACTTGGTCTGGCCCCAGTACCCAAACTTCCCTGCATGTGTTGCTTGCTGCTAGAGCGCCAGGACACCTATGTTGTTGAGGTAGCTATTTGCGCTAAACAAGCTCCAGTATTATTATTATTATCCCGATGAGCCCACCTCTGTGCCACACCAATATGTTGGCTTTCCGATACTATGCACCATTACACCAAAACGTAATTGGTGAGTTTAACCAAGTGTGAGCTCAAGAAGACACTCCCAGTATTGCCCCTCCCCCATGGAACTCACAATTGACTTGTGCAGCTTCCAAAAACACAGGGCAACCCCCTTCAGCGTGGGCAATCCAGAGCTGGACGTCAGCCGCAGGAGTGGGCTCCTCAATCAGGGAACCACTCTATATAGGAGCATTGCTGGTGGGCTTTAATGGTGGGGCTTGGGAGCAGGGACTCGCGCTGATTGGAAAGAGAAGCGCTCACCACGTGCTGATTTAAAAGCTTACACTTGCCGGACTCTGAGTCCCACGGCAAGGCATTGACAAGGCAGAATCTTTTCTGGTCCTGAGACTCTGGGAAACGATGGGGCAAGCCAACAAACCCTTGGATAGCACTTGGTGCTCAAAGATAGCTGCAGGCAGTCAGACCAGCACATAAAGTTACTTTGCAGTGTGGCAGTTCTTCCAGCAGGCCAACACAACAAAGCAATTAGTCCAAATGGCGGTTCCTCCTGGCAGCACAGCAGTCCTCCTGTCAATGTGCAGACTGTAGAGCCATTAGCGTCTGGTTACAAGTCCCACACAGTATCTAAATATATGGGATTCGAGCCCCTGTACTATACTCAACAATATCTTTGAAGAAGGGGTGACTTCAAAGGAACCCGTAGACGTGCGTAACAATCCCTTACAACCCAGCCCTGGCTCCAGACTATCAATATGGGGCAAATCAGCCCTTTGTTGAGAGCAGGACACAACCTATAGAAATGTAAAGTGTGAACCACCGCTGCCAGTCCAGGAAGACTATCAGTATGCAGATAAATGCAGCTGTATCCCCTGTCATACCCAGACCTTTCTGTGTAATGGCTGTCTAGAAATTATGCACAAAGTGTAGTTGTCACCCATCCCAGACGTGTATTGGAGCCAAGCTGCCAAGCACAAGGAGTCATAAGCACAGAGAAATCCCCTACTTTCTAAAAGGCTTTTTAAGAAAAACAAGGGTAACCCTACAAACACAGAACCAGGGCATACAATATATTACAAAAGCAATAGTTATTGTGGACAATGTGCGCATAAATGATAATTAGTTACAAATGACAAATTCAAATTGGGAAATAGGATGTCAAAAAGAGAAATAGTTATACACAAAACAGCGGGCAGGAAAGGATAATCCTCGTCCAGGGAAAATAAATTAAGTGGTCTGCCGAGGTCAGTCCTTGTTGTAGAGGCTGATTTTGACAGCCTGCTTTTTTCCATTTGAGGACCGATACCAGAATCAGGCTTCAACCGTCAGACTCAAAGCTGGGCCCATTTGAACAGCACATATCGATCTAATTTGATGCAAACTACTATGGCGCATACCGTTCTGGAATCTTATATCCCCTAGCAGCCTATCCTGTCACGCTGTTTACCCCAACCCATCACCCCTAATTACGCCTTCACTTGATTTGACTGGGCCCTATGTGAGTAAAACTCCATTTGTTTTACTCACTTTTTATGGTGTACATCTTATTATTTGAGACACATTGTTCATTGAATGAAAATTTGCCTAGCTGTAGTGCTGGTAAGTTTCCAATCTATTAAGTACACGGAGGTGAGGATTACGCTTTATTAGGTCTCGCGTGGGCGGAGCAGCGAAGCTGCCACGCCCCTCAGATATTTTTAGAAAAAGGGTTCTGTAAGCCCCGCCCCTCCTTTCCATTGGGTAGCGTCAGCGTTTATGATAAACGCTGGCTTCCCAATGGAAAGGAGTGTTTTTGGGTGCCACCCGTCCGTTTTTCAGACAGCCCCTCCGGACACCATGGCCTGTTTTCCGGCTTGTCGTGAAGACTTTTCTGCAGATAAGAAAATTCTTTACCACAGCTTTGAAGCAGGCACGGTGAGCGGAGGCGCAGGGGGCATGGGGAGTGCAGCTTTCCCCCCACCCACCCGCCCACCCCGGCAGGGCTCTCCCTCCCGGCATCTGTCGGCAGACGCTGTAGCAGGGGAGAGTATCTCCTCCGCCCTACCACCTTCAGCCTCTTCAGTTGTTCCGATGGCGCATGTTGCTGCTCCTGTGTTTCAACCAGACACGTTCTTGCAGGCTGCCTCATTACAGCGTTCTTCTTCCTCTGTCCCGCCAAAACGAGCTCCCTTCAAGGGCCATTTTGAAATGAACTCCCACAGGCCAGTCTATGTTTCCCCTTCACACTTAAATGGAGGGCTGCACCTCTCGTCAGCTGCACTGGGGGGCAGGAGGGGCGAGGAGCAGGCGCGGTGCGTCCATTGGGGCGTACAGGCGTAGCCCTCCCGCCCGCAGCTCCCTCGGCGTCTTTGAATTTCAGTAAACTGAAATTCAGTTTACTTAAGTTCAAAGATGCAGCGCGCCGAGGGAGAACTGACAATTCAGTCAGTCATCATGACGTCAGACCGCCCACCCCTTCAGAGTCTGAAGTGGGTGGGCAGGCTGGCGTCATGTTGACTGACAGGATTGTCACCAGGGGCAGCAGGCAGCAACACAAGTGCAATTGACTGGGGATGGAGGGTGAATTTTCGCACCGTGCCCACTCATGCGCACTTGTGTTTTTACCTGTTTGCGCATGCCCATTAGGAGCCCTTCGGCCTCCTAATGGGCGTGCTGGGTCGAAGAGAAACCAGTGCCCAAAGCCACGCCTGGCGTGCCAGGATTGGCTGTTAGAGGCCGCCAGTGCCGACGTGAAGGTGCCAAGCCAACGGAGCAGAGGTGGCGCGGACTGGCTGACGCTGTGACTGAGGTACGTTTTGTTTTTAATATAATTCCCTGCGACCCCCCCCCCCCCCCCCACCCCACGTGCCGCGACTGTCCTCCCAGCCAAAGGAGCAAAGGGTCACACACACTGTGATGTCTCAAACCACACACAGAGGAGGGCGAAGGGGCAAATCGAGTGTTGTTGAAGCGGGCGGGAGAAGTTGTTAGTAATTGTGGCAGAGTCAGACTAACTACAATGTTTAACACTATTACACTAACGTTTATTTTTGTGTAGCTCCAAAGACCTCACTGCTGCCGCTTCTGAACACTGTTGCTATTGCCAAATTCAGTGCTGCTATGGGTAAATTGAGGGTACTAGTTCTGCGCACATGCCCAGTGAGTCCCAGTCCCACTCACTGAGTGTCACATGCTGCGCTAGTTCCACCCACAAGGTGCGAGTACCAGGCACAGGACGATGGTGCCATGATGCGTAGACTCAGGCGTCCACACACAAGTGAGTGAAAGTGAAAATGCCGCACACAGACTGAGAGTACCACACACACTGGGCGAGTCTAGACTCTACCACAGGGACACACAACCAACGCTTTGCTTTCCCTTGAAACTGAAAAATTATTTAAATCTAGACCTCCCCTCTCTACTTGCGAAAGAATGAGGAGGTAATTTCCAAGGAGGAGGGGACAGCTTTCGTGGCGCACAGTGTGTCTACATACAAGCGGTCTTTGCCACCAGGCGATGAGCAGAATGCGTATTGCTGCCTTGAATGTCCACATATCTACAAAGAATGTCCACCATCTTGTTCGTGTAGAGAGTGAGACACACAGCTAAGAAAGTTAAACGTGGAGCAGGAGCACCTGAGTAGAGATATCATTGGCCACTCGACAAACTTTGGTTTATTATTAGTTTGAGGCCACAGCACTCTGTTATATGAAAGATTCAAATGTGTATCAATAAGTATCCAAATGTACTCATGCAGAGATTTTATTTGAAACAAAACATTGTATACATGCCTCAGTGCTATTTATAGAGTGCAAACCTCTAGAAATATGCTTGCCATAAACGCATGTTGACCGAAATCCATCATCAACTAACTTTCTGTGTGATTATATATTGGATAATGATTGCCATAATATTGTAATTACCATATAAGAGAGTGCTTCGAAATATATAGCTCCTAGGTAATGTGGCAGACCCTGAATTATTGCAATATTACATGATGTCCCCCATAGACCTGACTGAATATGGTATGCCTTCAAGCCAATGTATTTGATTAATTGTGCTATCATTTCCACGAATTAGACCCATTTTTATAAAAACAACTTTGTGGCAGTATCTACAAGTTGTTATATCATATGACATCCCTTTATTAATGTAATACCTGACTTTCGCAATTGCTTTATTAACCTGTTTGCTTCTCACATTTGCTTGGAAATGCACCATTTACCCACATTTTAAAAAAAAAAATAATCTCGAGGGAGAATCCCAACGGACCCTCTTAAGATGTTCGTGCTCACTCGCGACAGTGAACACCGACAGAAAGTTTACGGCCCACCACTTTCAAATGTCACCAGCCACCACTGGCGAGGAGCTGCACTGTGGGAGGGTAGAGGGGAGAGGCACTACCTCTAGAATTTCTGAAACGGGACGGTGTGCAAGCATCACTGACAGCCATCTCGAAAAAAACATGCGCCATGCCCACGACGGTGCCGAGGTTGCAACTTTGCCATTGTCTAACCCAGGGTGGTGTGGAGTGCAAAAAAGCGATGGATTTGGGCCCAGATCTTTGGACTGGGGTGAATGTGTGACATTGATCCACATTCTGTCCATCACTTGTTTTGTTTGCAAAATCCGCCCTAGGTGCGCTGGGGATGCTCAGACGTGGGTCCCAGGCACTCCACACCACTGAAGTCAAGCTAGCCATCGCCATTGTCTAACCCAGGGTGGTGTGGAGTGCAAAAAAACGATGGATTTGGGCCCAGATCTTTGGACTGGGGTGAATGTGTGACATTGATCCACATTCTGTCCATCACCTGTTTTGTTTGCAGAGGTTGCAACTTGGCCATTTGATGGAATGTTTTGCACAAAGCTTCTGGCCCGAGCAGCTATACTGTGGCCATCCTTGGCCACCACGCATCCATGCATGGAAGAAAAGGGCCTCTAAAACTCTCATCTAAAGCCTGGCATTAAAAAGCTGCTCCATTTATAGATTCGCAAAGAGTGCGTGCCCATTCAGAGCAAGAGGTTGCCGTCATACCAGCTTCGCTGGTTGCCATACGCTAAACGTGCATACATCCAGACAACAGGCATCTGGCTGCAGGCAACCGAATCAAATTGGCATATATTTTATTATTTTTCAGGCGTGAATGCAGATCACTCGCATGCATGTTCGCGTATGGATTGCACATCTGCCTTCCTCACAGGTGCGCCGTGACTTATTGACGTATTCATATGTTCATAATAATAATATAATAATAATAAAAACAGCTTGTATAGCGCCTGGTTACACTAGGAAACAGTGTGTCCCCGCGCTGTGTAGACAATAAAGTGAGCCGTATCATAGAAGTTACAGGTGGCTGGGGTCGGTCAGGGGGTCTCACAATTTCGAAAAAGATGGGTTTTTAATTTTTGACGGGACCTTGTCTCCGATGGTTCCATACGGAGTTCAGTGGTAAGGCATTCCATTGTTTGCTGGCCAGATATTTAAAAGACCTTCTCCCCCATATGCGCCCAGTAGGTTCTGGGTACTTGGAAAAGCATACTACCCAGAGATCTCAAATGGCGCTTGGGTTGATACTTGGTCAGTAGTTTTTGGAGATAGATTGGCCCCTTCCCTTGCGCAATATGATGAGCCATACACATTGTTTTAAATACAATGCGCTCACGAATAGGCAGCCAGTGAAGGGTGGCTAAAACCCGTTTCCCTGAAGACTTTCTAGATAAGTTCAGTGCCAGTCTGGCAGCTGCGTTCTGCACACACTGTAGACGATGGAGACCTTTTTTGCTCAAGCCCATATATAGTGAGTTGCTGTAGTCTAGGTGGGGAGTCACAAGGGTATGGATCAAAGTTCTCCTGCTGGTTGTAGGGAGGGAGTCCAGGGTTTTACGCAGGGTTTTCAAGATGCTGTAGCATTTACATTTATCTTTGCAAAGTGCTGCACACCGCATTGGTGGTGTCTCTGCACTGGCCGGGGGAAGAAGCAATACTTTTTGGGCACATGAGGTGGGCATGCTGAAATGTGTAGCAGAGGTGGGGCGAATGAGAACTTTGACAGGGGCATTCCCACTGGAACATGAGTAAATCCAGAAGGTGCAGTACACCTTAACAAGCATCATGATGTGAAGTAAATAGCCACACGGACCCCTGCCCTTCTACAGGCATGTGCCCTTTAGAAAGGTGGCGAGAGAATGAATCAGAGGTGCAAATGGGCAATTCAAACAAGTACGAGACGTGAAGAAGTGAAAAATGGATGCGAAAGCCGAGTGGGCGAATAACGCACTCTCAGATTCTAGCGATATACATAATGACGTAGGTCTGGATCGGGCAATTAATAAATACAGTGCGCAATAACTTCAGGCATGAATTTTGATACGCATAACCCATATGACGGCAGATATTAACGGGCCACTGAATGCTGGTAGATACCCCAGTGGGGCCATCAGTACTAACAAAAATTCTTGCATTCAGTGCTATGGTGGCAATCAAATTGTCAGAGATTCTGATTAGGGCAGTGCATACTGGCATGGACATAGGAAGGACAGTGAATGCTGGCATGAGTCACGGAGGGAATAAACACTACCACACATCATGATGTGGGCAAGTATGGCTCCTACTCGGGGAATGGGCAATTAATACTATCATAACATAAGTGTGGTGAGGCAATTATTACTGGCATGGGTTCCTAAAAAAAAAAGCTTTTAACACTGCCATGGACCTTGAGAGGGCAAATAATTATAATAACAATCACGACAAGGTTGCTAATGGTGCAATTATTACTAATTGAGATCCTGCGAGGTAAATTAAAAAATGGCAATCGCTCCGATGGGGGTAATAGAAATTGGCACAGATACTGATAGAAAAAATTATATCTGTACATATCCAGTTTTTTGAGGGGGTAAGGGGGGGGCACTGAGTGTTGGAGTAGCGCACATCGCAATGGGGCATTAATACTGCCATAAACCCCAGGCCAGCTCCCGGCAATCACCGAATGGTCACGGCAGGAAGGCAGGACGACCTAATCCAATGCCAGCATCTCTCTGTGGTCCCTCTTCTCATCACCGAGCGCAGCACCTCTGCCCAGCTACGATCCTTTCTGCACTAATGACCCCCTGGCTGGCAGCGAATGAGAATAATTCAATTCATAAACTTTATTCGACAATTAACTCATAAAAGTATTGCATAAAAACATACATCATTGCAGAATAAAATAACATGACAAGATGAATTTATGTAAATATTTAAGACATAATTAAACTCCTTGAGACTAATGCCGAATATACTAATCTCTTAAAATACCAATTAAAATCATTTTTAAAAGATTTCAGATTTACGATATATACAGTCTAACTATAATTACTCGAAACTCAATTGGACATGATAAAGTATACCCTCCTTGTTTTTACTTAATTTCGGGAGGACTAGATAAATCAATTCTCGTTTTACTGTCTTAGCTGTTTCGATCGAATTACCCAAGCCCATTTAAAAAATTTAGCCATGGCTACAGTAATTGGGGGACCAGGATCTGTACATAAGATTTTCAATTCCTCTTCATGTCTACGGGTGCCAATTAGTTGGCAGATAGGTTTCACCCACATTTTCCGAGGTGCTACATATAAGAGACAAAAAACAAAAGATGACTTATAGATTCTTGTTGGTCCCTGCACCTAGGGCATTTGTCATCAGTTACTCCCACCCATTTTGCTGTAAATAGCTTTGTTGGAAGGGTGCCTACCCTGAGTTTTTTTAACTAGTAAATAGTTTATTGTGATGATTATTTAAAATATTACAATATTACACACCTCAGACAAAGGCTAAAAAACTGACTTCTCAATTAAAAACGCTTAAAATGTCATTGCATTAAAATTATAGATGATTAAGTATTTAAAATAGGTATAAGTTCTAATTTCCTTTTGACTATCATTAAAAACTTTACAAAGATAGAATTTAAAATAATGTCGTTCGAGTTCATACAATTAATCAAGGCCTGCCTACATGTCCTTATGTCACGTACTTTGAAGGGAAGCTTTAGTAGAGATTTTCTCTCCTGTAGAAGCGTAGGGCAGGAGCAGAGAAGGTGAAGCATATCCTCCTTACCATTATTGCACAGTCTGCATTTCATTTGGGATTCCGGTCTTTCCCATGGGGAAGGTGGCACAGGCCTGGCATTGTTCCAAATCTGGCTTTAAGAAGGGCCTGTTTGTTTTTTTCTGTCCATGGTGTTACCAGGTATTGTTGGATTTCCTTCTTTTTGTATCTGTTAATTACCGTCCATGCATGTTTTCTTTTGGTGAGGATAAATGGTTTACAGTTTTATTAATTATTTCCTTGAAAGATGACTTGATTATATTGCTTTCCCATATTGATGTGATCGCAAAATCCTTTATTGCTTCCCTAAGGTAGGTCCCCGCAGTAGAGTTTGCGTCCTTATTTATTTCTCTCCATAACAGTTGTGATATTTCATTTTGATGGTAATTTTTTATTTGATTCCATACTTTTATAAAGTGGCATTGCCTTGCATATTGCTGATTGGTCAGTCCAAACTCCAACCTTACTTGGGCTGGGGATGCTTTTGCTGGTAGATGGAATATGGCTCGATAGACTCTTGTTATGATCTTGTTCAGCGTTTCACTATCGTTGCCCATTACCACTTCACTACCATACGTAATAGTCGGTAGGAGTTTTGCACCGATTACATTCAGAAGTGGACCATAAGTTAGGCTGGGTAGTGACTTCTGCACAATTCTGAAAGCTGCAGTTAATGAGTTCGCTTTTCTTAGAATCTCAATTTTTTTGGAGCTGATAGCTTCCATTCGCATCAAATAGAGCACCCAAGTATTTATATACTTCTACTTGCTCCAGCTCATTAGTATCCATAAACCATTTACTTTAATGTCTTCTCTTGTTTTTTTGGTCACTACCATAATCTTAGTTTTAGACTCGTTTATGACCATCCCATTCTCCTTCGAGTATATGTGTGTCCGCCTAATAAGACGCTGTAGTCCCACTTTGGTATGGCTCAATAGTATGACATCATCCGCATACATCAGATTTGTGAGGCGCTTATCAGCTAGTTTCGGGGGGTGCGCATTCTCATCGTCCAGTATTCCCGTTAGGTCCACAAGAAACAAATTAAAAAGTAGAGGGGCTAAAACACAGCCTTGTTTCAGGCCTTCCTTTGCTGGAATCTCCTTTGATAGATAGCGTTCGGCCATCCCCCATCCTCACACTTACCCATGTCTCTGTATATAAAAGGCGAATCAGCTTTAGGAGGGGGAGTGGGATATTAATTTTTTCAAGTTTATTCCAAAGAAGATTTCTTTTAACACAATCAAATGCTGATTTAAAATCTATAAAACATAGGTACAGGGGTTGTTTGAGTCTAATTGATTTATCCATTAGTAGTGCAAGAACCATTATGTTTGTTGTTGTTCCTAGGCCTTGGATAAAGCCCGTTTGGTTTAAGGGCAATTTCTTTGTTTCCCTTACCCATTCAGATAGTTGTATTAACAAAATTCTTGCAAATAGCTTGGCGTCCGTGTCTTGAAGAGTAATCAATCTGTAGTTTTCGGCAAGAGCCCAGTCTCCTTTTTTTAAAAATAGGAATTATTAATGATCCTCGCCATGACTTAGGGACAGTTCTGGTTATAATGACTTCTGTATATAGTTTCTCTAAGATGGTCGCCCATAGTTCTGGGTTTTCTTTGTAGAGAGCAAAAGGTATCCCGTTAGGTCCGGGAGCGTAGTTTTTCTGTTTTTTAATAAGTTTGATTAACTCTTCTTTTTCTATAGCTATTGGCGTATCCAATTCCTTATCCTTAAAGGGAGATTTGTCTTTGTTGCACCCGTGTGCCTTTTCGAGGGATTTTGACTGTGATGTATCCTGATTTAAGTGTCTCTTCAGAAAAGTATCCCATTCCTGCTCAGTTAGTGGTGATGATATTACCTGCTTGTTAGGTCTGGCAAGGCTGTTGATTATCTTCCAGAAGTCTCTTGGATTCTTTTGCTTGCTGGTATGGAATACTATTGCCCAAGTCACTTGTTTTGCCTGATTTTTTTCACCCCATATTAGTTTCTTAAGATTTTGATTTAATAACTTTAGATTTCCCAGATTTTCCAATTTTTTCCCTGGTTTCTTTAGTAACCTGACAATCCTATTTCGTTCTTTCTTCAATGTCCTTATTGTATATGGCAGGTTTAGGTGGTGTTCATTATCCCTGGCTGGTACTTTATGTTTTTGCTTCTTTTTGATATTTATTTTAGTTTCCGTTGTGGTCAGCTTCCCAGTGAAGTATTCCCATAGCTCTATCACTGTTTTTGCTACCGTGTCTTTAAAGCATACTTCCAAGATCCTTTCCACTTCTTCATTCATTATTTCTTTGTTTTCAACATTCCAATTTTTTTTTTATAGTTTGTTGTACCAATATGCCCTTGAGCGGAATGGTATTCCTTATTTCTATTTACTCCGATGTTCATTGTAATTATCTGTTGGGCATGATCACTTTCATTTACTTTCTTTAGGTGGTACGAGGTGATATTGTGAAACATATATTGCGAAGTCATGGTATAATCGATCCTGGAAAAACTGTTATACCAGAAGTAACTGTTTAATGGTGGAACGTCTGTTTTTATTCTACCGTTAAGAACTCTGAGTCCCATTGCTTCAATATCCATCACAAGTTTCTTTCCCTTTCTATTCTCATCTGCATTATTGTCTATCCCTAGATCTTGCTCAGGAATTAACCATTGATAGTTTTGGGATAGTATGGTGTCGTCTCTTATGTGGGATGACATGATATTTAAATTAAAGTCCCCTGTAATTAAGAAATCTGCTACGGGATCCTCTATCATTATATTAATAAGAGCATTGATCAGGGTTCTACCAGTTTCCTCCCTGCTCCGATTGGTAGGCAAAATATATACTGTAATCAGATATAATGTTTTAGAGTTTTGGTTAGTTTTATTATATGTTAGTTTGACTATCAAGATATTAGTGCTATCAACTATTTTTTGTGCTGTGCTTGTAATGTATTAGAAATAAATATTGCCTGTCCTCCACTGGCTCGCCCGAACCTTTGCTCTTTTTTTGTGAGTTCGTAGTAACTGGCGTATCCATGTAGCATAAATGGATTACTTTCCCAAGTTTCTTGTAGTGCTATAATGTGGGGGTTTCCCACTATGGAGTCTATCTGAGCGTTTAAGATCTTAGCTCTCAGTCCATTTATATTCCATGAGCATACTCTTACCATTTCACTTTCATTACTTTTGTCTCCTATTTGTAGTTTGGTAGGATATCGTTGTTTTCGGTTACTGTGGAGTGCCATATTTACCCATTTTTCATTAATTTCTGAGTTTCTATTTATGGTGTTTTGTGGCATGGTACATACGTTTTTTATCGGGGACCTGCCAAGTGCATTTTTTAGGACTGAAATGGTCTGTGTGTCTACCTTTTTATGTTTTGGTGTTATTTCCTCCCCAATGAAGGGGGTGGGGTAAACCTCTGGTAATTTTCTGGTAACTAATATGCCCCAGGATTTGAATGTCATTTGCTCATTCATAATCTGGTCAGCTATTATTTGCGACATTAATGTTATTACTGTTGAGGTTTGAATATTATGTTTCCCCTCCAAAAACGACAGAGATAATATCCTCACTGTCTATATTGGTCAGTGCCTGAATTGATTTGAAAAGTCTAAGTATATTCCCCCTATTAAGTGTATCTTGCCTACCTCTAGATTGAAATTGTGGTGTGAATATAATTTCTTCAGTGTTTATAGAGCATTGTTCAGTAAGGACACTTTTTTTCTCGTGCTGCTTGGGTATGAAGATAATAGTCTTTTTCCCTTCCCTGCTTTTGATCTGTAAATGGTCCCATTCTGTTGTATTTGTTGGACCATTCACTACCTTCGACACTGTAGTGGCCCAGTCTTTCTTTATTTTCTCATCAGTGTCGTCGTTTTTAAAGTTGTTTTAGGTGTTTTAGTTGGACTGCTTCTGTTAGTTTTATCTGGATTACAATTACTAGGCATTCTTTCTTCTTCTTTTAGAGTTGAGTCCAGATTTATTATCTGTCGCGGTTTAGCTAGGGAATCATTACATTTTTTACCTTTTAGCACTCCATTGTCGTTTCTCCTAGGAATTTGTGTTTCCTTTACTAGGTGGCATATTGGTTGTATTGGGTCACTTGTTGATTTTTTCTCAAAAGATTGGAAAGTAGTTATTTCTACCTTTTGCTGTATCTTCAATAGTTGCTGGTATCGAATTGTTGTCTGTCTTTATGGTAGGATTAAATTTCAATTTCAATTTATCTTTTTTCCTTGCTTTACGAAGTTTTTTCTTTTGTCGTTTTGTCATTGTCGTGAATCCGTCTGAATCATTATGATTATCGCTTTGATCCTCATGATTAATTATAGTTGTACCTTCATTTCCCGATAGCTCCATGGTTCGATGGGCCTATGGATTAACTGTTTTATCTGGAAATGTTATTGGTTCTTGTAACTCTGTTCCTTTAAGGTTATCAATAGCATTCTCAGTTTTGGTTATTTCCTCTTTTTTCGTAGGGGTATTGTCCGTCATAACTTTCTCCTGATTGGTTTTGATGTTTCTTTTGGTGTCTTCTGTTATACTAGTTAAAACTGCCGGTAGTACTGCTAGTTTATCCATAATAGGTACATAGATACCGTCAGAGGAAGTTTTTTCGTTTTCTTTTTGAGCTCTGATTATCAGATCATTTAGTTGGGCAAGTTTGTTGTTGATTCCAGCTACATTATTTACCATCATTTTTAGAAGATCGATTTGTATGTCCATTTTATTTGATTGGTACTGGAGTGCCTCAAGCGTAAGCGTTGATGTTTGATAAAATATATCCCAAGTTATTGCTGCATCTTGATGTTTTTTTCCAGGTTCTGGGGTGTGAGCCATTTCCGACTTAGTTTGTTTGCTACCCCCGGATTTATTTTGTTCTGCCATTTTGTTATCAGTAGGAAATGAAGTAGTAAATGAAGCCAAGTCAATGTTTTCCTGCGGTGCTTCAAAGTCTTCCCCCAACAGTTTGGTTTCTTTTAATGATGTTTCAATGAGCATATCAGATCTGTTATTACACTCTTGGTCTTCCCCATGTTGACTTAAGTGTGATTCCCCTTGCTCAGCGGGCACACACGAACGTTTGTTGATTTTAACATTAACTTCAATTGGGCAATATACGGCCAGATTCATCAAGGTAAAATCGGCTCGCAAAGGGCCAGATTCTTAGAATCTGGCCCTTTGCGAGGGCAATTTTTGCATTTAGGATTCATCATCCCAAATGCAAAAATCGCTATTATAGAATTCACAATATTTTGCGAGGAATTGCATTTAAGGAATCTCTATTTGAGATTCCTTAAATGCAATTCATGAAACATTAAAAAATTGCGAATTCGCAATTTTGGGCCGCTATTTACCGCGAAGTCAAACCTCGTGGTAAATAGCGGAAACTTAGAAAAATGCACTTAAGTGCATTTTTTTAAGTTCTATGTTACACACACACACATGTCCTTGGGACATGTGTGTGCGTAACACCAGCGTCCAATTTCATTTCAGGGGTGCAACAGGGTGTCCTTTGGACACCCCTCTACCCTTGAAATCGCTAACTCAAAATGCGAATCGATAATAGCGATTCGCACATTGATATGTCTTCCCATTCATTCCTATAGGCCTTTAGGCCCATAGGAATGAATAGGGAATTATTCGTTATTTGCGATTAGCAATTAGCTAATCGCAAATAAGGAAGCTGTAGGAATCGCAAAATAAATTGCGATTTGTACATGAATCCCATTTTGCGAGTCTGTAATAGCGTTTCCTTAATAATCGCTATTACAGACTCGCAAAACTGGACTTTGATGAATGTAGGGGTTAGTGCCTTCTGTTCCGTTCCATCTTCATAACGATGTTGATTAGTATCCAGCACTAGTGGTTGTGATTTATTTTAAGTTACATTTCCCATAGTTTCAGGCTCTGTCTTTACATTGCAATTTTATAACCTTATTAAGGGTTCTTGCTGTGTTGTCCTTTGGGAACGGTCTCCGATTGGTGTGTTTAAGTTTGCAAGGTGTTTTTTTTCGGAGTTTTGCTCTGATTGTTCCAAATGGTTACAAGTTTGTAGCGTGTTATGTATTTCGCTGCTCATTGGTTTCATAGGTGTCTGTAGGTTATCTTTAATTACTTCCAGTTTCATTGACATGAATGCTCCTGTTGGATCCTTCGCAAATTGGAATTTATCTGGTATTTTACCGGCTTTCTCAAACATCCGCGCAATCGGGGATATAAGAGACTGGGTTGGCCCCGGTGCATTAGTTTTTAACTTTTTTAATACCGATGATTGCTGCATTCTTTTAGTACGTTTTCTTGATGTACCTTCAGTCCTTACCCTTCCTGATCTAATATTGTTTGCTGTTATATCACTTGTTTTTATAGTTTGTAGTTTCCTTGTGACTGTCAAAGTCAAACTGAGACAATTTTAGAATTTTTTGAATTCCCCCTCCTCAGCTTGTGGCACGGATCCTCACAATCCGCACGCCCTCCCAAGCCTGTCTGCTCCCTCCTTCTCTGCCTTGGGGTACCACTCCCTACAGGGATACCACACACATCGAGACTGGTGCAGCTGCCGTCAGGAAGGGAACGTGGCGGTAATTGCGTGGTGATGGGTGGCAATGAGTGCAAATTACTATAGGTGACTTTTCAGGAATGTTCCAGATCGTGCAAGGTCAGTTTATATTTTATTGATTATAATAATAGTAACATTGAGTTTGATTGGACTTACGCTTCCAATTCAGTGCCCAGTGGTGTGTAGTTGGTTCGTTGCTTGGTAGTTAGCCTCCTTGTGCCTCTACTCTTGCAGGGGGGGTAGAGCAATGACGCAATGGCAACACACAGCAACACACAGGAGGCAGGTAGATAGGGATTCTATGCCAGAGAAACTCAGCACGCAATGATCAGCTTATGTGATCCTAAGCCTCAGCCCGTGCCTGGTAGCAATGTTCAGTACTGCAGTCACAACCACAACCTGTAGCCGCAGTCACTGTCACGCTGTGTGAGCTATGTTCGCATTATTTTCTGTGCAATTAGCAGCTCGCACTGTGGGGAAGGCTGCCTAACGGCAAGGCACAAAGAGTTTTCAGAGGGTTTCAAGCAAGTCTATAGCTTAATCGCCTGGCTCACCTTTGTGGTCCTGATGTAACCGGTCCCCCGGCTCTGTTTCTCAGGGCTCGGTTTCTCAAGGCACTCTGGACTCTGTGTTCTGCATCAGGTGCTCCTGCCGCAATGTCTCTACTCTGCATCTGCTCCTGTGGTTTCCAATCGTCTGGGTTCAACGCCAAGAAGACTGTAGCGGGGTTCAGTGGTTCAGTGGTTTACAGCGCTTTTCTCTGCGTTCATGCACCAAAACGTGCTGGCCTGTCAGCTGTCCAGTCAAGCCTGCTCCTTGGTCCTTGTCAGCTTGCTGGCCCAAGCCTCCTTGCAGATCTCTGTGCCTGTCCCTGTCCCTCAGTGGTGGATCTGAAGGGGGGGTCAAGACTCGAGACTCCAAGGATAATTCCGCCCTCCTCTTCCTCCTCCCACTGCCTCTTCCGCTTGCTTGTGTTGGGCCGCTGGTGGTGCAGTTCTACAGCGCTCCGTACTGCGCTCACACCCTCAGCTCACCCTCAGCTCCTCACTCCGGCCAGCCAACCCGGACCCGAACCCGGACCACGATCCCGCCTCGCTTCGCCTGCAAGCGACAGACTCAGCCTGACCGTGGAGCGGCACGGAACCACAACGGGCCTGCACGAACCAGCAAGCAGGCAGGCAAGGCAAGACAGGGCGGGGAACGCAGGCAGGCAGGGGCCCCTTCAGCTGACACGGCAGCGGCGGTGGTGACAGAGGTCTGTTTGCCTCATTTGGTCTGGCGTTCTGGCTGCCTGGACTCTGGTTCTCGAAGCTCACTAGCGCTCTCTAGCGGCATCAAGCGCTCTCTAGCTCTAAGACAAGTATACCCTGAGTTGAAAATAGAGCTTGCGATCATACGGTTTCTCTATGGCATCCCAATACAATTCCAGCTTTGGTTGAGCCTTAAATTCAAGGAATCGACCTGTGAGGTGAGAGGAAAGGGCTTTAGTACATGCTGTTAAATTAACCATCTCCCAGTATTTAGCCTTCATGATTTTTTTAGATGGAAATACCACATTTGAGGGATCATCCTACAGTTCTCCCATTCCCATTCTCACTAACAGGGATCTAATTGCCTTCAACCAGTATATTTTATGGACTCCTTTTCGATAATTTCCTTTAGCCCACAGGCATAATGCTGAAGTGCCTCGGTGGTCCATATTCTACGCCAGTACAATAATGGTCGTAGAGTGGCTAGATCTTGAACTGATTTCCTACCCAGGACCCACAGCAATGGTGTCAAGGGGGGGTACTTTGCGGGACACTAGTAGCTTTTCGCAAAAACTCATTTTTCGCTAATGTCAGGCATTTAAGATTTTCAAACCCCCATAGTTCAGACCCACAAAGGGCCGAACTTAGCACCTTCCTCCCATAAATCTCTAGAAATGGGCTGATTGGTTTCGTCGATGAAGCTTTAAACCTTTTCAGAAGAAGTCCTGCCTGTTGCTGGTGCTTTAGTATAGCCAGATCTAATTGGCTGTTCCAGCGCATGTCCCTCTGCAGGGTAACCCCAGATAGGTAAAGGCGTCGACCCGCTCCAACTGGGAATTATTCATGTATATGCTTCCTCCAAACGGTTTAGAAGACTTGGAAGGTTTATGTTCATTAAGAACCATAAACTTTGTTTCGGTAGTGTTTATTTCTAGTCCGCGCAGCAGGCAGAAATCCTTGAAGCGCCGGAGGGCCCGTTGGAGCCAACTTGGTGTTTTTGAGATTATCAAGGTATCGCCTGCAAACATGAGGATTGGGACTCGATTACCAGCCATCGCAGGGACATCAGTGGGGACCAAGGAGAGGTAGTCTGCCACTCCGTTCAGGAAGAGCGAGAACAGGGTAGGCGCCATAACGCAACCCTGCCGCACTCCCCGCTCAACGGGGAAGGTTTCCGTAACCTCTCCCTTTCGTCTCCACCAAACCCGAGCAAAATTGTCTTCATGCAAGCGGACGATCAAAGTCAACAACTCAGGGGCCATTCCCAGCTCATCCAGGACTCGCCGTAGTTTACTGCGCAGCACCAGATCAAAAGCCGCCCTCAAGTTGACGAATACAGTGTACAATGTCCCTTTCTCCAAAACCACGGTCCGCCAATAGAGAATGATAAACCGAAAAACTTGGTCTATCGTGCTTGTTTTGGGGCAACAACCGGCCTGGAGAGGGCTCAAGATGTTCCCTTCCTCCATCCAGTTCTGTATTCTCCCCAAAACCAAGTGACCCATAATTTTCTGGTTGGAATCGATTAGGCTAATAGGCCTGTAATTGCTTCCTAAAGACTTGTCCCCCTTTTTTGTATACAGGCACAATTTCTGCTCCTCTCCAGGAATGGGGGACAGCCATCCCTTGGGCTATGGCATTTGCTAAATGAACAATGTACAATCGCCATCTTTGCTTATCCTTTAAAAATAAGTCAGCGGTGACGCAATCCATACCTGGGGCACGTCCCTCTATTACTGAGTCTAGTGCCTTGTCAGCATCACCTAAGCTGAAGGCGGCATCTTTATAAAATGTGGGGACAAAAGTGCCCTCACTTCCACCGTCTTCTCCTTTAGCATACTGTGGCTTGATGTAAACAATCCATGAGCTTTGAGCAACATTGTTCTGCGGGCAATCGGGGCACCCACCCCTATCCCATTTAAAAGTATCCCAAAATGATTTCGGGTTTTTTAGACGCACACGCCACCATGAGATCCTACCACTTACACTCTTCCCATGCCTTTTTTGCTTCAAACTGTTTGTTCCTGTAGTTACCTCGGGCCACTTTTACTTTGCTGGGATCCTTAGATTTTAGTGCTAGGCCCAGCTCAGCTCGGGATTGCCTACAGGTATCATTATACCAGCTCTCCGGTCTACTCCTTGGTTCTCTCCTTACTGAGCTTGGTTTGCAGAAATACGTTTTAAGCTTGTCGAAGAGGTTAGCATAGGCTACCATAAAGGGAGTGTACATTGACCCATTAGTTGCACCTGTCCCCATAGTTTCCAATACCTCGTCTACATTGGACTTAATGGTAATTATTGTGTCGGGTACTCAGCAACTTTGCACCACTTAAGGTGGAGCTCGTCATTTGTTATAACAGTTTCTGGGGCTGCTAGACCCTGGGTAACACCAACCCTTTCTTCCAGGCCCAACCTAAACAATGCAGTCAGGGGGTTATGGTCACTCTCGATGCAAGGTTTTACCTCCATATCCACAAGAGAGTGCCAAAACTTTAGGTGGACGAGTAAATAATCTATATTGCTTGACCTAATGCCATTGTCGTAAGTTTTATTGGCCATCCTGCCTGACAGTGTTCGGCCATTAGCGGCCCTCAGCTGATTCCCCATGCAAAACCCCTTCAGATGCATTGCAGCCTCTGTCCATTTACTTATAGGCTTTATCTAGAGTTGCGGAACTCCCCATCTAGAGTCCTCCTCCTCTGTTAGGTTCAAGTCGTCGAGTCCTAGTGGCTCGAAAGTCATGTTAAAATCTCCCGCAATCAGAGGAAGTACATTAGCTGGCTGGGTCTCAATCAAAACTTCCAGGGCTGTTATTACATCAGATTTTTTCCCACCTGGTAAGCTCCTGACATAGACATTAAAAATATACATTTTTAGACTAGACCGGAAGCTAAATCTTACTGCAAGAATATCGCAGTTTGACACCGGGAGAAGTTGGGTATTACATTTTAGATTCTGCTTAACCCATATCGCCTGTCCACCTAGTGGGCGACCCTTTTGCCTTTTCACAGCTGGTACATAAAAATTCAAGTAGCCCAATCTGAACACAGGGTCAACAGACCAAGTCTCTTGAAAGAGGCAAATGTCGAATTTATCAATGAAATCCGACCAATGTGGAGAAGCTAATTTAGGCCCCACACCCGCCAGGTTCCAAGATATTAGTGTTGTCGAGCAGGCTGAACTCGAAGACCTGCCGACATTCACGGCCCAAATAAGAGAAAATTTTGTCGGGACAGTGTATACAAATCGGGGGAAGGCACAGGATTTTTCCTACTCAACACATTCAACTGTGGCTCTTTGCTACTCTTCTGCGCGGTACCTATACTATCATTGTTTGACCTAGGACCAACAGCCCCTCCCTTGGAACTTCCATTATCTATCAATTGGCCAGTACTCCTGACTACGTCATCATTAAATATGGGTACTATACTAACCCTAGTGCACCAATCAAGTACTTGCTGTCAATCGCAGTCCCCCAACCCTGTAGAGCATTGAATCTGTTGAGAAGCCTTATATTCCCTAAGGCACAACGGTTCAACGCCTCACCCGTTGGAAAAATTCCCCTCTGTAAAAGCTGCGGAGATACATAGAAATAGGACAAGGGTAGTGGTTGGGTCAAGGATGATAAATCATTTTGAGGCCAATTACAGATGTGTTCAATACACCTCCTGTCCCTAAAATTAATAATGATGTTGTCCCCCACCACAGACTTTGGCCTCCTACCCACCCAATTCACTCTCCTGTCAAATAGAATTTCAGCACATATGTGCGTTGGCATTGGTCGGTTAGCGTTAAGCCTAAAGATGCACTTGTTCTTAAGTTCCATATATGTCTCCCTTTTGCCCTGATCCAGTGTTGGAACCCCCACCAAGACCTCCACATAAGGGGCCGATTCAGGGGAGAGTTCTATATTTGGTAAGGTGGCTGCAGTATGAACAGGGGGCTATTTGGACAATGTTTGGTGTTTTATTGCAGATCTACTAACATCTGCTTGATGAAGCCCCTGTCAAGTTAGTGGATAAAGATGTGACACAAGGCACTGGGGGGTCTTTCTGTGTGGTGCTATCACTACCTTTTGATGGGACAGAAGGATTAGAGTCAACAACACTTTGCCCTGTCGCGTTTATCTGCATGCAATTTAAAGCACTACCCCGGTTTCCCGCCCGCGTCTGAACTGAGGCAAGTGAAAGTTCAAGGCACACAAGTCTATTTTCAATAGAGTCCAATCTATCGTATATTGGGTGACATAACTTCTTAAAGGTGCATTCCAGTCTTTTCCAAAAAGACAGGCCGCGATCAACCAATGCTTCACCCCCCACACATGCTATTTGATTTGCCCCTTCTTTAACTGGTAGTGATTGTGTAGAACCAGGGGAAATCCTTGAGGTAGGATCCTCATTGGGCACATGCATTTTGCCAGTTTTTGATTTTCTTCCTACTGCTTGCGCTTGTACCCCCGTAGGTTCCCTTTTCGATGTCAAACCCAACAATTACGTTACTGTTCCCGTTTTGGCATTACTGGCTGATCGAGTCTTGATGTTAGGTGAAGGCAAACTCCTCGGGCGGTGTTGAGGTTACTCGTGTCCTTTGGGATATTAGGGCTTGTATCCAGGAGTACCAGAGGCCCAGCTAGATGTAATGTCGGACTTCTCTCATCCCCCCCCCAAGGAGGACAGCATATCCTGAGTGTCAAACTGCTGGGGAACTGGTGACCTAGCCTTTGCCAGACTTCCCATTGAGGATCTCTTGTCAAAAGGAGTATCGAGAGATAGTCTCTTTTCTGTAAGTTCTATATCTTTGGCCAAGGCTGTGGATACTCTTAACAAGAAAGTTGTCCAAGGTGCCTATTAACGATCCTCCTGTAGATTTCCTACCATTCCCACCTGTAATTGGTGAGGTTGCCATGATCTTTACAAGGAGCGGATCTACCTCCTATTTTCAAATGACAGAAGAGACCCAAAACAACTGTGGCAAACAAGACAAAGGTACAATCACTCACTAACCTTAATTGAGAATGTTAAAGGGGTGGCCAGTCCCGTTCTCGACCGTGCTTGAACGGGCTTAAACGGGCCGGGGCTTTGCCCGGCTCGTCCCACGCGCATCCAGCGAAGCGGGGTTATGGGTCTGATTAAATACAGGGCAGGGCGTGTCTCCAAAGGGCGTCTCTCAGCCCCGCTGGCTTATGGGGTGCGTGGTTCTCCTCCTTGCGTGTCCCCCTCTGCTGCTGCTGGTAAATTTTGCCACAAACAACGAACGTTTCCCACGGAGTGGGAAACGCGAGAGGTATTTAGCTGGGCAGGGCGTGTCTCCAAAGGGCGTCTCTCAGCCCCGCTGGCTTGTGGGGAGCGTGGTTCTCCTCCTTACGTGTCCCCCTCTGCTGCTGCTGCTGCCGGTAAGTTTTGCCACAAACAACGATTCTTGTTGAAGGATAAGCAATGTATATTTACATATGTGGAGGCTGCACAGCTGTCCCTTGATGGCACCAGCACGGTGCGGGTGCTCAAGAGTTAACCTGGATTTCCGTGTTGTTGAAATTGCATTCTTCTTAGATGAAGTAGGTCTTGAAAGCTGGGCTGCTGGAGAGGGGGGAGGGTTTGAAACAGTGTAAAGCGGCACCACATACAGAAAACAGAATAAAAATCATGAGGCAGGCCAATATTTCCCAGTTTATGTTGGAAGTATCGCAGCAAGTTTTATTCTTTGTTATTGCTACTGATTTAAATAAAATTTTATTTTTGTTGTTGTAGTTGAGTACACCATGTAATCAAGTCTAAAAAATAATAATTTTATTTACGCTTGAAGCACTGTAAACTGGTGAGCTTGCTCAACTGTACCTGTTGCAGCCGGATAGGTGGTTGAGCAGAGTCTGGGTGAACAGTCATGAATGTGGAATGTTTTATCCCTTGCTGCCCTATCCCCTCCCCACAAACATTAATTGATTAAACGTTTACCTCTTGCCTTGTCTGTGCTAGGACGTCTTTATTTTACATGTTATTTGAGAGGGAGGGGTAGGTGGGGGAAGTCTTTGAAGGTCTGTGGGAACAGATATTTAAAGGGCCCAGTAGATTCATTCATAATCAGCTTGTTTTTTACACTAAACCTCCTTTCAAAGTCTGGACTGCACTTTTGCTTTCAAGTAACCAAACCTGCAACACGTTTCCCTCTTCGGCTGCTATGTCGTGCACGCCGTGTACTCTATGACAGTAGTGAGTGCACACGTGGTTGTGGATGCTTGATGCTTGTGAATGCCTGATGCTTGTGAATGCCTGATGCTTGTGGATGCCTGATGCTTGTGGATGCCTGATGCTTGTGGATGTCTGATGTTTGTGGATGTCTGATGTTTGTGGATGCCTGATGCTTGTGGATGCCTGATGCTTGTGGATGCCTGACGCTTGTGGATGCCTGACGCTTGTGGATGCCTGACGCTTGTGGATGCCTGACGCTTGTGGATGCCTGACGCTTGTGGATGGCTGACGCCCCCAGTTCTGGCGACGGGGGTAGCATTCCACCCTTCTAGAGGGAGAAGACATGTTGTTCCTTCTAATCCCGGGTAAAGTTAACCAGAGCCTCAGCATCACAAAATGGATGCTGCTGCCACAGACACAAGTCTGACTCCTGCTGCTGGGAGTCCTTCCAGCAAGGGAGGCTTGGACTATAGGTTTCCTGTCTTGGGAGGTGCTAGCACCACCCCAGACAGGCTCTAGTGTATTAGGGCAGGGAGGGCTGAAAGAAACGAGACACTGCCTGGGGCACACAAGGTGTCCCATGCATAGTCCAGTTCAAATCGGTGCTGGGGCACTCCAGCCCCAGCTCTGGCGCGAAACTGGACAAAGGGAAAGGGGTGTAACCACCCCCTTCCTTGGTCCCACCCATAGGAGAGACCTAGCAGGTAATCCAGCCCCTAGATTTGCTATATAGGTAGAAGCTGAGTCCCAAGACTTTAGATTTGATCCTGACTGAAACTTGTAACAAAACTCTGGACCTTCGACGTTCTACTTGAAGATAGAAGACTGAAGAATCTCCCTTGTGGTAAAGGAGTGACCACCCTGCCCAAGCAGGCACCATCAAGCGATCAACAGTTTGCTTTGTCGTCGCTCCCGCCGGAGCCCGAACACAGACCCTGACAAGACCCGGACTTCCAGACTTCCTTCAGCCTGATCCACAACACAGCCACAGCAAAGCTGAGACCCGTGGGGGCGACGTGAGACTTGGGACCGGCCATCTTGGAAAGCCAGCGAATTGCTTTCCGTGCAACGTCTGAGGCACCCTCAAAGTTGTGCATTGGGGATTGAGAAGCCCCAGCCCCGAGCATCATCTGCACCAAAGATCATCCCTCCACACTAAACGAGTGCTGCATGGGGCCCTTTTGCATTTTTCTGCTCGACGCGTCTGTCCGGTCACTTGCCCGTTGGCTAGTGGCCTATGTGACGACGAAATCTTGAATCTACACCGCTGGTCTGGTTGCTCCAGACTGACCCTTGCTCCCCTGAAAAGGAGCAGCCCATCAGACCTTGCTGGTCTGATTAAGAAGCCATCTTCGATTCCTGCGTGGGTTGCCTTAGCCAAGGCTTGTTGACTCCAATCCGGAAGCCGACACAGCCGACAGCGAGAGCCTTCGTGGGACAGTCCGCGCCTGACTCCTGGTCGTCGTTGACGCCTCCTGGTCCATGTGGCTGCAGAGACAAGCTTCACGACATCACCCGATTGCTTCGCGACATCGCCTGGTTCCTTCCTGGTTCCTGGCTAGTGACCCAGACTCTGTCCCCTCTGCTTTCAGGTACTCTTCATCCTTGATCCGCCATTGGATCCAACCGGACACTTCTCTACTGGTCGCCTGCAGCATCTTTCTCCAAGGCTCCATAGGATTCAGCGCAAAAAACTGACACACTTTGACACCTATGCACCCGCTTCCTGTGGGTGAGGTAACGCAAGTACTTTGGTGATCCTGTGGGTATTAACTTTCCTAGTGTCTAACTTTCAAGTAGCTTTCTCCTAGTCCATCCGGAAGTGACCTAAAAGAACTAGTTTCCAATTCTTTTGTTCCCATTCTAACTCTATGGTAACTTGTGTGTGTGTAAAGACACTGCACACTCCTCCCGTGGGCCTCCTACTTTTTATCCTTTGGTAGAGCAGTGTAGTCCCAGCGATTCCCCAGGACCTAGGCCTATCCTTTGTTCGTGACGTGGTTCTTATACCACTATTTTAATATATGGTTTGAAGTGCCCCTAGGGCTCTACTGTATTTTGTGCCACTTATTGTATGATAATTAAGTATCTTGTTATGTGCTTGTGCCTCTGATCTCATAAAGAGCTCAGAGGGATTGTTAAGAAATAAATACATATATATTTTATATATATCCGGGGTGGTGTCTTTTCATTTGGTATTCAAGGGGTTACATATGGTAAAACAGCTGGCTTTACATGTCCTCTGAAGTTTTAGCCTAAGACTGCTTTGTCCATGCTACCTCTAGGATAGCTGGTCTATAAAGTTGACTTTACAACCATCACCATAAGGGTTGTTTGGTCTGATACAGGGTGCCCACTAGAATAGTGGACATCACATATCAGGCCAGCTTCTCACAGCCATCGCTCCTCTCACTGAGTGAGCACCAAACTGCTTAGTATCAATCCCTGCCTCCTGCATTACCCAATGCACCCGTCTGGTGATGGTTGGGGACGAGACCGCTCTGTACGGTTTACGTAGTGCAATGAGCAGCTGCTTCTCACCCGGAGGAAGAGTGTCCTCAGTCAATTCTTCATAAGCACGGAGGCACTGCACCACACACAGTTGAGGGGAGTCTGGAAATGCTGGGTACGAGGTGACCCTGGTATTACTCTTGGTCCTTCGACATACCGTGAATGATACCCCCCTCCAGGGAAAAACACTCTGGCTGATATGTCCAAAGCCCTCACGTCTGAGACTCGCCTGCACGAGACCAGGCATAACAGCATTGCCAATTTGGCTGTTACTTCCTTACAAGACAGAAACCTATTTGGTTGCCAGGAAAGAAAAAGGTTCAACACCCGGTTCATGTCCCAAAGGATAGAATACAGAAGCTCCGGAGGGAGAGAGAGGCGAATCCCTCTGAGAAGCCAACAAACCAAAGGGTGATCACCCACCCGAGAGCCCTGCACCACAATGTGACCGGCTGAAATCGCAGAGCGGAAGGTATTAATTGAGCGATAATCCAAGCCATGCTCTGCAAGACTAGCCAGGAAATTAAGGATTTGGACTACATCTGCCCCCACAGTATTGACACTCCGTCACACACACCAACAACGCCATCTGTACCAGGCTGACCAGTATCTCTTGGTCATGCTGTCTGCCCATGCCCTGGTGAGCAAGTGAATGAATGAATGAATATACTTTTTGTAGAGCGCGAACTTAGCCCAGGGGCATCAAGGCGCTACAGAAGGAGATCAGTGTAGAAGATGTCCAGGGTTCAGGGCTTAGATGTAAGGACAGGTGAAAAATCAGGTCTTCAAGGCTTTGCGGAATAGGGAGTGAGTGTCCAGAGTGGCAATTGGGGAGGGAAGGGAGTTCCATAAATTGGCACCTATCAGCAAGAAAGCTCTGCCCCCCCAACTAGCTTTCCTGACTCTGGGAACAGTTACCAAGTTCTTGTTTGCAGATCTCAAGACCTTGCAGAGAAGGTATCTTTGAAACATTTTGTTAATGCCGTCTGACCCCCTATTGTGGACAGGCTTGTGAATCAGGCATAAGGCTTTGAACACTATTCTACTCCCCAACGGGAGCCAGTGCAAGCTTCTGATGGTAGCTGAGGCTGATTGGAATTTGGTGAGACCCATCACCAGCCTAGCGGCGGCATTCTGCACCAGTTGGAGTCGGTGTAAAAGGCCCTTGTTTATCCCTAAATAAAGGGCATTGCAGTAGTCTAATCTAGATCCCACAAGGGGCACTACTGCCTGTTTCCGTGATGAAAGGGAGAGAAAACGGAAGATCTTCCTGAGAGTCCGAATCATCCCAAAACAGGTAGAGACAGTTCTATTTATTTGTGAGCCTAGAGAAAGAGAGGAATCAACAATGATGCCTAGATTCTTAGCACTGAGACCGTGGCAGGGACAGGACCCAAGAAATTCATGCCACCAGGCCTCCGACCAGATATCCAACTTATCTCCAAAGATAAGGACCTCAGTTTTGTCCCCATTGAGTCTTAGGAAGTTCTTGTCCACCCATGAGGCCACCGCCTGCATGTAGTTTTTGAAATTTACTGCAGAAGCTGAGACACTATCAGTGATGGAAATCATGATCTGCGTGTCATCAGCGTAGGATAGCACTTCTAGGCCAAAGGACCTTACCACGGTGGCGAGCGGGGCTACATAGATATTAAAAAGGGTGGGACTCAATGAGAAACACTGGGGGACCCCACAAAACAGTTGTTTAGGGACAGAAAGAAACTGGCCCATCTTAACTTTTTGTGACCGGTTCAGAAGGAAGGATGAAAGCAGGTTAAGTGCGGTGTCCTCTATCCCTATTTCCCAGAGCCTGCCAACGAGGAGAAATCGTATCGAAGGCTTCCTTGAGGTCCAGGAGGATCAGTAAGGTGTTATGGCCAGCATCAACCTGTTGTCGAATGTTGTTAAAGACAACGGTTAAGGCCGTCTCAGTACTGTGTTCACTCCTGAACCCTTGCTGCGAGCCATCGAGCAGTTGGTATTCCTCCAAGTAGGAACTGAGATGGTGGTTAAGATGTTTTTCAAGGATTTTAGCTGGAATAGGTAACGGAAATAGGTCGATATTTTTTAATTCTGTCGGGTCTAGAGAGGGCTTCTTTAAGAGAGGTTTTACCACCGCCATTTTCCATGCGGTGGGAAATTGGCCCAAAGAGATTAAGGATGGCGGTCATAGGTGGTACAATGGCCTCCCTTCCTAATTTCGGGATCTTGAGAGGACAGGGCTCAAGGGGGGAGCCAGATCTAATCCCACCTAACAACAAGTCAGTGTCCTCTTGGAGAATAGAAGGAAAGGAGCGCAAGCGGCAATCCTTCAGCTGTACAACCAGAGAATCCAAAAGAGGGTCAGGATTAGCTCCCGCAGAATTTAAATTCTCCAAGAAGGAGTAGATGTCCTTAATTTTGGCATAGAAAAAAACCTCCCATTTTAGCACAAAGGTCCTGAGAGACCTCGGTGTTGACATTGGTCGTAGGGGCTAAAAGGGAATTAATCATGATGAAGAGTTCCGTAGGGAATATAATGGATTCCGTCGTCATAGAATAATAGGAGACCTTATCTTCATTAATAGCTTGCTTGTATTCCCTTAACCTAAGTTTATACAGATCCCTTTCAACTATAGTGGGGTACATGCGCCACTTTCTTTCGTGATGACGGCAGACCTGTTAGAGCTTTCTCAATCTCTCGGCTTGATCGACCGCGTTTGACGACGGTATCGTGATTCAGGCTCTGTCGGGAGGAATCTTTTTATTCAGGACCCAAATTGATACTGGAAGGAACTCCCCAACACCGCATTGATCCGTAGTCCCTAGACAGTGGCTCTTTCCATTTTTTTTCTTATGGTCAGACAAACCAGGAACTTACATTTTGGCTTCGGCTCTACCCGATGAAGGAGATGAATGGATTCACTGTTCTGATTTTCAGGCATCTTTTATCTAAGAAATAGATCTTTTGTTTTCTTCCCTGTCTAATTGGTCTCTACAGGAGCTGCTGCCTTTCGTGGGATATTTATTTCTTTGGACTCTGGACTAAAGAGGAGCCTCTCTCTTTTTTCTCTAGACCCCCGAGATATGTCTCTTCGGCCCTGATGTTCACACTGGTTTATATTTCAATCCTAGGATGTAAAACTTTGGGTCACATATGATTTATGAAACATAACGTGCGCCCTGATGAAGGAATTTTTATAAATGTCCCTGGTACTTTCCGAAACGTGTGTTGGCACTTTTCTTTTGTGTATGTTATAGTTGTTCACTGTTTTATTTTTTGTTGCTTGTAATGTCTGATGTTTCTGAATGTATTCTTGGACTTAGTGTTCGTTTTGTATGTGATTGTTTTTTGGCTGCTAAACTCATTAGTGTGAACCTTTTATTTGCATATATTTCTAAATATTTTTATTTATGGGCTGTTTTCTCTCTTTGTATGTTTCATGAACTTTTCTGTGCTATTTAGATGAGACTAGGTCACTGTGATGTTTTTTTGTAAATGAATTTACTTATGTGATCTGATTTATATATTTTCTACTTCTTCCCCAAAAAAGAGAATGATAAAATTTTATAATGAAAAATAAATAATGAAACTCAATTGAGCTGTTCTGTGAGTGGCAATTTTTCTATATTTTGGAACTTTTGTCCTATTTTTATTTATAATTGGGGACATCCTTTTCATGTTATTTAGTGTGTTTTTTCCCCTGGTGGGTTGTTCCCTTTGAATTGGTTCTTTCAGGGTCCCTCTTCTGTTTATTTAATCAATCTCTCAGAGAAACATGGGGCTGAAGGGCGCTTTCTTGCCACATAGTGTTTCTTGAGAGGAGCAAGAGAATCCAGGGCTGCCGTCAGCCATTTGGAAAATTTGTCATACACAGCATTGACATCAGTGTGAGGGGGGCAGCAAAAAATGCTGAGAGTATTGAAGAGATCCTCCTTACTAATCCGACTGAGATTTCTCTTCAATTCCACCCTGTTCTTAAGATTAGGGTCATTGTTAGAAACTAACATTTCCAGGATAACAGGGATGGCAAAATGGTCAGACCAGGAGAGTGGAATAGGATCCATGACCTCTATCCTAGGATCATTTGAAAAAATCCCATCCAAAATATGTCCTGCCGTATGCGTGGTACTCTTAACTAGCGGAGGGAAACCACAGGATTCCATAACTTCCAGGAAGGCCTGCGTTTCAGGGCTGAGGATTTTTTCCAAGTGAAAATTGAAGTCGCCCAGAAACGTAACCTTGGAGCTAGCTAGGAAGGGCTCTATTCGGCTACTGAAGCTCTGGGAGAACTGAGCTCTTGGTCCAGGAGAACGATAGGTAACCACTCCAATTAAGCTTTCCGTGGGTAGCACCTTCAAAGAGAAATAAAGGGCCTGATAGGGATCTGAGGGAGAAGTGAGGGCCTCCGTAACACAGGAGTAGGTGTCTTTATACATTACTCCTAATCCCCCACCCAACTTCCCTTCCCTATCGAGTCTAGCAAAAAGATACTCACAAGGAGTGGCTTCCACTAAGTCGGGACCTGAGCAGTCTCTGGCCCAGGTTTCAGTTATGAAGTCCTCAACCTTTCCTGAAAGGTCTGGGAGCGACCACTTACACTGGAGATCCGCGAGGCCATCATCCTCATTGTTCCCTCTGCTACCAGCCAATGGGAAACGAGGTCGGGATTGAGGAGAATGTGAGGAAAATGGGGGAGTCTGATTGGAGAATGCGCAGAAAGTTCCAGTAGAACCGGTAACAAGTCTTAAGACCTCCACAAGGATGTGATCAACACCACCTCCACCTGCTGGCGGCGAAGTAGTGTGGCACTTGCGTGATCATGGAAAACGGAGGGAAAGCATAGCCGTGCTCCTGCTGCCAGTCCTGGAGAAACTCATCCCCCGCCTCCACTTGAGGATCTGGATGCCAACTGAAGTATCTCTGTAACTGATGATCCAGCCGTGACGCAAAAAGGTTGACTGAGAAGGGGTCCCATTTCTCCAACAACTGAGAGAAGACCTGAGGGTCCAGCTTCCACACGCTGGCATCCAGGAGATGACGAGAGTGACAGTCAGCCACTTCGTTCTCCCGCCCCGGAAGGTATTCCGCCATCACCGAAATCTGGTTGTCTAGGAGGAAGTGCCAAAATTCCCTGGCTAGGTTCGCCAACATTCTGGACCTGGTGCCACCTAGGTGGCTGATATACCGGACCGCAGAGATGTTGTCCATCCTGAGAAAGACGCACAATTGTACCCTTTCCTTTGTCCAGCATTGAACTGCAAACAACCCTGCCAGCAGTTCCAAGCAGTTGATGTGCAATGAATGTTTGAGAGTGGACCAGGCTCCACCTGTGGAGAACTCTCCGCACCTGGCCCCCAAGCCGGAATGGCTGACGTCTGACTTGATGACGATATCCGGAGCGGAACCGCATATCGCTCGACCATTCCACGCCTCCATGTGGGTGAGCCACCATTCCATCTAGTCTCGCACATCGTTCGTCAGGGGTACCCACTGGGAGTACGTCAAACCCTTTCTGAGGTGATGCGCCTGTAGGCGTTGCATGGCTCGGTAATGTAATGGCCTGTATCGAGGAGGAGAGAAGACCTACGAGACGCGCCAGCTGGCGCAAGAAAATCTGCGTCTTCACCAAGGTCTGGCGCAGTTCGTGCCTGATCTTGGCCATCTTCCTGGCGGGAAGATTCAGAGTTTAAGAGACGGAGTCTACATTGAAGCCTAAGAAGGTTGCACACTGGCCCGGAACCAAAAGGGACTTCTTCTCGTTTATGACAAACCTCAGCCCATTAGTCTTTGTTTGCCTGCCCGTTACCCTGCTGTGCCGCAACACTACATCCTGAAACAGGGAGAGGAACTACAGCCCCCAAGGACCAACGAGAGGTGCTTACACTGCACACGCCACGCCTATGCGCCAGGAGGCGCTACATCTACATCCGGGGCTCCTGTAGCACGGGAGGCACACGTGCGAAGCCCGGGACAAGGGCAGGCCTGTCTGCGCCCTTCCACGGCAGGGCAGGGCAGGGCAGGGCATGGCTGGACTGGACCACCTCCGTAAGGAGCCGAATTCTAATGCTACTCACTGGTAAGGAGACTATGCAATTTACCAGCGTTTTCATCTCTCCTGCTTAAATATACTACTGTTGAAGTATGGGCAAAAGCAAATTACCGCCCATGGGAAAAATGCCCATGAAGAGTGCACCCATTACTAATTACCTGCAAATGTTGTGAGGCTGCTTAACAGCGAGATCGTGCATGTTGAGGAACAATTGGCAGCCACCAAAACTGCACTAGACGCTGTTTTAAAAGATTCCTTAGAGGGTGGACAGACCCCTCAGTACTCTCTAATAATGAGAGAGACAAGGTCATTGTGATAGAGCCACCACTAATTAACGATGTTATCGATAAGGGAACTGTATCTAATTTGGCTTACCCATATATCCTTACAACCCCTCTGGAAATTTCAGCATTATCATATGATTCTGACCCATTACCTTCGCCAGCTACAAAAAGTGAAACAGCACTTTATAAAGGATAATGGGCTGGTGGAGAAGCAGTCAGTAAAGGTAAAAACTAAACCTAAGCAGAAAAAGGGAGGAAAAATGCAGGGGCGACAAGGAGGGATAGTGATCCAACAAATTATACACAGAGACCTGTTCCAGGCAGGTCGCTCCCCACGCCGCACAGCTCCACCTACGGCGCCCGTGTCCCTGCACCTGGATCTCGCTGCTGCTGCGAGTTCAAGGCCCTCCTCCACCCACAGGCTCCCGCCTGCGGCTCTACCCTGGCGGCCCAGAGGTGAGCCGTAAGTATCTGTCTGCTCGCTCTGTCCCTTTGTTTGTATTTCTGTATTTCCTTTTGGTATTTCTTAGCTGTAAATGTACTGTATTTGTTATTGTAATTGTATGGTAATTGCGCTGTAGTCTGTTTTCTACTGTCCCTGTATTTAGTTCTCTGTCCGTTTTTCCCCTTCAGCCCTTCCTAGTGTTCTCAGCCTCTCCTCTCCCGCCGCTGTGGCCCCGCCCCTGCTCCTCTCTCCCACCTCCCCTTCTTATAGCGGGCGTGCAGCGGGTGCACCTAAGGCAAGCCCTTCCGTGCCTGGACCACGTCCTGCGTCAGAGCCCCAGGCCCCCGTGAACGCCACAACGCCTGCCCCCACTACGACGGCAGCACCCTCCACGCTCTCTACACAGGCTGATCATACATCTACTTCCAGGCCACATCGAAGCCCGTCCAAGGATCCTTCTCCTGCCGGAACTGCAGCTACACCAGCCTCCAAGACCCCACCACGCCCCCCAGGGTAGGCCGCAACAACCTCCGGTGCATACTACTCAACACTAGCTCCGCCCGCAAGCACACCATCGAACTCTGGGACCTACTTGACTCTTCCTCCCAGGCGTCTTCATCCTGACGGAAACCTGGATGAATCCCTCCTCGGCACCCGACATCACCATAGCCATTCTTGACGACTGGAAGATCACCCGCAGGGACCGCACTAACGGAGCAGGAGGAGGAATCGCCATCATCCACAGACACACCCTCAGAATCTCGACCAGCACCGACGACACCCTCAGCACCGCCGAACACCTGCACTTCGAGATCCACATCGACCCCAACACCACCCTCAGAGGAACCCTCATCTACAGACCCCCCCAGCCACAATTCAGCGACTCCATCACCGACTTCGTCAGCACGTACGCCCTTGCGTCGACGGACTACATCCTTCTCTGTGACCTCAACTTCCACCTCGAGAACACCGACAAAAGCAACTCCACCACCCTGCTCGCCAACCTCGGACTCAAACAGCTCGTCACGACTCCCACCCACTCCTCCGGACTCACGCTCGACTCCATCTTCTCCGCCAGCAACCACGTCACCTTCAACCACACCACCAAACTCCACTGGACCGACCACTGCTGCATCCACTTCACCTTCGAGAAGCCAGCCGAGCACCACCACACTCAATGGGCCCCCCGCCGCTGCTGGAGCAAAGCCACTGAAGACCAGCTGAACACCACCCTTGCCCAAAACCCATCTACTGACACCACCGACACGGCCGCCCGCAACCTCAGGCAATGGATCGAAGATTGCGCCACCACTCTCGCTCCGATCAAGAAACCCTCTAACAGACGCACCGACAGAACGGTCACCTGGTTCACCTCCGACCTCCAGGCATCCAAGCAGGCCTGCCGCAGGCTCGAGAAGAAATGGCACCACGCACAGACTCCGGACAGCAACGCAGCCTACACCATCCGCAGACACCACCAACTCATCTGAACCACCAAAAGGACCGACTTCAAAGAATGCATTGACAACAACGTACACAACAGCTAAGAGCTCTTCAACATCGTGAAGGAATTCTCCAACCCCAGCGCCAACTCCGACATCCTGCCATCGCAAGACCTCTGCGACTCCCTAGCCACCCTTTTCCATCGCAAGATCGCAGACATCCACGACAGCTTCAACAACCAGGGCCTTCCGACAGATACTGACACCTCAGACCCACCGCCCCCAGCCACACCGACCTCCTGCTTTCCTTGACCCATGTCAACGACGAAGACACCATCAAAATCATGAACACCATCCACTCCGGCTCACCATCAGACCCCTGCCCGCACCACATCTTCAACAAAGCAAGCTCCACCATCTCACCCCATCTCCGCAAGATCATCAACAACTCCTTCGAGACCCCCACCTTCCCTGAGAGCTGGAAGCATGCCGAGATCAACGCCCTACTCAAGAAACCCAAGGCAGATCCCAAGGACTTCAAGAACTTCCGACCCATCTCCCTACACCCATTCCCGGCTAAAGTAATCGAGAAGATTGTCAACAGGGAACTGACCTCCTTCCTCGAAGAGATCAACATCCTTGACCAGTGCCTGTCCGGATTCCGAAGCAACCACAGCACCGAAACAGCCCTCATTGCCGCCACTGACGACATCAGTGCCCTGCTGGACAACGGAGAAACCGTGGCCCTCGTCCTCCTGGACCTTTCGGCGGCCTTCGACACAGTCTGTCATCACACCCTCCGCACTTGCCTCCTGTTAGAAGGGGTGATCCCAGTGGTCAGGATATACTCTCCCGACCTCCCCGTGACCCACCTCTCCCAGGAATACTGCCGAGTCCTAACTTGAAGTCCTCGCCGGGGAGGACTCCGGGTCTAAGATCGTACACACTGAGCTCACACCACACTTATGAACGGACACCACACCGTGGGTTTCAGTAAGCAAGTTCTTTATCAAAAGTAGAGCTTTAGGCAAAATGAACACTTATTTACAAGTGATCGAGGGCTCGTAAAGTCTCGGTTGTGAGGAGTAGGGAAGCGGGACAGTCTCAGTATTAGGCCAGTACGAAGCGTACCCTACGCACAGCTCTCAATCCTCGAGCTGGGGGATACTGGCGATGGTGGTCGTACTAGCTGCTGTACTCACTCTTCTTGAGCCAGGTCGTGTTGGTAGCGTCGATGGTCCAGCCGGACCAGAGTACTCCTCGAGCTGCGTCGAGGTCAGCAGGGCTCGATCAGGAGTGAACAGAGTGTCTGTCAGTTCTTGAGGAGCCGCGACGACGTCAGCAGGGCTCAGGGTGTTCAACGAATGTCCCTAGAGTTTCAAGGATGAGCCGCGACGAGGTCAGCAGGGCTCCGAGGTTCCAGTTCCTTCTTCATGAGGATGAGCCGCGACAGCGTCAGCAGGGCTCGATAGGTTTCAAAGTTCGGTCTTCTCCCCAAGGGTTGAGCCGCGATCAGATCAGCAGGGCTCTCTTGTCCAGGATACAACTGCCCGCTAGTTCTTGGGCGGCCCATGATATAGCGCAGTGCCCCTTTGATGTCCGGACCCTCGCAGGTGGAGATCTCATGCCTCCGGGCTGGTCGTTGGAGAGTTCCGTCGGCTGGCCCTTTGATCCACTTGAAGATGGGTCCGGGGATTCCCAGACGCCCAGCAGGGTCTGGAGCCAGCTCTCGGGGAGGCCAAAGGTGCGATCGAAACCAACCCACAGGGGAAGGCCAGAGGTGTGAGAGAAACCAGTCCCCCAGGGGAGGCCGGAGGTGCAATCGAAACTCTTTGGTCCCATCTCACTCAGGAAGCCCTTTACCCCCCCAGCCGGGCCTGGCGCGTCTGCAGCCTAAGTTTCGCTGGGACCGGGGTCGGGCAAGGCTTTGGAGTCAGGGACATCGGGAAGGGTAATGGCGGCCGGTGGCCCCGTGGGGTGATGCAGGTTCAGGGTGCCCGGTACCGGGAGGAGCATGCGGGGATGGTCGTCCGTTGGTAGGGTCGTGTAGGGAGCGGGCGGACAGAGAACGGGAGGACCAGGGGTTTCGGGGTGCAGGGCTGGGCTAACGGGACACTGAGGAACGGGGGGAACCACGCCACGAGGCCAGGTCCAACACCTCCACAATGCAGGAATCCGCGACAAAGCCCCGGACTGGACCTTCTCCTTCCTCACCGGCAGAACCCAGAATGTCCGCCTCCCACCATTCCGATCCAAAGACACCAAGATCATCTGCGGCGTACCCCAAGGATCGTCCCTCAGCCCGACACTCTTCAACATCTACATGGCACCGCTCGCCAAGATCATCTGATCGCACAACCTCAACATCATCTCATACGCCGACACCCAGCTCATCCTCTCCCTCACCAAGGCCCCCACCACCGCCAAAACCAACCTCCAGGAAGGTATGAAGGCCATCGCCGAATGGATGAAGAACAGCCACCTGAAACTGATCCTGGGACAAGACGGAGGTCCTCATCATCGGATCCAGCCCCTCCGCCTGGGACGACTCATGGGTGGCCGGCCGGCCGCACTGGGAGCTGCACCAACGCCCACAGACCATGCACGCAACCTGGGGGTCATCCTGGACTCTTCGCTGTCTATGACCCAGCAAGTCAATGCCGCTTCCCCTCCTGCTTCAATACCCTCCACATTCTCTGCAAGATCTACAGATGGATCCCCACCAAAACTAGAAGGACGGTCACCCAGGTCCTCATCAGCAGCAGGCTGGACTTACGCAATGCCCTCTAAGCGGAAACCTCAGCCAAACTCCAGAAACGACTACAATGCATACAGAACGCCTCTGCACGCCTCGAAATACCCCGCCACAGCCGCATCACAGCCCACTTGAAAGGCCTGCACTGTCTCCCCGTCAACAAGAGGATCACCTTCAAGCTCCTCATCCATGCTCACAAAGCACTCCACAATACCGGACCAGCATACCTCAACGAACGACTCACCTTTTACACCCTGCACCGCCAGCTTCGCTTCGCTGACCTCGCCCTTGCCACCGTCCCCCGCATCCGACGAGCGACCGCTGGCGCTAGATCCTTGTCCCACCTCCCAGCCAAGACTTGGAACACACCCCCCCTCCGCCTACGACAGACCCAGGACCTGCTGACCTTCAGGTGACTTCTCATGACCTGGCTGTTCGAAAACAGTAGTAGCACCCCCCTCCCCCCTCCATGTCTTGAGATTTTCACGGGTGAGTAGTGCGCTCTACAAATGATCTGATTAATTGAAGATCTGAAAACGCTGTTTAAAAAAAAACAATCCAGGTTAGATAGCATTGAGCTACGCCTGATGTCAGAAATCAAATCGGTTCAAAAGAATGTGAAATTTTTAACAAATCTGGTTTGTGAATTTTTGCCCTCTAAAACTTCGATCAAGATCACTAATACTCAAATTCGGTAAATTTCAGCGTTACCGACCGATATTTAGCCATTCCTAATGTAGATAAGGAATCGGTAAATAAGGAATCGGTAAATACCGATTCCTTATTGCTCTTGCACTTAAGAAATCCATAATACCGATTCCTTAAATGCAATGTAGGAAGCTCCTTGAAGAGTGCTTTTGAGGCTTAAGAAATCGGTAATGTCCGCTCCCCTACTGGCCAAGATTGGTAGACGCACATCTGACCTCTGTCTCCGTAACTGCGGTCTGATTGGTACCTTCGACCACATTCTCTGGGAATGCCCGGTGATCCAAGACCTATGGGAACGAGCTATTCGCAAAATGACTGATGCTTTAGGGAAGCCCGTCCCTCTGACTTCCAAGTGCGAACTCCTCAATATATGGGACCCCACAGACCTAACTGCACTGGAGCAACAGTGGGCAGCTTTGGGTTTCCTTCTACTTAAAAGGGAAATAGCAATGCAATGGGGCTCACCATCTAAACCGCTTTTGATCAGATGGGTTGCTGCTATGGATGTGTGTATGTTGTCTGAAAAAACGGTCTACAAGATCAGGGGGTGCCCTGGTTTTTGGGATAAAAAATGGGGGCAATGGAATGTTTATAGAGGTGAACTGTGTACTTCCCCCTCCACTGAAATGACATTGGCTAGACCTGGTTCCCCTCGAAATCGTGCTGGCGATACATTGCTGTAACATACGTATTCTATGTCAAATATGTATTTCATGACTGACTACTTGATACTACCTCTGCTTTTGTTCAATAAAATATTTAACAAAAAAAAAAGAAAAAAAGAAATCGGTAATTACCACCAACTTAAAGTTGGTGGTAATTACTGATTTCCTTTAAAAAAATCACTTTTTTGTTTTTTGTTAAGTGCCATGTGGCACACGTTCATACACTTAGGGCATGTATGTGCGCCGTATGTGCACACATGCACATTTCAGGGGTGCAACAGGGTGTCCTTTTGACACCCTGGCACCCTTGAAAGTGCTCCCGCTATTAGCGATTCGGTCTGCACATTCATTCCTATGGGCCTCCAAGCCCATAGAAATGAATGGGTAGGTATTCCTTATTACCGAATCTCAATTACCGATTCAGTAATAAGGAATATTAAGGATTATGTATTTTTTACAGAATCTTTACCTACATAGGAAATACCGATTTCTTAATAGCGAATCGGTAAAATTCGCTATTAAGAAATCGGTATTTCAGATTTACCTACATCTGGCCCATAGTCCCTTCTTTGAGCCCTGTAAAAATGTGCATGAAAGATAAAATGAATAGTATCACGCAACTTGTTAAAAACACTGAGGAGCCGCTACATCTCCCCCCTCAGGCGACTCCGTACGTCATTGTTCTCAATAATGTTCCTATACTACCAGAAAACCAGAACGAACTATATGAGACATTAAAAAATCAAGTAGTTCACTGGATTTCGATAAAGTCCAATTTTCTTATAAAAATGTTACATCAGAATATTAGAATGCTAAGGAAAGTGAAATGGATGGTTACTCTAGAAAATTATACCAGGGTGATTGTGTTGTGGTGAATTTCGTAGCAGGAAATTGGTAGGTAACTTGGTAGAAGTTCTTTCCAATAATCACACCGAGCCTGGTTTTAACTACAGCGATTGTATTACCGCTGTTCCACTTGGCTTCTTTCATATGCCTAGATATAGTAATGCTAATATAAACCCTAGGTATAACCCATTTCCAATTGTCCCACTGTTTAATAAGTATGCACCCCTGAGAAGTTACAGTGAAACTGATTGACAGCTAGAGGGTGTGGTTGCCCCACTAGCTAGGAAAATAGATCCTATTCTAACTCGCAAGCATTTAGATGCTGGCTCAAGTGAACAAACTCAGAAGGGGGTTACGGGACAGTCAAGGGGCGTAGTTGCCCCTTGACTGTCTGAGAATGTGACTCATAGCCTAACTTGTAAGCCGATAGATGCTAACCCAAGTATACAAGCTCAGAACTGGGTCGTGGGAGCTCTAGTTGTTAGACGGACCGGGAGGGTCGGCCGAGGATAAGGGGAGAGGTCTCCGGGGAGAGCCGTCTCCGACGATCGTACAGACAAGTAACTTCCCCCCCACAGACGAACACCACACAAGGGCAAAGTTCAACGATACTTTATAGGCAATTCTTTAGGTACGATGAATGGTACAAGGAGGTCTGGACTCAGGGGTCCCCTCGATTCTGGTCTCTGGTTTGGGAGAAGGGTAGCGGGACAGTCTTGTTATAAAAAGATGGAAATAGCTCTCAATCCTCGAGCTCGGCGTTCTAGATGATCGGGCCGCGGCGGAGCCAGCAGGTCCCGAGATGGACGACGGAAGCGACGGTCCGCGGCGGAGCCAGCAGGTCCCGATGAAGATGGTAGTTACAAACGGTCCGCGGCCACGCCAGCAGGTCCCGACGACGATGAGGGTTTACGAAGGTTACGAAGGTTGCGGCAGCGCCAGCAGGCAGGACGATGATGCGCAAGGCAGAGCTACGGCAGCGCCAGTAGTCCGTCAAGGATGAGTTCTTCTCTGCGTCTCTCGACTCCAGGATACAACTGCCTTCCTGCTCTGGAGCTGCCCCAGTTATAGGGCTGGTGCCCTTTGATGTCCGGACCCTCGCACTTGGAGGTCGGGAGGTCCGGGATGAGGGAGTCCAGACACCCAGCAGGGGGGTGGAGCCAGCGCCCGGGGAGGCGATGGGCGAGCGGCACTTGGCGGGGGAGAACCATCGACGCCTCTTTCTCCCATTGACTTGCCAAGTAGCCCGCTCACCTCCTGGGTGGATAGTGGTGCCGGGATGTCTGAGGCCTGGCTAGGCCCAGGGTTGAGGTCGGCCGGGGGCCAGGCGGCCTCGTGGCGGAGTGTCCAAGATGGCGCCCAGGCTGGGCGCGCGGGCCAGTAGTGGGTCGGGCCCACGAGGTCGATATGTTCAGGGGCCGGGGTCCCGGAGGGGACGGAAGACGAGCAGTAGTGGTGTGTGGCCCTTGTGTGTCCGGGCTCGGGCCTGGTCGGGCCGAGGGGGGAGCGGCCCTTCATGTGGCCTGTCCAACACTAGTGATTAAAGACGCAGGTTCTATTTCCATCTGTAACCAGTTGGCAGTTGGACCTCGTATTCGACCTGATGAGTTTTTTTAGTATTATGTTATGGAATGTTGCAGGTATTAAAATTAAAATTAATGATGAGGAATGGCTAAAAACGCTGGAGGGGTGTGCTTTAATCCTAATACAGGAAACTTGGCTTACTGACCCCTTTTTAGGTTGACCCTAGCGCCGCTCGCTTGTGCTGCTCTAGGAAATCGGCCTTTTGGAATCATTTCAGCTTTTGTAGAAGCTTGTGCATGTGGTGCTCACACGCTATTGACCTTTGCGTCTGGCTTTAGCACGCAATTGGCCAAAGGAGTGTGAATGTCTCAGCTTTTTGGGAAATGTTTACTCCCAGAGTGTTTTGCTCTCGGGATCCAGCAGCGGAGTGCAGGGGCCATCTGTTTTGGCTCAGGTTTCCTTGCCGCTTTTATTAGAAGGCGCTTCCCCAAATTTCTGTTTGCATCGGCTCTCGCTCAGCAGACGGCTTAAGTTTTCGAACACACACCACATGTCTTTTTTTCCTGCTTGTAGATTGCCAGCAATCAGCAGTGCGTTTTGCGCTCTGCTTGTGCATAGGTCTGACACAGCATTAAATTATTGCGCTGGAGTACAAAGGAGGGCGTCCACAATACTCCGATGTTTTGATAAATTTTCGGAGGCGCGCTGGTGTCAGGCTTCTGATTAGGCCGCAGCAAAGAGCGTGCGTCGTCACAGCTAATCAGCAAATGTTGCAGCCTTTGTTGAAATCTACAGCAGGCGGGTGCCAGCCACCCATTACTGCATCTGCGCAATCTTCATTAGAAGCATCAGAGCGTTTACCTTGTTTGTGTATCACCCCAACCCCCGATTCCACCTCAGCCATAACAGCAAATTTTAAGAAGAAATTGTCTGGCATTTTGCGCTTTTTCTTGCTTTTAGATTGCCAGCAATCGGCCGCGCGTTTCGCGTTCTGCCTGTGCACAGGTCTGACATGGCAATCAATTATCACGCTAGAGTAAAAAAGAGGCCGTCCACAATACTCCAGTGTTTTGATACATTTTCGGAGGCGCGTCGGAGTCAGGCTTTCTGATTAGGCCGCAGCGCGGAGCTCGAGTCGTGACAGCTAATCGGCAAATATTACAGCCTTTGTTGAAATCTACAGCAGGCGGGTGCCAGCCACCTATTACTGCATCTGCACAATTTTCATTAGAAGCATCCAAGCGTTTACCTTGTTTGTGTATCACCCCCACCCCCGATTCCACCTCAGCCATAACAGTAAATTTTAAGAAGAAACTGTCTGTCATTTTGCGCTTTTTCCGGCTTGTAGATTGCCAGCAATCGGCTGCGCGTCTCCCACTCTGCCTGTGCACAGTCTGACATGGCATTCAGTTATCGCGCTGGAGTACAAAGGAGGCCGTCCAAAATACTCTGATGTTTTGATACATTTTCGGAGGCGCGTCGGTGTCAGGCTTCCCAAGTGTTTCATTAACGCCATCTACAGGCCAGATACCAGGGCTCCCTACTCTGGATTCTACCTCATGTCGCTTTCTTTCCCCGCCCTAAACTTCCTGTCTCTTTTAAATACTCTTGCAGGCTCTTTTTCAGCAGTCCAATCTCCCTTTGTCACTGTTTTCACATTTCCCCAAGCCTAGTAATCCCTTTATTTTCCGTCCGGTCTCGCTTCCAGGTGTACTCTAAACTTCTTGTTAGACGGACCGGGAGGGTCGGCCGAGACTACGGGGAGAGGTCTCCGGGGAGAGCCGTCTCCAACGACTGTACAGACAAGTAACTTCCCCCCCCACAGACGGACACCACACAAGGTTGAAGTTTAACGAGGCTTTATATGCAATTCTTAGGTTACGATGATATGATACAAGGAGGTCTGGACTCAGGGGTCCCCTCGGTTCTGGTCTCTGGTTTAGGAAAAGGGGTAGCGGGACAGTCTTGTTACCAATGAGTGGAAAATAGCTCTCAATCCTCGAGCTCGGCGTTCTAGATGATCGGGCCGCGGCGGAGCCAGCCGGTCCCGAGATGGACGAAGGAAAAACGACGGTCCGCGGCGGAGCCTGCAGGTCCCGGTGAAGATGACGGTTACAACGGTCCGCGGCCACGCCAGCAGGTCCCGACGACGATGAAGGAGATGAAGGTTGCGAAGGCTGTGGCAGCGCCAACAGGCAGGACGATGGTGCACAAGACAGAGCTACGGCAGCGCCAGTAGTCGGCCTAGGATGAGTTCCTCTTTACGTCTCTCGACTCCAAGATACAACTGCCTTCCTGCTCTGGAGCTGCCCCAGTTATAGGGCTGGTGTGCTTTGATGTCCGGACCCTCGCACTTGGAGGTCGGGAGGTCCGGGATGAGGGAGTCCAGACACCCAGCAGGGGGGTGGAGCCAACGCCCGGGGAGGCGATGGGCGAGCGGCACTTGGTGGTGGCGAGCCATCGACACCTCCTTCTCCCATTGACTTGCCAAGTAGCCCGCTCACCTCCTGGGTGGATGGTGGTGCCGGGATGTCTGAGGCCTGGCCAGGCCCAGGGTTGAGGTCGGCCGGGGGCCAGGCGGCCACGTGGGGGAGTGTCCAAGATGGCGCCCCAGGATGGGCGCGTAGGCTGGCAGTGGATCGGACCCACGAGGTGGACATGCTCGAGGGCAGGGGTCCCTGAGGGGACGGAGGACGTGCAAGGGTGGTGTGTAGTACCTGCGTGACCGGGCTCAGGCCTGGTCGGGCCGGGGGAGAGCGGCCTTTCATGTGGCCTGTCCAACATGCGTCCCCCCCAGCTGAAGGCGGGGAGAGTTACCCATCCTCTTGGGGACTCTCCTCGTCGAGGCGGAAGAACCGGGACAGGCCATCCGCGTTGGCGTGATCTGGCCCAGGCCGGTGTTCGACTGTGAAGTCCATACCTTGTAGGGAGATGGACCAGCGTAGTAACTTCGGGTTTTCCCCCCGCATCTGCATCAGCCATTGCAGGGGTCGGTGGTCGGTCTGTACCCGAAAGTGTGTGCCAAAAAGGTAGGGCCGGAGCTTCTTGAGGGCCCATACCACAGCGAAGGCCTCCCTCTCTATGGTGCTCCAGCGCTGTTCCCGTGGTAGGAGTCGCCGGCTAATGAAGGCCACCGGTTGATCAAGGCCGTCGGTGTTCACTTGAGACAGGACTGCCCCAATGCCATGGTCGGAGGCATCCGTCTGAACGACGAATTCCCGGCTGTAGTCGGGGGCCTGGAGCACAGGGGCGGAACACATGGCGGCTTTCAATTGTTCAAAGGCAGCTTGACACTCTGGGGTCCAGTTGACTTTCTTGGGCTGGTTTTTCGACGTGAGTTCTGTGAGGGGCCCCACTATAGTCCCATAGTCTTTCACGAACCTTCGGTAGTAGCCTGTGAGGCCCAGGAAGGCTCGTACCTCGGTCTGGGTGATGGGGGACTGCCAGGACTGGATGGCGGCAATTTTTAGCTGCAGAGGGGCCACCAGGCCGCTTCCCACCTGGTGCCCGAGGTAGGTTACAGACCCTTGCCCAATTTGACATTTGCTGGCCTTGATCGTGAGGCCAGCCCGCTGTAGGGCTTGCAGCACTGCTCGGAGGTGGTGGAGGTGCTCGGACCAATGGTGGCTGTACACAGCGATGTCGTCTAGGTAGGCGGCGCTGAATCCTTCGAGCCCCGCCAGGACCTGATTGACGAGCCGTTGGAATGTCGCTGGGGCGTTCTTCATGCCGAAGGGCATGACGGTGAAATGGTAATGGCCATCGGGTGTGGAAAAGGCAGAACGTTCTTGCGCCCTGGGTGTGAGGCCGATCTGCCAGTAGCCCGCCGTCAGGTCGAAGATACTGAGGTAGCGGGCAGCTCCCATGCGGTCGATCAGTTCATCTGCCCGGGGGATGGGATGTGCGTCTGTTCGGGTGACCGCATTCAAGCCCCGGTAGTCGACGCAGAACCGGAGTTCTGGTGTGGTGCCGGGGGCAGCTGCTTTGGGGACCAGTACTACAGGGCTGGCCCAGGGGCTGTCTGAGGCTTCGATGACCCCGAATGTGAGCATCTTGGCTACTTCGTCCTGGATGCAGGCCCGTACCCGATCTGGCACGCGGTAGGCCCGGTGGCGGATAGGGGGGCTGTCCCCCGTGTCCACATCGTGCACACACCAGGAAGTGACACCTGGGGTGAGGGAGAACAGGCTGGCGAACTGTGATAGGAGGGCTTGACAGTCCTGGCGTTGCTCTCTGGTGAGGGCCTCCGAGAGTCGGACCCCATCCACGGAGCCGTCTTGCTCCCGAGTCCGTAGGAGGTCAGGGAGGGGCTCGGAGTCTTCTTCAGCCCCAGTGTCTGTGGCCATCAGGAGGCTGAGTTCTGTGCGCACAAAGTGGGGCTTTAGTCTGTTAGCGTGGAGGACCCGGAGTGGGTTCCGGGAGGATTCCATGTCGATGAGATAGGTGGCAGGGCCCTTGCGCTCGATTACTTTGAAGGGCCCCGTCCATTTGTCTTGTAGGGCGCATGGTTCGGTGGGGGACATCACCCATACCTGTTGGCCAGGTTCAAATTCAATGGATGAGGCATTCCGGTCATACCACTTTTTCATGTCCTCTTGACTGGCCTCTAGGTTGGTTTTTGCCAGTTCCCGGAACCGCCGGGTCTGGTTGCGGAGGGTTAAGAGATACCGGAAGACATCTGGAGGGTTCTTTAACGGAGGCATCTCCCAGCCTTCTTTGACTAGGCTGAGCGGCCCCCGCACTGGGTGTCCATATAGCAGTTCAAATGGGCTGAAGCCCAGGGATTTCTGGGGGACCTCTCGATAAGCGAAGAGGAGGCACGGCAGCAGCACATCCCACTGGCGACGGAGGGGCTCTTCCAACCCCCCGATCATCCCCTTTAGCGTGCGGTTGAACCGCTCAACGAGTCCGTTCCCTTGAGGGTGATAGGGGGTCGTGAATCGGTAGGTGACCCCGCACTGTTGCCAGAGGGATTTCATGTATTTAGAAATAAAGTTCGTGCCTCTGTCGCTGACGACTTCTCGGGGGAAGCCCACACGGGAGAAGATCCCCATCAGAGCCCGGCCGACTACCGGGGCTGTCACAGTCCGCAGAGGGACAGCCTCAGGGTAGCGGGTACTAGCTGTGTCTCCCAGCATCTGTTATTCCCATAATAATTTTCACTCAACGTCCTGCCACATAATTCCACTACAAGCAAAAACGCATAGGTCTGTCAATATCAGGTTTGCTGTTGTGTATGAGCAGGGCCACTGGAATTATGCGGCAGGAGAGGGCCAAAATATTCGGCAATGTTGAGTAAATTATGTGGTATGAAATGTCAATTTATGCAGCATAATTTTGGCACATCTTTTAATAGTATTTATTATTTCGTCCTTTTTCGGTCTCGGGCCTAGCGTACACTCTGCAGCAGTGTCGCATAGCGAGAGTCCTTTTCCCGGAGTTTTGAAAATGGACCTAGGAATTCCACGCAGCTCATGCGTGTTGTTTCCTAGGTCCAATTTCATTGGCCTTTGTGTGCGTGTACTTTTAAAACGGAACACACAATAGGCCATGGGCGGTCACGTAGCTCCGTCCATGGCCTATTGGTGTCTGTTACGTGCACCAAAGCCCATATGTCTTCAATTATCACGGCCGTCATCGCCGCGATAATTAAAGACATATGCTTGCAGTGGCGCGCGCGCACACCACTCTTGAGTTGAGCTTCTTTTATTTTTTTGGATCCATTTCATGGCGAATCACAAAAATGTAGTTCATTCTAAAATAGTACTGATTTCAAGCATGCAGTTCTAGAAAGGAAAAATTGCTCAGTGGCCTCCTCGCGCAGAAAGAAAGCTTCCTGCATGGATAAGTTTCAAGACCAGAGTGTGAGTAGGCAGGGTGTGCAGAGTGTGATATGCAGGGTGTGCAGAGTGTGAGTATGCAGGGTGAGCAGAGTGTGAGTATGCAGGGTGAGCAGAGTGTAAGTATGCAGGGTGATCAGTATGTGTGTATGCAGAGTGATCAGTATGTGGGTGCCCTGGGCCAGCAGTGTGTGTGTGTGCAGGGTGAGCAGAGTATGAGTATGCAGGGTGAGCAGAGTGTGAGTATGCAAGGCAAGCAGAGTGTGAGTATGCAGGGCAAGCAGAGTGTGAGTATGCAGGGTGAGCAGAGTGTGAATATGCACGGAGAGCAGTATGTGAGTATGCAGGGTGAGCAGTGTTTGAGTATGCTGGGTGATCAGTATGTGGGTGTCCAGGGCCAGCAGTGTGTGAGTATGCAGGGAGAGCAGAGTGTGAGTATGCAGGGTGATCAGTATGTGAGTATGCTGGGTGATCAGTATGTGGGTGTCCAGGGCCAGCAGTGTGTGAGTGTGCAGGGCAAGCAGAGTGAGAGTATGCAGGGCGAGTAGAGTGAGAGTATGCAGGGCGAATAGAGTGAGAGTATGCAGGGCGAGCAGAGTGTGAGTATGCAGGGCGAGCAGAGTGTGAGTATGCAGGGCGAGCAGAGTGTGAGTATGCAGGGCGAGCAGAGTGTGAGTATGCAGGGTGAGCAGAGTGTGAGTATGCACGGAGAGCAGAGTGAGTACGCAGGGTGAGCAGTGTTTAGAGTGTGTGAGTGTGCAGGGGAAGCAGAGTGTGGGTATGCAGTGCGAGCAGTGTGTGAGTTTGCAGGGCGAGCAGTGTTTGAGTATGCAGGTTGAGCAGTGTTTGAGTATGCAGGGTGAGCAGTGTTGGAGTATTCAGGGTGAGCAGTGTTGGAGTATGCAGGGTGAGCAGTGTTGGAGTATGCAGGGTGAGCAGTGTTGGAGTATGCAGGGTGAGCAGTGTTTGAGTATGTAGGGTGAGCAGTATTTGAATATGCATGGTGATCAGTATGTGGGTGTCCAGGGCCAGCAGTGTGTGAGTGTTTAGGGTGAGCAGAGTTTGAGTATGCAGGCTAAGCAGAGTGTGAGTATGCAGGGTGAGCAGAGTGTGAGTATGCAGGGTGAGCAGAGTGTGAGTATGCAGGGTGAGCAGTGTCTCAGTATGCAGGGTCATCAGTATGTGGGTGTCCAGGGCCAGCAGTGTGTGAGTGTACAGGGTGAGCAGAGTGTGAGTGTGCCGGGCGAGCAAGGTGTGAGTATGCAGGGCGAGCAGAGTGTGAGTATGCAAGGCGAGCAGTGTGTGAGTGTGCAGGGCAAGCAGAGTGTGAGTATGCAGGGCGAGCAGAGTTTGAGTATGCAGGCTGAGCAGTGTTTGAGTATGAAAGTCAATCAGTATGTGAGTATGCTGGGTGATCAGTATGTGGGGTGTCCAGGGCCAGCAGTGTGTGAGTGTGCAGGGCGAGCAGAGTGTGAGTATGCAGGGCGAGCAGGGTGAGTACGCAGGGTGAGCAGTGTTTGAGTATGTAGGGTGAGCAGTATTTGAATATGCAGGGTGATCAGTATGTGGGTGTCCAGGGCCAGCAGTGTCCAAGTATGCAGGGTGAGCAGAGTGTGAGTATGCAGGGTGAGCAGAGTGTGAGTATGCAGGGTGAACAAAGTGTGAGTATGCACGGAGAGAAGTATGTGAGTTTGCAGGGTGATAAGTATGTGCGTATCCAGGGCCAGCAGTTTGTGAGTGTCCAGGATGAGCAGAGTGTGAGTATGCAGAGTGTGAGTTTGCAGGGTGAGCAGTGTCTGAGTATGCAGGGTCATCAGTATGTGGGTGTCCAGGGCCAGCAGTGTGTGTGTGCAGGGTGAGCGGAGTGTGAGTATGCAGGGCGAGCAGTGTGTGAGTGTGCAGGGCGAGCAGAGTGTGAGTATGCAGGGTGATCAGTATGTGGGTGTCCAGGGCCAGCAGTGTGTGTGTGCAGGGTGAGCGGAGTGTGAGTATGCAGGGCGAGCAGAGTGTGAGTGTGCATGGCGAGCAGAGTGTGAGTGTGCATGGCGAGCAAGGTCTGAGTATGCCGGGCGAGCAAGGTGTGAGTATGCAGGGCGAGCAGAGTGTGAGTATGCAGGGCGAGCAGAGTGTGAGTATGCAGGGCGAGCAGAGTGTGAGTATGCTGGGCGAGCAGAGTTTGAGTATGCAGGGGCGAGCAGAGTGTGAGTATGCAGGGCGAGCAGAGTGTGAGTATGTAGGGCGAGCAGAGTGTGAGTATGTAGGGCGAGCAGAGTGTGAGTATGCAGGGCGAGCAGAGTCCGAGTATGCAGGGCGAGCAGAGTGTGAGTATGCAGGGCGAGCAGTTTGTGAGTATGCAGGGTGATCAGGATGTGGGTGTCCAGGGTCAGCAGTGTGTTAGTGTGCAGGGTGAGCAGAGTGTGAGTGTGCAGGGCGAGCAGAGTTTGAGTGTGCAGGGCGAGCAGAGTTTGATTATGCAGGGTGAGCAGAGTGTGAGTATGCAGGGTGAGCAGAGTGTGAGTATGCAGGGTGAGCAGAGTATGAGTATGCAGGGTGAGCAGAGTGTGAGTATGCAGGGCGAGCAGAGTGTGAGTATGCTGGGCGAGCAGAGTTTGAGTATGCAGGGCGAGCAGAGTGTGAGTATGCAGGGCGAGCAGAGTTTGAGTATGCAGGGCGAGCAGAGTGTGAGTATGCAGGGCGAGCAGAGTGTGAGTATGCAGGGCGAGCAGAGTGTGAGTATGCAGGGCGAGCAGAGTGTGAGTATGCAGGGCGAGCAGAGTGTGAGTATGCAGGGCGAGCAGAGTGTGAGTATGCAGGGCGAGCAGAGTGTGAGTATGCAGGGCGAGCAGAGTGTGAGTATGCAGGGCGAGCAGAGTGTGAGTATGCAGGGCGAGCAGAGTGTGAGTATGCAGGGCGAGCAGTTTGTGAGTATGCAGGGTGATCAGGATGTGGGTGTCCAGGGTCAGGAGTGTGTTAGTGTGCAGGGTGAGCAGAGTGTGAGTGTGCAGGGCGAGCAGAGTTTGAGTGTGCAGGGCGAGCAGAGTTTGAATATGCAGGGTGAGCAGAGTGTGAGTATGCAGGGTGAGCAGAGTATGAGTATGCAGGGTGAGCAGTGTTGGAGTATGCAGGGTGAGCAGTGTTGGAGTATGCAGGGTGAGCAGTATTTGAGTATGCAGGGTGATCAGTATGTGGGTGTCCAGGGCCAGCAGTGTGTGAGTGTGAAGGGCGAGCAGAGTGTGAGTATGCAGGGTGAGCAGAGTGTGAGTATGCAGGGTGAGCAAAGTGTGAGTATGCAGGGAGAGAAGTATGTGAGTATGCAGGGTGATAAGTATGTGGGTATCCAGGGCCAGCAGTGTGTGAGTGTGCAGGGCGAGCAGAGTGTGAGTATGCAGGGCGAGCAGAGTGTGAGTATGCAGGGCGAGCAGAGTGTGAGTATGCAGGGCGAGCAGAGTGTGAGTATGCAGGGCGAGCAGAGTGTGAGTATGCAGGGCGAGCAGAGTGTGAGTATGCAGGGTGAGCAGAGTGTGAGTATGCAGGCGAGCAGAGTGTGAGTATGCAGGGCGAGCAGAGTGTGAGTATGCAGGGTGAGCAGAGTGTGAGTATGCAGGGTGAGCAGAGTGTGAGTATGCAGGGTGAGCAGAGTGTGAGTATGCAGGGTGAGCAGTGTTTGAGTATGCAGGTTGATCAGTATGTGAGTATGCTGGGTGATCGGTATGTGAGTGTCCAGGGTCAGCAGTGTGTGAGTGTGCAGGGGAAGCAGAGTGTGGGTATGCAGTGCGAGCAGTGTGTGAGTTTGCAGGGCGAGCAGTGTTGGAGTATGCAGGGCGAGCAGAGTGTGAGTATGCAGGGTGAGCAGAGTGTGAATATGCACGGAGAGCAGTATGTGAGTATGCAGGGTGAGCAGTGTTGGTGTATGCAGGGTGAGCAGAGTGTGAGTATGCAGGGTGAGCAGAGTGTGAGTATGCAGGGTGAGCAGTGTCTCAGTATGCAGGGTAATCAATATGTGGGTGTCCAGGGCCAGCAGTGTGTGTGTGTGTGTGCAGGGTGAGCAGAGTGTGAGTATGCAGGGCGAGCAGTGTGTGAGTATGCAGGGTGATCAGTATGTGGGTGTCCAGGGCCAGTAGTGTGTGTGTGTGCAGGGCGAGCAGAGTGTGAGTGTGCATGGCGAGCAGAGTGTGAGTGTGCATGGCGAGCAAGGTCTGAGTATGCCCGGCGAGCAAGGTGTGAGTATGCAGGGCGAGCAGAGTGTGAGTATGCAGGGCGAGCAGAGTGTGAGTATGCAGGGCGAGCAGAGTGTGAGTATGCAGGGCGAGCAGAGTGTGAGTATGCAGGGCGAGCAGAGTGTGAGTATGCAGGGCGAGCAGAGTGTGAGTATGCAGGGCGAGCAGAGTGTGAGTATGCAGGGCGAGCAGAGTGTGAGTATGCAGGGCGAGCAGAGTGTGAGTATGCAGCGCGAGCAGAGTGTGAGTATGTAGGGCGAGCAGAGTGTGAGTATGTAGGGCGAGAAGAGTGTGAGTATGCAGGGCGAGCAGAGTGTGAGTATGCAGGGCGAGCAGAGTGTGAGTATGCAGGGCGAGCAGTTTGTGAGTATGCAGGGTGATCAGGATGTGGGTGTCCAGGGTCAGCAGTGTGTTAGTGTGCAGGGTGAGCAGAGTGTGAGTGTGCAGGGCGAGCAGAGTTTGAATATGCAGGGTGAGCAGAGTGTGAGTATGCAGGATGAGCAGAGCGTGAGCATGCAGGGTGAGCAAAGTGTGAGTATGCAGGGAGAGAAGTATGTGAGTATGCAGGGTGATAAGTATGTGGGTGTCTAGGGCCAGCGGTGTTTGTGTGTATGCAGGGTGAGCAGAGTGTGAGTATGCAGGGTGAGCAAAGTGTGAGTATGCAGGGAGAGAAGTATGTGAGTATGCAGGGTGATAAGTATGTGGGTATCCACGGCCAGCAGTGTGTGAGTGTGAAGGGCGAGCAGAGTGTGAGTATGCAGGGTGAGCAGAGTGTGAGTATGCAGGGTGAACAAAGTGTGAGTATGCAGGGTCATCAGTATGTGGGTGTCCAGGGCCAGCAGTGTGTGAGTGTGCAGGGTGTGCAGAGTGTAAGTATGCAGGACGAGCAGAGTGTGAGTGTGCAGGGCGAGCAGAGTGTGAGTATGCAGGGTGATCAGTATGTGGTTGTCCAGGGCCAGCAGTGTGTGATTGTGCAGGGCGAGCAGAGTGTGAGTGTGAGTGTGCATGGCGAGCAGAGTGTGAATGTGCCAGGCGAGCAGAGTGAGTATGCAGGGCGAGCAGAGTGTGAGTATGCAGGGCGAGCAGAGTGTGAGTATGCAGGGCGAGCAGAGTGTGAGTATGCAGGGCGAGCAGAGTGTGAGTATGCAGGGTGAGCAGAGTGTGAGTGCAGGGTGAGCAGAGTGTGAGTATGCAGGGTGAGCAGAGTGTGAGTATGCAGGTTGATCAGTATGTGAGTATGCTGGGTGATCGGTATGTGAGTGTCCAGGGTCAGCAGTGTGTGAGTGTGCAGGGGAAGCAGAGTGTGGGTATGCAGTGCGAGCAGTGTGTGAGTTTGCAGGGTGAGCAGTGTCGGAGTATGCAGGGTGAGCAGTGTTGGAGTATATGCGGTGAGCAGAGTGTGAGTATGCAGGGTGAGCAGAGTGTGAGTATGCAGGGTGAGCAGTGTCTCAGTATGCAGGGTCATCAGTATGTGGGTGTCCAGGGCCAGCAGTGTGTGAGTGTGCAGGGTGAGCAGTATGTGGGTGTCCAGGGCCAGCGGTGTTTGTGTGTATGCAGGGTGAGCAGAGTGTGAGTATGCAGGGTGAGCAGAGCGTGAGTATGCAGGGTGAGCAAAGTGTGAGTATGCAGGGAGAGAAGTATGTGAGTATGCAGGGTGATAAGTATGTGGGTATCCACGGCCAGCTGTGTGTGAGTGTGAAGGGCGAGCAGAGTGTGAGTATGCAGGGTGAGCAGAGTGTGAGTATGCAGGGTGAGCAGAGTGTGAGTATGCAGGGTGAACAAAGTGTGAGTATGCAGGGAAAGAAGTATGTGAGTATGCAGGGTCATCAGTATGTGGGTGTCCAGGGCCAGCAGTGTGTGAGTGTGCAGGGCGAGCAGAGTGTGAGTATGCAGGTTGAGCAAAGTGTGAATATGCAGGGAAAGAAGTATGTGAGTATGCAGGGTCATCAGTATGTGGGTGTCCAGGGCCAGCAGTGTGTGAGTGTGCAGGGTGTGCAAAGTGTAAGTATGCAGGACGAGCAGAGTGTGAGTGTGCAGGGCGAGCAGAGTGTGAGTATGCAGGGTGATCAGTATGTGGTTGTCCAGGGCCAGCAGTGTGTGAGTGTGCAGGGCGAGCAGAGTGTGAGTGTGATTGTGCATGGCGAGCAGAGTGTGAATGTGCCAGGCGAGCAGAGTGTGAGTATGCAGGGCGAGCAGAGTGTGAGTATGCAGGGCGAGCAGAGTGTGAGTATGCAGGGCGAGCAGAGTGTGAGTATGCAGGGCGAGCAGAGTGTGAGTATGCAGGGCAAGCAGTTTGTGAGTATGCAGGGTGATCAGGATGTGGGTGTCCAGGGTCAGGAGTGTGTTAGTGTGCAGGGTGAGCAGAGTGTGAGTGTGCAGGGCGAGCAGTGTCTCAGTATGCAGGGTGATCAGTATGTGAGTATACAGGTCGATCAGTATGGAGGTGTCCAGGGCCATCAGTGTGTGTGGCCAGGGCGAGCAGAGTGTGAGTGTGAGTGTGCCGGGCGAGCAGAGTGAGTATGCAGGGCGAGCAGAGTGTGAGTATGCAGGATGAGCAGTGTTTGAGTATTCAGGGTGATCAGTGTGTGTGTATGCAAGGTGATCAGTCTGTGGGTGTCCAGGGCCAGCAGTGTGTGAGTGTGCAGGGTGAGCAGAGTGTGAGTATGCAGGGCGAGCAGAGTGTGAGTATGCAGGGCGAGCAGAGTGTGAGTAGGCAGGGCGAGCGGAGTGTGAGTATGCAGGGCGAGCAGAGTGTGAGTATGCAGGGCGAGCAGAGTGTGAGTATGCAGGGCGAGCAGAGTGTGAGTATGCAGGGCGAGCAGAGTGTGAGTATGCAGGGCGAGCAGAGTGTGAGTATGCAGGGCGAGCAGAGTGTGAGTATGCAGGGCGAGCAGAGTGTGAGTATGCTGGGTGATCGGTATGTGGGTGTCCAGGGCCAGCAGTGTGTGAGTGTGCAGGGGAAGCAGAGTTTGGGTATGCAGGGTGAGCAGTGTTGGAGTATGCAGGGTGAGTAGTGTTGGAGTATGCAGGGTGAGTAGTGTTTGAGTATGCAGGGTGAGCAGTATTTGAGTATGCAGGGTGATCAGTATGTGGGTGTCCAGGGCCAGCAGTGTGTGAGTATGCAGGGTGAGCAGAGTGTGAGTATGCAGGGTGAGCAGAGTGTGAGTATGCAGGGTGAGCAGAATGTGAGTATGCAGGGAGAGAAGTATGTGAGTATGCTGGGGAGTGTGCAGGGCGAGCAGAGTGTGAGTATGCAGGGCGAGCAGAGTGTGAGTATGCAGGGCGAGCAGAGTGTGAGTATGCAGGGCGAGCAGAGTGTGAGTATGCAGGGCGAGCAGAGTGTGAGAATGCAGGGCGAGCAGAGTGTGAGAATGCAGGGCGAGCAGAGTGTGATTATGCAGGGTGAGCAGAGTGTGAGTATGCAGGGCAAGCAGAGTGTGAATATGCAGGGCGAGCAGAGTGTGAGTATGCAGGGTGAGCCGAGTGTGAGTATGCAGGGTGAGCAGGTTGTGAGTATGCAGGCTGAGCAGAGTGTGAGTATGCAGGGTGAGCAGAGTGTGAGTATGCAGGGTGAGCAGTATGTGAGTATGCTGGGTGATCAGTATGTGGGTGTCCAGGGCCAGCAGGGTGTGTGAGTGCAGGGCGAGTAGAGTGTGAGTATACAGGGCGAGCAGTGTGTGAGTGTGCAGGGTGAGCAAAGTGTGAGTATGCAGGGATAGAAGTATGTGAGTATGCTGGGTGATCAGTATGTGGGTATCCACGGCCAGCAGTGTGTGAGTGTGAAGGGCGAGCAGAGTGTGAGTATGCAGGTTGAGCAAAGTGTGAGTATGCAGGGAAAGAAGTATGTGAGTATGCAGGGTGATAAGTATGTGGGTATCCAGGGCCAGCAGTGTGTGAGTGTGCAGGGCGAGCAGAGTGTGAGTATGCAGGGTGAGCAGAGTGTGAGTATGCAGGGTGAGCAGAGTGTGAGTATGCAGGGCGAGCAGAGTGAGTATGCAGGGTGAGCAGTGTTTGAGTATGCAGGGTGATCAGTATGTGAGTATGCTGGGTGATCAGTATGTGGGTGTCCAGGGCCAGCAGAGTGTGAGTATGCAGGGCGAGCAGAGTGTGAGTATGCAGGGCGAGCAGAGTGTGAGTATGCAGGGTGAGCAGTGTTTGAGTATGCAGGGTGATCAGTATGTGAGTATGCTGGGTGATCAGTATGTGGCTATCCAGGGCCAGCAGTGTGTGAGTGTGCAGGACGAGCAGAGTGTGAGTATGAGGGCGAGCAGAGTGTGAGTATTCACGGTGTGCAGTATTTGAGTATGCAGGGTGATCAGTATGTGGGTGTCCAGGGCCAGCAGTGTGTGAGTATGCAGGGTGAGTAGTGTGTGAGTATGCGGGGTGATCAGTATGTGGGTGTCCAGGGCCATCAGTGTGTGAGTGGCTAGGGCGAGCAGAGTGTGAGTATGCAGGGTGAGATGAGTGTGAGTATGCAGGGTGATCAGTATGTGAGTATGCAGGGTGATCAGTATGTGGGTGTCCGGGCCAGCAGTGTGTGAGTGTGTAGGGTGAGCAGAGTGTGAGTATGCAGGGTGAGCAGAGTGTAAGTATGCAGGGTGATCAGTATGTGTGTATGCAGAGTGATCAGTATGTGGGTGCCCTGGGCCAGCAGTGTGTGAGTGTGCAGGGTGAGCAGAGTATGAGTATGCAGGGTGAGCAGAGTGTGAGTATGCAGGGCAAGCAGAGTGTGAGTATGCAGGGTGAGCAGAGTGTGAGTATGCACGGAGAGCAGTATGTGAGTATGCAGGGCGAGCAGAGTGTGAGAATGCAGGGCGAGCAGAGTGTGAGAATGCAGGGTGAGCAGAGTGTGAGTATGCACGGAGAGCAGTATGTGAGTATGCAGGGTGAGCAGTGTTTGAGTATGCTGGGTGATCAGTATGTGGGTGTCCAGGGCCAGCAGTGTGTGAGTATGCAGGGCGAGCAGGGTGTGAGTATGCAGGGCGAGCAGAGTGTGAGTATGCAGGGTGAGCAGTGTTTGAGTATGCAGGGTGATCAGTATGTGAGTATGCTGGGTGATCAGTATGTGGGTGTCCAGGGCCAACAGTGTGTGTGTGTGCAGGGCAAGCAGAGTGAGAGTATGCAGGGCGAGTAGAGTGAGAGTATGCAGGGCGAGTAGAGTGAGAGTATGCACGGCGAGCAGAGTGTGAGTATGCAGGGTGAGCAGAGTGTGAGTATGCACGGAGAGCAGAGTGAGTACGCAGGGTGAGCAGTGTTTAGAGTGTGTGAGTGTGCAGGGGAAGCAGAGTGTGGGTATGCAGTGCGAGCAGTGTGTGAGTTTGCAGGGCGAGCAGTGTTTGAGTATGCAGGTTGAGCAGTGTTTGAGTATGCAGGGTGAGCAGTGTTTGAGTATGCAGGGTGAGCAGTGTTGGAGTATGCAGGGTGAGCAGTGTTGGAGTATGCAGGGTGAGCAGGTTGTGAGTATGCAGGGTGAGCAGGTTGTGAGTATGCAGGCTGAGCAGAGTGTGAGTATGCAGGGTGAGCAGAGTGTGAGTATGCAGGGTGAGCAGAGTGTGAGTATGCAGGGTGAGCAGTATGCGAGTATGCTGGGTGATCAGTGTTAGACGGACTGGGAGGGTCGGCCGAGGATAAGGGGAGAGGTCTCCGGGGAGAGCCGTCTCCAGCGATCGTACAGACAAGTAACTTCCCCCCCACAGACGGACACCACACCAGGTTAAGGTTTAACGATACTTTATAAGCAATTCTTTAAGTACGGTGAAATGATACAAGGAGGTCTGGACTCAGGGGTCCCCTCGATTCTGGTCTCTGGATGGGGAAAAGGGTAGCGGGACAGTCTTGTTACCAATAGATGGAATAGCTCTCAATCCTCGAGCTCGGCGTTCTAGATGGACGGGCCGCGGCGGAGCCAGCAGGTCCCGAGATGGATGAAGGAAGCGACGGTCCGCGGCGGAGCCAGCAGGTCCCGATGAAGATGGTGGTTACAAACGGTCCGCGGCCACGCCAGCAGGTCCCGACGACGATGAAGGTTTACGAAGGTTGCGGCAGCGCCAGCAGGCAGGACGATAGTTCGCAAGGCAGAGCTACGGCAGCGCCAATAGCCCGTCAAGGATGAGTTCTTCTCTGCGTCTCTCGACTCCAGGATACAACTGCCTTCCTGCTCTGGAGCTGCCCCAGTTATAGGGCTGGTGCCCTTTGATGTCCGGACCCTCGCACTTGGAGGTCGGGGGGTCCGGGATGAAGGAGTCCAGACACCCAGCAGGGGGTTGGAGCCAGCGCCCGGGGAGGTTGTGGGCGAGCGGTACCTGGCGGGGGAGAGCCATCGACACCTCTTTCTCCCATTGACCTGCCAAGTAGTCCGCTCACCTCCTGGGTGGATGGTGGTGCCGGGATGTCTGAGGCCTGGCCAGGCCCAGGGTTGGGGTCGATCGGGAGCCACGCGGCCTCGTGGTGGAGGGTCCAAGATGGCGCCCAGGCTGGGTGCGCGGGCCGGTAGTGGATCGGGCCCACGAGGTCGATATGTTCAGAGGCAAGGGTCCCGGAGGGGACGGAAAACGTGAAGTGGTGGTGTGTGACACTTGAGGGGCCGGGCTCGGGCCTGGTCGGGCAGAGGGGGAGCGGCCCTTCATGTGGCCTGTCCAACATGCGTCCCCCCCAGCTGAAGGCGGGGAGAGTCACCCATCCTCTTGGGGACTCTCCTCGTCGAGGCGGAAAAAGCGGGACAGGCCATCCGCGTTGGCGTGATCTGGCCCAGGCCGGTGTTCAACAGTGAAGTCTATCCCTTGTAGGGAGATGGACCAACGTAGTAGTTTTGGGTTCTCCCCCCGCATCTGCATCAGCCACTGCAGGGGTCGATGGTCGGTCTGCACCCGGAAGTGGGTGCCAAAGAGGTAGGGCCGGAGCTTCTTGAGGGCCCATACCACAGCGAAGGCCTCCCTCTCGATGGTGCTCCAGCGTTGTTCTCGAGGTAGGAGTCGCCGGCTGATGAAGGCCACTGGCTGATCAAGGCCTTCGGTGTTCAATTGAGACAGGACCGCTCCAATGCCGTGGTCGGAGGCATCCGTCTGGACGACGAATTCCCGGCTGTAGTCGGGGGCCTGGAGCACAGGAGCGGAGCACATGGCGGCCTTCAGTTGTTCGAAGGCTGTTTGACAATCTGGGGTCCAGTTGACCTTCTTGGGTTGATTTTTGGACGTGAGTTCTGTGAGGGGCCCCACGATGGTACCATAGTCTTTCACGAACCGTCTGTAATAGCCCGTGAGTCCCAGAAAGGCGCGTACCTCGGTCTGGGTGATGGGGGGCTGCCAGGACTGGATGGCGGCAATCTTGAGCTGCAGAGGGGCCACCAGGCCGCTTCCCACCTGGTGTCCGAGGTAGGTTACGGACCCCTGACCAATTTGGCATTTGCTGGCCTTGATTGTGAGGCCAGCTCGCTGAAGGGCCTGTAGCACCGCTCGGAGGTGGTGGAGGTGGTCGGACCAGTGGTGGCTGTACACAGCGATGTCGTCTAGGTAGGCGGCGCTGAATCCTTCAAGCCCGGCCAAGACCTGATTGACGAGCCGCTGAAATGTTGCTGGAGCATTCTTCATGCCGAAGGGCATGACCTTGAAATGATAATGGCCATCAGGAGTGGAAAATGCAGATCGTTCTTGGGCCCGGGGTGTGAGGCCGATCTGCCAATAGCCCGCCGTCAGGTCGAAAATACTGAGGTAGCGGGCAGCTCCCATGCGGTCGATTAGCTCGTCTGCCCTGGGGATGGGGTGTGCATCCGTTTTAGTGACCGCATTCAAGCCCCGGTAGTCGATGCAGAACCGGAGTTCCGGTGTGGTGCCGGGAGGGGCTGCTTTGGGGACCAGTACTACTGGGCTGGCCCAGGGGCTGTCTGAGGGCTCAATGACCCCGAGCGTGAGCATCTTGGTTATTTCTTCCTGGATGCAGGCCCGTACCCGATCTGGTACGCGGTAGGCCCGGTGGCGGATAGGGGGGCTGTCCCCCGTGTCCACGTCGTGCACACACCAGGAAGTGACACCTGGGGTGAGGGAAAACAGGCCGGCGAACTGCAACAGAAGGTCTCGGCATTCTTGGCGTTGTTCCAGGGTGAGGGCCTCCGAGAGTCGGACCCCATCCACAGAGCCATCTTTCTCCCGAGTCCGTAGGAGGTCAGGGAGGGGTTCGGAGTCTCCTTCGGCTCCATTGTCTGTGGCCATCAGGAGGCTGAGTTCTGAACGTACAAAGTGGGGTTTCAGTCTGTTAGCGTGGAGGACTCGGAGGGGGTTCCGTGAAGATTCCATGTCGATGAGATAGGTGACGGGACCCTTGCGCTCGACTACTTTGAAGGGCCCCGTCCACCTGTCTTGCAAGGCGCAGGGTTCGGTGGGGGACATCACCCATACCTGTTGTCCGGGTTCAAATTCGATGGAGGAGGCATTTTGGTCATACCACTTTTTCATGTCCTCTTGACTGGCCTCCAAGTTTGCTTTTGCCAGCTCTCTGAACCGGCGGGTCTGGTTGCGGAGGGTTAGGAGGTATTTGAAGACATCTGGAGGGTTCTTTAGAGGGGGCATTTCCCAGCCTTCCTTGACTAGGCTGAGCGGCCCCCGTACGGGGTGTCCATACAATAGTTCAAACGGGCTGAAGCCGAGGGACTTCTGGGGGACCTCTCGATATGCGAAGAGGAGGCACGGCAGCAGCACATCCCACTGGCGACGGAGGGGCTCTTCCAACCCCCCAATCATCCCTTTGAGCGTGCGGTTGAACCGCTCAACGAGTCCGTTTCCTTGAGGGTGATAGGGGGTCGTGAATCGGTAGGTGACCCCACACTGTTGCCAGAGGGACTTCATATACTTAGAGATAAAGTTTGTGCCTCTGTCGCTGACGACTTCTCGGGGGAAGCCCACACGGGAGAAGATCCCCATCAGGGCCCGGCCGACCACCGGGGCTGTCACAGTTCGCAGGGGAACAGCCTCGGGGTAGCGGGTGGCGTGGTCCACCAGTACCAGGATGAACCGATGTCCTTGTCTTGTACGGGGGTCCAGGGGCCCCACAATGTCTATCCCGACCCTCTCGAACGGGGTGGTGACCACGGGAAATGTTTGCAGAGGGGCTTTTAGTTTGCGGCCGCTCTTTCCACTGGCTTGGCACGTGGGGCAAGATCGGCAATGCTGGAGTACATCATTCCTCATTTTGGGCCAGAAGAAGTGGGTCACTAGGCGGCTGTAGGTTTTATCCTGACCCAGGTGTCCAGCCAGGGGGACATCGTGGGCCAGGTTTAGCAAGAAGTCTCTAAAACGGAGGGGCACCACTAGCACTCGGCTGGCCCCCAGCTCCGCGATCCTTTGCTCACTGTATAGCAGATCATTGTCCCAGTAAATCCAATGTGTTCCGGAGGTATCCCCTGCGCTCTGGGCGAGGGCTTGTTGGCGGAGTCCCTCGAGGGAGGGACAGGTCTTCTGCTCTTGTCGAAACTGCTCCTGAGTGGGCCCCCCCTCTTGATGCCACTGGTCGAGGCCAGCGAGGTCCGGAGGTTGAGCTGGTTCTGGGGGGACGGCACGGTCGGTGTCTTCGACTGGGGCGACTGGGGGAGGAGGCGCCGGCCATTCGGGTTCCTCCGGTCGGGGGTTGGCACGGGCGGCCATGGACCGGGTGGTGACGCACGCCCAGTCCGGGATGCCCAACATCCCCAGGTGTTCTCTTCGTTCTACGGCTGCCCACGGAGAACTTTCAAGGTCATTTCCCAGGAGGCAGTCTACGGGGGCATCATCCCGGACCGTCACTTTCAACATGCCGGAGACCCCTCCCCATTCGAAAGGGACGCAGGCCATCCGACACAGACTTTCCGAGTTATCGGCTGAACGGACAGGGCAGAGAATGTTTGGTAGGAACTGTTCTGGGGTCACCAGGTGACAGCGGACGGCTGTTACACTGGCCCCGGTGTCACGGAGAGCTTCGGCCTGGCGTCCATTGATGCTCACCCATTGGCTGTACTTCCGGGTGTTAGCGGGTAGGGGGACCCGCGGGACCATGTCTTTCCCCCCTAAGCATGCTAGAGCCATGGCGGCTGGCTCCCATTCTTGATGCTCTTGCTCATATTCTTCCTGTTCCTCGGAGATCTGTTCTTCCCCCAGGGCAGCAGCGGCCACCTGGCGGGGTCTTGGGCTCTGGTACTGTGGGCAATTTGGGTCGTTTGCATAGTGGCCGACCCGTTGGCATCGGTGACACGTGACATTGGCTCTGTATCCCGGTCGCGCCGGGGTGCTGCCCCGGTTGGCCGGGGGGGTGGTGCTGGTAGCGGGGGCGACCGGAGCGTTGTCTCTTCCTCGTCCTTGGCCCCCTCCTCCTCCTCGGGGACGGTGCTGACCGTTGTTGTTCCGGTTCTGTTCATAGGATCCATTTCGGCCCACTCTGGTGATTTCCCACCGGTCAGCCTCGGCTGCGAGCTGCCGTGGATCAGTCAATTTGCTGTCGAGGAGGTGCTGCCGGAGCTCAATGAAGCAATTGTTTGATAGATGCTCCCACACCATGAGATTGAATAGTTGTTCGTAAGTTGTGACATTGCTTCCTTTGATCCAGCCCTCGAAGGCTCGGCTAAAATAGTTCACGTAGTCCACCCAAGTTGTACCCGGGATGCGGGTGCAGTCTCGGAACCTCTGACGGTACATCTCGGGTGTGAGCCCATAGCGGGTGAGGAGGGCAGCTTTCATGTGGTCATAGGAGGTCATCTGGTGGTCCGGGAGCTGTAGCAGGGCATCGCGGCCTTCATTGAGGAATCTCCCCCATAGACCGGCTCCCCAGTCGCTTCGATCGATCCGGTGGGCGGTCATAGCGATTTCGTAGGCCTTGAACCATTGCTGGATGTCGTCCTCTCGGAAGTATTCTCGAACGACATCCTTGGGGATGTGTACCTTCTTATCTGTTGGCCCTGGGGTGGGGGGTTGCTCGGGCACTCCTAATTCTTTGTTCTGCTTGCGTAAGTCTATCTCAGCTAACTTGCGCTCGTGTTCATATGCCAGTCTCTTTTCCTCGAGCTCCCTTTGTCTCTGTTTTTCCTCTCTTTCTTCTCGGAGACGCAGGTGCTCTAAGCTCAGCTTTTGTTCGGCCAACTTAAGTTCAACATCCATTTTGAGCCGGGCCATTTCTAGCTCATGTAGCCGTGTTTTTTCTCGTTCCTGGATCTCGTCTTGCGAGAGACCCTTTCTTTGCTCCTCGGGGGCCGTGGTGTTTTTTTCTGCTGCTGCGATGCTTTGGTCGGTGGTTCCGATGGCCCCGGTTTCTGCCCAGGACTCTAGGGCATGCTTGAAATCATCTTTGGTACTGAGACCGGTGGTAGCGATACCTAGTTCGATGCAGAATTGTTTTAATTCACGATGGCTGTACTCGTCCAATTTCTCCATCTGAAATTTCTCGGTGGATCCGCTTTCTTTGGTTGTCATCGTGATTTCGTCGTGGGGTGAGCTACTTTCTGTACGATTATGCGGTGATTCGGATCGCGCCGCTGGCCACCAATGTTAGACGGACCGGGAGGGTCGGCCGAGGATAAGGGGAGAGGTCTCCGGGGAGAGCCGTCTCCAGCGATCGTACAGACAAGTAACTTCCCCCCCACAGACGGACACCACACCAGGTTAAGGTTTAACGATACTTTATAAGCAATTCTTTAAGTACGGTGAAATGATACAAGGAGGTCTGGACTCAGGGGTCCCCTCGATTCTGGTCTCTGGATGGGGAAAAGGGTAGCGGGACAGTCTTGTTACCAATAGATGGAATAGCTCTCAATCCTCGAGCTCGGCGTTCTAGATGGACGGGCCGCGGCGAAGCCAGCAGGTCCCGAGATGGATGAAGGAAGCGACGGTCCGCGGCGGAGCCAGCAGGTCCCGATGAAGATGGTGGTTACAAACGGTCCGCGGCCACGCCAGCAGGTCCCGACGACGATGAAGGTTTACGAAGGTTGCGGCAGCGCCAGCAGGCAGGACGATAGTTCGCAAGGCAGAGCTACGGCAGCGCCAATAGCCCGTCAAGGATGAGTTCTTCTCTGCGTCTCTCGACTCCAGGATACAACTGCCTTCCTGCTCTGGAGCTGCCCCAGTTATAGGGCTGGTGCCCTTTGATGTCCGGACCCTCGCACTTGGAGGTCGGGGGGTCCGGGATGAAGGAGTCCAGACACCCAGCAGGGGGTTGGAGCCAGCGCCCGGGGAGGTTGTGGGCGAGCGGTACCTGGCGGGGGAGAGCCATCGACACCTCTTTCTCCCATTGACCTGCCAAGTAGTCCGCTCACCTCCTGGGTGGATGGTGGTGCCGGGATGTCTGAGGCCTGGCCAGGCCCAGGGTTGGGGTCGATCGGGAGCCACGCGGCCTCGTGGTGGAGGGTCCAAGATGGCGCCCAGGCTGGGTGCGCGGGCCGGTAGTGGATCGGGCCCACGAGGTCGATATGTTCAGAGGCAAGGGTCCCGGAGGGGACGGAAAACGTGAAGTGGTGGTGTGTGACACTTGAGGGGCCGGGCTCGGGCCTGGTCGGGCAGAGGGGGAGCGGCCCTTCACGTGGCCTGTCCAACAATCAGTATGTGGGTGTCCAGGGCCAGCAGGGTGTGTGTGTGCAGGGCGAGTAGAGTGTGAGTATGCAGGGCGAGCAGTGTGTGAGTGTGCAGGGTGAGCAGAGTGTGAGTATGAGGGCGAGCAGAGTGTGAGTATTCAGGGTGTGCAGTATTTGAGTATGCAGGGTGATCAGTATGTGGGTGTCCAGGGCCAGCAGTGTGTGAGTATGCAGGGTGAGCAGTGTTGGAGTATGCAGGGTGAGCAGGTTGTGAGTATGCAGGCTGAGCAGAGTGTGAGTATGCAGGGTGAGCAGAGTGTGAGTATGCAGGGTGAGCAGAGTGTGAGTATGCAGGGTGAGCAGTATGTGAGTATGCTGGGTGATCAGTATGTGGGTGTCCAGGGCCAGCAGGGTGTGTGTGTGCAGGGCGAGTAGAGTGTGAGTATGCAGGGCGAGCAGTGTGTGAGTGTGCAGGGTGAGCAGAGTGTGAGTATGAGGGCGAGCAGAGTGTGAGTATTCAGGGTGTGCAGTATTTGAGTACGCAGGGTGATCAGTATGTGGGTGTCCAGGGCCAGCAGTGTGTGAGTATGCAGGGTGAGTAGTGTGTGAGTATGCAGGGTGATCAGTACGTGGGTGTCCAGGGCCGTCAGTGTGTGAGTGGCTAGGGCGAGCAGAGTGTGAGTATGCAGGGTGAGATAAGTGTGAGTATGCAGGGTGAGCAGTGTCTGAGTATGCAGGGTGATCAGTATGTGGGTGTCCAGGTCAAGCAGTGTGTGAGATTGCAGGGCGAGCAAAATGAGTATGCAGGGTGATCAGTATGTGAGTATGCAGGGTGATCAGTATGTGGGTGTCCGGGCCAGCAGTGTGTGAGTGTGTAGGGTGAGCAGAGTGTGAGTATGCAGGGTGAGCAGAGTGTAAGTATGCAGGGTGATCAGTATGTGTGTATGCAGAGTGATCAGTATGTGGGTGCCCTGGGCCAGCAGTGTGTGAGTGTGCAGGGTGAGCAGAGTATGAGTATGCAGGGTGAGCAGAGTGTGAGTGTGCAGGGCAAGCAGAGTGTGAGTATGCAGGGTGAGCAGAGAGTGAGTATGCACGGAGAGCAGTATGTGAGTATGCAGGGTGAGCAGTGTTTGAGTATGCTGGGTGATCAGTATGTGGGTGTCCAGGGCCAGCAGTGTGTGAGTATGCAGGGCGAGCAGAGTGTGAGTATGCAGGGCGAGCAGAGTGTGAGTATGCAGGGCGAGCAGAGTGTGAGTATGCAGGGTGAGCAGTGTTTGAGTATGCAGGGTGATCAGTATGTGAGTATGCTGGGTGATCAGTATGTGGGTGTCCAGGGCCAGCAGTGTGTGAGTGTGCAGGGCAAGCAGAGTGAGAGTATGCAGGGCGAGTAGAGTGAGAGTATGCAGGGCGAGTAGAGTGAGAGTATGCAGGGCGAGCAGAGTGTGAGTATGCAGGGTGAGCAGAGTGTGAGTATGCACGGAGAGCAGAGTGAGTACGCAGGGTGAGCAGTGTTTAGAGTGTGTGAGTGTGCAGGGGAAGCAGAGTGTGGGTATGCAGTGCGAGCAGTGTGTGAGTTTGCAGGGCGAGCAGTGTTTGAGTATGCAGGGTGAGCAGTGTTGGAGTATGCAGGGTGAGCAGGTTGTGAGTATGCAGGCTGAGCAGAGTGTGAGTATGCATGGTGAGCAGAGTGTGAGTATGCAGGGTGAGCAGTATGTGAGTATGCTGGGTGATCAGTATGTGGGTGCCCAGGGCCAGCAGGGTGTGTGTGTGCAGGGCGAGTAGAGTGTGAGTATGCAGGGCGAGCAGTGTGTGAGTGTGCAGGGTGAGCAAAGTGTGAGTATGCAGGGAGAGAAGTATGTGAGTATGCAGGGTGATAAGTATGTGGGTATCCACGGCCAGTAGTGTGTGAGTGTGAAGGGCGAGCAGAGTGTGAGTATGCAGGTTGAGCAAAGTGTGAGTTTGCAGGGAAAGAAGTATGTGAGTATGCAGGGTGATAAGTATGTGGGTATCCAGGGCCAGCAGTGTGTGAGTGTGCAGGGCGAGCAGAGTGTGAGTATGAGGGCGAGCAGAGTGTGAGTATTCAGGGTGTGCAGTATTTGAGTATGCAGGGTGATCAGTATGTGGGTGTCCAGGGCCAGCAGTGTGTGAGTATGCAGGGTGAGTAGTGTGTGAGTATGCAGGGTGATCAGTATGTGGGTGTCCAGGGCCATCAGTGTGTGAGTGGCTAGGGCGAGCAGAGTGTGAGTATGCAGGGTGAGATAAGTGTGAGTATGCAGGGTGAGCAGTGTCTGAGTATGCAGGGTGAGCAGTGTCTGAGTATGCAGGGTGATCAGTATGTGGGTGTCCAGGTCAAGCAGTGTGTGAGATTGCAGGGCGAGCAAAATGAGTATGCAGGGTGAGCAGTGTTGGAGTATGCAGGGTGAGCAGTGTTGGAGTATGCAGGGTGAGCAGTGTTTGAGTATGTAGGGTGAGCAGTATTTGAATATGCATGGTGATCAGTATGTGGGTGTCCAGGGCCAGCAGTGTTTGAGTATGCAGGCTGAGCAGAGTGTGAGTATGCAGGGTGAGCAGAGTGTGAGTATGCAGGATGAGCAGTGTTTGAGTATTCAGGGTGATCAGTGTGTGTGTATGCAAGGTGATCAGTCTGTGGGTGTCCAGGGCCAGCAGTGTGTGAGTGTGCAGGGCGAGCAGAGTGTGAGTATGCAGGATGAGCAGTGTTTGAGTATTCAGGGTGATCAGTGTGTGTGTATGCAAGGTGATCAGTCTGTGGGTGTCCAGGGCCAGCAGTGTGTGAGTGTGCAGGGCGAGCAGAGTGTGAGTATGCAGGGCGAGCAGAGTGTGAGTATGCAGGGCTAGCAGAGTGTGAGTATGCAGGGCTAGCAGAGTGTGAGTATGCAGGGCGAGCAGAGTGTGAGTATGCAGGGCGAGCAGAGTGTGAGTATGCAGGGCGAGCAGAGTGTGAGTATGCAGGGCGAGCAGAGTGTGAGTATGCAGGGCGAGCAGAGTATGAGTATGCAGGGCGAGCAGAGTGTGAGTATGCAGGGCGAGCAGAGTGTGAGTATGCAGGGCGAGCAGAGTGTGAGTATGCAGGGTGAGCAGAGTGTGAGTATGCAGGGTGAGCAGTATGTGAGTATGCTGGGTGATCGGTATGTGGGTGTCCAGGGTCAGCAGTGTGTGAGTGTGCATGGGAAGCAGAGTTTGGGTATGCAGGGCGAGCATTGTTGGAGTATGCAGGGCGAGCTGTGTTGGAGTATGCAGGGTGAGTAGTGTTGGAGTATGCAGGGTGAGTAGTGTTTGAGTATGCAGGCTGAGCAGTATTTGAGTATGCTGGGTGATCAGTATGTGGGTGTCTAGGGCCAGCAGTGTGTGAGTATGCAGGGGAGGCAGAGTGTGAGTATGCAGGGTGAGCAGAGTGTGAGTATGCAGGGTGAGCAAAGTGTGAGTATGCAGGGAGAGAAGTATGTGAGTATGCAGGGTGATAAGTATGTGGGTATCCACGGCCAGCAGTGTGTGAGTGTGAAGGGCGAGCAGAGTGTGAGTATGCAGGGCGAGCAGAGTGTGAGTATGCAGGGCGAGCAGAGTGTGAGTATGCAGGGCGAGCAGAGTGTGAGTATGCAGGGCGAGCAGAGCGTTAGTATGAAGGGCGAGCAGAGTGTGAGTATGCAGAGCGAGCAGAGTGTGAGTATGCAGGTCGAGCAGAGTGTGATTATGCAGGGCGAGCAGAGTGTGAGTATGCAGGGCGAGCAGAGTGTGAATATGCAGGGCGAGCCGAGTGTGAGTATGCAGGGCGAGCCGAGTGTGAGTATGCAGGGTGAGCAGGTTGTGAGTATGCAGGCTGAGCAGAGTGTGAGTATGCAGGCTGAGCAGAGTGTGAGTATGCAGGGTGAGCAGTATGTGAGTATGCTGGGTGATCAGTATGTGGGTGTCCAGGGCCAGCAGGGTGTGTGTGTGCAGGGCGAGCAGAGTGTGAGTATGCAGGGAGAGAAGTATGTGAGTATGCAGGGTGATAAGTATGTGGGTATCCACGGCCAGCAGTGTATGAGTGTGAAGGGCGAGCAGAGTGTGAGTATGCAGGGTGAGCAGAGTGTGAGTATGCAGGGTGAGCAGAGTGTGAGTATGCAGGGTGAGCAGAGTGTGAGTATGCAGGTTGAGCAAAGTGTGAGTATGCAGGGAAAGAAGTATGTGAGTATGCAGGGTGATAAGTATGTGGGTATCCAGGGCCAGCAGTGTGTGAGTGTGCAGGGCGAGCAGAGTGTGAGTATGCAGGGTGAGCAGTATGTGAGTATGCTGGGTGATCAGTATGTGGGTGTCCAGGGCCAGCAGGGTGTGTGTGTGCAGGGCGAGCAGAGTGTGAGTATGCAGGGAGAGAAGTATGTGAGTATGCAGGGTGATAAGTATGTGGGTATCCACGGCCAGCAGTGTATGAGTGTGAAGGGCGAGCAGAGTGTGAGTATGCAGGGTGAGCAGAGTGTGAGTATGCAGGGTGAGCAGAGTGTGAGTATGCAGGGTGAGCAGAGTGTGAGTATGCAGGGCAAGCAGAGTGTGAGTATGCAGGGCAAGCAGAGTGTGAGTATGCAGGGTGAGCAGAGTGTGAGTATGCAGGGTGAGCAGTGTTTGAGTATGCTGGGTGATCAGTATATGGGTGTCCAGGGCCAGTAGTGTGTGAGTATGCAGGGCGAGCAGAGTGTGAGTATGCAGGGCGAGCAGAGTGTGAGTATGCAGGGCGAGCAGAGTGTGAGTATGCAGGGCGAGCAGAGTGTGAGTATGCAGGGCGAGCAGAGTGTGAGTATGAAGGGCGAGCAGAGCGTGAGTATGCAGAGCGAGCAGAGTGTGAGTATGCAGGTCGAGCAGAGTGTGATTATGCAGGGCGAGCAGAGTGTGAGTATGCAGGGCGAGCAGAGTGTGAATATGCAGGGCGAGCCGAGTGTGAGTATGCAGGGCGAGCCGAGTGTGAGTATGCAGGGTGAGCAGGTTGTGAGTATGCAGGCTGAGCAGAGTGTGAGTATGCAGGCTGAGCAGAGTGTGAGTATGCAGGGTGAGCAGTATGTGAGTATGCTGGGTGATCAGTATGTGGGTGTCCAGGGCCAGCAGGGTGTGTGTGTGCAGGGCGAGCAGAGTGTGAGTATGCAGGGCGAGCAGTGTGTGAGTGTGCAGGGTGAGCAAAGTGTGAGTATGCAGGGAGAGAAGTATGTGAGTATGCAGGGTGATAAGTATGTGGGTATCCACGGCCAGCAGTGTATGAGTGTGAAGGGCGAGCAGAGTGTGAGTATGCAGGGTGAGCAGAGTGTGAGTATGCAGGGTGAGCAGAGTGTGAGTATGCAGGGTGAGCAGAGTGTGAGTATGCAGGTTGAGCAAAGTGTGAGTATGCAGGGAAAGAAGTATGTGAGTATGCAGGGTGATAAGTATGTGGGTATCCAGGGCCAGCAGTGTGTGAGTGTGCAGGGCGAGCAGAGTGTGAGTATGCAGGGTGAGCAGAGTGTGAGTATGAGGGCGAGCAGAGTGTGAGTATTCAGGGTGAGCAGTATGTGAGTATGCAGGGTGATCAGTATGTGGGTGTCCAGGGCCAGCAGTTTGTGAGTGGCTAGGGCGAGCAGAGTGTGAGTATGCAGGGTGAGATGAGTGTGAGTATGCAGGGTGAGCAGTGTCTGAGTATGCAGGGTGATCAGTATGTGGGTGTCCAGGTCAAGCAGTGTGTGAGATTGCAGGGCGAGCAAAATGAGTATGCAGGGTGATTAGTATGTGAGTATGCAGGGTGATCAGTATGTGGGTGTCCGGGCCAGCAGTGTGTGAGTGTGTAGGGTGAGCAGAGTGTGAGTATGCAGGGTGAGCAGAGTGTAAGTATGCAGGGTGATCAGTATGCGTGTATGTAGAGTGATCAGTATGTGGGTGCCCTGGGCCAGCAGAGTGTGAGTGTGCAGGGTGAGCAGAGTGTGAGTATGCAGGGCAAGCAGAGTGTGAGTATGCAGGGCAAGCAGAGTGTGAGTATGCAGGGTGAGCAGAGTGTGAGTATGCAGGGTGAGCAGAGTGTGAGTATGTACGGAGAGCAGTATGTGAGTATGCAGGGTGAGCAGTGTTTGAGTATGCTGGGTGATCAGTATATGGGTGTCCAGGGCCAGTAGTGTGTGAGTATGCAGGGCGAGCAGAGTGTGAGTATGCAGGGCGAGCAGAGTGTGAGTATGCAGGGCGAGCAGAGTGTGAGTATGCAGGGCGATCAGAGTGTGAGTATGCAGGGTGAGCCGTGTTTGAGTATGCAGGGTGATCAGTATGTGAGTATGCTGGGTGATCAGTATGTGGGTGTCCAGGGCCAGCAGTGTGTGAGTGTGCAGGGCAAGCAGAGTGAGAGTATGCAGGGCGAATAGAGTGAGAGTATGCAGGGCGAGCAGAGTGTGAGTATGCAGGGTGAGCAGAGTGTGAGTATGCACAGAGAGCAGAGTGAGTACGCAGGGTGAGCAGTGTTTAGAGTGTGTGAGTGTGCAGGGGAAGCAGAGTGTGGGTATGCAGTGCGAGCAGTGTGTGAGTTTGCAGGGCGAGCAGTGTTTGAGTATGCAGTGCGAGCAGTGTTTGAGTATGCAGGGTGAGCAGTGTTGGAGTATGCAGGGTGAGTAGTGTTGGAGTATGCAGGGTGAGCAGTGTTTGAGTATGCAGGCTGAGCAGAGTGTGAGTATGCAGGGTGAGCAGAGTGTGAGTATGCAGGCTGAGCAAAGTGTGAGTATGCACGGAGAGAAGTATGTGAGTATGCAGGGTGATAAGTATGTGGGTATCCAGGGCCAGCAGTGTGTGAGTGTCCAGGGCGAGCAGAGTGTGAGTATGCAGGGTGAGCAGAGTGTGAGTATGCAGGGTGAGCAGTGTCTCAGTATGCAGGGTCATCAGTATGTGGGTGTCCAGGGCCAGCAGTGTGTGAGTGTGCAGGTTGAGCAGAGTGTGAGTATGCAGGGCGAGTAGAGTGTGAGTGTGCAGGGCGAGCAGAGTGTGAGTATGCAGGGTGATCAGTATGTGGGTGTCCAGGGCCAGCAGTGTGTGAGTGTGCCGGGCGAGCAAGGTGTGAGTATGCAGGGCGAGCAGAGTGTGAGTATGCAGGGCAAGCAGTGTGTGAGTGTGCAGGGCAAGCAGAGTATGAGTATGCAGGGCGAGCAGAGTGTGAGTATGCAGGCTGAGCAGTGTTTGAGTATGCAGGTTGATCAGTATGTGAGTATGCTGGGTGATCAGTATGTGGGGTGTCCAGGGCCAGCAGTGTGTGAGTGTGCAGGGCGAGCAGAGTGTGAGTATGCAGGGCGAGCAGAGTGAGTATGCAGGGCGAGCAGTGTTTGAGTATGCAGGTTGATCAGTATGTGAGTATGCTGGGTGATCAATATGTGGGTGTCCAGGGTCAGCAGTGTGTGAGTGTGCAGGGGAAGCAGAGTGTGGGTATGCAGTGTGAGCAGTGTTGGAGTATGTAGGGTGAGCATTATTTGAATATGCAGGGTGATCAGTATGTGGGTGTCCAGGGCCAGCATTGTGCGAGTATGCAGGGTGAGCAGAGTGTGAGTATGCAGGGTGAGCAGAGTGTGAGTATGCAGGGCGAGCAGAGTGTGAGTATGCAGGGCGAGCAGAGTGTGAATATCCAGGGCGAGCAGACTGTGAGTTTGCAGGGTGAGTAGAGTGTGAGTTTGCAGGGTGAGCAGAGTGTGAGTATGCAGGGTGAGCAGTATGTGAGTATGCTGGGTGAGCAGTATGTGGGTGTCCAGGTCCAGCAGTGTGTGAGTGTGCAGGGTGAGTAGAGTGTGAGTATGCAGGGTGAGCAGATTGTGAGTATGCACGGTGAGCAGATTGTGAGTATGCAGGATGATCAGTATGTGAGTATGCAGGGTGATCTGTATGTGAATATGCAGAGTGATCAGTATGTGGGTGCCCAGGGCCAGCAGTTTGTAAGTGTACGGGGTGAGCATAGTGTGAGTGTGCAGGGTGAGCATAGTGTGAGTGTGCAGGGTGAGCAGAGTGTGAGTATGCAGGGTGATCAGTATGTGATTATGCAGGGTGAGTGTTTGAGTATGCAGGGTGATCAGTATGTGAGTAGGCAGGGTGATCAGTATTTGAATATGCAGAGTGATCAGTATGTGGCTGCACAGGGCCAGCAGTGTGTAAGTGTATGGGGCGAGCAGAGTGTGAGTATGCAGGGCGAGCAGTGTGTGAGTGTGCAGGGCGAGCAGTGTGTGAGTGTGCAGGGCAAGCAGTGTTTGGGTATGCAGGGTGAGCAGAGTGTGAGTATGCAGGGTGATCAGAGTGTGAGTATGCAGGGTGATCAGTATGTGAGTGTCCTGGTCCAGCAGTGTGTGAGTTTGCAGGGCCAGCAGTGTATGAGTGTGCAGGGCGAGTAGAGTGTAAGTGTGCAGGGTGAGCATGCTTTCACCAGGCACACACACACACACACACACACACCACCAGCCGTCACTGCACGCTTTCACCAGACACACACACACACTAGCAACGATCAATGCACGCTTTCACCAGGCATATACACACCACCAGCCGTCAGTGCACGCTTCCACCAGGCACATACCACCAGCCGTCAGTGCACACTTCCACCAGGCAGACACACACCACCAGCAGGCAGTGCACACTTTCACCAGGCACACACACCACCAGGAACACACACCACCAGCCATCAGTGCACAATTTCTACAGGCACACACACCACCAGCCATCAGTACACACATCAATTGTTAACACATCCACAATTAAGTATTGTAGCAATCACAGTATTGCGCACTTTACATTTACACATAGTCATCCAAAGCCTAGCATGCCACCATTGCGACAATTCCAATCCAACCCACATAATTCCACTACACACCACATGCATTCACTGCATAACACATGGCGAAAAGACATTGCCATTTACAATGCCATTTGCTCTAACTCTAATTGTTGGACAGGCCTCGTGAAGGGCTCGCTCCCTCCCTGCATGACAGAGCCCGGACACCGGCTCTCCCGGTGCCACCAGAAGAACAACCCCGACGACCCGCAGGAGAAACCCGCAACCCGTCCCCTACGGGACGCCTGCTCCCGGACATCTCTGTATCACTGGCTCGGGCACCGTCCGCACCATCGCCCGGCCCAGCCGCCATCTTGGACACTGCACCACGAGGCCGCGTGGCCTCAGCTCGACCCCAACCCTGGGCCTGGCCAGGCCCCGACATCCCGGCACCACCATCCACCCAGGAGGCGAACGGACCACTTGGCAGGTCAATGGGAGAGAGGAGTGTCGATGGCTCTCCCCCGCCAGGTGCCGATCGCCCCCAGCCTCCCTGGGCGCTGGCTCCACCCCCCTGCTGGGTGTCTGGACTCCCTCATCCTGGACCTCCCGACCTCCAAGTGCGAGGGTCCGGACATCAAAGGGCGCCAGACCTATAACTGGGGCAGCTCCAGAGCAGGAAGGCAGTTGTATCCTGGAGTCGAGAGACACCTTGAAGAACTCATCCTTGACGGACTGCTGGCGCTGCCGCAGCCCTGCCTTGTGAATCGTCGTCCTGCCTGCTGGCGCTGCCGCGGCTTTCTGCAACCTACATCCTCGTCGGGACCTGCTGGCGCTGCCGCGGCCCTTTGCAACCTACATCCTCGTCGGGACCTGCTGGCGCTGCCGCGGCCCTTTGCAACCTACGGCCTCATAGGGACCTGCTGGCGCTGCCGCGGCCCTCTACCACCTACAGCCTCATCGGGACCTGCTGGCGCTGCCGAGGCCCGACCTTCCAGAACTCCGAGCTCGAGGATTGTGAGCTATCCATCACACCACCTCAAATACCAGATCGGTACCAAGACTGTCCCGCTACCCCCTTTCCCTTCCAGAGACTAGAATTGAGAGGACCCTCGTGTCCCGATCTCACTGTACCGTAATACTTTGCTTCAAGAACTGCATATAAAAAGCGTTAACCTTATCCTTGTGTGGTGTCCGTCTGTGAGGGGGAAGTTACTTGTCTGTACGATCGCTGGAGACGGCCCTCTCCGGAGGCCTCTCCCCTTGTCCTCGGCCGACCCTCCAGGTCCCCGTCTAACACTAATAAATCTGAGACCTATTGCATTTCCAATGCTTGTTAAACTTGGTAACACTGAATGGACATTGATTGCACCTCATTAGCACCAGTTTAACGCCCAAATGTAGCAATAAAAAGCAAACAGGTGACCAATACAGCTTTGCTATAGCTTTTCAATCCCTGGGGGTACAGAACCCAGGATAAAGTGATGCATGCTAAGCACTTATAAAGCCCAAAAGCGAGACCTATTGGCTATGCCAATGCTAGTTTATTAATGTGTTTCATACTGTCTGAACAGATGCTAGCCCCTCTAGAATGGGGAGTTGAAAAGAAGGTTTAGCAGCGTTAATTGCGGTAACTTCGCCGCTAACATTAAGGAAAGCCAACACTACGTCACAGTTTAATCAACTTTTATATTTCTATTCGAAGGGAAAACAGTCTATTATTGTGATCAATTTTTACAATAACATTTTGGATAAAACAAGAAATAGGGCTATTAAACATTTAGAACAAGACTTGGACCACTTCTTGGATGGAGTGGGAGGAGATTATGTATTAATTTGGGCGGGTGATTTTAACTGTGAAAAATTTGATGTTGAAGTGGGAGAACCATGTGTATATTGTGACCATTTTGGAGACCGTATTCCCCATTTCCTACATGATTCTTATGGGGAAGTGATTAATAATGCAGTTCATAAATACAACTTAGTTGTTATGGATCCTATCATCCCTGGTAGAGAGACAACCACACAAACATATGTAGGGGCTACGTCATCTTCTGACATTGATCATATTATCGTGTCTGCAAATTGTAGGGATCTGGTAGATAAACTTTTGATCCACGTGAATCTCCTTAGTTACCATTACCTTCTAATAATGACCTTGAGGCTTATTCTGATACGCCAGGAAAGGGGGGAGGCAGTGGACACAAATATTAAGACTGAAGGTAACAATGGAATGTCCATAAAGTGGTCAGGTGTAGATCCCACCATCCTTATAGAAAATCTTAAGGGGAGAAAACAGAGATATTTAAACATATGTTTGGATAGCTCCGCTATAAATTCTGCAATTATATCTGCATTTCGCAATATCACTATTGAAATAACAGGTGACCTAACCTCCAAGAGGAAAAAGAATGTCTGTGATTTTAACCCCCCATTGGTTCCACCAGGAGTGCTCAATGGTTAAACGGGGAATTAAAAACAGCCTCAAAAGTAAAACCAAGAGACAGCGCTAGGATTACATCCTTGAGGAAAGCTTATCAAAATACTCTAAAAGGAAGGAAATCTGATATCCGCGAGGAGGCCTGGGAAAAACTATTACAGGCCACGAGACACGCGATGCAGCCCTTTTCTGGAAAACACTTGATCATCCCTTTTTCAAGGAGAATACTGCAGTGAAGCAATTTTTATGCTGTGTCTTTAAAAATTCGTGGGAAACATGGCGGCGGCTGGTTGAGCCGCGGCGGTGCTCTGCTTATGGGCTCCTGCGTGTGTTGGGATTAGGACGTACCTCTTTGCGTACCTCTTTGCGAAAATCCGCACATTAGAGCCCCGGCTTGATCCTCCGCTATTCCGCTTCAGTATTTGTTTGAAAATAATGGATTAAGCGGGTTAGCGGTTCTTTTTTTTTCTCAAAACGGTGGCGTTTCCTCGCCATACACCCGCTCTCCATGTGTTTGGGGGAGGAGCCTGTACAGCCTGCGGCGGCGTCGGCAGTCGCAGTGGGTGAGAGTTTACAGGAGCCTGTGCGCTCCAAGACAGTTAACCTTTTGGCGCAGGAGCCCCTGCTTTTCCCGGCAAGGGGGTGGATCTGGTCACTGGCCGCCCTGAAGCTCAGGAGGGGTCGCCGTATTCGGGGAGCTCTGCTTGAGCGGCGTTGTTTGGCTGCTCCTTCGCCTGTAGCTGATACTGCATGGGAGGAGGAGAGGGAAGCTCTGGAGGAAGAGAAGCTTCAAGCCCTGCATCAACACCATCAACACCAGATTAAGAACGAGAGGGACGAGAGCAATATCTGCGGTAACGGGGTTGGAGTGGGAAGCTTGGAAGGTGTGGCGAAACCGGTTGGCAAACTAGTAACAACTGGGGGGGTCCCTAGGAGGGGTAGAGGAAGAGGAAAAGGGAGTACGAGAGGAAAAGGGAAATGTATGGGTGTAACTGCTGATAAAAGCACCAAAGACATTGAACCTTTAAAAGGGTCTGCATCCAAAACCTCCTTATTTAAAGTCAAATCCTCCAATATTAACGCTGGTATAAGTATAAGTGAGGGGAAGGATATAGATCCCACAAGTGCTGATAGTGAAGAGGGGGAGTTGACCTTAAAGTCGCCCGTGGGCATTAATACCAGCATTAGTGCAGACAGTAAAAATTGTCAACATATTTAACAGGGCAAGTTAAAGCGAAGCGGGCATACACCCCTAAGCTAGCAAAAAAGTGTAAAGGGAAGAATTCTGCCCTTGCATCAAAAATAACTCCCTCACTGCGATCTTATTTTAAGGTGGTGCCTCAATTGATAGTGTTGGGTGACAATACTCCCCCCGGTTCACAGAGTCAAGTAGTAGGTGATCTTACGCCGGATGTTCGGATGGCCACTAATGTAGCTGAAAAGTCATCTATGGAGAACATGGAGAGTCCGGATGATCCCATATTAAATCTCTCACTAGAAGGTGTGGGGGGGGGCCCAATGACAATAGCAATGGTAACAATGCCACTGTCAGTAATAATAAAGTAACAGTGCTAATAATGACAATAATGACAATAATTTTGATCGAGAGACCTCCCCAGGGATAGGAGAGACGGACCGAGCCGATTTAGTGGATTGTCATGTTCCGAGTGATTTGGAGCTGTCTGCGCCTTTTTCCCTGGTTCTGGCTCCTCCACTGGCTCCCCCACTCCCTTTTGCCCTCCTATTGTCGCGTCTGGGTCGAGTTTGCAGTCAGTCATTCAAGGAGCAGGTTCAACAGCAAGTCTAGTGGCTGGGGGAGGCACAGGCACTGCCTACGACGCATCCCATGTTTCGAATACGGATTTGGTCACTACACTTCAGACTTCCTTTCAGGCAATGTTTTCAACTTTGGCCGCAGACATTAAAAAGGGCATTAAAAAGGGCTTTGAGACCTCGGCATCAAACCAAGCTGATATACGCTGCTTTTGTGAATCTCTTGATAATAAGCTTGGCGCCCTTACCACTAGGACAGAAGTCCGTGAGGATAAGGTTATAGAAGTGACCATCAACATGGACGCTACAAAGGCCGAAATAGCGGGCCTTAGACAAGAGAATCAGAGTTTGTCCGATAGGATGGAGACGTTAGAAAATAACGCCCGGAGGAACAATTTGCGCATCCTGAATATTCCAGAGGAGAAAGAGGGATAAGACATCAAGCAATTTGGGGTTTCTCTGCTAAAGGAAGCACTCCGACTAGACCTGACCGAACAGGAAATAGCCTTAGACATCCAGCGCATTCATAGAGAGCCGTTCCAAAGGAACCCCCAGAGGGTAAAACCTAGAAAGGTTCTGGTTAACTTTCTTACCTACTCTGTCAAAGAATCCATTCTGAATATTGCGCTGAAACAGAAGGTCGTAAACGCTAAAGGTTTCAACTTTCAGATTAGATCAGATTTATCCAGAACCACACTCGACAAACAATGGGAGCTAGGCAAGAGATTGGAGGCCTTTAGAAGCCATGGGGCTGTTGCTCAGTTAGTATTCCCGGCAGCGTTAAGAGTTATGTACAAGAATACCATGCATGATATAAGATCAGTGCAGGCTGCAGATGAGCTGCTGCTGACCATGGGTAGGGGGCCGGGTCCAGCTAAGTAGTTTGGGCTTTTTTTTTATTTACCCTGCTGGGTCTCTTGCGGCTTTTCTTCCTTCCTTTTCTGGTTTTGACAGGCGTACTAACATCGATTCTATGATATGATATGATAGATTTGAGGCTGAGATCCTCTACAGGCACCGGACTCAATGAAATAGAAATAGAAAAATATTTTTTTTTTAAAAAGTAAGAGATTATCAAAATAAAATGGTGGTGGGAAAAAATGTCTAAAAAAAAAAAAAGGATACAAAAAAAAAGATAAAATTTAACAAAAAATATAGGAGGGAAGGGGGAAAAAAAAAAGAGGAAGGGAAAGGGCGAAAAAAAAATTAAAAGTTGGGCCCTAATACTGGTTATTACATTCTGGTTCGCACAGTGATAGGCTTGGTGGTCGCTCAGACCTAAGGGTCACATTTTGGGGGGGGGGGAGTAATTTCATGTAGTATAGAGTTTTATGTTTTAGGGCTCTAACCTTTGGTATGGTTGATTCCTTCATTGGTTATTGTCCATGGAGTTTGTGGTGGGTTTAGCGGGAGTCCATAGCAGGGTGCTATCTCTCTGGTTTTCCAGATAGATAGAGTGGGGTTTTCCCAAGGGGGGGTTTGGAGTGGGAGGGGGGCTAGGGGGTTGGAAAATTTAAAAATTGTCCTCAAAAACGTCCTCAAAAATATTTTCGAGAGGTGAAAGACAGCTGTAAGCTATTACATAACTTATGTATGGGAGTATGGCAAGATTGGTCACTGGTCCTTTTGATTTTGGTGCTCGGGTGGGAACGCCAACACAATGAATAAACTCCGTATTTTGTCCTGGAACATTAATGGTCTTCGAACTTGTCCAAGCGCAAATAATAGTGCTCCAGGAGACACATTTGGCAGAAGCCGAAATACTAAAGTTGTTGGGTAAGAATAGGTGGATAGACTTTGGGGTTGTTACATCACAATCATCACATATTAGGGGTGTGGCCATCCTTTTTAAAAAATCTATTAGGGCGAGGTTGGTTTCTAAGTAGGTGGACCCATATGGCCGATGGGCCATAGCCTCAGTTATTATCTCAGGGTCGCCATTTACTATAGTAGGATATTATGGCCCGAATCAGGATGATCCATCAGTTCTATCCACACTCTTGTCACAATTATACCTATTCCCAGAGCCGGTTATTTTGGCAGGTGATTATAATGTAGTCCTTGACCCTGTGCTGGATAAATCACCTTCCAATAGGGCCAAAACTTTATCTAAAACTAGGATTTTTCTGTTAGATAATATGAAAGCACTAAATTACAACGATATATGGCGGACACTCCATGGGTCTCAAAGGGGGGTCACTTTCAGGAACTATAGATTTCACCATCAGTCTCGTATTGATTTCATTTTGATTAGTCACATCTTGGTTAAACATGTTAAATCAGTGTGTCATTTACCTTTCCATCTTTCTGATCATACAGCTATCCTTCTTGAGCTCGAGGTCATGTCCAGGACCTCTCTTAGAAACTGGTCCTTCGATAGATCAATCCTTGCCTCATCTGACATTACAGATGCACTAAACCAGGAAGTTAAGTTTTTTTGGGAGATTAATCAGGGTTCAGCCCCACCTGGCATCACATGGGATGCGTTTAAATCTACATTAAGGGGGTATTTAACTAACAAAACTGCATATGAAAACAAGATATACAGGGAATCAGTAGCCTCGCTTGAATTGGTCATGGAGAGATGGGAGGCCAGCAAATTGGCTCACTTTGAATATGGGGAAGGTGCGGGTAAGCTCCTGGCCTGGAAGGCGAAGACAGACAGGGTCCGAAATAATATTAGTTCCATTAGTAAGGATGGTGTAATACACTCTACTGATGAGGGAATTAGCGGGGCTTTTAGGAGCTTTTTTAGCGAAATTTATCGTGAGGACAAGAATGTACAACCAAATCAAGCAATGGAATGGTTGTCAGGGATTTCCCTTCCTGCCTTATCGCCAGAACAAAGAAACACCCTGGAGTGCCCTTTCTCATTTGAGGAAGTACGGTCGGCTGTTCTTAATAGTAAAAAAGGTAGGGCTTCAGGACCCGACGGGTTACCATCTGAAATCTACAAAGTAATCTGTTCAACAATCCTTCCCTATCTAACAGATATGTTTAATAATATCCTGTTGGAAGGTGTTTTGCCCCCCACTTCCTGGGATAAGGCCTCCATAACGTTGATCCTAAAGCCGGGCAAACCAGCAACTAACTGTGGGTCATATAGACCGATTTCAATTCTTAATACAGATTATAAAATTTTTGCATCTGTGCTAGCAAATAAACTAGGAGCGGTGGCAAATACCATCTTGCACATGGACAAGAAGGGATTTGTAAAGGACCGGCAGCTATATGAGCTGACCTATGACCTATGACCTCATCGGCTCAATAGACATGGCCACGTCTACATCTCTTCCTCTGGCAGTTCTCACGCTCGACGCCACAAAGGCCTTTGATAGGGTAAATTGGGTGTACCTATCGGAGGTCCTGGGAAAGTTTAACTTAGGTGATAATTTTAGGCGGGCTGTAAAACTTTTATATAAAGACCCTTCCGCCTCATTATTGGTTAATGGGGAACTAACAGAGTCATTTAGTATTACACGCGGAACCCGCCAAGGGTGTCCCCTTTCACCTCTTTTGTTTGATTTATATATATAGAACCTTTTGCCCAATTAATTTGTGATAACCCTAATATAAAACCTTTTATTTTTGAAGGGTGGGAGCGGAAAGTCGCATTATATGCGGACGATGTTCTCATTTTCTCATCCGAGTTGAGCTCGGCGTTTCCTACAGCGATAGCCATTGCAGAAGAGTTTGGGGCAGTATCTGGCTATGAAGTCAATGCTTCTAAAACCGATATCATGGTTTGGAATCATCCTGTGCCGGTGGCAGGGGCACAGCCTAGCTCTATCCTGAGGTATTTGGGCTTAAATATCTATGTGGATATTAATAAGATTGTCCCCTTAAATTTTGCCCATGTGGCTAAGGAGTGTCGTAGGTTGATGAGAACATGGTCAGCTCTCCCTATCTCCCTGTTAGGCAGGTCTAATCTGGTTAAAATGACTATTTTACCTAAGATTATGTTTCTGTTTAGCACTATCCCTCTTTTTTTTGATCCATCCATGATTGCAAAATTCCAAGCTGAAATAAACACATTTATATGGAACTGTCATACACCCAGATTGGCCTGGAAGAAGATAAGACGTCGCCGATAAAAAGGGGGCCTTGCTGCACCAGATTTGCAGCATTATGGTTGGGCCTTTCAACTCTCTAACGTCAGGATGCTTTTAAAGACCCCTAATTGCACTGGGTGTGGGAAACTATTTTCAGCACTTCTTAAAGGGGAGAAAGTTAGGCCTGCGAATTTTTTGTTAAAGTTTGGTGACCCCAAATATTTAAAAAAAAGTCAAGCTAAAGGTATTGAGGGATTCAGCTAGAACATGGGGTAATTTTAGACGTGCACTCAGACTTGACTACTATCACAGTAGGGCTCCACTCTGGGATTCTCCGGGCTCTCCTTCTTGGCTCTTGGATAGTCTAGCTCTACCTATTAGAGAGGCAGGTCTTACATCATGGGGGACCTGTTTGTCGAAGGCACGTTATTACCATGGGAGGCCTTGAGTTCAATAATAGGAGCGCGTTTCTCAAGATTTAAATACCTCCCAATTCAGAGCTGGGCTCACGCTCAAAGTCTCATGGTAGGGGTAGATTTAAAATAGGTGCTGAGAGTAATCTCGTATCTCATCTGATAGATAAATTACCGTTTAAGAAAGAGATCACATTTTGGTATAACCTCATGATAGACGAGACTGATGGTGAATTTTTGCTCCCCCACTCGCTCTGGGACACATACATCACTAATATGGATACAGAGATCTTGTGGCTAGAATCATTTAAAATTCTGGGGGACATTGTGAAACCTTCATGGCTTTGTCGCAACCATCTGTTCACGTTGCATAGGGCGTATTATTCTCCATTACGGTTATCAAAATTTCCTAATCAAACTCTGGTTGCTTGCCCCAGATGCGGTTTGGTAGCCGCATCAGATGTACATATGTTTTTCGAGTGTCCATCCCTAACATCGTACTGGAATGAGATCTGCGTGTCCCTCTCCTTAGCTGTAGGGTCTCAAGTTAGTCCTTGCCCAGTGTTAGTCTTTTTTGTCATTTTCCCATAGCTGTGTGGTATGGGTAAAAAATTGGTCTTCTATGCCTGTTTGTTGGCTAGAAGAGAAATATGTAAACGATGGAAAGATAAGGCACCTCCACTTCTAACAAATTGGCGTGCTTCTATGCTACAGACGTCAAAATTAGATATGATCAGAGCTGGGAACCCAAATAAGAGAAGATTTTGGCTTTTATTGAATTGGTAATCATGGAATATAATAGCATGGTTTTTTTGTTGTTTTTTCCCCCCCCCCATGTCCTATGATTACGCCTCTTGGAAGGGTCTCCTTTGGCTATACATACCCTATAAGGGTGATTTCGGCTACAAACTGGGTATTATATAGCAGCATGTTAGCCTAGATGGTACCACGTGACGAATAAGAGATTGATGCTATGCACTGAGGGGAACTCCGGTAGGAATCGTTATTACCTCCCCCCCAGTATATCTGGGTCAGTGTTCCTGTCATCTCTTTTATCTTTCTGTTACTATATGGTCACCAAGGGCGATTATGAGGACAAAAAAAAAAAAGAAAAAAAAAAGAGAATACTGCAGTGAAAGTTGTTATCTTTGTCCCTCCAAAAGATTGGATATTGCATTTTGAGAGTATTTTGAACCCCGATGCCATAAAAGCAACTAATGGAAATAATGAATATTATATACTAGTGGAGCCTGTAAAATTATCCCCAATAATGCCAGAGGAAATCCTAACTGCCTCACAAAAAAGTGCTAATGGCAAAGCTGCAGGACCTGACGGGGTACCCATTGATGTTTTTAAATATAATTCTGATTTTTGGGTCCCAATTTTATTAAATGTTTTTAATGCCACATTAGGAGAGTGCTGCCTGTAACCTGGGTGGAAAGTGTCATTGTACCAATTTTGAAAAGGGGGACAGAGGGAAGGTAAATTTCTTCCGTCCCATATCTTTTCTCGACTCCTCCTCTAAACTGATGGGGAGAATAATGTTGAGGAGGTTAGAAAATTGGGCCACTGAGAATAACATCATAACAGAGGCCCAATATGGTTTTAGAAGGGGTATTATGATGGTGGAACAATGTGTAAATCTGGAACTATTGATAGGGAAGTACACATTAGCTAAGAAAGGGGTTTTCCATCTTTGTTTTGTTGACCTCACTAGCGCCTTCGATCTCGTGAATCATGCCAAATTATGTCAGACATTGAAAGGCCTAGGTGCTTCTGTTGATATAATTATATATTTATCCCAGATTTACAATGTTTTTAACTTCTAGAGTCCGGTTTGGTGCATTAGGGGAATGCACCCCAGACTTTAGAGTAATGCGTGGAATTCGACAAGGCTGCGTTTTTGCTTCTCTTTTATTTTTCCTATATATTAATGATGTAGACACTTTTTTTTACAAAACCAAGCCGCTGAGGCACCAAAAGTTGCGTACTTTTATATGCAGACGACGCTGGCCTGTTATCAAGGACAGCAAACGGTCTGCAATGCCTAATAGATAACTTCGCCCTATATATGTCCCAAAAAGATCTTTAATTAGATCTTTAAAAAATGTTGTTATGACATTCGGGAGCAATAGGCTGAAGAAAAGACATCACGTTGGAGAGGTAGTCCTAAATAGAGTTTTCACTTTTTCATACTTTGGTCTGATTTTTAATAGGAGCGGTGCTTGGAACACACACTGAGAATCATGTAACTTAAAAATGTGAAGGTATTTATAAATTTTCAGCAACAATAGGAAATAAACCCATACAGGAAATTCTCGCCCTATATCGAAGCAAGTGTGTTACAGGTGTTTGTTATGGGGCTGCCATATAGGGGTGATCCAATACTGCTTCCCTACAAATCCAAGAAAAAAAATTCCTAAAAATACTGTTGGCAGTCCCTGGTACTACAGCAAATTACATAGTACACAAATAATTATCTGTACCATACTTAAATGATTTAATAAATATGACAGGGATCACTTTTTGGCAAGGGATATGTGCCAAAAATTAAACCAAATTTACAAGGGATTTAATCCTGGACTGCCTGGCCCTTGACCACAGCAGAAATATCTCCTGGTTAGAGCACATTTCTATCCTTTTAACATGCTGTATGATAGGCATTGCTAGAAAGAACCCTGCATCTATCCGTGACTACAGCAAAAGTGCCCTGAAGTTAATATGTATGAATGCCAGGGACTGCATAAGAGAGGTTGAAGTTAGCCAAAAACACACTGGTGTCTCTTACTGCGAATGCCAATCTGTAAGGGGCATACAAATATATATAACGCAGGTAAGAAATATTCAACACAGATGCTATTTAACGAGGCTTAAGTTTGGCACACTTCACTATATTATAGCATTCCCTAAAATGGAAAGTGGTGTCATAAACTCCTAAATTGCCCGTGCGATGGATAGTCCCCCCCACAATCCACACTGCATTTTATACTGTTTTGTAGCTTTTATAGGGATAACCCGAAAATCAGTTTTTAAACCTCTATTTTTATCCAATATGCTTCTTCTTTATGAACATGCTTTTAATTTAGTATGTGGTCTGGAAAATGATAAAATTATGAACGCTGTCATCTTTTTTATAATATTGGCAATAAGAAGAAGAAAGATTTATTCCCACTTGGATGCACTGTTATATGAAAAGCCAGATGAGTGTATGTAGTTACGTCATGTATCGTTTACTGGGACATACAATAGCACTATGCACTTTATGTGTCTATATGATACAGGTCACCTTGCTTATTTTGTACTGCATATTATACCAAGACATAAAACATTTTGTATCTATATGACATAGGTCACCTTGCTTATTTGCACTATGTATTATGCAAATGTGTACTATATCTTGACGTATTGATTGAGCATGATTTTGTTGCTGTTTTTAAATTTACTTGTATACTCTTATTTTAAAAAATGTTAACCGTTCCCTCTGATTAGAAGGCTTTTATATGGTGGTATATTTTGCACCGAATAAAGCTTGTTTGATTTGATTTGATTTGACAAACCCCAGTCCCTGGAGGAGGTCGACCGCTGTCTTCAACTGGCTGGACAGCCTTCTGGAGCACTGATCCAGAAAGAGCATGTCGTCCAAGTAGACGATCATTTGAACACCCTGCGCGCGCAAAAACTCCACCGCCGGTCTGAGGACCTTTGTGGAGCACCACGAAGCGGAGGATAGTCTGAAAGGGAGCATGGTGAATTTGAAAACCTGCTCCTCCCACCTGAATTGCCGAAAGCGCTGATGAGGAGGAAAAATAGGGACCACCGGGTACATATCTTTCAGGTCGATCCGGACCATCCAGTCGAGAGATCTAAGCACATCTCTGAGGAGGTGGACACATCTCTGAGGAGGTGGATACCCTCCATTTTGAAGTGGCGGCAAACCACTCACTCGTTGAAGCTTTTCAAGTTGGTGACTGGCCTACGGCCGCCATGGACTTTGCTGACTAAGAAAATGTTGCTGAGGAAGCCACCGGGATGCTCTGCCGTGCGGCTAATTGCCCCTTTTTGGAGGAGTGAGGAGACCTCTTCGCGTATCAGCTGTGTCTCGCTGAGAAAAGGAGATGGGATGGGGAAGGTTTAGCTCACATGGACGGCCATGAAACTCCAACTGGAAGCCCATGACCGTCTGCAGTACCCAAGCATCCCTCGTGAGGGAAACCCAAGCTGGAAAAAACAGAGCTAAGCGCCCTCTCCCCCCACCTGCAAGATTGCTGAGGGTAGCACACTCACCTTTTCCAGCACTATGTTGCTGGCCTTGCTGGCCTCCACGGCCACGGAACAACTTTCCTCTGGTGGGGTAGAAACTGTTGAAGTGGGCATTTTCCCGGTATTGCCCACTCCCGGAACCTTGCCCCCTGTCAGGGTTGGAGGAGCAGCCCGTCGAGCGGCCCCTGCCACGACCGCCCCCTTGGAAAACCCGGGGAGTAAAGACCTTCCTGATGTTCGACTGGCCTCTGTCTAGTGCGGTGAGAGTCGCCACAAACTTGCCCAGCTCTTTGACAAACGGGTCACCAAATAAGCCCCCCGTGTCAGGTTGTGCTCCGCTGAATTTGGTTGATGCAAATAAGGGTCCACCTCCAAACGTTACCAACACACTGATACAAATATACAGGGTGTTCGAACCATCAGGTGAGGGAAAAAGGTGAGGGGAAGGAACAGCAGGGAGGGAGATCTGAAACAACAAAAGAGAACAATATAACAATTGCATATAAAATAGCTCTACTCTCATTAGGTCTCACTAAACTCAAGTGTACCTGAAAAACTATATGAACAGGTCCAGTATGATTGGCTCCCCAGGCCGTTTGTACGACTCTACAAGCAATCTGAAATATACAAAAAGAGGATTCAGAATATCTCCAACACTGAAGACACATAAACTCTGATTCCACTCTTCTAACCCACACACATACCATATAGGACAATCATAGGTAGACGGAAGGATTGCTGGAGAATAGACTTTCCCTTTCCTGTTGACCTGAATAGAACATGTATAGCAAGGACAGAGCAGTCACCCACGATAAGGAGTCTATTTCACATAAGGTGTTTTGTTCAAATGTATCTGTTCCCAAATAAAAGGAAATAATAATCCAGGCTGTAAAAGGAGAAATGGTTACGTCACCACTGTATACAATCCTTCCAATTTAGTTAAAAAAAGATAGAGAATACTGTAACACGTGGCAGCTACCACAATGTTCAGCTTCTTATTCCAACCGGAACACAATTGTTCAGGGCAGCGCTTTTTCCCAATACGAATGCGCTCCCTTCCAATATATATATATATATATATATATACACACTTGTGGACAAAGTATGACCTGGTAACATGTGGCTGTGACCGCCACCGTGTTCCTGTAACAAGCCTCAAACAAAGTCAATTAATTCAAGATAATTATAATGGTAACGCGTAGCTGCGACCGCCACAGCGTTTCATTAACCTACGAATATATCCAAAGGTAAATCGAACAGCAGCTTGTAGTTCCTGTTACCACTACGCTCTATTTGTGGAAACCCCAGAAGAAACAGCAGAGACAAACGGCAGTTTGTGGCTGCCACCACAGTGCTCCGCTTTCTCAAGAATCCTACCGTGAGCGTTCAAGACGGACGGTGCCTTTCCCCAGACTCCTAGACGCACCTTCATGGAACTTGCTTTCGCAAATCCAAGACTGCCGGCATTCCATTCATGCCGACACGAACAACACGGAAGCAAGAATTACGCTCATCGGCGGATATGCGTCACCCGCCTAAATACTTCCTTTCCCATTGCATCATGGGAATTGTAGTTTATAACTGTTTCCAGGCAGGCGTGGCTCGTCAGTCCTCACAGTAGACCCTCCCTCCTAGCACCTCCTAGGGCCAGGCTTTGCGGGGAACCTACGATGAAAAGAGCGTACCGCCGCAGGGGCATGCACATCCTGACACTGTTCCCAGGAGTCATCTTCAGCCGAATTCCCCTTCCAGGACACCAAATACCACAGAACACTCCTTCTGCGCTTGGAATCCTTGATGCTACGTACTTCGTACTCAAATCCCCCATTACAGAGTACAGGTGGAGGGGCACGACGCCTAGCCGACAAGGCGGGTTTCAACAAGTTGCAATGGAACACTGGATGGATCTGCAGTGTACCAGGCAGTTTCAGTTTGTGGCCACCTGATTGATTCTTTTCTGAATGGCATAGGGACCAATGAATCTAGGATGGAAAACACTCCGTAACTTGAAACAGATGTTTTTGGTGGAGAGCCACACCTTATCCCCCACCTGATATTCGGGCCCATCTTTCCTATGGTGATCTTCCCATTTTTTGTAATACTTTTTTGCTTGTAAAAGATGATGTCTGACTTTCTTGTGTACCGCATGCAGATGCCTCACTTGAGCCAGGACAGACTGTTGATTCTCCACTACTTCCGGAATGTTGATGGGAAGGATCTTTGCATCATAACCGTAAGTGGCACAAAAGGGAGAGACTCCCAGCGAACTATGCCAAGCATTGTTATAAGCCACTTCGGCCATCCATAAAAGCGACACCCATGAATCCTGAGCCTCCTCAGCGTGGCAACGAAGAAACTTTTTTAGGGTTTGGTTGAGTCTCTCCGTTTGCTCATCAGTTTGTGGGTGAAAGCTGGTGGACAATGCCGAGGTGATATGAAGAGCTTGACACCAGCCTTTTCAAAACCTAACTATGAATTGAGGTCCCCTGTCCGAGACAATCACCTCCGGCACTCCATGTAACCGAATGAAGTTACTCAACAACAATTGAGCAGTTTGTTCTGCAGTAGGCAGATTAATACAAGGAATAAAATGCCCCAACTTGGTGAGGCTGTCAATGACCACCAATATCGCTGTTTTTCCTTGATTAAGTGGTAACCCTGTTACGAAATCTAGACTGATGTTCTGCCATGGTTTTCGGGGAGTAGGCATTGTTACCAGTTTCCCTTTCTTCTTACCCATTTCAGTCTTGGCTCTGGCACAGACCTCACAACGAGCTACCCAAGAAGAAAGGTCAGTCTTCATAGTCCTCCACAAAAAATATATTTGCACTAGTTGAACTGTCTTATGTATTCCAGGATGTCCTGCCATTGGAGAATCATGACACCAGGAGTATGCTCGCTTCTGTAGTTCAGTATTGGGCACATACAATTTGTTGTTAACAAACTGAAGCCCCTGTTTAATCTTGCGACCCTTCTCAATCTTGGCCCAGGACAACCATTGTATTGGGGTCTTTGTTTGTCTGATCAGATCTAGAAAGTTTTCCGCTTGTACCACACATATCACCTTTGTAGGTTCAATAATGGACTCTAAAGCGGGTTGTTCTGCAGAGTTCTCAATGTTTATCTGTCGAGACAGGGAGTCGGCCTTCCGATTTTCTGCCCCTGGTCTTAAAGTAATGACAAAGTCGTACTCTGCAAAGAATAGCATCCACCTCATTTGTCTCTGAGTGAGATGCCGGGCGGTCTTCATGTATTGCAAATTCCTATGATCGGAATACACAGTTACTGGAAAGATCGCACCCCACAAATGCTGCCTCCATTCCTGAAAGGCTCTTTTGATTGCCATCAACTCCTTTTCAGCTATGGTGTAGTTTCTTTCGGAAGTACCTAGTTTTTTAGATAGATATGCAACAGGATGGAGTTGACCGGTGACTTGATCTCTCTGTAATAGGATAGCCCCAACTGCTTCATCAGATGCATCAGCCTCTACCACGAAAGGGAATTCTGGTTTGGGATGAGCCAGCACAGGAGCAGACGTGAAAGCCTGCTTAAGATATTCAAAGGCGGCCTCCGCTTCACTATACCATAGGAAAGGAACACCTTTTCAGAGTAGACACGTCAAAGGGCCTGCTACCTGTGAAAACTTGGGAATGATTCTACGATAGTAGTTCGCAAAACCCAGAAAACACTGGACATCTTTTACATTTCCCGTGGGCTAGGTCTGTACAGCCTGTACCTTTCTCTCAGCCATATGCAAACCTTCCGGGCAGAGCATCACTCCCTGAAATTCTACCTCAGTCACTCCAAATTCACACTTACTCAATTTACAGAACAATTTCTAATCTCGCAACTTCTGTAACACTTCTCTCACTTGATCTCTGTGATTCTCTACTTCCTCAGAATAGATCAAAATATCGTCTATGTAGACCACCACACACAAGTCCACATAATCCTTCAAAGCATCATTTAAAAAATACTGAAAGGCCGCCGGGGCGTTACAAAGTCCGATTTGCATGACTGTTTATTCATAAAGCCCATAACGAGTCTTGAAAGCAGTTTATCCACTCGTCCCCTGAACGTACTCTGACCAAGTGATAGGCCCCCCTCAAATCTAGCCTGGTGTAAATCCTAGCATTTCTCACTTGATCAAGCAACACAGAAATAAGGGGCAAAGGGTATCTGTTGCGTACAGTGTTTTTGTTCAGCATGCGATAATCTACACACGCCCGCAAGTCCCCATTTGCCTTTGCTATAAAAAAGAAAGGGGAAGCTGCTGGCGAACGGGAAGGTCTTATGAATCCTATCTTTACATAATGATCCAAATATTCCTTTAAATGTTGTGTTTCTGGTACCGACAGTGTATAAATCCTACACGATGGAATGGTAACTCCCTCTATCAGATCTATCCGGCAGTCATACTTTCTATGAGGGCACAACTGCTCAGCCTGGGTTTCGCTAAAAACATCTCTTTAAGAGTGGTATTCAATAGGCAGAACTACCTCTTTTTCTACTGCTGTGGCCATTATATAAGGGATCATCAAGGGAGCTGTGTTTTTAGATTCATGAGGAAGGAAATAGGTTTGGCATTCTTTAGACAAGAACTGCACAGCCTTGGTTTTCCAATTAATGGAAGGGTTGTGATGGCTCAACCATGGCATTCCTAGAATGACTTCGTATTGAGAGGCTTCAATGATGTTTAGAGTCAGTTCATCTCTGTGTTTACCCTGGTCAACCGCTACAGTTAATACCACCACTTCAGTTTGTTCAGTAATGGGTCCGGACTTCAAAGGTTTACCATCTACTGCTAGTACCTCCTCAGGGTTTTCCCTAGCCACCCTCTTTAATGCAAGACTAGTCACTAGCCCACTGTCAATAAAGTTCCCTGTAGCTCCCGAATCTATCATTACCATTATACATATTCTCTACCTGTAGATATCGGGAATACAAAACGGACCGAGAAACCTCGCCTGATGTCCTAGAGACACACGCAACGAACATTGCCCAAATAGGTAAGCCTTAACTTACGCTTCGAGAACTGGAACCATAGTAGGCATATGCACTCAATATACATGGGTACTTAGCATATTCGGCCTTTTTAATTGTTTCTTAGATACAGTGGTCTTTCATCTTTGCAGTATCCACAAAGAATACTACCACTAGGAAGAAAATAGGATACTCTATCGGCGTGTGCTTTCACACACCACGGTAATGAACGAGCTTTGGTGGCCATTATTAAATAGGTGATCATAAGCAACTGACTTCTTCTTTCCTTGTTTTCCCCTTTGTAAAAAATCTCAAATCACGGGTGGTGCGATATCCTTGCACTGTTTTCAGACGGTTTGCGTGCTTCTTTTCTATTATAAAAGGTGGAGTACTCTTCGACACTTGTTTCATTTCGGGTGAATGTCAGTCCACTCACAGCTTATTTACTTGAATAAATAATTTATGTATATATGTAAAAATGTAGATAACTCCTGTCTCTGAACATTTTGACTATACTTATGTGTACATAGTTATGTTTGATTTTGTTTGATTCCGTAGACGGATCTTAATTAGCCCTTGTCCTGATGAGAACCAGCTGGTGGTGCACTTCCCACTGCAAGTGCCACATCATCGAGCTTCTTGCCTAGCATTCGGGAGCGCTCACGCCATTCAGCTCTCAGGTCAGCGAGCGCAGCGAAAACAGAGCCGCAGGTTATCACAGACGGGTGTTCCATCGTCTCCGCGGGTTGAGGTGCGACACACGGTCGAGCACACTGTTCAGGTCCATACAGGGCGACCCAGTCTTGAGCCGAGGTATCACCCACCATCACCTCAGCGGTGCCAGCCATCATTGCCACCCCACCAGGGGAGTCACAAGGGTACGCGGGCGAGGCGTGCGTAGAGCGGCTGAGTTCCAAGCTACCAGTGCAGTCCAGGGCAGCTGATAACAGGCGATCCACAATAGGAGTCCCCCCCCCAGTTCAACTCGGAGCGGGGGCAAGCTCAGGGGTAAGCTACGGTAGCCAGCTACACGCCAATATGGAGGAAGCACAGCGCGCCTCACCTGAGTGTCCCACAAAGAGAAGCGGCAGAATAAACTCTCAAGTGGCCGACGTATACATTTCGCGTGAGGGGCAGGTGAGTTCCTTCACAGCGAGTAGCGCGGGTTAGAATGCCGGCTCCGCCCCAGCGCGATCGCCCCACGTAGCTCCAGCAGCCGCCATCTGTACTCCGTAATAATGATCCCGGTGCCAGGTCCAGGAAAGGCCGTTCGACTGGCTCAGCAATATCTCCGGCTGGCAGGCAGGCAGGGACATCGGAGAAGCGCCAACAACAGGAGCGCATTTTCGCCTTCCTCCCGCTGTAGCGCAATGGCAGGATAGGGATCAGGATATAGTTGCGGGAAACAAAGGCTCGCGGAGCCGGGAGACTACACGTCCGTCTCCGCCGCCATCTTGGCTCCTCCTCCCTCCCATCCAATCTTAATGTTGAGTTAATCATGTCAGCACATGTTACAGGTTGAGGATCTATTTGGGCTATGATATCCTTTAACCCTTCTCTCAACCCCTGATAAAACAAGGACATCTGCTTTTCTTACGGCCAAGCAGTTTCGGCCACCAATCTATTAAAGGTCATTAAATAGGTTACAAGATCATTTCTCCCTTGTTTGAGTTCGAGTAATTCCTTGTCGGCACTGAACGTATAAGTTCTCCAATCGAAAACTCTCTCGAATTCTGTTCTAAAGGCAGCACAATCCGATAAAACTGCATCGTTATTCCTGACTAGAGGTACAGCCCAGTTAGCCGCATCCCCCACTAGATACGATATAGCAAAATCTGCCCTGGAATGGTTGTCTTGAAAGGAAGCAGGTTTGCATGAAAAATGCAACATTATTTGTGTCAAGAAAACTTGTTTTTGAAGGGTCCCCTGAATAATAATAATATTAATAATAATAATAATAATAATAATAATAATAATAATAATAATAATAATAATAATAATAATAATAATAACCTCATAGCTGCTATTACACATTCCTCCCCAGTGCTGCGCTGTCCATTAGAACTAGTGCTGAATGGACGTTCAATGGTCGTGCGCAGCACTGGGGAGGTAGTGCTGCCGTCGGCCAATGCACCGAGGCAGCACTTAAGGGGATAATAATAATAATAATAATAATAATAATAATAGGAAAGTTTATAGAGCGCCTGGTTACGCGCACCGGTGTGTCCCCGCGCTATGGTAAGTGGAAGCAACAAAGTCTCAGCAGCACCTAGAGCCCATCTACTGAACAAACAGGTGAGTTTTCAGTTTCCCCCTAAATCTGGACTCTGACGGTTCCAAGCGCAGTTCCAGCGGGAGCCTATTCCAGCTTCTGGCTGCAAGAAACCGGAAGGACCTACCCCCCATGTGTGCCTTTTTAACTTTGGGAATCATCAGTAGGGCGGGGCCGAAGGATCTCAATGCTCGGGCTGGCTCGTAGCGAGTAATTAGGCCCTGTAACGGCTTTGGTGCTTTGCCGCCCATAGTGCGGTCGTTATGGACAGAGGGGTCCCAGACCTGAAGAAGCAATCAGTATATAGTATACCAAAAAAGTACTTAATTACAAATGGAAAGGAAAGAACAAATCACAAGTGCAATGTTTTTATTCACAAGGCACTTATATCAACCTTTTTATGGTTAAACGTTATGTATCAAAAGAGACATTGTTCTTTTATCTAATAATTTTTGTACCCACAAAGGAAGAGGGGGGGGGGGGGGAGGGAGTGCTGGGTGAGGATTTGAGTGAAATAGTTGTGACTCAGTATTCAACAATATGTGACATAAACAACATACGTCAAAGTTCATGTATATGTTCTTTAGGATGGTCCGCATGAATCAGGGCCACACAGGACATGCAAAAGTCAATACATTATATACAATCAAGCTCCTAAACAGCTGTATATATCCTGCTGATGATAGGAGTTGATAGGGTAGCCAGCAGTCTACGTTTCGACCCTAAAGGTATGTAGGGTGGATTGCCCTAACAACGCAGGTCTTCATCAGGACAAACGGGTGAAGGGAGGTTGGGGGATGGGGCCGATGGGCTGACCTTCTAGGGTTAAAGAGAAAGTAGGAAACTAATTAGTCTCGAGGGTCTGCATAGAGTCCCTTTTAGGCCGTAGCGGATGCACCACTCGGCGGTTACGTTAAAATACACTGAGGGCTGTACAAGTAAAAGGAGCCTCATGGCTAAATGTGCTCCTAACAAATAGTTACATCAACAAACTATGGTTACCTTGCCAAAGTTACAATTCGTATGGCGTCGGATGCGGCCAATCTCGCTCCGTAGACAATCTGAGGAAGCGAGGGGACTAGGTAAGGATGGGTTTGCAATACTTTACAGATGATGTATGACTCGTTAGTGTGGCAGTGATTTACCTTATTATCAGGAAAAACGGCTGGAAAGGATCATTCAGCTGCCCGTATCTAGAAGGAGAGTAATTAGGAGGGCTAGTGAATATTTAGAAAACAGGACTTTCTGAGTCTTTCAAAAGGACTTATACATGACACGGAGGTCTCATGTAAAGCTTACCTATTCAATCGAATTTTTAGGGCTTGTACGAGGTCTCGTGGCTGTGGCTCATCGCGTCTCCCGTAACCAGGAAGTAAGACAGTGAGGGGGCGTGGTTACGTTCTTATCTGGTGCGTTAAAGAGTGAGGAAAGACTAACATGTGGCACTTGCTAGGTAACCTCTAGCGTCTCCTTGTCCTTGAGTGATGGGTGCAAAGCAGATCACTAGGCACCCATGCGTGGATCTACCATAAGGCGGTTAAAACGCATGTTACTTGCATGATTACAGCTTAAATCTAAAAGCTCATATGTACGTGAACCTGCCAACATGGTGGTTAGACGTACGACATTAAAGATTGAGGTAGTCAGATTGTAAAGGTGCGCGCGGCATATTTCTCCTTATCCTCTCAGGATACTTACAAAACTGATAACAAGGCTTTGATCTACCAATAAGTTGGTGCAAACGCATGACATATGAACAGTATTTCACCTCATGAGTGCTGTATAAAAAACTCCTAGGTTCGTGAACCTACTGACTGGGTGGTTTAGACGCACAACATTACCAATCAACATAGTGAGATACGGGCTGTCCACACATGCGCAGCAAAATTTCAATAGATCACCATTTACGTGGACCTACCTACAAGGTGGTTTGACGCACAACATTTCAGTTGGAAGTGGTAGCTGCAAAATTCCCGCCAAGTTACATACAGTAGTAATAAAGACTTGGAACAGAGTAGAAAAAAATAGAAAAAGGGCACAGAAAGGTTCAGAGGATAGCCAATTGAGCAAAGCTGCTTTCGGATTCATTAAGGCCATTTCGTATAGAGTCAAAGAAATCAATCCATTTGAGTTCCCTGACGTTGAGAATGGGTGCTATGTTGCCACCCCTGGGACCAAGTTTGACCTGTTCGAGCACAACCCACTTCAGGCTTTCAGGTGAATGGTTTTCCTTGATACAATGTTCAACAAGAGGGGCCCCTTGGACCTTGCACCTGACACGGCTGCAGTGTTGCAAAAACCGAATTTTTACACGTTGCTGTGTTTGTCCGACATAAATTAGATCACACGGGCAGGTTATACAAAACACCACATCAGTGGTGTTACAGTTTGTGTGTGATTTAAGTGTTACACGTTGTTGCTTGTGAACAAATTCCTTTGTTTGGATAGTCGATGGGCAGGCCTTGCAGCTGCCTCATTTGAAATGGCCCACAATCGGTGGAAGATTCCACATTGAGGTGATAGTTGGTCCAGAGATGTTGTCCAGGAATGAACACACTATGTGATCTCGGATGTTCTTAGCCTTCTTGAAAGAATGTAGGGGTAGGTTATTGATGTCGAGTACCTCTGAGATCAAGTTCCAATGTTTGTTTATGGCTTTTTTGATCGCATTACTTTGGGTTGAGAAGGTAGTTACACAGATTAGGCGCTGTTCGTCACTCCGAGTTCATTCATTAGGTTGTAGCAAAGTGTCTCGAGGATTAAACCACGCTCTCTTTCTGGCTTTTTTGGTCAAGCGCTTCGGATAGCCACGTTCGATTAGTCGTTCCATTACATTCCCTGATTGCTCCATGTAGTCCTCTTTCTTGCGTCTATAATCACTCCAGGGATATTCTCTAGACTTGTTTGGTCACTTAGTACCCTGTTCCCTGGAACACGAGGGGTCTTCTCTCTTACCTTGACATATGAGTACAGCCTTGTGCTGGAGAGATAAAAAAGGTTTTATACTTAGTTTTCCTTAAAAACTAAAATCTCTGATCCAATATTTAGATGGATACACTGAGGACCTTTGGCTTCAGTGAAGAACAACTCACTAAGATTTTGAGTTCCAACCGAAATGGCAACACAGTAGCAGTAATCCCCAATGGGGGAGAAAAGTGGAATCAGCTAGTCAACTTAAAGAAAAAAATCATTCGGACTGAATTGCATGCCGAATTTATGACCCAATATGTTAGAGCGGGCACCATACCAATAGGGCTCCAAATACGTAATGAACCTGGGCTCTTTATTGACAACCCTAAATTTCTGGAAACTTTGACATTCATCTCTAACAGATGCAGCCAAGATTGGATGATCTTAATAATCGAGACAGCACAAAGTACCATTCTCATAGAGAAAAGGGAAATGGAAGAACTCGAGAAAACACTCATAGACTCCAATGCTCTGGATGATGCAAAGAAAAAAATAGAAGAAATTAATCAGGATATGAATGGATACTGTGAGTATCTAACAAATAGAAAAACCCAGAAATTAAGAAAAGATATAAACAAGTTTAGTCAAGAAGTCATCTACCCCTTCCTTAAAAAAGACTACTATACAGAACAGTCGGAACAAACCTGGGGAAGGGGACCTAGAGTGAGGTTCCAACAGAGAAGACCTAAGCACATGAACTTCTCTGGGTCATTGGAGAGTAGCGGAGGTGAAGAAGATACAACGCAGAGAGAGGATGCAGGATCCACTCATCGCAATAGAGAGTACGACGATTTTTTAGATCAACGTCCCCAAAGACCCCAAAGGGGATTCTCAAACAGGGGACGGGGACAATACACACGAAAACCAGGCCTGAGAGATCAAGATCAGGAATATCAGAGCAACCCGGCCCCTCAAGAATACAAACAAACAAGAAACAAGGTGTACTGAAGCTAGAGAGCACACCTATTATAAATCTCTCTAGTAGAACCCTAACAAATGCAGAGGAACAGGTACTCAAGATGGGATTTAGTTTTGTCCCCACGGCAGTCATTAATAAATTCCAACTTGAAAAAGATCTAAGATCTTTCTTTAGGAAAATAAGACTCCGAAGAATCTTTGAAAATAGGCCAGAAAGGGAACCTCCGACAGACTCAGGACTAAGAGCCAAGTCAAATTTTACCCACAGTCTGGGAATGGTGGATAAAAATATTGACATTTTTGAAAGTATGGTAAAATTAGAAATAGGTAAATTGCTAGAGAAAAAACACTTTCAAACCCATAACATTTCTACAAATCAGAGGGAAGCAATGATTTCCCTTGCCCAGGACACCCAAATAACTATAAAACCCGCTGATAAAGGGGGAGGAGTTATCTTAACCCCTTCTGTGCTGCGCGAATTTTGCAGCGGTGCTGAACGTTCCATTGGGCCTATGGAACCATGACGGAACGGTTCCGTCATAAGCACAGGCCAACTTACGCTGATGACGGAACCGTTCCGTCATGAGCATGGAAGGGGTTAAATACGGTGGACTACGAACAGAGAGTAATGTCCCTCCTATCAAACACACAACACTACACCAGGATATTCCAAAGCAGTCTAGACATCCTAAAAAAAGAAGTGGAAACCCTGTTAGAAACAGCCAAAAACAATGGAGACATCACTGAAGAGGAATATAAGTTCCTCTATAATGCAAGTCCTAAAACGCCGGCATTTTACGGGCTACCTAAATCCATAAGAGCCTGGATAACCCTCCCCTAAGACCTATACTGGCCTCCATAGATTCTTTATTGGAGCCACTGAGTAAATATGTGTATCAATGGTGCTCCTAAATAACATCTTCCTTTTTAAAAAAGATCTTTACATACAGCGCAAGGGTACCAGTATGGGCGCAACCTGCGCCCTGAGTCTGGCCTGCATTTATGTCAGTGTATTCGAGGAAAAACATATCTATAATGATGTCAGTCCTTTTTACGAAAACATCCGTAATTGGGTGAGATTTATAGATGATATTTTTTTCATTTGGTCAGGGACAGAAGAAAATTTAAATGAATTTTTAACGTGGATCAACCTTGGAGACAACAACTTAAAAGTTACAGCCTCCCACAGTAATCGGAAAGTAGACTTTCTGGATATTACTATAAAAAATGAGAACAAGAGACTGGCGGTTGAATTATTTAAAAAAGAGATCGACCGAAACACGGTACTCCATTATAAAAGTTATCACCCCAAAAGTCAACGTGATAATATCCCTTTTGGAGAATTTCTCCGATTGAGGAGGAATTGTACATCATTTGATGATTTTTATAAACATGCAGAACAGACAAAGCTAAAGTTTAAAGAAAGAGGGTATCCTAATAAACTGATCAACCACTCCCTAAAGCGAGCTCACTATTACAACAGGGACAGCCTTCTAGAAAAGAAAGACAAAAAGCCAACTGTAGATCAAATTGTTATGGTGAGTCAGTTCTCTGGCATTGCAAACCAAATTAAGAATGTGATCAACCACAATTGGAAGATCCTCAATGATGGAGCAGAAAACATACTTCCTAGGCCCTTATATGCCTATAGAAAAAATAAAAATCTCAGCTCCACCCTGGTACATACCTACAGGGAAGATGTCATAGATAATCAACAAACCCTTACAGGAGAAAAAGCGGTAGGAAACCACAAATGCGGTCCTGCAGTGTCTTCGATCAGTGTCTTGTCACAAAAGAAGTCTGTATTAACTCTGCAAGACATAGGATCAGCACATTAAACAACTGCAGAAGTAAAAATCTGATTTATTTGATCCTGTGCCCTCTTGGCCTAGGATACATAGGTGAAACCGGAAGAGAACTTAGAGTAAGAGTAGGGGAACACAAATCAGTGATTAGACTGAATAAGGAAAATGCCCCACTAGTGAGCCACTGGAGAGTAAAAAACCATAGTGACAAGGACATAAGATGGGTTGTAGTGGAAAAAATTAAAGAACATACCAGAATGGGAGACAGTAAAAAAAGAAGGATACAACAGGAACAGTGGTATATGGTAAAGTTCTGTAGCAGGGATTCCGTTCTCTTACAGAACTGTGCACAGAGATCAGGAACCTCAGTGAATTAGGGTGACCCAAAACTCACCTCAGTATCTAAAATCCCCTTACCGAGCTAGCTACAGTGTCTCATTGGTCATAACAAACTAACAATGACTTAGACAAACCAGAACATGAACTTAGGTTACCTCGGATATCGTGGAACACATGAACACTCTTTCGCTCTATAATCATTTCAAACCAGAACGTGGAGTAAAAGAGGACACGTGCAATTTTGAAATATTTATTATTCAATGCAAGGTTCTCAAACTCAGTATCTTATATAATACAAGAAGACATATTATAAAAATCAGAGTTATCAGCATAGTCACTAATCCATAATAAGCAAACGGTGATAGCATATTATAATGCAAAAATCAATAGAAATTTGTATCACCTATTTTTCGCGCTCCCAATTTAGCATACTATATTATATCTAAGAAGGTCTCATTTGGGTTTTAGCAGGGCGGGCCCATACCTCTAAATGTCAGGAGGAGAGGATCACATCATCAGCTACCAGCTCTCTGCATGCGAAGCACCATCAAGTGTGTTTTTGCATTCTCAGTAACTCTATCTTAAACCCGCTTAGAGCCCAATGTTGGCAGCAACTGTATTTGTGTTATGTCTAGTGGTGCGAGGATCAGAGCTCCCAGCAACCTTGTGTTAGGTTATTCTTTGAGGGTTCAGCACTCACTGTTCAGACAGTGTACCAAGCACGACTGTGATCAGAGCAATAACATATTATTCTCAAATAAATCACATCTTTCATCTAGGTTGAAAGCTACAATAACAATTATGTGTCGTGTGCAAACTGAAGCCAAAGGAAAATATGTCGTTTAAACACTTAATAAACTCATGCTAACTTAACACAGTATATAGAAACGCAGCATCTATATGACACCCCCCCAATGATCCGAGGACGGTAAAAAAAACACAAGCCAATACTAGAATAGAGGCATAACATGAAAGCAGAGTTCAACAATATTGAGCCAAGCTAAAAGTGTATATAAAATTTATATAAAAATGTGTACGAATGCCTATAGTGGCCAAACAAAAAGTAATTCAAAGTCTTGAACTCGAGGCCTAATATAAAATCATAGGCTTAGATCATATAAAGTTAAATGTTCGTAAGAAAAAAGGCACCTTTCAAAAATACCAAAAAGTCAATGGGAAAGAACATACGTGCTCCTCCAGCACCGGACCCTCTAGCAACATCAGAGGACAACTCGGTGGGTTCTCAAGAACGCTATGTGCCAGAAACTCATGCGCTGCTGCGGGTATGTCCCACTGACCCATTAGTCCATTCATCGCTGCCAAGGCCATAATCCTTTCGCCAGAACAAACCAACTTGTGCGCAACTACGGGGCCCATCAGGTGATTAAAATCGACGTCAGGAGATATCGGCAAGCAGAGACACAAATCAATGGCCCAGTCGAAATCGCAGCTCAGGCAATGAAACACAGGCTGGACACATGTGAAATAGGAAAATCGAAACGATAATCCAAATGCCGTGCTTAAAGTCGCAAGCGGCAGGGTGCCATAGTAATCAAGCATCCGGTTGCGAAACAGTGTCAGAAGGAACTGAGCGGCTTCTTGCGCAGGATGGGCATCCATGTTTTAGGAAGCAGAATAATATCAAAATTCCTGCAGCCAAAGCCAGCAAAACAGGGAATCTGCCAAACAAACTCGAATATATAGAATGGAAGAAAGCGGGGATGACACCAAAAATCTTTTCAAATGTAGTCACGAGACCACTGCTAACCAATTTAAAAAAATGAGCTAAGCCAGACGTGGAGGAGGCATTAAAGATTTGATGAACTAATTCGCAGAAATGAAACGGCAAGTCAGTATTTAAAAGTGCTTGCACCTCTGTGCGTGTGTTAGCTATGTGAAGGACATAAGTTTCACGGGCCGAGCTCAGGGCCACTTCCTTTTGATACAAAAGAGCTCTTATTCTGCTCATGCCATTGAACTCCGCTTTCAAGGTTGGGATGCGCGGCCAGATGGAAACATCTGAATTCCCATGTGTGGGAGGATATAGCACATTTTTGCAACACACCACACGTTCTGATACAGTAACCATATAAGCGATACCGACCATTAACCCACAACACTCTTCGTTATTTAAAAGCAAATAACTACCATTTGTCAATAATGTAAATGTGGGAACTATTGCTGGAACTGGCGTGCCTTTCAAAACACAAGCTAAATTAGGCCGTTCCTGATTACAAGAGCCATGCAACTGGATGTGTCTGCATATCAGTGAACGGTCAGTCGACTGTGTGCATTCTTCACCATTTAGATTCACTTCCTTTCCATCTTTCAGACATCTGTACGTGTATGGTAGAGACCATGCCTCATGGAGGAAAGCACTGCCTAGTGGTTCATATCGCCCTATTCCAATATACCGCATACAATTAGTAAATTCGTACAAAGCAAATGGTAACGTAATAACTCCATGGATAAGCCATGTTGCAGCAGTGGCTTCAGCTACAGAAAAGGGTAAAGATTCTAACTTTTCAATACGTAGCATAGAAAACGATGCACCTCGCATGGAAAGCATGCGTTGCTTGTCAGTCAAATTAAATGGGGCAAATAGGGAGGACACGTTCATGTAACTCCAGGGCACGCGGCCCGCCTTAAGAGTCTGTAGTGACCACACAAACTGCATTACAGAACGCAATTGAGAATAATGCTTCTACGGCCTGAATATCCCAATCATCAGAACGTATATTTTGTTTAACGACATCCCCCATGTTTACTCTAAGCACATTCGGAACATTAATCACTTCCATGGGGCCATGTATTTGAAACCTAACCGCATCCCACACAATCCCATCAAGAACAGGCCATGCAGTAATGTTAACTGTATTCAAATCTCTTTTCAGTCTGTGTGCTGAATGTGAAGAGGAAAGAGGGGCCAATGTTCCATTAAGGTGCCGAATTCCTGTTCTTTCTTTGACATAGTGGCCATCGATCAGACGGAAAAAATAAAACACAAAACCTATTGACATAAAAAGATAAAATGAAAATAGAATCATCCAAATGTATGTCCAAGGGGGAATTAAAAATGTTTTTTAAATAAAGTGGCATATTTTGCAATAGTTGAGGGTTTCTTTGAATGTTCTGAAACAGAGTCAAAAGGGAATCTGGACTGGCCGGCCAAACGAGTCTGCAAATCCGGCATTGATAAATCAGTTGGATAGGTGTAGTTCAGCTCATCGGTGTTAGTAACAGGAATAGTATGTAATAAAGGACTGGAAATAGCAGGCATCTCGAGGGACACCTCCGGCTCAGCACCAGAAGTAATGGCCAACACAGAGTGCCTCACCATGGAAGGACAGGATACCGCCGGTGTCATGCTATGAAGAATCAGCCACCCTGTGTGTCTTGACATTGTCAATTGAGATAAATCTGTTTTCCTTACGACCTGGAAGTGGTGGTTATATGACTGTTCTCGTGCCCTTCACTCCAAGAACTCGAACCGGTGCACGATATGAGGGACCAAACTCTTTCTTGTTATCGATCTTCTCTCGAACCAGTTCTCCAACTTGGGGTAGCCAGCCAACTACCGGGATCTGCAACGCATCATCCGATGTGGAGGGCAAATGTTCCTTAGCTGTCTCTGGTCTTTTGTAGATCCTGTAAAACATTGCAATGTTCATCTACGTCAAAGGCCGCGGCCTGGGCCTTGCAGTCTAGACCGTCGAGGTCAGGGACATACATCTTGATACCAAAGAGCATTTCGTATGGGGTCCGCCCACCCAGAGACCTTCTAGGGAGATTATTAAGCGCACGCTATTGAGATGGGCCAACCAGTTTCTGCCAGTGCCTATAACTCGAGCTGTCAAAGATTGCTTTAAGTCACGGTTCATTCGTTCCACTACACTGTTACCCTCAGGTCTGTATGGAGACGAAAACTTGACTTGGACCCCCAACGAAACCATAGCATCCTTATACGCCTTAGAGGCGAAAGCCGGACCCTGATCCGAATGGAAAGTACCACAGGCAAAAATCCCTACAAAGACACGCAAATCTCTTATGACAGTCCGTGAATCAGCGCTCCGATGGGGCCATACCCACACAAAGCGTGTGCATGAATCAACTGCTACTAAGATGTATTTATACGCAGTATCAGAAGAAAAGGACCGCAGTGATCTAAATAAACGCACCCCAGTGGTTTATTAGAAATGTACAACTGTGTCTGAGGCGAACGCACAGCAGTTGAAGGCTTAATCTGCTGGCAAATGTCACATTGAAGGACATAATCGCGCTTCTGTTTGTACAGTCCCCACCACCAGAACCTCTGTTGTAGCTGAGTTACAGTGGCTGAGACACCCGCATGCGCAGATGCCACACCTTCATGAGCCGCTGTAATCAAAGTAGCTCTGCGATCAGAGTTGGGAATTAAACGTTCGCCAACATCAGGAATTTTCACATAAGGAACCTTATCGGGACTTAAGTGGTATGTGTACTTCGAAGGGAACCCCGCAGGATATTTACCTCCCTTCTCAGTGGCAGCAACAGCTGCCAAGATGTCATCATCTATCTTACTTTTGGACCGTGTAACTGCTGCAACTAAGTATTTGGATACTGCTGACTTCGCTGCTTCATCAGCAAGCGAATTACCGACAGCGTGGACTCCCACGCTCTGATGGACAAGAGTATGAATCACAAACACGAGTGGTAACTTTTCTTTAAGTTCCGCCACTCGGACCCAGATCATCTTATGTTTTATTGTGCTACCTTTGGAATCACGAAATTCATTCCGAATCCAAAAGAACAAGTTTTTATTGTAAGACTGGACACAGTAGTAAGAGTCACTTACGATCAAAGTCGTCACACTAGGATCTGCGTACTCCAATGCAAGCATCAGAGCACGCAGCTCTGCTAATTGTGCGGTGCAGTCCCCAAGTGTCTACGTGTGCACGACACTGAACTTGAACTCATTGTTCACCATGGCACCGACCACAATGGCGCATGGGGAAACGTAGGCATGTTTAGAGCCATGCGCCACCTGCGCCGAACCATCGGTGTAAATGATGCAATGGAAATCCTCCAACGGCCGCATTTCTAAAGGAGCAGGATGAACAAATTCATACTGTAAGTACTCCTGCGACCGTAAAGTGGCGTCAAAAATAAACGTGACATCCTGGGATGTCAAGGATGCAGCCCATTGAATCCACCGAGGGTGCAAAGCTTTGGAATTTGGTACACTGGCTTTTGTAACTGCCTCCAAGGCAGGACACGGGGTAACAACCAACAGGCGTTTTCCCTGTGACAGGGCACGTTCCTTGAGAATTGCCATCTGCACAGCCGTCAAAACTTTTTTCACAGTGGAAAAGCGCATTTCAGCCGAAGTGTACAAGTGTGACTTGTAAGCAATAGGTACTGTATCTCCTTCATTAAAAGTTAGGTACGTGAAACCTACCGTCCCAGGGACAATTCTTATCACCAGGTTGGTCTGGTTATCACGAGTCTGTAAATATTGAGAAGCGAGCAAATCAGCTTGCAAAGACTGCAGAATAGCTGAATGCTCTGGCAGAAAGCATGATTTGGAAAAAGATGGTTGTATCAAAGCATACAAAGGCTTGGGCATATTCCGGAATGTATGTTCTTCCGAAATTCAAAAAGCCCAGTAAAGATTGTAATTTTTTCAGTGTTGTCGGAGAGCGCAACTGTGCGCATTTCCCCAGGAAGTGAGGAGCCAAGCCTTTTCCTTCATTGTTGAGTTCATAGCCTAGAAACAACACTGTGTACTCTCCAATGTGCGATTTTGCAAACTTGTAACCCATGTCTGCAAAGTTACAAATAATACTATTCACTCGACACAGATGCTCCCAAAGCTCGTCGTCTGTGAGATAAATGTCATCCACATACGAACAAGCATCCGGGTCGATTCTCTCCAACAGAGAGACAATGCGGGCGGAAAAAACTCCAGGACTATTCTTATAGCCCATTGGGAGACGCCAAAACATTTTTTGGACACCGCCGCATGTGAAGGAAGTCCATTGGGAACTTAGACTGTCCAATGTATGGGCATAAAAACCATTGGAAATGTCAAGCGTGGTTTTGAACCGCTTACGCACAAGACTATTTACAAGGGCAGAGCCGTGAGTATTCTGTACTGCACAGTTACGGCATTGCGAGTTTAATTGCCGATAATCCAAACCCAAACGATATGAGCCGTCCGGCTTGTTAACAGTAAAGAGAGGGTTATTCATCGGTGACACACATGTTTCAATTACACCTTGATATTCCAATTGTTCAAGGATCGCTGCAACCGAATCTTTGGCTTCACGTCGTATGGGATATTGAGGTTGAGGCTGCGGCTGAGACCGTAAAGGAATCTCGTGGCTTGGGGACAATTTATCCCAGCCACATTGATTGCGGTACACAGCCGGTGCAAGCGCCAGAGCCCACTCTTCTGCAAAGTGCAGCGCTTCCACTCTCGAAACAGTGTTTGCGAAACTGGGGAGGATTACCTACTCCCCTCTCGGAGCTGCGAGAACAAAAGGTGGGGGCTAGTCAGCCTCCGAAAGCAAAATGTCATACGTAGACGAAAGATTTTCCCAAAATACCCCTTTTATGGTATGCTGTATGTCACCTTCAATTAACAGGACAATTTCAAAAAGTCTATCAGGGGAAGCAACTCTTGTATCAGCTGTTTCAATCACAACATAAGTGTCAGTCGCTGTCACCTTCAGTAGTGGACGGAGGGCCTCTCTCACTATGGTAATCTCCGCCGTGCTGTCCAGCAAGGTCAGAGCCCACGTCAGATTCCGAAGCCTCGTTCTCACAATCTGGGGCATATCGATGCGCCGTTAAGGCTGTGACTTTCTTCTTGGCAAACTGCGGTCTCTGAGGCGTAGAGCCCTCCTGCTTGTCTGCATCGTTGCGCGGGCGGGGCTGACCACGTCCTTGCTGGCCACCCCGGCCCCTGCTGCCCCCTCCACCACCGGTTGACGGAGCCGATGAGTCCTGAAAGGAACGAGGAGAGCGTTGGTCAGAAGCCTGAAACCGATCAGGCGATTTAATCATCGCTCGGTCGCGCAAATCATAAACACGTTCCGACTGCGCAGGCAACGGAGACGCAGGACGAGAAACCTGTGTTTGTTGTTGTTGCTGTTGCTTACCCTGCTTCTGTTTTTTAGGCCAATTTTGTTTCTTATTGGAATTTGGCTGAACACTCGCTACCGAAGACTGTCCCTGGGGCTGCTTTTTCTCTTTATCAGAAAAAGGCTTAAGACCCTTGGCATTGCGGCCAACCGTTTTATAAGCTGCCACAATTATCCTCGCTAACTGTCGGGGTTTCTCGGCATCGGGAACCACAGCCAAAGCGTTAGCCACCTGAAAGTTCACTGCATCCCCCTTGACATTCGCAAGGATCAGATCGCAAACTACATCAAAGGAGCCACAGAGGCGCATACCCAACTCAACCGCAGACTCCGGTCCGTGATCATCTTGAACACGTTTAAGGACCGTAGACAGATTGGACACAGACGGGGTGCCAAAGCACCTCGAATAGACCGCTGCAAAAGTCGTACCCCAGGTCTCACAGTCAACAAGCTCAGGGGCCAAATCTTTCGGCAAACTAAGCGTAAGAATCCAGAGTTTTTCACCAGGAGTCTTATTAGGAAACACTGCTTCCAGTTGGTCAAATTTCTTGGCAAGCCAGAAAGGAAAATCATCCTTATCTTGGGGCTTCTTGCCCATTACGGAATTAACCATGACAGGACTGATTTTCAGACCAGCCTGCCCTGCCGGAAGCGCCGCACCTCCAGGGGCTGCACCCTGAACATTACGGCTTGTGTAATGTACTAATGCTCTAATCACGGCAATAGCGACAACATGAAGTCGCCTAATTTCAGCCAAAGTACAATTGCCGTGATTAGGGTGAGGTGTAAATCCAGCCAAGGCAGGCCAATTTGCGCCTGGAATGGACAAAGGACCTAATCTCGGAGCGGTCAAAGAATGGGGAGGGCGCCACCAAACCAAACTCCATGCTGCCAAACATCAATAGGTACTTCCTCTGCCCTGTACGGAGCATACTCAGCAGACACAGGAGTGGCAGTGTGTGTGTGGAACACTCCAGAATTTGCGTCCACCGCCGGAAACGTCACCCACGAATAAAACAATTTGTATGGATAAGCGTGTTCCGCACTAACCACCATTATCACAGCCAAGCCCTCCAAAGGAACATTATAAGCCCGCAAATGATCACGCACCGCAAAGCGACTATGAAGCGGAATGTCCACGGCTTGAGTAATGACTGTACAGGAATGTGAAAAAACAAAGATTACTTTGTAGCACAACTGGGTAGTAATTCAAGGAAACCGTTTTAGATAGATTCAAGCTTGAAAAGACCTATTTCAAAAATAGGTAGGTTTTTCCGACACCACCGTTTTCCGGAAACGGGAATGAAGGGGTTAAGGTTTGAATGATATACTACTCGAGTATCATGATATAAGGCCAACAACGTATGGGCGCCATGTAGCAGGGATTCCGTTCTCTTACAGAACTGTGCACAGAGATCAGGAACCTCAGTGAATTAGGGTGATCCAAAACTCACCTCAGTATCCAAAATCCCCTTACCGAGCTAGCTACAGTGTCTCATTGGTCATAACAAACTACCAATGACTTAGACAAACCAGAACATGAACTTAGGTTACCTCGGATATCGTGGAACACATGAACACTCTTTCGCTCTATAATCATTTCAAACCAGAACGTGGAGTAAAAGAGGACACGTGCAATTTTGAAATATTTATTATTCAATGCAAGGTTCTCAAACGCAGTATCTTATATAATACAAGAAGACATATTATAAAAATCAGAGTTATCAGCATAGTCACTAATCCATAATAAGCAAACGGTGATAGCATATTATAATGCAAAAAGCAATAGAAAATTGTATCACCTATTTTTCGCGCTCCCTATTTAGCATACTATATTATATCTAAGAAGGTCTCATTTGGGTTTTAGCAGGGCGGGCCCATACCTCTAAATGTCAGGAGGAGAGGATCACATCATCAGCTACCAGTTCTCTGCATGTGAAGCACCATCAAGTGTGTTTTTGCATTCTCAGTAACTCTATCTTAAACCCGCTTAGAGCCCAATGTTGGCAGCAACTGTATTTGTGTTATGTCTAGTGGTGCGAGGATCAGAGCTCCCAGCAACCTTGTGTTAGGTTATTCTTAGAGGGTTCAGCACTCACTGTTCAGACAGTGTACCAAGCAGGACTGATATCAGAGCAATAACATATTATTCTCAAATAAATCACATCTTTTGTCTAGGTTGAAAGCTACAATAACAATTATAGGTTGTGTGCAAACTGAAGCCAAAGGAAAATATGTCGTTTAAACACTTAATAAACTCATGCTAACTTAACATAGTATATAGAAAAGCAGCATCTATATGACAGTTCAATACCATTAAATGTGGTTTGAACACAAGAGAGGACTGGGATTCTATGTCAGGACCGGAGTCTTCGGATTATGCTTTTCTTCCTTCGCTTTATTACATATATCAAAAACACAGAAGCCTTAGAAAAGCTCCAATCCATTTTCAAACTGCAGAAAAACTTAGGAACAAACGACTTTTTCAAAGTTTATCAGTCCAGGAACGAACTACAGCTCCCATGAGCCTTCGAACATTAGTCCTTCTACTATATCCACTCCAGGTATGATAGCCAGTCCTTCCTCAACCTTCCTCCTCTATCTTCGCTGCTCACGCAGCAGTCAGTTCAGTGAATTTTTCCCTTATTTGTGTTTCTGGGCTGTGAAGATGTATTTCCCGTCTGAGGTCTGACGGTGATGTTTTGGGCTCAGATACTGTTTATGTATTACATTTTTCCCTGCAGAGCCCCAGTCGCGGGAGCGTCCTCGCTCCTTTCGCGGCGTTCGTCCCAGCGGCGGTGCGGTGATTGAAGCGCCCGCCAGAGGGCGCTCCTACGTCTCGCCGGCTCCTCGGCGTGCTTCCATTCACTCTGAGGAGCCGCGCTCAGGAGTCGGTCTGCAACCGAGCTTTGCCCTCTCCACCCCCTATTACGCCCGGTGCTCCGGGTCTGTATCTGGCCCTGATTTAACACTTGACGCCCTGCGGGGTCTGTACTTCGCGGCAAAGACCGTAGTGAACGCCGATCGGCAAGTGCACGATTGTGAAGGTTTGTGTTGGTTGAACGCACATTGGGGGTGGTCGGACCCAGTCCCTGTGTGGTGGGTCAGCGCTTTTGGGGGTTTTGACCTGCAGCCCTACCTCGCCAGTTTTAGCTGAGTTTTAGCTGACCCAAAAAGTGATTGCAGTCCCAGTTGTCTGCCCATATCTTGTTCCCTGACGCCCTCTGTGGGGAGGGTTCGAATTATAACGCAGTTTTGCGACAGTTGCTCATTGTTGTGACAGCCATGGAGCAGGGGGATTATTTTGAGGAGGAACCCCACTCCTACTTACAGGATGAGGAGTTTTATCAGGCAGTCAACAGCTCTATTTATCGCTGTGTGACTGAGGTGATGGGTCCCATGGAGGACCGTTTGTCTGCCCGCATTGTCGAGGAGTGCGCCAAACTGGCGCAAGCCCATTTGGGAGCTCCTACTGGTCTCCCGGGCCCCTCAGGTGAGGGCCCTCCTGCACCAAAGAAACCCTGCAGGGACGGAGCTCCGGAAGGGTGGCAAGGGTTGGACAGAGGTGCCTTTGAGCGTCTCAGAGACGCTTTTTTGGCCAAGGCGACTGCTGTTCCCCCTGCGCCACTTTCGGGCCCTGAACCTTCTGTGGTTTCGCAGACCGCACCTCCGTCTCCGGGGCTGGATTCCCCTGATACTGATGACGACGGGGAGTCGGTCCGCTTTTGGCGCCCCTCGGGCTCGGCCGCTGAGTTACCCCAAGACAGTTCCGGCATGTTGGACCCGGATGAGATTATGCATCCGCTGTCCGCTGCCTGGACGCCGGGGGACACGGTGGCAAGGTTCGTGGCAGGTCTCCTGCGTAAGGCTTTAGAAAAAGAAGCCAGGGGTTGCCTAAGAGGGGAGTGTCCGAGGCCCACCTTGGAGGGTAAGGTGGCCCTAACGCCCGAGTTAGACGCAAAAATGGCCACCTTCCTCGCAAAATTTATGAAGGACCCGCGTAAGGGCATCGACCGTTCCTGGCGGTCGTGCCAGGATAATTATTTATTTATTTTTTTTTAATTCTTTTTATTGTTGCATCAAAAAGCATCATTGTTGCCAGAAATCAGCAGTCGGCAGGGCGTCAACATTCCGCCTCTGTCCGTAGGTGTCGCAACTTTTATTCCATCAGTATCAGAGTAAAGTGCAAGATATCAACATGAACACAATAAAACATCCCCCAAAGCAGCAGCATACACCCCCCACCCCCCTCCACCCCCTCAGACCCACCCTATCTTCCCCTCGCAAGGCCTCCTCTCACTCTCTTACATGGTCTAGTCAGTCAGTATTCGTGTCGTTCTTGTGAGTAAGTCGGGCAAATCCACTGTATCAGACAACCCTCCCGTACTACAACACTGCTCCATATCGGTTTCACTCCAGACCGTGGTATTGTCTCCATTTTGCCCATACTCTCCGGAACTTCTTAGGGCACCCTCTAGGCCCCCAGGTCTCACAGTCAACAAGCTCAGGGGCCAAATCTTTCGGCAAACTAAGCGTAAGAATCCAGAGTTTTTCACCAGGAGTCGTATTAGGAAACACTGCTTCCAGTTGGTCAAATTTCTTGGCAAGTTGGACGCGGTGGGGCCCGCCACGAACATCCTCGACATGGCGGAGGAGGCGAAAGCCAATGGCACGGTTATTTCCCCTGAGGTCTTGTCCAATTGGGCTCAGAGAGAAATCATCTTTTTGGGAAACGCCAACTGCGCCCTGTCTACCGAACAACGGAGATCCCTGCTTATTAAGCTGGACCCGAAGTTAGGTGATTTGGCTTCTTCGGAAGCGGGGGCGGTCGCCCAGGGCGACCACTTTGGGGAGCCGTTCATTAAAGAGCTCGGCAAATTTGTGTCTACGTTCACTTCGCTGGATAAGGCGCAGTCCAGCATTAAGCGAGTGTTCCAGCAGCGTTTCTCCCAACGGGCCGGTCGGGGCAGGGGCCGCCCGACCGGCCGAGGAGGGCAGCATGCCAACGGTAGAGGGCAAGGCTCCGGCAGAGGCCAATACCAGACCTCAGCGAACTTCAATAACTTTTACCCCACAAGAGGGCAACGCTTCGGCGGTCGAGGCTACTGCAAGAACCCCGGACCCAATACTTTCAACGGTAAGTGTACGGTCTTCGGACCAGGGTCTCATGGGGGGCAGGTTAGGGGCCTTTTACGAGGAGTTGGCGTTGCTCACTGCAGATGCCTGGGTTTCGCAAACCGTGCGGGGGTTCCATATAGAATTCTACGACCAGCCATTTCAGGTGTGCCCTCCGCGGCCGATCATTTTTTCCGAGTCAGACGCGCGCTTGATAGACGAAGAGGTCTCTGAGTTACTCCAAAAAGGGGCCATTCACCTATCAACGCGGCACCCCGCTGGTTTCCTCAGCAATGTCTTCCTAGTATACAAGAAGGATGGGGGCAAGTGTCCGGTGATCAACCTCAAGGAGTTCAACAGTCGGTTGGTCTACCGTCATTTCAAAATGGAGGAGATTCACCTCCTTCGGGATGTGCTCCTCCCACGGGATTGGATGGTGAGGCTGGATCTAAAAGACGCCTATTTGGTAGTGCCCATCCATCCTCCACATCGACGTTTCCTTCAGTTTTGCTGGAAGGACAGAGTGTTCGAATTCACCGCCCTTCCCTTCGGTCTTTGCTCGGCCCCTTGGTGCTTCACGAAAGTGCTGCACCCGGTGGTAGAGTTCCTGCGGGGACAGGGGATTCGGATGATCGTCTACCCGGACGATCTTCTTTTGATGGCCCAGTGCCCGGTAATCTTGAATGGTCCACTTCAGCAGGCAGTTCTGCTTCTCCAGAGGCTGGGTTTCATCATCAACGAATCCAAGTCGATTCTGGTTCCGTGTCAGAGAATTACGTTTCTAGGTTTTGTTATCGACTCCGTCGGAGCCTCCCTCAGTCTTCCCTCGAGGAAGATAGCCAAGATCAGGCATACGTTACGACAGACGATTTCCAAAGACCGGACTTCTCTGCGACAGGTGGCCAGAGTGGTAGGACTTCTGTCGTCCTCCATTCAAGCAATTTTCCCAGGGCCATTGCACTACAGAGCGCTCCAGCGCCTCAAGGCCCAACACCTCTGAAGGGGCATGTCCTACGATCAGATGGTACCCCTTTCGGAGGAAGTGAAGGAGGAGATGTCCTATTGGCTCTCTCACATGGAGGCCTGGAATGGTCGGGCGATCTTCGGGTCGGTTCCGGATCTTGTGATAGAGTCCGATGCCAGCAGGTCGGGTTGGGGTGCCCCTTGCGGGGAGTTCTCCAATGGCGGCGCTTGGTCATCCGACGAACAACGGTTGCATATAAACTGTTCGGAGCTTCTAGCAGGGTCCTTCGCGGTCCGCTGTTGGACCAAGGATTCCGTGAAGTCCTGCGTTCTTTTAAGGATGGACAATGTCTCGGCGGTTCGATACGTCTACCACCTAGGAGGCCCTCGCTCCCAAGCTCTGGCGGATTTGGCGAAGGAGTTCTGGGACTATTGCCTTTCGCATCACATATCGGTGACGGCGGAATACCTACCGGGTCAGGCCAATCAGGTGGCGGACTGGCACTCCAGGTATCTGAGGGATGCCAGTCAGTGGATGTTGGACATCACGGTCTTCCAGTGGCTGAACGCCAGCTGGGGCCCGTTTTCGGTGGATCAGTTTGCGTCCCGACTGGACCACCACCTCCCAAGATTTTTCAGTTGGAGGCCGGACCCTCTTGCGGATGCCACGGACGCTTTCCTCCAAGATTGGAGCCAGGAAAAGCCTTATGCATTTCCTCCGTTCTCGATGATAGTACGGATGGCGGCCCAGGTGCGCCGTCAGGAGGTGGAGATGGTGTTGGTTACGCCGCTCTGGAGGTCTCAAGTCTGGTTTCCAGTTCTTCTGGAACTTTCTTGGGATTTTCCAATCCTACTCCCCCAGTTTCCTCACCTCTTGCTCAATCCGGATCGGGAGCCTCATCCTCTCATCATGCAGGGCTCTCTCCACCTCATGGCATGGAGGCTTCCGGAGACGTTGGTCACTCCCGGGCCTTTCGGGACCGGCTGAGGGCCTGCTCTCCAAAACCTGGGCTGATAGTACGGCGAAGCGCTACAAATCCACTTGGCTTAAATGGATGTGTTGGTGTCTTCGAAGGGACCTGGATCCCGTGGTCGCCGGACTCGTTCCGATCTTAAAGTTTTTAGCCGAATTGGCAACTAAGGGCCTAGCCTATAGGACAATTAACGCTATGCGTTCCGCAATCTCAGCTGGTCATCAACCTGTGGAGGGTTTCCCAGTGGGAGAACATCCCTTTGTTTGCAGGCTCTTGCGAGGTGTTCGTCTCTCTTTACCTCCGGAGCCCCGATATTCGGTCCTTTGGGACGTAAATGTGGTCTTGAACCTGTTCCTGTCCTGGCAAGCTAACGCTTATTTGTCCTTGAAGGAGCTTTCAGCTAAATTAGCTATGCTTCTGTGTGTGTTCTCTTGCCGACCTGTGTCGGATGTACGCGCCTTAGACGTGTCGGGGCGAGTTTTTTCCCCGGACGGGGTTACTTTTACAATGGGGCGTCGCAGAAAGTCTGCGTCACGCACTATCTCGTACCCAGCCTTTGTGGACACTCCCAAGTTGTGCGTCGTGCAATGTTTGAAGGCTTATGAGGACATGACGTTGGATATCCGCCCTCCGGGCGAACAACAATTGCTAATTGCCCTGCGAAAACCACACAGAGCAGTCTCTTCCCCCACCATTGCAAGGTGGGTGCGTTGGGTCATGCAGGAAGCAGGCATTGATACTAAACGTTTTGGAGCTCACTCTGCCAGGGGAGCCATGGCTTCTAAGGCGTTTTCGGTGGGAGCTCGTTTGGAGGATTTAATGCGAGCAGCAGATTGGTCCTCGGACTCCACGTTTAAGAGGTTTTATTTTAAACCGGTGGTGGATTTAGCTCAATTGGTGGTGAGTAAGCTTTAAACTAGCATAATCCGAAGCCTCCGGTCCTGACATAGAATCGAAATTTGCCTAGCTTACGTAACGGTAAGTTTCAATTCTATTAAGGACACGGAGGCGAGGATTATCCCACCCTGGAGTTAGACGTTACGAACCTGCCCGTATGTCAGTAAGTAAATCGTTTTCCATCTCTACATTGTACATGTTCTAAATGCCAGTCTTGATGATGTCCTCAATATGGTTGCTATGAGCAGAATTTTGGTGCTTCTCTTACGCTGTCGTTTTTTCCGCTAGGAAATGACGGTTACAAACAGGACCAGTGAGGAATGTGCGTAACCAGTGCGAAGAAAGAGGAGGAAGGTTGAGGAAGGACTGGCTATCATACCTGGAGTGGATAAAGTAGAAGGACTAATGTTCGAAGGCTCATGGGAGCTGTAGTTCGTTCCTGGACTGATAAACTTTGAAAAAGTCATTTGTTCCAAAGTTTTTCTGCAGTTTGAAAATGGATTGGAGCTTTTCTAAGGCTGCTGTGTTTTTGATATATGTAATAAAGCGAAGGAAGAAAATCATAATCCTCGCCTCCGTGGCCTTAATAGAATTGAAACTTACCGTTACGTAAGCTAGGCAAATTTCGATTCATTGATTTAATATATACATATGTGATAAAAGAACAATAAACCTAATCCACATCGTATTGAAATATATACACGCGATTACGGGTATGAATAAGCAACAAATCTTCCCCTATAAGGTTGTAACAACAATAAAAAAGAAAAAATTTCCCTTTTGAAAATCAACCGAGCATATAGATAGGGCCCTGTTTAAGATGGCCGCCCAGTAATTGTTTAAAGGAAAAAATGTGCAGGCGCGACAAAGATTGCGAATTCAAGAACTAAAAATACCGTATAGACTGGATATATCCTTTAAGGTCTACAGATAATGGTCAATATAATACCATTATAAATCGACAAAAAAATGCGTAGTTAATCAGATAATAATAAGTGATAGATTCCTTCTGACAAATCTCAATAGGGGGAGATCGCTAAAAAAGTGGAGATAATAATCGGGTAACACCAAATGGCTAATCTGTAATAAACCTAATGATATATGTAACCGAGTATCCCTTTAAAGTAGGATATGAACCCTCTCAAAGATGGCCGCCATAGATGTATCCCTAGTAAACGATAGCGCGCATGCGCGAAAATATAGCGTAGAATTAACGCAGGTAACACAGCTGAGTCACATCAAAGATTTTAGTTTAAATAGATGTGAGACGAAAGTCCGGTCATCTCTGAAATACCGGCATAAAAGAGGGGAAGAACTACGCGATAAAGCGGCAGGTGAGTGAAAGCAATCTGGGGAGATAGAATAGCGAGGTCCGCCGGCACCGCAATAAGGGTATTGCAGTAGCGAATGTACAGGGAGGTGTTCCCCTGATAACAATGCGGGTCAGTTTACAAGAACCGGGGTCCATAAGAACCGAGGGATACAAGAACCGGGGTCTATAAGAACCGGGGGATATAAAGTAGCGAGATCGAGGAGCACAGTAGGCGATACAGTTTTATTGGCTAAAACGGTTTATTGAACATAGAGAGTAGCGAATGCATAGAGAGGTGCTCCCCCGATAACAATGTGGGTCAGTTTACAAGAACCGGGGTCCATAAGAACCGGGTGATATAAACAAGAACTGGGGTCTATAAGAACCGGGGGACATAAATCAGCGAGATCTAGGAGCATAGTAGGCGACACAGGTTTATTGGCTAAAACGGTTTAGTGAACATAGAGAAACCACTAGAATCGAAGAGTGTCCGCAGTGGGTTGTATGACATAAAGATAGTATAAGCTGAAGGATAAGGGGACGCCATGAGGATTCTTAATAAATTAACCATGAAGTGCGAGTGTTCTGACTAGGCACTTTAAGATTAAACGAACCTCTTCCCAAAAGTGAGGGTATGAGAGACAAGTACTGGGTAAACACTCTAGGAATCGTAGCGGTAGAAATAAAATTGAACATTAGAACAAAAAGAGTAGAGCATTTATAATTATGCTATTTTTCATAGAACATATCTGGTTCGGAACCGCTGAGAAACGTGCACAACAGCCACCCTCTGTAGCCAGTGAATAGTGCGGGGAAACAACTTTATCCCAAAGAGAAGGTAAGGCAACTAACCAAATCCTATATACCAGGGGGGATACAACAAGAGTAATAAGAAATTAAGACCAATCTATATTCATTTTGAAATAACAGATACCCGCATTGAAAATAAATGTGGACACCGGAGAGTAGATGGTACCACGAATATTACCATAAATATACGGAAAGAATCAAACCGATTAAATCATAAATAAAAGGTAAGCAAAACATTAGGTTAAAGTTGCAACAATAGATAGGACAACAACAAGGAAATGTAAGATAAGCCCGTAATAAATGTCTGTAACAATAATCTTTAATAGAGGAGAATGATCAATATACGGCCACGTTAAGATACATCTCCACAACCCAGTGAATCTGTCCGCTAAGGGATACTTAAAGTACACTACTGCGTCAAATTGACAAGATCGTTCAAGGTTAGTAGTATGCATAACCAAGCAAAATAATAACAATTGAATATTTTGTTAAATGTTCCTCCGTCACAAGACTAAAGATCATGCCTTAGGTGACAAATTCCTTAGATTAAATATTGGAACCCTACTGGGTGGCAAGAGATAGGCTTTGACGATAGTGAAGCCACACCACTTTGACTACAATTATTTAATTATGATGTGAAAAAAAGGTGGAATCAATGTACACGCCCATATCCATAAGGCAAATGACTAAAGTGTAATGGAAGGCTTGGGGCTAAATCAGGGGTTATAAACCCAAGGATGTATAATTTTATAAGTACAAAGCATGTATAACACTTCAAGAGAAACTGTTCGGTATCATGTGTTCTCTATAGAATAATGGTCATATCAAACAAACAAAAAGTTGAGGCCATAGAAATGTACCCGAGGCGGGAAACCTACCCGCAGCTAGTAATATAGATATCAATGGTAACACCAAAGTAATAATTAATGGAAGCCTATATAAGGTATTTCAGGGAAAATTCTTCCTAGGCTGAAAGTGTAGATGCTAATGGTATCGATGTAATGTTAAGATTTTCCTGATATATAAATATAGTGTATTACACTGATAGATATCGCTCTAATACACGGAAGGATACCACTTACATGAAACTGAGGACCCCATTAATAATTGTCCTGAGGAAGGTGTGACCCTATCCACAGTACCAACACCGAAACGCGTCGACGCACAGAAAGATAGAGAATCCAAACAAAGCCTAGAAGATACCAACTATATGTAAATCTAACAATTGTGGTATGAATATATGAATTGAGTAAGGCTATTGGATCCCACAAATTGGTTGAAACAACATTCGAGCGAGTACTGTTACTGGGGTGTTTCTGAAATTTTGTATATTTTGTGTTATTGAAAATCATTGTATTGTATTGTATATGCATTGTACTACGGTTTTTATTCAGTTTTTTAATTGAGAAAATGTCATTCATGTATTTTACTTTTAAAGGTATGAAATGTTAGTTTACATTGTTTACATTGTATGCTTTCAGAACAATTGCTTTTTTCTGAAATTTTAATTCTGAAATATTTTGTATCTATTTTAATAAAAAGACTGTAAACGTTAGACTTTGGTTTTTGGCCTGTCCCTTGACAACATGTTTATGGGTGTCTTGGATACAGAATAATAATTATTCTCGTACATACTTTGGTCTCTATAATCACTCCAGGGATATACTCTAGACTTGTTTGGTCCTCTTTCTTGCTATAGTTACGACGGATTCTCAAAAATTGCCCGAAAGGCAGGTTGTCCCTGAGGCCTCTCGGGTGATGGCTGGAATACTGAAGTAATGAGTTTCTCTCTGCCGGCTTCCTAAACAGAGTTGTGTGTAATACCTCATCTTCAGCGATGATTGAAAGATCCAAAAAGTTAATGACTTTCTTGTCAAATTGGGTAGTAAATTGAAAATCCTGTGATCTCCTGTTGAGCCAAGTGAAAAAGTCTGTAATTTCAGTTTCAGTTCCCGCCCAAATCAAGAGGATATCATCAATATACCTCATCCACAGTTGTATATTGGATCTGAAAGGATTTGAGTCATTCAGTATGAACGTTTCCTCATACGTGGACATGAAGATTATAGCCAGATCGGGGGCAAAGGCAGCCCCCATTGCGACTCCTTTAGTCTGAAGATAGAAACAGTTCTGGAATAAGAAAAAGTTTCGCATCATGGCGATTTTTAGTAGTAGAATGATAAATGGCGTAGGGACACGGGCAGGTGCCTCACGTCTATCCAGCGCTAGTGCAGCCACCACCAATGCTTCCTCTTGAGGTATACTCGTATAGAGTGACACAATGTCGCATGTCGCCAGTAGTTCTTGTTTGGAATCGAATGGACGTCCGTCCATTATATTGATAGTGTGCGTGGTGTCACACAAGTATGTTCCAGTTTCCTCAGCCAGTGGTTTAAGGAAGAAATCTATGTACCTGCATAGAGGTTCCAGTATTGAGCCACATCCTGAGACAATGGGTCATCCAGGGGGGTTTTGCAGGTCCTTATGCACTTTCGGTAATGTGTATATTGTTGGAATCCAGGTTTTTTTTTGGTTTAAATATTGGTACTCTTGATCAGATAAGAATCCTTGTTCCAAACCATCCTTTGTGACTCTTAGGATCTCCGCAGCCAGGTCCTTGGATGGGTCACTCGGTAGCTTTTTGTAGCTAATTCCATCACCTAGCTGCCTCATAATCTCTTTTTTGTAGTTGTCCACACCCTGGACAATAATAGCGCCACCTTTGTCAGCAGGTTTCACTACGACCTCCTTGTTGTCTCTCAAAGATGATAGGGCGAATTTCTCCGCTCTACTGATATTGTACTTGATGTATTTCTTTTCATTCAAAATCTTCTTGACGTCACGTAGGACTAGGCTCTCATATGCTAGAATTCTCTGAGTCATGGCATACGTGGGAGGCACAATGGTCGATGGTATTCGTAGACCAGTGGTTGATGGGTGCTGCTGGGATGGTTTGTTTTTAAAGAAATATCTGAGTCTGATTTTTCTGAAAAAATTGTGCAATTCAGCTACAGTGGAGAAAACATTCGGTATAGCTGTAGGTACAAATGATAAACCCCGGCTGAGTACTTTGATTTCTTCTTCCTTCAGAGTGTACGATGAGATATTTATCACAAGAGAGGTGACTGTTTTTACCATCTGTAATTCTTTCTGTGGGTCGATCTCTCCCCGTGTTCCTCCTGGGGGAAATTCACCTGTTTCGTGCCTCTTCCTCTCCCGGGGTCCCATTCTTCTCTCACATTCTGTTGGCCCCTGCCAGTACTTCTGTTCCAATTGTTGCCTCTGCCGCGGGGGGGGGGGTCTCCATCCACCCTGTCCTAAAAAAGGATTTGGTGGGTAAGCTGGGCCGTATGCTTCTTGATATCTGTAGGATCCACTAGGGCCTGGTTGTTCAGAATCTTCTCCGGAGCTGTAGGATGAATAGAAGAACGCCGTAAAGTTCCGTCTGCCTCTGAAGCCACCACGTCCCCGGTTTGTAAATCGCCCTTGGGTGTCTTGGCGATAGTAATCTTCTTGTAGGTAGGGGTACGTTTTTTTCTTGTCGTAGAGTCTCAAATCTCGAGCAAGTTTCTCCAATTTTCTCTTGATGGTAGTAGTTTCAAAGTCTTGGAGTGTCGCAACCAGTTTGGTCAGGGCTTCTTTGGAGTTAGTGAGTGTGGAATCTCCGGTTATTTCAGCATTCAGATCTGCTATCTGTTTCATCAGGACTGAAACTTGTTCAGTCGCCGTCTCGATTCCCAGTACCAAACAATGTCTTGACTAGTTGTTCGCAACAAAACTGAATCCTTCCCTGAACTTCGGGACATCCGCAAAAATCGCTGGTTCGACTTTCACTTGTAGGCCAACAGGAATGATATTAGATTGTAAGCACTGCGCTAGAAAATGTCCGTGTAGTTTTGTTCTGATCAACTTCTTTTCGAGACGCTCTAATTTGTTGATTTTGTCATTGAGCGTAGAGTCAATAGCCGATATATTGGGAGATAGGAAGTTATTTGCTGGATCGTGGAGAAGTTGTTTGATATAGTCCTCAGTGTAAGTAAGAATGTCTTTGTCGACCATTTTCTATTGGCTAAGAAAGCCAAATTATTTACAAAATTATATAAAGGAAAGAAACCTCACAGAAAGCGACTGCTCGAAGTATGTTACAAACAACAGGGTTATACCCATAAAGTCAAAGGGACCTGGGTGAATAGTCGTTATGGACAGAGGGGTCCCAGACCTGAGGAAGCAATCAGTATATAGTATACCAAAAAAGTACTTAATTACAAATGGAAAAGAAAGGAAAGAACAAATCGCAAGTGCAATGTTTTTATTCACAACGCACTTATATCAACCTTTTTATGGTTAAACGTTATGTATCAAAAGAGACATTGGTCTTTTATCCAATCATTTTGGTGCCCACATAGGAAGGGGGGGGGGGGGGAGGGAGTGCTGGTTGAGGATTTGAGTGAAATAGTTGCAACTCAGTATTCAATAATGTGTGACATAAACAACTATGTCAAAGTTCATATATATGTTCTTTAGGATGGTCCCCATAAATCGGGGCCACACGGGACATGCAAAAAGTCAATATATTATATACAATCAAGCTCCTAAACGGCTGTATATATCCTGCTGATGATAGGAGTTGATCGGGTAGGCAGCAGTCTACGTTTCGACCCTAAAGGTATGTAGGGTGGATTGCCCTTACAATGCGGGTCTTCATCAGGACAAACGAGTGAAGGGAGGTTGGGGGATGGGGCCGATGGGCTGACCTCCTAGGGTTAAAGCGAAAGTAGGAAACTAATTAGTCTCGAGGGTCTGCAGAGAGTCCCTTTTAGGCCGTAGCGGATGCACCACTCGGCGGTTACGTTAAAATACACTGAGGGCTGTACAGGTAAAAGGAGCCACATGGCTAAATGTGCTCCTAACAAATAGTTACATCAACAAACTATGGTTACCTTGCGAAAGTTACAAGTCGGATGCGGCCAATCTTGCTCCGTAGACAATCTGAGGAAGCGAGGGGATTAGGTAAGGATGGGTTTGCAATACTTTACAGATGATGTATGACTCGTTAGTGTGGCAGTAATTTACCTTATTATCAGGAAAAACGGCTGGAAAGGATCATTCAGCCTCCCGTATCTAGAAGGAGAGTAATTAGGAGGGCTAGTGAATATTTAGAAAACAGGACTTTCGGAGTCTTTCAAAAGGACTTATACATGACACGGAGGTCTCATTTAAAGCTTACCTATTCAATCGAATTTGTAGGGCTTGTACGAGGTCTCGTGACTGTGGCTCATCGCGTCTCCCGTAACCAGGAAGTAAGACAGGGAGGGGGCGTGGTTACGTTCTTATCTGGTGCGTTAAAGAGTGAGGAAAGACTAACATGCGGCGGTTGCTAGGCTCTGTGGCACGTGCACAGAGCCTAAAACTCCATTCTACTCCTCACCAGAAGCCAGTGAAGTGCCTGCAACGCTGTCCTCGAGGCGGATCTTCTGGGCAGCCTCAAAACCAAACGAGCCGCGGCATTTTGTAACACCTGTAGGCGGTCAAGGCTCTTTCCCGTGGCACCCAGATAAAGAAGATTGCCATAGTCCAATCGAGCGGTGACAAGGGCATGCACCAGCGTCCTTCTAGCCTCTGTAGGGAGGAACTCTAGAACCTTCCGTAGGCCTTTCAGGACCCCAAAGCACACCTCCACCACCCGACTGATCTGGGGCCCAAATGTTAGATCAGCATCGAGCCACACGCCCAGATTTTTGGCTTCCTGACATGGTGTTGGAGTCGACCCCGGACAGGGTGGCCACCATGCCGATGACCACACCGATGGGCCCCCCCACCGCGAGCACTTCCGTCTTACTGCCATTCAGCCTTCGGCAGTTGGTCGACATCCAGGAGGCCAGCTCCTGCATGCATGCTCTGAGCCTGTCCGCAGCAAGATCAGGTGCACGAGATAGGGAGATGACCAGCTGCGTGTCATCTGCATAGGACACTATGCGCAGCCCATGGCCCTCAACTATGGTTGCTACTGGGGAGACATATAGATTAAATGAAGGACTCAGGGACGAACCCTGAGGTACGCCCTGACCCTGACCCAAGTTGACCACTCTAGAGTAGCCCCGGTCCACCAGGAAGGACGGATCCATTTCAGCGCAGCACCTAAGATCCCACCTTCATTCAGACACTGTAGCAAGGTGACATGTACTACAGTGTCGAATGCTGCGCTTAGATCCAGGAGGATCAGGGCCATAGTTTGACCCTCATCCACTCCCTGTCTGATGGTCTCGACCGCCATAAGCAGAGCCGACTCTGTAGAGTGACGCGGTCTGAATCCAAACTGAGTAGCGTGTAGGAGGTTAGCGCCCTCCACATATTCCATCAGCTGGGTGTTCACGACCTTCTCCGCTACTTTAGCCATATAGGGTAACAGTGAAATGGGGCAAAGGTTCTCCAATATCTCAAAGCCTATATTCGGCTTCTTTTGGAGAGGGAGTACTACCGCCTGTTTCCACGCTATAGGCACCGTATGAGCCCCAAAGGATACATCCAGCAGATGTCTAATGTAAGGCTCCAGGATCGTAAGGCTTTCCGCAAGCCGCTTGGGCGAGGCAGGATATCTTTCTGGACTGGCCAAAGGAATTGGGGGGGGGGGGGGGCTGAACAGTAACCTGTATTTGAGGATTTACCGTGGCAACATCAAATGGATTCCTCGTTAATTTGTCTACTTTTTCTCTTAGAGCTGCGGTCTCTGCTTTTGAAGACGCTAATTCTTGCTGGATCAACACTAAGGCTTGGAGGACGTCCTCCATGGTAACCATTACCGCAAACAACCAAATCGGGTGGAGCAGTATTCTTGGGCGCGTAATTCTGTCAGGTTGTGCTCCGCAGAATTTGGTTGATGCAAATAAGGGTCCACCTCCAGACGTTACCAACACACTGATAGAAATATACAGGGTGTTCGAACCATCTGGTGAGGGAAAAAGGTGAGGGGAAGGAACAGCAGGGAGGGATATCTGAAACAACAAAAGAGAACAACATAACAATCACATAGAAAATATGTCTTCTCTCATTAGGTCTCACTAAACTCAAGTGTACCTGAAAAACGATATGAACAGGTCCAGTATGATTGGCTCCCCAGACCGTTTGTACGACTCTACAAGCAATCTGAAATATACAAAACGAGGATTGAGAATATCTCCAACACTGAAGACACATAAACTCTGATTCCACTCTTCTAACCCACACTCATACCATATAGGACAATTCTAGGTAGGCGGAAGTATTGCTGGAGAATAGACCTTCCCTTTCCTGTTGACCTGAATAGAACATATATATCAAGCACAGAGCAGTCATCCAAGATAAGGAGTCTATTTCACATAAGGTGTTTTGTTCAAATGTATCTGCTCCCAAAATAAAGGAAATAATAATCCAGGCTGTAAAAGGAGAAATGGTTACGTCACCACTGTATACAATCCTTCCAATTTAGAGAATACTGTAACACGTGGCAGCTACCACAATGTTCAGCTTCTTATTCCAACCGGAACACAATTGTTCATGGCAGCCCTTGTTCCCAATACGAATGCGCTCCCTTCCAATATATATATATATATATATATATACACACTTGTGGACAAAGTATGACCTGGTAACACATGGCTGCGACCGCCACCGTGTTCCTGTCACAACCCTCAAACAAAGTCAATTAATTCAAGATAATTATAATGGTAACTCGTAGCTGCGACCGCCACAGAGTTCCATTAACCTACGAATATATCCAAAGGTAAATCAAACAGCAGTGTGTAGTTCCTGTTACCACTACCCTCTATTTGTGGAAACCCCAGAAGAAACAGCAGAGACAAACGGCAGCGCGTTGCTGCCACCACAGCGCTCCGCTTTCTCAAGAATCCTACCGTGAGTGTTCAAGACGGACGGTGCCTTTCCCCAGACTGCATTGCATTCATGCCGACACGAACAACACGGAAGCAAGAATTACGCACATCGGCGGATGTGCGTCACCCGCCTAAATACTTCCTTTCCCATTGCATCATGGGAATTGTAGTTTAGTCAGTCCTCACACCCCGGGCCACAGCTCCTGCCTCCGAAGAATCCAGGTCACCTAGCTTTTGATCCACCTTAATCAGGAGAGACCGCCTTCTCTCTGTGGAGAGTGCGCAATTTGCGTTCCCTATAAACACAATTGCGCGCTTCACCCAGCTCGAGAGTTCTTCCGGGTAGATAAGTGCACCAGATACCTTGGCCACTTCGGCCTTATCAAGAACTTTGGTGACAGGCCTCAGTGCATCCAGCAGCATGTGCGCCAGGAGTGATCAATACCTTCATTAGGGTCCCTTACAAACTTCGCCAGGAAGGTTGCCATCTTAGGGTCTATCTTGGGCGTTAGGGCAACCTTCCCCTCCAAACCAAGGCCGGGGCACTCCGCGGGAAGGCGGTTGGAGCGTCCTTGTCCATTGGCTTGCGCAGACAGCTCGCTACGTACTGGGCTACTTTATTCCCGGGAACCCAATCCATAGACCTATGGTGAACAATGTCATCCGGGTCCTGCGCACTATTCTAAGGCACTGAGAGGCACAATTTCAGCACCTGGGAGAGAGCCCAGACAGATTGAGGTGGCCGAGGGCACACAATTGGCGGGCAAAGCCCCAGGGACACACCAGCCTTCTTGATCACAGGGCAACCACCCGGGACAGTGTCCCGCAGGCACCACGTTACTCGGCGCAATTACGACCCCACAGGGTATTCAAACCTGAAAAATAAATACCCACAGCATGGGCGTTCACACCCAATGGGGCAATACAGACCTGAAAAACGGACGTAAAACCGGGTGGCGGTATGCAAGCAAAACTCTCACAAGGGTAGCGCTTGTCAGGACTCTAATGCCAGTGCCTGGCTTGCACTGCCCATAGAGAGCGCACTACGACCCCTGGCGGCGGGAGGACCACACCGCACCTCAAGGGGAACATCAGTCGCTTCAGGCACGCTCTAAGCATCCCATAACTCACAGGGAATCTGCCAAACAGAAAATCCTAAATCTCGACAAAATGCCACCAAAGATATCAAATTACAACCCCCCAAACAAGAGAAGACTAAAAAACGAGTTATCTTGCTGTTGAGCAGCGAGTAAAGAGGAAGAGGAAACAGCGTGAAGGGACTATGCTGGCTGGCTGGAGTGCGGACAGCGAAGAAGGACTCCTGTTGAGACTTTGCGTTTTCCCTATTGTTCATTAGAAATGTAGTTGGTTACGGTGTTTAAAAAAATGTGCTGCTGTGAAAATAAAGCGAAAGAAGAAGGCATAATCTGAGCCTCCGGTCCTGACATAGAATCACCAGTTGGCCCTTATTTTATTGGGCCTGATGTGACCCCCCTCCCCCCATTATTTACGTGGTCGAAATGTTGTTGACTGATGAACCTAATCCAGCCTCTTTAAATTTCAAAAGTGGCCAGTATAGGACATTGCTTATTTTGGGAATGGTTGTTTTTGTATATGAAGAAACCCTATTGTATATTGTATTGTCACATTTTCTTTTTTTGGTACTTTTCGCATGGGTCACAGAGCAAAACTGTTTTTAAAGAGAGACATTAATTTCTTGTACAAAATAATAATTGGACTTCTTTTTTTTTTTTTAAACCTTTATTGATGAACATGGATATACAATAGCAATCATACAGCCACATAGGGTCGGCTGTCAACATTTCCAAGGATCATAACGGATGAGTGAGTTACACAGCACTTCAGCCGACAACCCTAGGGCACGGCGGTAAATAAACAATCATATGACCTAGTCATACATGGAATCACAGGAGAAATACGGTCTTTGTTTTTTGTGTTTTTTGAAAACCAACAAACCAAGAAATTAAAAGAAAATAACTGTGGAGGCTAAACACAAGGCTAATACACAAGTGATCCTTCTGGGGAGGGGGTACCGCATCTAAGGCTGTTACGTAGTAACAAGTGAAGTTGAAAAGCTATAGGAAGAGCAGACTGGAGGGGGAAAGGGGAAAGAGAGCCAGCCAGCTATACATGAACAAAAATCCAAACAAGAAGGAACATCGCGCTAAGGGGAGTGCAACACCTCCGGTGGAGGCACAAAGGGGGGAGTACAAATTTCACCACGGTACTGGTTCCACTGATTCCATACCCTCCCCCATTTCTTGGGCCTGCCCCGAGCAATGTAGACTGTTTTTTCACGAAACATGCACCAGTTCATGTTTCTAGACCAGGCCGACAGACTGGGTGCCTTTGACGATCCCCACAGTTGCGCAATGTCACGCTTGGCGACCATATTACCCAAGGCGGCCCACTGCGTCTGAGCTACATTGTAGTTATTGGGTTCCCACACATTCATTAGACACCTCCGGGCCTCAGGCAAAATCGAAACACCCGTCACTTCTTCCATAACACCATGCACACGATTCCAAAAAGACACCACCGCCGGACATTCCCACAAAATATGAAGGAAAGTACCCACCATTCGACACCCACGCTTACACAAGCCATCTGAATCATACCCCATACGTAACAAGCGAGGACCCGTCATGTACACTCGGTGTAGGATTTTCAATTGCACCAATCTCAGACGGGCCGGGATTGCCACCTCCTTCGGGGAGGATATCGCCGCCTGTCAGTCCCCATCATCCAGTTCCAGTCCATCGCTGGTCCAGGCCGCACGGAGCTGTAGAAGAAGGTCTGCTCGGTCATTTATCAGTTTTTTGTATATAAGGGAGATCGTACTGTCCAGCACATGGCCGTCGAGCACTCTGTCCTCCAAGGGTGAGGATTCTGGAACGAGAGTGCCAGTCGGAAAAACAGAGGAAATGGCGTGTCGGACCTGTAGATACCGAAAGTACTCTCGATCGCTAAGCTTATATTCAAGTTTCAGTTCCTCAAAAGTCTTCATCTTATCTTTCCGCCAAAGATCCCCCACCCTACTGATACCAATGAGGTCCCATTTTTCAAAATCCTTGGTAGTCCACAAATTGCCTAACCTCTCGGCAGCGTAGAGTGGAGTCGCTCGAGTGAGAACGTCCGACCAGCTCATAGCAGCATTAGCGTTGTACCAGACCCGCACCGCAACGTTGGTGGGCCCCGTCAACGCCGCATCTGACCGTTTCGAGTAAAGCGCCCTGTTGTAGTCCCTGCCCGGCAGCAACCATTTGTCCATAGCAAAAGCCGGGTTAGAGGCTGGGCCATACATCGCATGATTGACCGAGCTTAGTTGTGAGGCCCAGTAATAGCGTCTGATATTAGGTAACGCTATACCGCCATCATACCAGGGCAGCGTGAGCTTAGCCAAGGCAATCCGGGGACGTCCGGTCCACAGCAGTTTCCTTTGGAGGCACTCAATCTCTTGGAAGTAGCTGGAAGGCACAAGATCCAGAGTGTTTTGAAGCGCATATAAAAATCTGGGAAGGGACATTTTAAACAAAGCAGCTCTGCCCACCAGGGACAGCGTCAGTCTGCTCCAGGCTTTCACATCCGCTTTCAAGCGAAGAAGCGGGGGGAGCAAGTTGCGCTGATACCTGACTGCTGGATCACGCGAAACCGATATACCTAAATACTTGAACCCGGAGGATGAAATTTGTATTGGGCAATTGCGCTGTACGAGTGGTGTGTCATCTGTGAGCGAGTAAACACAAGACTTACCCCAGTTAATGACTAGGCCAGAGTTCCTCCCAAAGGAACTAAGGACGTCGAACAACACCCCCTGAGATTTCCGAGGTGAGGTGAGGTGAGGTAAAGGAGAATGTCGTCCGCATAAAGTGAGATGCGGTCTTCAAATCCGGGAGTCCACCTGATACCCCTGAGTGACGGCTGCCACCGCAACCAAGCGGCCAAGGGCTCCAAAGCAAAAAGCAGCGGAGTCCGAGGGCACCCCTGTCGCCTACCCCTCCCTAGGACAAAGGGAGCCGACACTCGACCATTAACTACCACCTGGGCTAGGGGCTCTTCATAGAGTAGCCGGATCCATCCAATGAATACCGGTCCGAAGCCAAACTTCGTCAAAGCTGCCCATAGGTATGGCCATTCCACTGTGTCAAATGCCATAGTGGCATCCAGAGAGACCAAAATGGCCGGCTCACGTAGCGTCTCCGCCCTCGCCAGCACGCCATGAAGACGGCGTAAATTCAACGCAGTGTTGCGGGTCGGAATAAAACCGGACTGATCCAGGTGCACCAAATCTCCGATCACTTTAATCAAACGGTTAGCTAGCATTTTTGCCAAAATCTTAGGCTCCACATTAAGAAGTGAGATAGGTATATAGGAGGTACACAGCTCACAGGGTTTTACTTCTTTATGTATCATCACGATAGACGCTAAATGCTGATCACGGGGAAGCGAACCCCTCTCCCTGGACTCCAAAAACATAGAGCGAAGATACGATGCCATTTTGTTGGGACACAACTTGTACAGCTCGATGGGTATGCCGTACGGGCCCGTGGCTTTTCCAGAGCGGATGGAGCGAATAGCGAGCGCTACTTCATCGGTGGAAAGGTCTGCCTCCATTAGCTCTCTGTCAGATTCGGACAAGCAAGGCAAAGCGATATCCCTAAGCAAAAGATGCGAGTCCTCCTCCGGCCGGTCCGAGACCGGCGCATACACCGCTCGGAAGTGGCTAGCGAACACCTCCACGATCACCAACGGGTCCGTCACACGTACACCATCCACTCGCTCAACCACCGGCACCACTCGATTCAGTCTCTCCTTCTTGTCAAGCCAAGCTATCAACTTCCCCGCCTTGTCGCCCACATCATACAAACGGCCCTGTTGTTCTCGACTCATGGATTTCGCGGCATTCGTAACCAAGGCTTTATAATCTGACTGCTTCAGCTGCAAGACATGCACCTTATCACGCGTGACCCCAGACTCAACATCCGCCTCCAAAGCTACAATATCAGACTCCAACTGTTCGACCTCTCCATTGTAGCGCTTCTAAGAGCTGGCGACCAGCGATAGCGTCTGACCCCGTATAACGGTTTTAAAGGCCTCCCACAGGGACACAGACGAAGACACCGATCCCACATTTTCTACAAAGTAGTGATCAATGGCTTTGACCACCCCAGCCCTGGTCTCCAGAACACGGAGATGCCAGGGATTGATTGGGGCGATCCGGCCCCCTGCATCTAAGTGGAGATCAATGTGGATCCATAGCGGGGAGTGATCTGAGATGCCTCTAGGCAAATGTCGGTCCTCTCTTACCGTTGTTGCCTGGGCTGCGGGCACAAGGATATAGTCAAGTCTAGCCAAGCTCCCATGGGCCCCGGAGTGGAAAGTATATTGAGCCTGCCCTGGGTGAAGCATCAGCCAACAATCCACCATACCAAACGTTTCCAGGAAACCACCCAGGCAGGACTGCGACGGTGTAAGAGCCCAGCGAGGATGGCGATCCTCCAGGCCGTTAACCACCGAGTTGAAGTCTCTTCCAACCACCAGAATCCCTTTAGGAAGCCTCAACACCAGTTTCCCCAGGTCGACAAACGTGGTGGCCTGCAAGACCGGGGGACATATATCGAGAGGATGGCGACCGCTCTCCCCTCCCATCTACCAACAATGGCCGCATATCATACCCTATCATCCAATATCGTATCATCAATCTCCAAGCGAAGGGAACTACGGATCATAACACCAGCCCCTCTGGAGCCCAAAGTGAATCCTGAGTGTGCAACCAACCGGTAGCCCCTCCGGTTCATCGCATGGATCGTGTTCCCCACCAAGTGTGTTTCTTGCAGTAATACAATGTCGGGGGAATGGCGTTTTACATATTGGAGTACAATTCCCTGCTTTATTTTGTCCCCCAAGCCATTGACATTCCAACTCAAGACTCTCAGCCCCCTACCCCCCATCCCGGAAAAAGTGGCAGGGTCCCCCAAACCCCATGAAGGAAACGCAGATTAAACCATGCAGCAGTACGTAGCCTCGAAAACAATGCAAACAATAAAAAGGAAACCCCCCTCTCCCCCAAAATACCCGGAGCAACAACACCCCACCCTGCACCCCTGCGATAAAACCAAAAAACCACCCCAAATTGCAGTGTGCCTGTCGCCCTACCCAAGAAAACTAATCTACGAATAGAAAAGGAAACACCCCAGGAGGAGGAAAAGTCCCGAACACCCGCCTCCCCAGGGTTTTTCTTTAAGAGCGTCATTGACCCAAAAAAGGATAACAGTCCACCGCAGCACAGTACGATGGTAACATACGCCGGTGTCCCTACTCCTCCTGGTCACGTTGGCTTCCTTCCGCACCTCTGGAGTGGTCCGCATTGTCCCGTGGCATCGATAGTGTGTCCAACCAGTCACTGACCACCTCTGGCATATCAAAAAACAGCACCCGCTCATTATGTTCGATGCGCAATCGGGCGGGGAAAAGCATAGCATACTTCATGCCCAGGTCACTCAGTCTACGCTTCACCCCAGTAAATCCCAGTCTCTGTTTCTGCACCGATGGTGTAAAGTCGGGGTAGAAGCTGATGGACGCATTCTCGAATTTGGTGGGGCCGCTAGTCCTCAAGACCTGCAAAGTGGCGTCTCTGTCCCTGTAGTTGAAGATCCTCGCAATGATGGGTCGCGGTGCAGCCCCCTGTTTGCGTCTACCGCCCGGAACTCTGTGAGCACGCTCCACCGCAAAAAAGTTACTTAGGCCCTTAGGGGCGAGATGGTTGAGGATCAGATCTTCAACAAGTAGGTCCGTTGATTGATTGGCTGAGGACTCCGGAACTCCGACGATGCGGACATTATTACGCCTAGCGTGACTTTCGAAATCCTCAAGCCGGCGGGCAAATTGGTCACTCGAGGTCCGAAGAGTCCGGATCTCGGTCTGGAGATAGGAGACATCGGTGGTGAGACTGGCTGTTTTGACATTTAACGACTTGACTCTCTCGTTAGTCTTGGCCAAGTCCGCCCTAATCAAGCCTACATCCACCGCCACCGTGTCGATCTTGGCCGCCAAGGTCTCATACTGCTGGCCCATCGATGATTTTATACAATGGCGCCCATCACGTCTCGAAGAGTCGGCTCCTCCGGCTCAGGGGGGCCACCACCAAGGTCCTCAGGGGTTTTGCCAGTCCCGCTAGGCGAGCCCCTGTTGCGGGCGAATCGGTCCATAATGGTGGTCTGAGTTACGCCACCACAAGTCGTGTTCTTGAGGGACCGCTTGTCGATATCAGACTTGCCCGCCATGGTGGGCTGCGCGCCCCTCAGGGGCTTTTGGGACCTGGTGAAAATGGCTCCCCACGGGGAAAAACAACGAGAAACCGAAGTGCAGGGCGCCGGTGAAGAGCAGTCATGCGAGGGCGCCTACAGGCCAACTTGATCAATAGGCAGCCGTCTCCCAACCTTCTTAGCCAGGAAAAGTGAAACCGAAAGTAGACCCCGGGTAGTCGTCCCCTTACACACGCCGTTGTTGTTCAACTACTTTCGGGGTGCTCAGGATGCCCAAGTCCCAGGATGACTCACGGTGTAGGCCTTCAGGCTTCAGGAAGGAGTAATTCAAGTGTCCGGCATCCAATTCAAATTTTGAAAAAGGCCTTTAGATCAGGATAGTCGCAGCTACAAGAACCCGTCATCAGAAACAGGATTTGTGCCAGGATAGAGGGTGGAGGCGGCGAGGGTCTCGGGAGCTCACAGCTCACGCAACCATCTTGGATGCGCGCTAAGGTCCTCCTCCATAATTGGACTTCTTATTGTTTTATGTATAACCATTTCTCCTTTCAACATCCTATTTCCCCAGTTTGAATTGGTCATTTGCAACTAAGTATAATGTATTTGCTCATTGTCCACAAGAACCATTGTTTTTGTAATACACTTTCTAAAAGTGGCATTTCTAAAATAGTAATTTAAAATCCAACTTCACTAGTAAGTAGGATTTATCACCACTATTCTAAACATATCAATCATGGCAACGCCACTCCTTTCTGCTCAGGAATTACCACCGAAAAGTATATATGGGAATTCCCAAATGCTAGCCTCACAGCAGTGAAAAATGTAATAGGCTGTTTGTCACTCGCAGGACAGGCTACACATAAAGGCACATGTCCTACCTTTTACTTACACCGCACTCTGCCCAAAGGGTTACTTGGAGGCTACTTTAGGGGTGACCTATGTGTAATGAAAGGAATTTAAAGCTTGGAAAGTAGGCTTAAATGCCAAGTCAAAGTGACAGTAAGCTGCGCACATAGGCCCTGCTGCGGTAGGCCTAAGACAGGTTTGAAAGGCTACTTCTGTGGGTGGCACAAGAGTGGGGTAGGCCCACTAGTTGCATTTAATTTATAGGACCTGGGTATATGGGATGCCACTTTACATAGAACTTACAAGTACATCATGTATGCCAAACAGGTGTAAACCAACCATACCTTGCTTAGAGGAGAGAGCACATGCACTTTAGCAGTGATTAGCCCTGGTAAAATGCCCAGCGTCCTAAAGCCAACAAAAAGGTCAGAAAAATATGACGAGGAAGGCAAAAGGTTTGAGGATAACCCTGCAAAAAAGGCCAGGTCCTACACACTTCTAAACAAGCCCTGTAGTATTAGGGATCAACCTAGTTCAGGCAATTCTGATTACTGTATCATAAAAGATTGGTTTAGGAAATGTTTTCCTCTTCCACTTCTGCCCTGGACAAATTCACAGTACATAAAGACTGTTAAAGCATGGATATTGAACTGGCTCAATTCTTCTGCATTGTTTTACTATTTGCAGAACATTTGCTAGAGAAGAAGTTGGCCAGTCCTGAACATTGTGAAATAGTCTTTGTGTCTGAATTGAATGACGATATTTTAAATAACATTGCATTGCATTAAGATCAGTTAATAGTAAAAATTTCTTGCGGAATGTTAGAAGGGGCGATCCCAGGGGAGGACAGACTTGGCACCTGACCACCCTGTGACCCACCTCTCCTAGGAACCCAGCCGAGCACTGGCGGGAGACCCTTAGGGGGAGGATCCTGAATCTAGAATTGTCCATGCTCCGCTAGCACCACTTCACAAAGGGACACCACACCGTAGGATTAAGAGAATGTATTCTTTATATCTTCACGTAAAGATGGATCTTTATGATCCGAAGTTTCTCATACACAGACGAGCAAGGGCTCAAAGAGTCTCGATAGGGGTAGGGTAGCGGGACAGGCTCAAGGTTCAACGTATCCGGCGCACAGCTCTCAATCTTCGAGCTGGGGGATACGGGGCGATCTTGGGTCCAGCTGGACCACAATAGTCTCTGAGCCGCGATCGAATCAGCAGGGCTCGAGTAAGGATGTTGCAGTTCTTATGGTCTTAGGGAGCCGCGATCAGATCAGCAGGGCTCAAGGGTTCTCAAGGTTGCAGGGGAGCGGCAACAGCGTCAGCAGGGCTCAGTGATCTCTTCGGTTGCAAGGGAGCCGCGACGGCGTCAGCAGGGCTCAGCTAGTTCTTCAGATTGCAGGAGAGCCGCGACGAAGTCAGCAGGGCTCGGTAGTCTCTTCGGTTGCAAAGGAGCCGCGACAGCGTCAGCAGGGCTCGTGTAGTCAAGGATACAACTAACTTGATCGTCCCAGAGCCACCCTTGATATAGGACTCCCTTCCTTTGATGTCCAGAGTCCTCGCAGGCGGAGGTCTTAGCACCTGGGGGCTGGTTGTTGGGGGTTCCGCCTTGGCGGCTCCTTTCATCCTTTCAAGTTGGGTCTGGAGGGATCCCAGACACTCAGCAGGCTTGGAGCCAGCCCTCAGGGAGGCCGGATGGGTTATCGAAACTCATCCCTCGAGGGGAGGTGGAAGGTGTGATCTAGCTACTCCTCCCTCTCTTGCTCACAGGGAGCGCTCTACCCTCTGGCTGTGTATGGCGCCGACGGCCGAGGTCGGTCTGGGGTAGTGGCGGCCATCTTAGGTGTAGGGACATGGGCCTCGGCCTCGGTTACTAGGAAAATGGGGGCAAGGACGGGGAGCCCAGTGTCGGGGATGTGGGTCATGGCGGGAAGGGTCGGGTGGATCAGGGTCATGGGGAGCTGCATGGATCAGGGAGGACCACGCCACGAGGCCGGGTCCAACATGGAATTATTTGGTAAATGTATGTTCAATCAATAGAATACACTGATTTTTGTAAAGAATGCTTAATCAGTATTTAAAGAGCAGTATTAAACAATCAGTACTCCAAATCATTGGCCATGCCATATCAGATGACCTATTTTGACCACCTGTAAAAGGGAACATTAGTCTGTTCTGAGTACCCATTATTCAAGGATTACAATGATTAAATAGTTTACTGAAGCATGCGTTCGTGTAAGACTAACGCTGGAGCATGTAGAAACAAACCCCAATGTCAGTTATAGTAATAAATAACTGTATTTCGGCAACCAGTGCCATAACCGTTTTGAACAACATCACATTGGTTACACCAGATGGAAAATACATACATACAGCATAGATACAAAAGTTCCTAGTGAAAAGACATTAAAACAGCATAACGCTGGTTGATTAAAAGTTCAGCAAGTTTCTTTGAAAACAGTAACTGTACGCAGGGTCGGATTGGGATCACAATTCGGCCCGGGCACTGACGAAAAAAGTGGCCCACATTCAAGAGGCGTGGCCCAAATTTAAGGGGCGTGGCCCACATTCAAGGGGCGTGCCCTTTCATGAAACACCATTTGCACAGACAAGGAATGAAAGTGGGAGGATACTGTTCTTGCACACGACACAGGGCCAAGGTGACAATGGCCTACATGCTGAGCAGCTAAAAAAAATAGCAAGGCCCCTTTTTGGCACAAAATTATTCCAGCCCTCCAGCACAGGAGCACCTGAAAAGCAGCAAAGCCCCTGCTATTACTAACCTACTCAGCCCTCCCCAGACCTTCAGCTCAGGAGCACATGAACAGAGGTAAGGCCCCTGCAATTAGTAAATTAATCAACCCTCCAGGCCTTGGGAAAATGTCCTGGCAGGGGAGCACAAAACACAGCTTTCTGGGTCATCCAAGGTAGCCAGGTAGCCAGGGGGGAGGCTGAGCTGAAGCTGGTGCATGGGAAGTGCCTTCCCAGTGTGTTCTGGCAGTTTGAGTATTTAACATTTACTGTAGTATTACCCTTGTACCTGTGTATGGTACCCTTTTGTAACTTGCACAAGTCACTTTTCTCTTGTAACACACTGTTTGCTACCTCTCACTTTTGTTTGCTTTAGATACTTGCACAAGTGCCACCATTGCCTACGTAACGTTTGTTCTTGTGCTGGAGTGTCTGCCATTAATTGCAGCATTATACCTCTACTTGTATTTTGTACGCTTTTGTAACCTGCACACATATCTCTTTTTCCTCCTGTAATGCACCGTTTGCTCCTCTTGTATTTTGGTTGCTCACTATTGTCACTTTTGATTCATGTAACTTAACGTTTGCTTTTGTAATTTGTCCACTTATAATTTTTCTCCTCATGTATTATTGCTGTTCCTAGTCTGAAGCGCTCTGACACCTTCGGGTAAAGTCCGCGCTATATAAAATCTCATAAAGAAATAAATAAAACAAAAAAATTCCAAACATCACCAGGCCCCCACAGCAAGACCCATTCTTCCTCGCCCACTATGCCCTGAATGTGAAGGGCTGTGGGCGAGGTGTTAAGACTAACATCGTTTCTGGGCTGCATGGGCGCCAGGGGGCCGAGGTGCAAATGGCTCAAAGACCTGAGAAACACCTGGCCCCCAGGGAGGCCGATTCTTACAAACAATCACCCCTCCCCAGCCCAGCCTCAGCTTGATTGCTTGGCAGGGCAGGGGTGAAGGAGAGGCTACAGCTGACAATCGCTGTCTGGCCGCACAGCGAGGCTGCTTTCATTTTAAGTCTCTGTCTCTGTGCACTCTGTGGGACGTTTTTTTTCTCCCCTTTCCTAGTCCACTCTCTGTGGACTGGGACAGGGGAGAAAAAAAACGGCCCACAGAGGGCACTGAGGCACCGGCCCTTCGGCCCGTTCCCGAATGCCCGCCTTGCCAATCCGACCCTGACTGTACGATTTAGCCAGTTCAAGCGATCACAGTGACAACTAATTAAAACCCCAAATCCGATACATGGTAAACTGTGTTCAACTGTTTCATCTGATGTGGAAGGAGCGTAAAATGAATGGCCATAGCCCCATAAAGTGCAGCTTTCGACTATTTATCAAAAATAGTAAAGTGCTGAATGCAAGAAGCATGGACCTCAGTATCACCAGCAGACCTGCTTCTGATTTTGGTGGGCGTGGGGGGTTCCAGAAACTCACTAGTTAAATCGGCCTCTGGTTGCAGCGTTAGACTCATTCTGTGCTTCCCACTTTCAGTGCCGTGCCTTCAATTGTTCTTAGGGTGACCAACCGTCCGTAAATTTCACGGACAGTCCGTAATTACGGCCGTCTGTCCGTTGTCCGTGAAGCATTCTTTAACGGACGCCATTTGTCCGTAATTTTACCCTCGGGGACCGGTCGCACTACCTTTAAGCCGAAGCCGGCTCAGCTTCCAAACACCTCCCTTCTTGACACTGATGTAAAGCTCAGATACCCCGCAGCATTGGCGAGGCACAGCGGGATGGCAACCCTCACACCTCCAGCCCTTGATGAGCTGTTAAGGGGTGCTTGAAGGTGACTGAGAGGGAGGGGCGGCAGCTTCAGGAGCAGGGGCATCTATTCAGATGCAAACAGCCCTGAATGTGCCATGTTTCTGCGATTTTCGGGAGCTTCACACATTTCATTTCTGCCCAGGGCCCTAAACATCCTAGAACCGGCCCTGATTACACTGTGCAGCACTGGTTCTCTTCACAGAGCTTAAATACTGTCACTAAATTGTAATTAAACCTGGTTCTTCTAACATGCAGTCTTAAAGTAATAACATTAAGAAATGGCACAATCGCACCCACACTAACTAACAAAGTATGGAGGACAATCAGTTAAAACAGTTCTCTTGGAGCATCTCCTGTAAGTACTGTACATCCCAGCGGGGGTTGGGAAAACTAACATTTTGGAAAGAGCATGTCTTCTTGTTGTCTTGTCCAGGAGGGGGTGAGGAGCCCGCCCCCCCCCCACCCCCCCGGAAGAGACCGAGATTATACTACAATACTGCAAGCCCAGCCTGTCGGATCCTGTTCCCCCTCCTGTGATGGCTCCTGCCCCGCCCAGGTGATGGCTCCTGTCCCCCCACCTGCCCCCCACCTGTGATGGCTCCTGTCCCCCTCCTGTGGTGGATCCTGTCTCTGCCCTGGGTGGCTTCTGTCCAGTCGTGGAATGGCTCATGCAGCGAGGGTGAAGTTCTTGATGGGCCTCTTGTCAAAAAGGCTCTGCTCAAAATTAATATGAAAAGTGGGCGAGTGAGTAAGTGAAGGGATGAGTGGATGGCTGGATGAATTAGTGAAAGGGTGAATGGATGAATGAAAGATTTTATAAATGGATAATGAGAGATGATGGATGGATTGATGAGTGAGTGGAAGGATGGAAGAGAGAAAAGGTAAATGGCTGGATGCATGGGTGGAAGGGTAGCTGGGTGAGTAAAAGGGTGGATGGATGAGTGGAAGGATAGATGAGTGAGAAGGTGGATGATGAGTGAGTGGGTGGATGGATAAGTGAAATGATGGATGGATTGATGAATTGATCAATGCAAGGTTGAATGGATGGACAAATGAGTGAAAGTGTGGATGTAAGGATGGATGAGTGAGTGAAAGGGAGGGTAGATGGACAAAAGGATGAATAGATGAGTGAAGGAGTGAAAGGATAAATGGATGAGAGAAAGGATGGATGAGCGATAGGGTCAATGGATGGATTCATGCGTGGATTAGTAGATGGATGGGTGGGTGGATGGATGGAAGGAAGGATTGCTAAGTGAAAGGGCCGATGGAGAGAGAGAAAGGGAGGATGGATGGATGGATGACTGATAGAGTGGAAGGGTGGAAGGATGAGTGACTGGGTGGATGGATGAGTAAGTGAAAGGATGGCTGGATGGGTGAAAGAATAAATGGCTGGATGGATGAGTGAATGGATGGATGGGTAGAAGAGTGGATGGATGAGTGTACAGGTGGATAGGGTGAAAGGGTGGATGGATGGATAATGGATGGATGAGTGAAAGGATGGATGAGGGGATGAATGAGTGAAATGATAGATGGAAGGATACATGATGGATAGGTTTGCAAATTGTTGAATATGTTTGGATATGGCTGGGCTTACTTCTATACTATTGCGCAACCTCTGATGTGTATGTAAAACGTATCCAATTGTCCTGAAGTTTTGTCCTGAATTTTGACCTCCTGTCCTGAATTTGTGTCCTGAATTTCGACCCTTTGTCCTGAATTTTTACACTCCCCGTCCTGAATTTGCACCAATGCCAGTTGGTCACCCTAATTGTTCTATGGAGGGAATGGACTCCTGCGTGGTGAGATCCCAGACCTCTTGCATTCCCAAGGAAGACAACATCTTTCTTACGTTGCTGAACCATGCTATCTTTTTGAACTGCCTAAATTAAGACTTCCTGGAGTGCATTGGCATAGGATGACAATTCAGGTGTAGATCTGATTCTCCTCCAAAACAACAGTAGGCACAATCTAGCTCTATCTTGAATCGATTTTCTATCCATATCAAGCCATGGGGGGTAAAGCTGGATGCTCAGAGGCAAGAGTATTAGTTTCCTCAATTCTAGTCAAATCAGCAGGGTTGACAAAACCCCAGAATTGAGCCCCTTAAAGGTCCTAGCCCACTGCTTTTGAGTCGTAGATCAGTAGTGTGGCTGCAACTGGTCTACTAGTGGATACGAGGTGTGAAGTTTCCAAGACATACTGGCTGTACGTTTTATGCCCAGATACCCAAAGGTGTCTATCCTTTCTAGTGCTACCCCCCCCCCCCCCCCCTCCCCAGTCTAGGCCTCCCCCTGTATGATCTATGTGGTTTAATTGTCATATATTTGGTCTTTGCTGTATTTCTCTTCAGACTTCACATCAGGTAAAATTCCTTGAATTGGTTCAATAATTGCTGGAGACCGCTTGGGGTTTTTGATACCAATAAGGTATCGACAAATAGGATTTTCGCTTTACCTAGGGAGGGGGCATCTGCGGGATATGAGGAGAGAAATTGGACTGCATTATTCAGGTAAGATGGAAACAAAGTTGGGGCTAGCACGCATCATTGGCGGATGCCCTTGTTTACATGGATTAGCTCAGTGTGCTGCCCGTGCTTGCCCCAGAGTACTATGCCATAATTATTCTTGTGTAGGTGAATGATTAAAGTTAGGATTCCAGTGGCATTCCCATGTTGTGCAGCACATGCCAGAACTTGCATCTTGGGACCAGGTCAAATGCCGATTTTAAATCAACAAAGGCGATGTAAAGACTGCCCTTGCCGATTGCAACGATTTTCCAGAACAGAAGTACGAATCGAAAGACTTGGTCTGTTTCTTTTTTCCTTAATCCGGCTTGGTAGGGTTTTAGAATATCATTTGCGTCGATCCATTACTGAAATGTGGCCAGGACAGCACAACAAAATACTTTCTGAATAGAGTCATGAGGCTAATAGGTGTATAGTGAGGGGTAAGTTCCTATCTCCCTTCTTAAATACAGGTATCACCTCGGCACCTTTCCAAGACCCAGGTATTGGGGCGCCTCTTGCAATTGTACTTGGCAATAGTAGGATGTATTTTGACCAGTTGTTCCTCTCATATAGGATAATATCTCCTGGTATGCCATCTGGGCCCGTGGCTTTGGCGCGCTATAGCATCTAAGGAGGATTCAGTATTGCCCAGGTCAAACAGATCACCTTGTCTCGACTGATCTTATACAGGGAGAGCTTCCTGTAGAGATATCTTTCTTTCGTCTATGTAGAGATTTGAATTAATTGAACCAGTCAGATGTGCTTTTCAGGATGAGAAGCAGCCGTATTGCCCCCCTAGGTGACCAGGTACTGAAACTTGTTTGAATCTTTGCTTTCACATGATTTCTTGGTGTCCCGCTACCTCTTCTCGTCCCAGTCCCTTGTAGCTTTATTCTGTGCCGGCTTGTATGCTCTTCTAAGGGTACTTATTGAAACCATGTCTTTTGATTTTATTGCCAGAGACAATTGATTTCTGAGTTCCCTACACTCCTTATTGAACCCTGAGTTAGAGGTTCTTTGTTTCTTTATGGAGTGGGATATGGTCACTGTGAAATACAATGCTAGCGGCTCGAAAAAACGAGAATGTGTGGCTGTGACTGCACTTAGCCCTCCTTCCACAGCCTGCATGTCATCTATCGGAGTTATGCTTTCTAGCAGGTCAAGGTTGATACGTGGGGAGGAGGGGCGCTAGAGAGCCGGGCAGCAAGATGGCCGCCTTTTGGTGATGCTCTGCTGGTGGGGCAGAAAATCTGCAATTTATCCGCCATCTGATGCCAGCATCACCGCCTGCAATTGTATGGAGGGAGTTCTGGAGAGAACGACGACCTGATTAGTGCTGATATGGAGGGTATTGAAGCTCTAACCGCGATCTGCGCCCCGGCTGGATGGCGTCGCAGCCTAGCCAAAAGATACGGCGTGGTCGCGTTCCCCACAGGGAAGGAGGTGGCTGCCCTGTGCCTACCCTGAGTGCATACTCGTGAGCAGCCCCCCACATAGAAGCAGCCCACATTGAGAGGACTGCAGAGCCGCCACGGGGCCAAGAGCCATTCTGCTGGAGGAGTGTGGAGCAGGGGAGCGCCTGTGGCCGCAGCAAAAGTCAGACAGAGGGCTCCATAAAGAAGGTATACCCGCGCTAGGCGTTACCACAGTAAGAGAGCAAGGAACTGCGGGCGGCTGTAGCCAGATTCCAGTGACGAACCCGGACCTACAGGCTCGTCTGTGTGGGCTGAGTGGTGGCGCAGAGAGAGCTCCTGGTGAGTTGGGATGCCCTGCTTGTGGAGCGGTGAGCTGCTGCCTAGCCTGATGACCAGAAGCTGTCTGCACATGGGTAGAGGACCGTCCCCCCACCCCTGCCTGCCTTGCAGTAGTGCTGTGCTCCCCTCTGGCACTGGGGCGGGGGAGCCACCTGGGAAAGGGAAAATAATACAAGGCTGGCCACAGAGTGAGCTAGTGAGAGCGCTTGGGAGCAGTTGCTATCATATTAAGGCCAGAGCTCGAGCAAATAGGCACCTACAAATATAGCATCAAGTTTGCATATAAGACTGATGAGCCACTCAAGGTGCGAACAAAGGGCACTCATAACCTACACATCACTGTGAGGAGTGTGACCCCCGCAGTGAGAGGGCAGAGGGGGGCTGAATCTGCGGCCTTTGGGAGAGCAACAACCGGTGGGCGGCAAACCCCAGCTATCATCGTCCGGTCCTGAGCCCAGGACATTTGGGGCACAGTCACCCTGCCAGGTGCCTGGAGGTGGCGAGAGAGTGCGTAGGACATGAGACCTCATTGGAAAACAGAGAGAGACAGGCTCCCACTAGAGGTGGTGTTGGCATTGCTTTCACCCGTGAAGCGATAGAGGGCTGCAGCGTCCCTGGCCCATGGGTGCGATTCGAGGCCCCGGGCGCCTGGCCCAGACCAGTGGTTCCTCTGCCTGGGGCAATTAGGAGACCAATTGATGACTTTGCCGCGAGATCGGAAGCCCTTGAAGAGGCAAGAACTAGCAGAATGTAGCAAGCTGATGACGAGCAGGCGAAACTGGTCTTCAAGCAACGCAAGCTCTCCTAGGTCCCCCCGCCATATAGGCAACCTCCCTCCCGAACTGGATATCTGAGAAATGTTTTGAGACCTCAAGCTGTCTCACTGCCACTGATAATAACATTGACAGATTCAACCTCTCAAAAAGTCACAAACCATGAAGAAAGCCTTGAAGTTGAACAATGCACCTCAGCGCTAGAGGATGAGAGTGTCATCCACCTTCATGACTCTAACTTCACAATGGTTCGCTGGGGCAATCAAGGACAGATTACTGATCAAATTAAAGTCAACAAGTGGTTCCAGCAACATTGTGTACTGGCACCCACACTCTTTTTGTTATATATAAATGGAGTAGGCCACTACCTCTCTGTGATCCCCGCAGACGCCCCCACCCTAGGAGGCGACAAAGTGATTACTTTGCTGTACGCTGATGAAACCTTATTAGTCTCCAAAACCCCTAGAGGATTACAACTGCTTCTAGACCGATTCAAGGCCTTTTGTGCCTCTCTGGGCTTGGAGGTTAACACTTCCAAGACTATGCTTCTAATGTTGAACCCACAAAGGTCATATAAAGGGAAGTTAACATTGGGTGGGGTCTCACTGTAGAGAATGAGAACCATTGACTATTGGGGATATCTCTCCAACCACATTGGAGCCCCAGATATTGAAGCGTACACTGCAACATAGACAGATAACTGGTACCTTGATCAACGAGCATAGGTCCTCCCATAGTAAACCAGTATTTGCTCCTCTCCATATATATGACTGTAAGGGAATTAGGTCAGTGTTGTATGGAGCAGAATTGTGGGGTTTCGAGAAGATGGAATGTTTGCTGACTTCAGGGAGCAAGTTTTTGAGGATCTTAGTTTCACTCCCGCAGATTACCCTTCATCACCAACTAAGGCTTAACATGGGACGAACTACCATTACCGAGAAGGCCAAGTTACGGCCCTTGCTATTTTGGCTCCATTTAAAATCAACCCCAGAGCTGTCTCCATATGTTGCTACCATCTATGAAGTGCAGGCACTTGATCAATTTAAAAAGTTTTCTTGGCTCCAGGAGGTGAAATCTCTGCTTACCGCAGTCGGTGTAGGGACTGTGGGAATCAAGGGATCCTGAAGGGCTGCCTACCAAGTAAATGCTAAAGAAACATTTCTGGCATTGGGTGGCTCAGTCGTCCCTTTAATACTCGCTCTGAGGCCGTTTAACCAAAGAGTTTATGGCGTTCAAACAGATTGCCTCATACAAATATTATCTCCAGGCTATAACAATCCTCAAGGATAGGAAGCTGTTTATGCAATTTAGATTTGGTTCCCTTCTTGTGAACTCTCTTACAGCTTCCTGGCGTTTGCCATCCACTGACTCACAGTATTATGACCGAAATAAAGTTTATGATTATGAAGGAGAGTGGGACCAGCCGTAAAAAACTCCTCAGCATGAAAAAGATACTGGAGGTGATCAGGAATAAGAGCGAGGATTTGGAGGCCGGATCATGCTGCCCTAAAAGACAGAGACCTTTCCCCTAAACATCCTACTGGCAGTATATTTGTTGTTGCTGCTGGCTGGGGCTGCCTGGCCTGAGATAGGTCGGGATGCACCACTTCAAAATCATGCCCTGCCGCCCAGCTTTTCCCGGCTGGTTTGCCAGGCTCCTAGACATTTCTTCCCTAGGGATGATTCCCAAGTCATGTGAAGCTCAAGATCTACGTTGGGGTGGTGGTGGGACGGGGACTAATGCTCCGCTTGTTTGGGGGACAGGAGTGGGTGTGGGGACGCATTGTTTGGAGGGTGTTGTCTGATGTTGATTGTTTAGCATGTCGTTGTCGTCCCGCTCCCTTTTTCTTCTTTTTCTTTCCTCTGACCGGTCTCCACTCATTTTGCCGCACAGTATCATGTCTGGGACTGAATGACATGGGCAAGGCGAGAATGGTGTCCACACAGTTTGCTCGCCATGGTGCAGACATTTGCTTCTTGCAAGAGTTGCACCTCACAGAGCACACATGCGGGTGACTGTGCGCAGGGTAGGTGGGCAAAGACATGTTGCATGCTACTCCAATTATGCTTGGGGGTGGCCATTCTTATCCGGAAGTGACTGCACTGGCGCACGCTCATAAGCATGTGTGATAAACTGGGAAGATATACAATGATGACAGTGTCATTGGGGGGGCATCCAATCAGACTTATCTCAAAATACGGTCTAAATGCTGATGACCCAGAATTCTTGGTGGGCTCTCAGGGATACAGATAAACTGGGCAAAATCATTGATTTTTCTGCTGACAGAAGTCACGAATCAAGTCCGCTCTGAATTTTCACTACAGTGGTCTCAAGGCCCAGTGAAGTACTGGGGCATCTGGATCAGCTGCAACACTGAGGAGTCATGGCACTCTTAATTATGGCCGGCTAACTAACATGCTTGAGCAGCTTATAAAGAGTTGGATTACCCTGCCACTGTCCATGACAGGCTGGCCATTGCAAAAGATTGTGGTTTTGCCTAAACTCCTCTACCGGTTCGCAAATCTCCAGCTCTCTCTCATTAATTACTTCAGGAGAAGATATCCATCCAACATGATCACTCTGGCATGGGATGGCAAACAGCCTAGAATCACCTGGGAAATACTTACCTTACCATTTGAGCATGGCGGACTTGGCACCCCTGATTTTGATTTATATTACTGTTGCGCCCTGGCGCAGTTTAGCTTTCACTGGGTATACCCCACACAATTTTATGGTGCACACTGCGCCCGAACACTATCAAGCAGCTCTGTTTCCACTCCACCTAGCAATGTACAGTGTTCAGGCCCGTCCCCATGTATGTGCGGACATGGTTGAATATACAGGGTGGGCGTGGCACAAGCTGTGCCATAGATCGCGCCTGAGGGTATTGTATACCCCCTCAGTACCCCTGGTCGGGTAGCCTGCACTGCCGTTCCTGGCAGAGGCAGGCCCCTGCACTCGATTGAGAAAACTGCAGCTCACCAAAATGGGAGATTTGTTCTAAAGGGTAACTTTATTGAGCTGCATCAGGTACATGAGGGGGAGGATTTGACTATACTGAAACAGATGACATACTATCAGCTGCGAGCTACAATATGCGCTTATCTCCCCTCCATTCCTGCTGCACCACCCACGTTTCATACTATTGAGCGCTTTTTGGGGAACACCTCACTGTGCAAACTGAATACGTGCCTATACACAGATATGCACTGTGCCTATATGCACCCCCAAAACCCCACATGAGTGGGAGGTCTTGCTTGGCATCTCAGTCATGCAGGAGCAGTGGACCTTCTGCTGCGCGCAGATACTGGCACTTTGCCCGAACTATCAGCTAAGTCTCTCATTCACTTTAAATTTCACCATAGATTAAATAGAACACCAGTTTGGCGCCACAAAGCGGGATTGATAAATGAGGCACGCTGCCAGTGATGCTGTTCCCCTGCAGCGACCTTCCTCCACTTAACCTGGGAATGTCCCAAAATTCAACATTACTGGACGACTTTTTCGATCCAATAGAGCTGATGCTTGACACGCATTTAAAGAGATCCCCCTTGACTGTGCTGCTCGGTTATGTGAAAGACCTACTAAAGGAAGGAAAGTCACTTGTGGCCATACTCCTATTGCTTGCAAAGCAGCGCATTGCGATGAATTGGTGGAAAAGCCTAGCTTCACAGAGAGAGGAGTAGCTCAGGGATGCAGCGTTTTGTCAGGAGCAACTGGCAGCGTACTGGGACCTCCTACGCCCTCAAACCTGACCCAGAAACATATGGGGCCCGCTTCAGCTCTACATGCGGTACAGCATGGAAATTGAGGCACCCACTCACCCCCAAACCTTGAGCAATGAGGAGTAGCACATGGATCATTAATTGAACAAACTCACGTAGCCCGTTTCCACTGCCGTACCAAAATATTGAGGCCGGTTAACCCCCCCCCCCTCCGCCCATCTGTTGGTTTATCTTCTTCCGTTTTTTTTAAAGAGTTTTATGTAGCGCTGGCTAGACCCGAAGGTATCAGAGCACTTTACATAAGGTTCCACGTGGTTGCAAATGTACATCAGTTACAAGTTACCAAGGATATCAGTAAAAAAAATGTAAGGAGCATAGAAGAAAAGGAAAATGGAGTGAGAAGGGGGTAGAGGAGAAAGGGGTAGGGTATAGGTACAACGGAGAGACAAAGGGAAAGTCTGCCCAAAGTCCGTCTGGGTAGGTGACGGCCGAGGGGGAATCCGCAGCCTATCTCCTCTTCAGCTATCAGGTAGCTCCACCGGGCATCGGTCAAATAGCTAGGTCTCAAAAGAAAAAAATTTAAGGGATAGAAGGCAAGAAGAAGGGAACGTAGAGGGGGAAGGGGGTAGGGGGAAGGGATAGGAGGGAGATACGACAGAGAGACAAAGTAACGCCTGCCCAAAGTCCGGCTGGGTAGGTGACGGTGGGTTGGAACACCTCGTCTCGTCCTCCGGTAAAATTCGGCCTCTGCTCCTCGTATCTTACCGCCGAAGCCTCTGGGTCTTAATTGTGGATAATGCCGCCCTCCAGCGTTACCTGCTTTGCCCCGATTACAGCTGCACTCAGCCCCCGGCAGGCGCTCAATCGGGCTCTCGGCAGGCCCAGCCTGGTAGTGCAGCCCGGCCTGTTGCAATGCACCTTGCAATTCTGCTCTATATTCTCCAATGGCGGGATTTGTCCTCGGGGCTCTGAGACGTGTGTGTCTAGGAGCATATATGATAACTTTGCAGGACTAATGCTCCAAGCTCTGAAGAACAGTTGCCCTTTATTATCGTGGACTGAAAGTATGCTTGTACACTTGTATAGATGAAAATGCTGAATAAACAGAATTTAAAAAAAAAGTTTGATACGTAGGAGAGCGTCCTCCGGTGTGGCTAGATGATGTCACTTAAAGCGGCGTTTACTTTTAGTACCACGTCCTGTGTTAGCTTATGTGTGCAGGAGACGGACTGTTTACACCTCAGACAACAAGCTAAGACATAAGGAATTGTGGTCTCGCTCTAATTTCTCCCTAATTTCCATGCCCTCAACATTACGCCAAAGCCTCAGGTCTATCAGGATATATTCAATGTGACTTATGCAGTTGGTTCGCTTGAATGTAAATGCCCCTGCCTGGTTGGATTTAGTTCTACAGTTGGTTGTCCTTAGCCCAAACTCAAGGGTCAAGGAATTCATTTTGAGTGCAGCTCGCAACCATTTTTACACTGGAGCTAGACCCAGACGCTGGTCGCCCACAGTTCGTCGTCTTCTTTCGATATGCACATGTCTTCCCTATCCAAGGGTTTGAAGGTGACATTGAAGTATGCCAGGATCAGATGGTGTTTGGGGTCCCTCTTTTCCAACTCCTTAGTGATATCAAGGGTCTCCAAAACTGGGGCATTTGTTATCTCAGGCTTCAATTTTTTAAAAGTTTCCCTCATTTCTAGTGTCCATGTTATCTTATCGTTTCTGTTATTTGCCTTTTTAATAGAAGTCAGCAAGGGTGCTATTAAAGTGCTGTAATCAAAGACTCATCGTCTCATATAATTACAGAAGCCAAGAAACTTCTTCATTCCCTTAGCAGTTTCTGTCTCGGTCATATGACGTATAGATGCTGCTCTCTGAGGAGTTTCTCTTCGATTAGAACTGTCCTAGGTAATGAATCTCCTCCTGACAATACTGAACTTTGCCTTTCTCTACCTTGTATGCTCTCTTTGCAAGAGTAACCAAAAGAGAGATAGTATTGTTCCTACACTGTTGTTTTGTAGGACTGTAAATTAATGTCATCGATATACTGCAACAACGTACCGTCACACTGAAAGTTGGGCGGGTCATTTTTTACCACTCTGTAACAAATGCTAGAGTACTCAACAATACCCTTAAGGCAAACAAGAATATAAATACTGAGACCCACGATACGCTGTCAAATCATGACTGTCTGGATGGAAAGCATTCTTGAGATCTATGAAAGACATCCTGAGGAATATTTGTCAAGATAATGGAGTTGTCTGAAACAATTGGGAATTCTGGTACCTGTACAACTTTCCGGGGGTGCAGGTCTTAAACCATACGCAAAGTATTACCTTTGGATTTCTAAACTGGCTAAGTAGGGCCACTACAAGGAGACACTCCATGGTAAATGACTCCTTGTTCTAGCAATGCCTGTTTAGTAGGGGCTATGCCCTCATCTGCTACTTCTGAAAGTGGATACTGCCTCATCCTAGATAGGATTGCACCTTACTTTAATGTAATTCTGAATATAGTAGCAGTACGAATAAGGCCTACACCATGGGGAACTTTAGTCCACAAGGTGTCTGATGCTTGAAAATGATCTGTATCCCTGACAGAATCAAACACTACCTGGTGTGGGTATCTTTACTTCCAGTACTGTTCTCAACTGAATGTCATCCTGGAAGGCTATAACTGTTTACTTAGAATCATCATCAAACAGTTGATCATCAAGTATTTCCTTAACTAGTTTGCCTGGCTCAATGAATATAACATATGTCCATAAGACATGGCTGTGATCACAGGTAATCAGAGTGTCATACATCGGTGTTTTCTTTAAAGCCTCTATTAGCAATAACTCATTGTCAGGTATCCAAAAATCTAGCCTGTGTTAGAAGAGTAACTGGACCTCCCTTCCCAATAACTCTGGTGTTTCTGCTATTGTGTATACTGCTGTGGTAAGTGATTCTATATCAGGGGGCCAAGCTCGTATTTGATCTCCAGTAGAAGAATATGCTGCTACAACCATTATTGTGGAAGGAGGCACTGCAGGGGTAGAACAAACCATAGCACTATCAGGCTCAAAATGTATTGCCACGTTTAATTTAGCCATGAGATCTCTCCCCAATAGATTAGCTGGGGCAGTCGGAGAGAAGAGTAAACTGCTGTCAACGTACCTCCCTCCTATTTCCATCTCCACTTGTTTAGTAGATAGAACCCTCATTATCACCCCAGTGTATCCTTGTGTGTCCTTTGATCTATTAGGAATCGGAAGGTCTCTCTCTTTAATAAAATATTGGGTTGCTCCTGTATCTATGAGTATTGCATGCCTCTTGTTATTGATAGCTACCGTCACAGTGGGTTTCTCTTCTGGCCTGTGCGTCACTAACAATACTAGACACATGAAACTTATCTGTGGGCACCTTCATTGCATATACCCTCCCACATAATTTGTTTGGATGGGATTTCCTCCTCTCGCTATCACACCTCCCTGCCGACTTTGAGTTCGAGTTGCTATTTGGGGTGCTTGGTAACTTTGCTGTGGCAGCATTTGTTTCACCTGAGGCATTACTGGTTGCTGCATATTTTGTGGTAATTAAACAACAAGTGGTTCTGTTGGGTAGAAAGTACGTTACTTAATGCTGCTCATAGTGCACTTATAAAAACGGTAGCAACCTATGAACATGCCTTTCAGGTAAAAACTATTCACTTTGAAGAAATTGAAACAGAAATTTAAATGCTTTGTACTGTTTCTTTTTATCAGAATTGATTCATTCATAGATAATCACAGTGAACAGAAGCTGTCAACATGAAATAATTACATGGATATGGGGTGATGTTGTGACATAAGTGCTCAGTGCTCTACAAGTGTACAGTATATACTGGGTGGTAGCGGTTTCTATGTACAGGTGGGGGATAGGCCAGATAATTCTTTCACACCAGCGACTAGGTTAGTCTGGACCTTGAGTAAGCGTCGACGTTTCAACCCTAAATGTGCCCCGGTTGGTGGTCACGACGGTCTTCATCAGGACAATAAGTCTGGGAGTGATGGTGACAGCCTAAAATTATAAGAGGAGGCGTGTGTGAAAGGAGAGGTCGCTGTGACCTCTTGCCCCTGTTCCATCTTCTCGGGCGATCCCAGCCTTGTTCCGTGCCACCCCTGGTTGGGTTAGCGGTAACCTTGCTCTAAAAAATGCTGTTGACTTGCTTATCCTGCCGGCTGGTTGAGGGCCTGTCGGAGTCTGAGTCGGACCCACTACCAAAGGAGGAATCTGAGAAGGTGTTGAACCTCCTTGGTCCCTGCCTGCTCTTGTTAGTGAAGAAACCTTGGCTGTCCTGCTGGTAATACGCGTCAGCCAAGTAGGGATATGTATATTTCTTATTGTAGTTTCTAATGTCTTTTGCAAGTTTGTAAAGTTTCCTATTCAAGGTTATGGTGTTAAACTCAGAACCTGGGTACGTATTAATTAAACAACAAGTGGTCCTGTCGGGTAGAAAGTACGTTACTTAATGCTGCTCATAGTGCTCATAGTGCACTTATTAAAACGGTAACAACCTATGGAACACGCCTGTGGGGTAAAAACAATTCACTTTGAAGAAATTGAAACAGAAATTTTAATGCTTTGTACTGTTTCTTTTTTATCAGAATTGATTCATTCATAGAAAAATCACAGTAAACAGAAGCTGTCAACATGAAATAATTACATGGATATGGGGTGATTTTGTGACATAAGTGCTCAGTGCTCTACAGGTATACAGTATATACAGTGTGATTGCAGTTTCTATGTACAGGTGGGGGACAGGCCAGATAATGCTTTCACACCAGCTTCTCCTTTCTTTCGTTGTGTGGAGTCTTGGTTAATCTGGACCTTGAGTAAGCGTCGACATTTCAACCCTAAATGTGCCCTGGTTGGTGGTCACGACGGGTTTTCATCGGGACAATGTGTCTGGGAGGGATGGTGACAGCCTAAAATTATAAGAGGAGGCGTATGTGAAAGGAAAGGTTGCTGGTGTGCTCGAACAGATGCACAGTACACTTAGGGCATCAGTACTCACCCTAGGAAGGCTGAACGTGTCTCAGCCAAGGACGGGGGACACTCGAGGAAAATTCAATTTCGGGTCCAAGCGAATATTGCTCTACAGGGGTAAAATCAATGTTTCAGGAATCACACCATGGGAAGTATGAATGTTAAAAAAGGGGCCGTGCAAGTGCTGTTACGTTAAAATATGCAGGTGTGTTTGTGAACATACTAGTCATTATCAAGCGAGAGTGTTTGGTGAGCCAAAGTGTGTCTGGTCAAGGGGGCACAGGGGTGCGGGTACTGTCCCCCGGCGAGAGATTGTGGTGGCGTCTAAGGTACACATATTATTTGTGAGTTTGACTGGCTGCAATACTGTGTTCCATGACTGATTGTAAACCCCTATCCTTTCACTTTGTTCATCCCAGCTCTTAGTCTTGCAATTGTTAATTAAATGTCCATATCTGCGACAGTAATGACATGTTTGATCCATCCTCTGGGATCTATCCTGCCCCTTCCTGGACCTCCTCATCCTCCCCTGCTTCTTCCTTGTGCCCTTTCGCTATTCTGCTGTTGTGGGTTCTGTTGTTGGGCAGTCCATCAGACTGAACCATAGACATTGTAGTCATTTAAATGGTGGCTGCTACTACAGCCCCTTCCACTACTTGTTTCTTTGCCAACATTTGCTGCATCAACTTGACTGCTGCTTTCTCTGTCTCCTCCTACTTGTTCCTCTCTTTCGCCGTTTCTTCTCACAAAAATGTATTATATTTGCCTGTATCTCTGTCCAGTGTTTGGCTTCCAATGCCACTATGTTGTCTAGATTTTCCTCTACGTCAGAGGGTAAACTCTTTTTCACTACATTATAATACAACACAGCATTCCCCCCTGTTACTTCCCAACCCTGACCTACTTCTTGATTCGATTTTAATTTCATCCTGTTAAGAAACTGAATGTGGTCGTCATTTGGGTGCATTGAATGAGCCATAAGGGACCCAATGTCTGGCTTGTCAGGATACATTTTCCTCAGCCGATCCCAGACTACTGTCCGGACTAAGTTGAATAGAGAACCATCATACCTAGTCTCAGTGAGGGTAACCTTTCTCACTCCAGCCTTATGTAAGACAGTATCTGTCGCATCTCCTGGAAGAGAGCTAAGTAAACTCTTTATGTGCCCTACTGCCAGGGCGATGCCTGCAGTTTGTTTCTCGGAGGACGTAATCTATTCCCTGGTTACTCTATAAACTGCTATAACAATTTTTGAAAGATTTTCCTTGTCCATTTGTGGCCAAGGAACATAATCAGGTGTCCCTGGTCCCTTACTTGTCAGGGGCATCTGTAACAGAATGTTGGGGATTGTGATGTCTGATTATTTTTGCCACACGTGCAAACATTTCCGCATGTAGGATAATCCCAATCTGGATCTCCCTAACCATAAACAATACAGTCCTCTACATTTGCCATATCACGTGATTCAAGAGACCCTTACCATGGCCATGGAGTCATTTGTGCAACTAAACCTTCAGTCTATCCTGCTACATTATCCACACAGGGTACAACACGGTACCACAACTATTTTCTCCTTCAGAGACTGATTGAACTCTCATCTCTATCATTAGTCTATCATGTAGTGTCAACCCTCCTATAGTTTCATAACATCCCATCCTGGGATCTGGCTGGCCACGTTTTCCCTGAAATGGCAACTGCTCAAGCTCTGTTGCTCTGGGTCTCCTAATTAGTTCTAGAGAACATGTCCTGCTCTCCTGCTCTAATGTTGGTGTGATTAGACGATCCCAACACTCCCTTCAAAAGATCAGAATTATTAAGGGGCCTTTCTCGAGTGCCGGAGTCACAAGTAGCGTGCCTAGCCTCTGGAGATCAAAGTGTTTCACCCATGTTGTCTACACACTTATGTATTGACTCCTTCTATGCTTGTGACGGAACCACTCCGTCACGAGCCACGGGCGGGCTGTGCTCATGACGGAGTGATTTCGTCATGCCGCGGCCGCTCCGCCCACGCAGCTCTGATTCCCCGTCTGTGCGGGCGAATTAGTGAGTTGGCGGAGCCGTGGCGGAACCACTCCGTCATAAGCACAGCGCGCCCGTATCTCGTGACGGAGTGGTTCCGTCACAAGCATGGCGGCGGCGCGTGACCCTCCCCCCAGCGCCGCGGCGGAATTACCGGCGCGGCCAAGGAGTTAAAAACATACAGCAAAAACTGGATATAAGCAGCAAAAAGTTGGGGGAAGACAACTCAAAGAATTACAGGTCTAACAATCTTATTCATAATAAATGATGAAATGTGACCCCAGAGATTCATAGGATTACCGGTGAACCAACCAACTCTGTCTTTGAGTGCCAATAATAGAAATTATAGGCCACAGGAGTCTCAAAGATGAGTCGGCAGGTAGGACCGCCAATACATTCCAGAGTCTTAGATGCCAGAGCGAGATGGGTGGAGGCTGTGTCTTCATCCAATAGGAGACTGAAGTAATTTTCCAGCTCCCAAACAATTCCACACTAACAAGTGATCTGCCTTAGTTTGGTGTTACAAAAGAGGGGCACGAAGGCCCAGCTGACTAAGAGATATCTAGGGGGATGGGTAGCCCAGGATCCAGTACACGGCACCTAGGATCTCAACACAGAATTGTTTGATCCGTTTACAGCACAGAATGGTTTGATCAGTTTACAGCTCTACCATATATTATAGACTTTTTCCAGAAGATTGCATCTATCCAGCATGATGTTCCATTGTGAGAGTAAAAGTTGTTCATTTTAGGAGACCCTTAAGGTGAGAGTTGGTACTCTGCCTATGCCATGGATATAATGCAGGTCCAAACCAAAATGTATATAAAAATTTGTGAAAAACTTCCAACCCACGCAGTTGAACACCTTCTTGGCATCTGATGAAGCCAGTATAGCTGGTATCAACTAGGTGGACTATGCACCAAATATTATCATGTTTGTGTGCTTAAGATGGATCCTGATTTATTGAAGTGTGTACCAGATCGGGAAGGAGGGGCTGTAGCCTTGTAGCTAAGAACTTTGAGTGTAATTTGGAATTTGCATTGAGGAGTGCTGTTTTTCCTTATGAGGCACAAATCATAGCGTCTTTACCTGGTTTTGGGATTAAACTGATGTTAGTCTCACTCATTGTTTGAGCTACCTTTTCTCCCTTATGATTGCATTATAAATATCTGTTGGATGCGAAGCTAGAGTAGTAGCAAAGTCTTTGTAGAAACTTCCTCTGTATCTTTCTTAGCAGGTGCTTTGTGCATTTTATTGGATTTGATAGCAAACAATTCTTGGAATTGAGTGATGGGCACATTGATCACAGGATAGGCATTGAAGAGATATGGATGGTAAGTAGTTAGACTGTTCATCCCACAAGAGTCTGCTGTGTAAAGAGCAGCAAAATAGTATTGAAAAGCCTCCAGCTTTATTTTCTTTTTTAGAGGTTATGACCCGCCCTGTGGATACTTGAATGTTTCTCATGTATACGTTCTCTTGTTCCTGTTGCAACTGATTTGTGTGGTGCATCCATTGTTTTTTGCCTAGGTTATGTTATGTTATGTTATGGATATTTGTTATGCGCACAGCTGCTCCAGCTAAGGAGCGTCCTGGCGCAATGACAAGGTAGGACACAACATAACAGGAGCTAAAACAGAAGACCTTTAGGTAATGTGAGGTGTTCTTGACTCGGAGAATAACTGTTATTTCTTGTTACTGGCTATATTGTTCAGTTTGCCAATAGGTAACATGACCGTTTGTAAGTGTCCATTTGGAGTAAGCTTTTATATTCGTTCAGTGTTTATATGTACATTATCCAGGGGTTCCTGTTCCCTATGCCTCAACTTATTCAGATTAGCCATTGCCTTGCAGGACCGCTTTAAGGTGTCTCGGTAGCAAGTGCAGCTCGCCTGGTCAGTGTTGCTCAGTTGAAAATACTTGAAAATGTGTGATTGAAGTGCCGCCATAAACAATAGGTCTTTGAGTAAAGGGGCGAAATTGTAGGTCTTATTAAAAAACATGAGAGTTTCAGGAGCAATGGGCCCGAAGGAAATCCCTATGACTGTTATTAAAAAAGAGACTCTGCTGTGGGCTACATATCTTGCACCGTTGTTTGATTATCATTACCTGCAGGGGAAGACGCCCCCATCTTGGTCCATCAGTATTCTAATTCCATTGTATGAAAAGGGTCATACTCATCATTCGGGCATTAAAAACACAACTAAAAGCCCTATTAGACGCGGTGGAGAAAATATTTGCTCGCCGTATTTTAGATCCTCTTACAGATTAGGTGGTGGAGGATTCTACCCATAGAACAAGCAGGTTTTACGAAACATCATTCCACCCTAGATAATATCAGCATACTGAAACTAGAAAAGACGAAAAGTACACGATTTTTCGAAGCTCGAATATATATGTCGCTTGTTGGAAGTGGGGGTCCGTATCGCTTACCGCTTCCACCAAATCCTGGAGGCGGCCGTCCCCGACCACTGTGCTTCAACGTCAGGCTAAGTAAGGACACCATCTGAGATAGCCCTGCTCACCCCCTTAGTAGCTTGACACGAGCTGCCAGGCTTATCTCCAAGGCACAAGTGTTCAGTATGTGCAACCACGCCCACAGTGACCACATGATGTCACCACAAATAGACTCCACACGAGTTCTGATAAAATGAGTGTAATCTTTATATAAGCAATTATAGGATATGACCACGCCATACAAAATCAACATATAAGAATGGGTAGTATTCTTTCCGGTTGGTTGGTAGGTTCTAATCCCAACTACCGCTCCTAACCAACAGTTAAGCTCACTTCTAACCGTTTCCAAAAGGTTAGACCAGTCGTATTGCTAGAATAGACGTTGCAAAAGGAAACAAATACTACATTGCGTAACAATATTTTCTTATACTGTGCAACAGAGAAACAATGCCATACGTAGCGCCACAGTCATGTACTTTGCAATTGAAGGAATAATTCAATGCGTATCACCACCAGCATGCCCTGTACCAGGAATAAACAAAGCAATGTGCCTCGCTACAATCCTGTACCGTGCAATGAAGACATAATACACTGCACCACATTATACTCAGATACTATGCACTGAAGAAATAATGCAATGCGCCATGTTACAAGCAGGTAATATGCAAGGGAAAAATAACGCAGTGCGTAGCGCAGCAAGCATGTAGTTCGTCAGTCACAAATGAGGTCTGGCGTCATATGACAGTTCGATAGTTCGTTAGCAGCATTAATGCAAAGTGTAATACGACAGTTTTATGTCCTCCGTTAACAGTGCCCCCGTTCTGGATCAAATGATGACACAAAAGTACTCCGGCCCCAGCACTGCCCCTCCTTGGGTCAGCCTGGGCCGGGATCCGAGCTGAAACAACGGCTTGCGCATCTGACAGAAACGGGGGGCAGAGAGAGTGTCCCTCCGGGCCCGCACCCCACCCGATGATCCACATTACCTGGGGGGGCGGGGGGGGCGACCCCACTCTCCTCCCCGATGTCAGCGACTTGGCCCTTGATCCAGAACTCCATCACCGGGTGCGGCGAACTCGGGTCGGATGGTCAGCTCTTCCGTGGCTGCCGGTCCGTGCCGCTGCAGTTGACTCCGAGGGCCCAATGACTTGGCCCTCCTTCCGGCGGTCTTAGTCCACACCGAGACCCGCCCTCAGCACTGTGGAGACTTTACTTCCAATTCGGTGCACCTGATGCAGCGTTTACCCAGAAATATCACCAACCCAGGGTCCAGGTCGCTCCGGTGGGGCCCATAACACCGAAGTATAAAACACCTAGTCATACACACTTTACCCCAGACCCTTGCAAATAGTTATAAAAAATGGGTTGAGTGAATTCTCTCCTATGACAGAATACCTTTAAGTACAGATTTTAACACCAACCTTTGTTTTCATCAATAATTTTACTAACTAATCTATGCATCAATGTACCCCGCCAATTAGGTCGATGGACCAATTAGTTCAATTAGTTGAGCAAGTTGATGGTGATTGTCAAGACCAGCTTAAACTCACTACAACAATACATTGATTTGCATAATTAATTGACTCTAAAAGAATCATGAACACCTGAAATAATTTAAAGGATTTTATATAATTAAATTGCATAAAATAAAATTATCATTTATTCTGTCATTGTTAATTCTCACTGAGCATTGCCATTTATTCAGGAAATAAATGAAGAACCTGTTTAATAAAAGTCATGAAAAGAAAATTCTGATTCACATTAATTCCATTATTCTCTAAATAAAAGATCAATCAATCCCTGGTCGTGTAACTGAAAGAGAAATTCTTCATGAAAAAGATCAGAGAACCATAGTTAAAACATGCATTTAATTCTAAAGATTTCTACACTAAAACCGTCCTACCCAGCACTAAAAGCCACAGTATACTTAACTAACCCTGGCCTCCTCAGCGCAATCTCTTACCCAGGCTAGTGTCCCACAACGATATCCAACCTACAGGGGTTATCAGTGAGCATTCTGGCATAGTTTCAGGCTCCCAGCATCTCTGCAAACAGCTGCAGTGCAATTAGCATCTCTGCGTTCATCTTTTCTCTGACTCCCAACTCCAATTTGGGTCTGATATTTATACTGTATTGCTGGCTCTCTACCTTCAAATGTTTCTACTCTTCCTTTTTCGCTTTCTCTGATTGGTCATGACATTGCAGTTCTTAGATCTCAGGATGTCCGTCCATTGACAATGTATTTTTTAACTTTCAGGATGTCCATGAATAGCTTCCTGATTAAAAAGCTGACAATACAAATTCGACTGTCCATGCATTTCTCAACTTCCAGGATGTCCGTGAATAACTTTGTTTGACAAACTGATTAATACAAGTTCGACTGTTCCCATTCATCAGCTGGCCTTTAAATGTTCATTGGCAATGATTCAGCTGTTTCCACGTGGTTATTATTTGGAAGGCATTTGACTTTTCTCTTTGGCAGATATTCAGCTGTTCTCGTTTTTATCATTTTGGCTCGCAGCCACTCACCGGCATTCATATCAAATGGCCTCGAACATAGTCAGCTGAGGTTGCAAAGTTTTCAGTTAAGCACAGAGCATGGACAAGTTTCTCTCAGCGAGATTATGTAATCTTTTTCTACTGCGCAGAACCGGTAAAAGCAAAGCCATTTTGGAAATGGCAACCAGCCAAAACTATGATAAACACAAAAAGAAAATGTAAATACACAGAATATAAGTGTTTTCTGTCCCCCCACCCACCAGTGCTAATATTTATCTTTTAAAACTGTTACCTAGCAGAAAAGCATCACACAGCAAGCCATTAAAAATTAAGCTGAAAAGCAGCATGCACAACATAGACATGCACTTATTACACCACTTAAATGCACAAAATAGATTAAACATGCGTTTTACATCATATTTAATATGTTAATCAACCATGTTAGTGCAACGCATTTCCCACATGTAATGTGTGTGTTTTTAGTCAATACACAGCAAGCAAAATTAATATATTTACTTTGTTATGGTGGGTGATTGATCTGAATGGGGTACATACAAAATCTTCTGTACCTCGCTCCATCACACCCACCTCCTCAGACACTCCTCACCAGCGCCTCAGATTGCACTTCGACATGCACACCGCGCGTCCGAGACTCGCCTCTTCTCCGGTGCACATGATGTCCAGGCACTCTCCACCAACGCCCTGGCTGCACCACAACAGGCACTCTACGCGTCTGAGTCTCACCTCTTCTCCCGGTGCACACGATGTCCAGGCGCTCCTCACCAACGCCCTGTTTGCACCACGACACGCACCCAGCGTGTCCGAGACTCACTTCCTCTATTTGTGTACAAGATGCCCAGGCACTCTTCACCAATGCCCTGGCTGCACTCTGACTCACACCCAGCGCGTCCGAGTCTCGCTTTTTCCTTTGGTGCATTCGAAGCCCAGGGGCTCTTCACCAACACCCGGGCTGCACCACGAGACGCACACTGCGCATCCGAGCCTCACTTTGTCTCTCCGTCCACACCACGACCAGGCGCTCCTCACCAATGCCTTGGCCTGCACTTCGACATGCACCCAGCTGGTCCGAGACTTAGCTTACTTCTGCGTCCCCACGATCAACTTCTGAGGGTCTCAAGCTGCAAAAGCACATGCACACCGCATTGCTTGGGACTTCTCCGGAAACTTTTATGATCCTGTATTTCCAAACAGGGAGCCAGCTCACCTTGGGCCCTTGGGGGTTACAAAACACAGCACAAAGCACAGTCTTCTTCAAGCAGGGGGACCCAGCGCCTCCAAGCACAGTCCCAACACCCTCTCCCTTAGTTAGAACAGCAAACTGCATACCAGCCCCAGATCACGAATCAAGGATTGGTCTTTTCACAGCAGTCTCTTCAGATGCTCCTTCTTTAGCAGAGGTTCCTCTTGACCACAGAATGGGTCCAAGCGTTTACAGTCTCAATCCATATCTGTTTCATTCCCGCTTTCGGGGTTTCAACTCTCCTAGTTATACCCCTTAATGTCTTTGAAGTTCGTATGTGCTCAGGGGTCCCTGACCCCTTCCTAAATCAGTTCTAGGTGTCTCCTCTCTCCCTTTGATACTGGGGGTCTGGATCCCTAATCACTCAGCAGGAGATGGGTCAATTGGTTTATAGCACCAGTCCAGGCCTTTTCATCTCACAGGCTTCTCCTCGCCTACTCTCTAGATGCAGGGCAGCCTGGTGCCATCTCAACCCCTCCCTGGGTCAAGACCTCTCCTAGCTCCTCTCACCTTTCAGTTCCTGACAGCCAATCAACATTTCAGAGACACACAGAAATGCTCAGAGCACAAAACTCAGCCACTTTCTAAAAGAGTGGTTTATGTACACCCAGTGACAAAACCACCTTCACAGAAAGATGTGTGTTCATACATACTAAACTTCACTCTCCATTATAAACTGACTGGAAAAAATGCACAAAAGTTAATTTCTCAAAGTTCTATGTTGCACACATACATGTCCTTGGGGCATGTGTGTGTGCAAAATGTGTTGAAATTGCAATTTCAGGGGAGCATCAGGGTGTCCTTTTGACACCCTTACACCCTTGAAATTGCATGCACAATTTGCGAGTACCTATTTGGTACTCGCAAATTACACATGCAATTCCCATTGGTTCTTATGGGCCTCTAGGCATATGGAAATGATTAGGAAGCAATTGCTTGTTTGTGAGTCACAAATAAGAAATGTGTAGGAATCGCAGTTTATTTTACGATTCCCAAATGCATAAGCATTTGCGATTCCTAAATTGCGATTTTTTAAAAATCGCAAGTGCACAGTTTGATGCATGTGGCCCCAAGATTAGTGTGCTTTTCGAAAGTGTGTTTGTTGATGTGCACAGATCTTGCATTGCAGTAACTTGAACAGGTCCTTGCTCAAAGCAGCACACATTAATTATGCTTTGTTCAATTAGTCAAGCAGCAGGAGTGCAGGCTAGTTACTTGTATTGAGATTACTTTGTAGCTGTCCACAACCTGTCATAGATTGGTCAACTACTTTTACTGGCCACAGATAAGGCAAATGGTAGAAGATTCTGGCGCCCTTGCATGGCTTTTCTGGTCAGTTGCAAGTCTGCAGGAAAGGGTACGACTCCCCTCCAGACCTTCCCAGAGCGAGGTACAACTTTTGAGAGGGTATTTTAATTACTGATTAGTCATGTCTTGAATTTTCACATCAGCCTTGCAAAAAATATCCTAAACATCCTGGACTTCTAGGTCACTTTGACCTGATGGAGCCACTATTCTTTACGGCTCTTTTTATTTCTCAGCCTGTCCTTATGCAAGAGTCGTTTCCCTAGGTTTTACATGTTACCAATCTTAAGCATGTTCTAGAGGACTGACAAAACCTAATAGATTACCATGCTTAAAGGAGACATATTTAAAAAATTCAGGTGCTGGTATCCAAGTCCAAATGATACCCATTTGATATGATAGGCTGTCATGTAGTTCCTATAAATCTATATAGGATCTGCGTGTTTAGACAACGTAAACTGCGCAAATGGTGTCCAGACTGATTCCAGACTCCCCCACCAGATATGTTCACCTGTATTCCAGATAGCTCACAGTGCCACTGTAAACTCCTCTTAACAAGGAGAGAATAGTTTCTGGCACCTATCGAACATGACAACCCTGTCCCTTCAGGGATCTGAGAAACAGTACAGTACTTTTCGCTCAGTCACTCGTGCTCATGAAAGCGGTGGGACCGGGTTGGGTTGGGGGGGGGGAATTCCCTCATCATCATATGTCAAAATCCCACCGGGCCCCACAGCGTTACCTGCACTGGTCGCTGCTGTGAGAAACGCCCTCCTCAGTCCATCTTGAATGCTAGGCATACCATTACTTCCACTCTCTGCGCAAGGATCTCTGAACACAATTTGCCTGATTTCGTTTTATTTTGCAACAGAAATACTGCTTCTTTTTGACTATTCGGACATTTCCTCAGCTGCCTTTTTATCCACCTAACTGGCTCTGTTTGATAAGTTCCATATAGTGGTGGTAAATATCGTGGAAGAACAAACCAACAATTTGTGTTATCTGTCTATCCTTTCTCACATCATTTATTAGTGTGACAGGAGTGTGACGTATGTCAATGTTGTGAGATATCAAGCAAACAATTCTACATAGTTCTCAATAGAACATACCACCAGCATTCTGTCTGCTCAGTGTACTCTCTCTAGCTGAATTCCAAGCCACAGAATGACTCCACATTATATGAATTCATAAGTAAGGCTGAGAAGATCAAGGCCAAAAAAACAACATTCAGCAAATCACAAAGAATGATTTTAGAAGAGATTAAGCTTATCTGTTGCCCTTTCCAGAAAAAAAGAACTCAGAGAATGATGATACCCTCACCAGTTTTGACTTGCCACAATTTCTTAAAGAGCTGGGTCTTTACTGTCATATCTTTTCAAGTCAAGGCATAACACTTCAACACTCTTCCCAGGGACCTGTATGACTTTGAGGGTCCATTCACAATAACTGTCTTCCACCAATTTAAGGGCAACTTTCTTAGTCAGGGCTTTACCATCGTAATCTCTTGATGTCCGAGATTGCCATAATATCAAGGCCATACATGCCAGAGTCATTAGAGAGTAGAAGAAAGAGGAGGACAGTCTCACTACCTTTTGAGAAGTTGGAGTCTTGGACCTAAGAATTTCATCCTCTGCCTCCTCAAGAAGATTATCCTCTTCCTTTAACTAGAAAGCAACATAAACACCCACAACCATAGCATCTGCTGCCTGCAGTTTTGAATGAATGAATGGATGGACTTGATTTTGCAAAGCACAAATGTTATAAAGGAACTTGATTTTGTGACACTGACCTCAAGATGTGAAATTTATACAGAGGACAATACATTTTTTTTAAACAAATGTTATTGTCAAATTTGCACAAGCAATGCATGGCCCTGTCATCCAGGGAATACTGCAACAATAAACATCATAGCATCAGTCGCAATTGACAGTTTCATGGTACAATCAGATATTACAAATAAAACCAGGAATAACCCCCCATTTGCCTAACTACCCCTCCCATCCCAACCCCCCCTACCCCCCAAACTCCCCGCCTCCACACTCCCCCACTAACCCACCGCCCCCCGACCCCCCGTCCACCCCCCCCCCCCCCCCCAAACAATCGCACAGCTCTCGGAAGGTCCTACACTATTCCAGCATACAACATACCACATAAATAGAAAGGTGTAGGTAATCCATTTGTCCGGTCCATTCCATGTTCCATACTCCACTACATAGTCCCCCTCACCCCTCCTGAGGAAGGTCATCTTGCTCCACCGGGGGCTCCAGCCATACTCCCCTGTAATCTGCCCAGCGCTTCCAAATTTTAAAATGCTTCCGCGGGCAGCCCCTGGCTACAAAGATCGGACGCTCCAGACCCATATAAAAATCAAGTCCCCTCTTCCAGTCGGCCACCGATGGGGCCTGCGGGTCCTTCCACCCTTTAGCTATATCTCTCTTGGCGGTGGTGAGGCCCAGTAACATCAAGTGTACAGTAAAACTGTTTTAAAGAATTTCCTGAATTGTATTATGGATAATGTGGGTTGTGTTTCAGGAAGGAGAGTTACAGGACTCGGCAGTCAAGTAGGTATGCCCCCCTGCCTCACTTGCCAAAATTTAGGACCCTGCAGAAAGTAATAAGAGTGGGGGGAGCATGGAATGTGACAGGGCAAGAATCGAAAAATAAGGTTTCAGTATAAGTTGACTAACTTGGTGGATTTCACACTGACAGAGTCATAGAGATATGACAATTCTGCTTTTGACAATGGCCAGTCAGTGGATGGACCTATGTTGATAGCAGATATGGGTACTTTTTCCTCGGTTCCCAAATAAAGCAAGCAGCAGGATTCTATATATGTTGGAGGAGATGTAATATGTATTTGGGAATTCCAAGAAAAAATGGATTGCAGTAGTCTAGCTGAGATGAAATCAATCACTGGACCACTTTTGGGATGCAAAAGTCCTCGATGTGATAATGGACACGCGCCTATGCCCGAGTGCCCAACTGCACTGTTGTATGGATCCCTAATGCTGATTTTTATTGTCATAGGCAAACACAGATCATGTATGTGTCATGACATGAGCCTGTATCATTTATTGGGGTCTTGTTGGGCTGGCCCAAATCGCTACCTTCATAGTGGTGGAAGTTTACTGCCTTCAGGCGTTAAGCAGCCCAAGAGTGGTGGTCCCTGCATACCATGTAATAATCAGTTGGAGTGAAAAGGTCCTTTTTAGGTCGAGCAGACGTACTCTCAATGCGTGAGCATTGAGAGTGTCTGCTCCAGACCTAATGTGGCCCGTATTTAGGAGAGTGGACACGACTCAGACGCGCGCTTTTGCAGTCTCAGTTTTGACCGCGGGAGCGCGCGTCTGAGCCGCGCTTGCGCAGACCAACTCACAGCCCCTGCTCACACACAGCCAGCCCCCACCCCTCTGCATGCACGCACACACACACAGGCGCGCGCGCGCACACACACACACACACACACACACACACACACTGCCCCCGCCCCCCTCCCCTGCATACACACAGACACGCAAGCACGGAGCACCACTCACCCGAACTTCTACTCGTCCCGCTCCGGGGCTGCTCACTCCGACGTAATACAGGCACAGGGACACCGGCACTCCGCTCCTTGGCTTCCTGGGCAGACGCCGGCTGCACGCAGGGCTCTCCTCTCTCTGCACTGGAGCCATGCGCCAGCCACTGCAGCCTGCCTCCTGGGAAGCTCCGGTCGCGTGTCCGGCCCCGCCCCCGTCCCAACAAAGGTTGCCTGGCTTCCTGTTGAAGCCGGGCTGCGGCGGTGAGTTTGCTTTCGTTACAGTGGCGGCACCTAAACCCATATAGGTTGCAGGACAAGTGGAAGCAGGAAAAAAATGCAGCTTTGTACTTAGCTGAAACGTGACGGACACAAATAATAATGAAACAGACCTCTTTTGTTTAATTTTACCAATTTCATTTGGCAAACGCTCCTTTCATAAAAGCAAGGCCAGCTATAAAATATTTTTAGGAAACTTAAGGCAATTACATTACAAGATTTAAAAAACGAGTCACTAGACAGATGTGAAAATGTACACCAAGCCAAACAAGACATGCACCAAACTTCTCATTTTATGTCCAGCTGTGCTGGCAAGAGTTTTTGCTGGAACAAATTTAGGTGGTGAATCATTTTTTTGGGAAATATATTAACCGATTTAAGCAATTGAAAATCGTAATACTGCTCTACCATTCGGGACATTTTACATTGACACATCATTTCACCTAAACTTTTAAGGGCAGGGACTAAAACTTTGGACACCATATTTGACACAGCTATATGATATATGTTTGCAAAGAGCACTAGTCCACGAACACCTCTCATATAAACTGTACACATGTATCAACTGATAGGTGCGGATGCAATTAACAATCTTCCTTAGAGTTACTCTGCTTCCTCTTCTGCTTTCACCACTGTGCCTCTCTCTTCTGGTGTTGTGCCTCTCTTCTGCTGCTGTACCTCTCTCTTCTGCTGCTGTGCCTCTCTCTTCTGCTGCTGTGCCTCTCTCTTCTGCTGCTGTGCCTCTCTCTTCTGCCGCTGTGCCTCTCTCTTCTGCCGCTGTGCCTCTCTCTTCTGCCGCTGTGCCTCTCTCTTCTGTTGCTGTACCTCTCTTCTGCTGCTGTACCTCTCTCTTCTGCCGCTGTGCCACCCTCTTCTGCCGCTGTGCCACCCTCTTCTGCCGCTGTGCCACCCTCTTCTGCTGCTGTGCCACCCTCTTCTGCCGCTGTGCCACCCTCTTCTGCCGCTGTGCCACCCTCTTCTGCTGCTGTGCCACCCTCTTCTGCTGCTGTGCCACCCTCTTCTGCCGCTGTGCCACCCTCTTCTGCCGCTGTGCCACCCCCTTCTGATGCTGTCACCCTCTTCTGCTACTGTGCCACCCTCTTCAGCCGCTGTGTCTTTCTTGTGCTGCTGTACCTCTCTTCTGACGCTGTGCCTTTCTTCTGCCACTGTGCTTCTCTTCTGCCTCTGTGCCTCTTTCTTCTGCCACTGTGCTTCTCTTCTGCCTCTGTGCCTCCCTCTTCTGCCACTGTGCCTCCCTCTTCTGCCGCTGTGCCACACTCTTCAGTCATTGTGCCTCTTTCTTGTGCTGCTGTGCCTCTCTTAACACTGTGCCTCTCTCTTCTGCCGCTGTGCCTCTCTTCTGCCGCTGTGCCTCTCTTCTGCCACTGTGCCTCCCACCTCTGCCACTGTGCCTCCCTTTTCTGCCCCTGTGCCACCCTTTTCGGCCGCTGTGCCTCTTTCTTGTGCTGCGGTGGCTTTCTCTTGTGCTGCGGTGGCTCTCTCTTGTGCTGCTGTGTCTTTCTTCTGCCGCTGTGCCTCTCTCTTCCTCAATTGTTCCTCTCTCTTCCTCAATTGTGCCTCTCTCTTCCTCAATTGTGCCTCTCTCTTCCTCAATTGTGCCTCTCTTCTGCCGCTGTGCCTCTCTCTTCCTCCATTGTGCCTCTCTCTTCCTCCATTGTGCCTCTCTCTTCCTCCATTGTGCCTCTCTCTTCCTCCATTGTGCCTCTCTCTTCCTCCATTGTGCCTCTCTTCTGCCGCTGTGCCTCTCTTCTGCCACTGTGCCTCTCTCTTCCTCCATTGTGCCTCTCTTCTGCCGCTGTGCCTCTCTTCTGCCGCTGTGCCTCTCTTCTGCCGCTGTGCCTCTCTTCTGCCGCTGTGCCTCTCTTCTGCCGCTGTGCCTCTCTCTTCTGTCGCTGTGCCTCTCTTTTCCTCCATTGTGCCTCTCTTTTCCTCCATTGTGCCTCTCTTCTGCCGCTGTGCCTCTCTTTTGCCGCTGTGCCTCTCTTTTGCTGCTGTGCCTCTCTTCTGCCGCTGTGCCTCTCTTCTGCCGCTGTGCCTCTCTTCTGCCGCTGTGCCTCTCTTCTGCGCTGTGCCTCCTTCTTGCGCCTCTGGGCTGCCCTCTTGCGCCACTTTGTCTCACTCTTGTGCCGCCATTGGTTACAGACCCCACAGCTGTTGGTGCCTGTGTGAAGGGGACAGGGGACAGAGTACATGTACTTTTAAATGTCCAGTTTAAGGACTGGGAACAAAAATAGGTTTCGTCTTTAGAATTAAATGCATTTTATTATGTTATGTTACTGGTCCTTTTTTGGTTTTTGAGCTCTGTGCGGTATGGCTCTGAACTATCTGCTTTGTGTTTTGCAGTACTACCGTGTGCTGCCTGTACTGAGGGTTGCTGCACAGTTCTGGTATATACACATCAAGTAGGTGAGGATTAGTGTGCCAGGGTTTTGGTTCTGCAGTTGTATTGGTTTTATGTGTGTGTGGTCTTCAACACTTGTTCGTCTTCACAACTCTTAGATCCTTTATTCTCTTCTGTCATAACTCCCCTCTCCTTCACCCTCCTTCTTTTCAATTCTCTACACCCCTTTCTCATTTTTGTGCACCCTCACACACACTGCACACACTGCACCCTCACACACACTGCACCCTCTCACACACAGCACACACTGCACCCTTGCATACACTGCACCCTTACACACACTGCACCCTCACACACACTGCACCCTCACACACACTGCACCCTCAAACAAACTGCACCCTCACACACACTGCACCCTCACACACTGAACACACTGCACCCTCACACACACTGTACACACCGCACCCTCACACTCTGCACCCTCACACACACTGCACCCTCACACACTGCACACACTGCAACATCACACACACTGCACCTGCACACACTGCACTGCACCATCACACACACTGCACACACTGTACCCTCACACACACTGCACCCTCACACACACTGCACACCCTCACACACACTGCGCACCCTCACACACACTGCGCACCCTCACACACACTGCGCACCCTCACACACACTGCGCACCCTCACACACTGCGCACCCTCACACACTGCGCACCCTCACACCCTGCGCACCCTCACACTCTGCAATGGAACATACACTCCAAATACCACTCAGTGCCACATAACACTGTATATATCTGTTGTCCTCCCTCTATCTATCGCCTTCACTCTATCTATCTATCTATCTATCTATCTATCTATCTATCTATCTATCTATCTATCTATCTATCTATCTATCTATCTATCGCATCACCATAGCATCACTCAGCTCCACCACAGCATCACTCAGGGGCACCACAACATCACTGTGCGCTACCACAGCATCACTAAACGCTCCAGCATCACTCGTCGTCACCACAACATCAGTCAGCGCCACCACAGCATCAATCTGTGCAACCATTCAACAACAACTGGTTCAAATGTGTTCTCTCAATGTTTCAAACTTTATTACAAATGTCACAAAAATATGTTAATATTTCACTTCTGTTCTTGGATTTTTGTCACAATAAAATACAATGAACATAATCTTCACAAAAGTTATTTACAAAAGCATTTGCCATTATAAATTACAATAACTTTTATTCAAGTATTAATTATTAAAAAAAGCCATTTTTATTTGTAATATCAATACATCTAAGTCACGTAAATACAACACATATTACATTACAAATGCTATAGGTGTCACATTTGCGAAAGGTAAAACTATTAGCATTGTAAATGACGAAGCTATTAATTTTGCTATTTTCAAAACCAACACATAAATAAAAAAATTGTCATTTACAATACCAATAGCTCAAACTTTCCTAATGCGAGACCTATTGCATTGCAAATGCTTGTTAACTTGTGTCTTTGTAGTGAGGCTTACATGCTCACCCACTTTTTAAAGATCCGCTGCTGTGTGCTTAACTCAGTCCTGAACTACATCAGTTAGGTGTGGAGTGCAATGCAGTGCAGGCGTGGGAACTCTGCGCTAGATGTTTGTGTGCATTGGAAGGGTACAATACAGGGATAGAGGAGTGTTGTGCAGTGTGTGCATGGTGAGTGCATGTACTGGATGTATGTTTAACTGTGAGGAGTGCAGTACATGAAAAATGTAATGCTATATAATACATGCATGGTGAGGGCATGTACTTGGTGTATGTATACCTGTGAAGAGGTGTTGTGTTGTGCAGCATGTGCATGGCGACTATGTGCACTGGCTGTAAGTGTGCCTGCAAGTGGCACAATACAGAAAGGCTTACTGATCAGGCACAATCCTAAAATGTTTTCTGTACAGGAATGCATGGAAATGTTCACAAGCCCATACCACAGTTAAGCTTTCTTTTTCAGATTGTGAATGAGCACGGTCTGTTTGGAGAAAACCTTTACTTGCATATGTCACAATATGCCTTTGAGCATTCGGTTGTCCAATGTGCTGTGCAAGGATGGCACCTAACCCAACTGGGCCAGTGGCAACACAACCTCTGTATGAAGATTCAGATTGAAATATGCAATTTTAGAAGCAATCTCAATGGCTTGTTTCATTTTCTTAAACATTTCTCACTTTCATGTGACCAATGAAACAAAACACTTTTTTCGTCAAGTCTCTCAATGGAGCACTTACAGTGGCAAAGTCTTTTATGTATCTGAAACAGTAACTGGCCATGCCAAGAAATAAACACACAATGGAAACATCTTGTGGGGGTTCAGCACTTGTACTTTAGCAGGATCTGGTGTCATACCCCCATCAGAAAAGATATGGCCAAATAATTTTTGCTTTGTCTCATAGAAGTCACACTTGGCTGCACTAAAAGTCAAACCTGCTTCACCAAGTAAACTGCATACTTGTGCCAGAGCTTAATCATAATCTTTATGTGTAACTCCGAAAAACAATCGGTCATTGCTGTAATTGAACGCATACATGACAGGCAGTATGATACGTTGAATGACTTCTTGAAACAGTTCTGCAGCGGATGACACACCAAAACCTAGTTTTTAGTGTCAAAACAGCCCAACATGTGTAGAAAAGGTTGTACTGTACCTGCAATCTTCTTAAAGTTCTAACTGATGATATCATTTATTTAAATTAAGGTGAGAGAAGACCATTGCTCCGTTTAATCGCATTGTCTTGTCAGCAATGTGTGGACCTGAATGTCGATCTCGTTCTATTACCTTGTTAGCCTTTGACATGTCAAAGCATATGCGTGCAGCTCCTTCACTGTCCTTTTTGGGTACTACTACTATAAGAGAAACCCATAGCACACCCTCTCTATTATCTGAAGGAATACCTTCGATTATAGTGAATCCTTTTCTCCATGACCTTGGACGTGCCTTTCCCGTGTGTTCTACCATTTATTGCAGTATTATCCTTCTACCTGTGTTTGGTACTCTTTTGTACTCAGGATATATTGAGCTGTTATGTTTGTTCTATTATGTTTGTTCTAGTGGATTCAATGCCCAATAGATTCCCAATGTTAGACTAATGTTTTGATTTGTTACCCTTGCCTCAAATTGTAAAGCGCTCTGATATCCTTCGGGATCAAGTTTGCGCTATATAAAACTTTATAAAATAAAAAAAAAAAAAAAATAGTGCTAAAACAATGAATATATGCAGACAGGAATACATGACAGTAAATGCATACTCCTATAATTCAGACCCTAACTAGATGTACTTAGCATGTATGTATGTGTATAGCCAAGAATCCCCCTAGTATAAAACCAACCCCATTACCTGGTGTGAGAGAATGAAGGACCCTGCGATGGACACCCCGCGGGGTATGTCAGACCACTGTGTGCTGGAGTCTCTGGGTGAAGGAAACTAATAGTCTTGCGTCAGTGTGTCAGCATGGAAGTCTTTCTCCTCTGCCCGCCCCAGCAAAGGTATGGTGTTTATATACCCAAAAAGTACCCTCAAGAGTTCTACTTTGCTGTGCCATGTCGGCCAAGGATGACAAAAGGAATGACCTTTATACATAGTTATTATGCAGAAGATGGTAATCCTGCTGTGATTCTGAGAATCCTCATGCATAATAAATGAGGCTAGTTTTCTGAGAGCACCACTCAACATTTATGCAGCACCTAACTAGGTAAAAGGTCAATACCAAAAACTGGTATGTAGTACAATGGCAGGGAAAATGTAGGTGAAAGGTTAGATGACTACCCAGGCCTATATTGGGGTACATTACAAATCATAGCAGGCGTAGTTCAGGAAAAGCAGCTCAGGGCAGGGTGACTTGTGTTTGTTGGTGACAGACCTGTGTTAGTTTTGAAGAGCTCAAAAAACCTATATTTAAACTACGGTACTTCGGATGCTGATGGACTCCCAAGATATCAATCAAATAGTTCTTTCTATTGGATCTGTATTATACCGTCATAGTATGAGACATATCAGCAAGTTGTGGAGCGGTCAAGAACTTTCTGTCTAGGAAATTTACAATTCGTAACAGATTGTGAGGGTTGCCAGTGAGATGTTTTTAAAGGTGATTACTATCGATCAAACTATTTTCATAGGTTTTGTTTCCATTCAGTATGAGATGTGTAGGCATGTTAAAAGTAACCCTGATATATCACTACACAAAGTATTCTCGGTAATCAATATGCTTTGAGCAATAAAATGTAGTTCTTTTCAAATGTCACTCGGTAGAAAGGCAATGCACATTACTTTCTATGGCTCTGTTTATTCTCAGGAAAGTCTTATGTTATGACAACCCAAATAACAAACGCTCGCCTACTATTGAATACATTTTATGATTCAAAACGTTTGGTTTGGTTCAATGAAATCTTCCACAAATAATAATACTGTTTTTACTTTTATTTCAGGCAGTTGAAGAGTTTTTAACAGAACTGAAAAACAGGGAGCAACCAAATGTTGTTTCAATTCCTCAGAACACAGCTGTGAAGTTTTTAATGGCTCGAAAATTTGATGTATCCAGGGCAATTGATTTATTTCAAGCATACAGGGTAGGTATAAAATATTCTAGTATTTAAAGTTGTAATCTGTCTTAACCATAATCTTGCGTCCTTGCCTCAGGACACCATCTCTGCAAATATATTTCCACATGTATAGTGCTCCCATATCACTTATGTAAGGGGGCACTCTCAAAAACATTTACATTTTCAACTCGTAGAGCTCGACCTCTAATCTTTTTTTCTTAGAAAGTCTCTGTGGGAGGGCAGGTCAGATATATAAACGAGGAGGCTGAATATATTGTCTGACAGTGGCTGATTTATTAGCAGGAAGTACAGTGGGGTGAAGTGATGGGGAAAAACCAGTGTCCTCTTCTTCTGAATTCTTCTGAATCCTCAGGAGTTATCCCAGGGGTCTTGGTATCTTCCAGTATAGGGTCATCAGTAATATTGTGGTCTGAGGCTATACTACCGTCACCAACACCCGGTGGTTTGAAAGCGGTCTTGTGGAAGGGCTATACTACCATCACCAACACCCGGTGGTTTGAAAGCGGTCTTGCGGTAAAGAAACAAAGGTGATAGGGGGGGTTTATCCAAAACAAACAAGAGGAAAAGGATTCCTAACAGGCTTCTCAGGTTGTCAGGGCGTAAGACTATAGCTGTGGTATGGGAGAAAGTCAGTGTAGTAATACCCGATACAGAGGAAACAAAGCAATCCACACTTTCCCGTAGTTCTGCAAACCCTTCCCTGCCTCCACCCTAGAGTTCACCCTCCCTCCCTTAATGACACTGAATCGGTATGACTCACCGACCTTGCCGTAACTCTCCAGAGTTACGGCCGCTCCTCAGCTTCCTCCGGTAGACGCCACCAATCCTCCGTCCAGTGGTGGTCTTCTCCGTCCTCGTCCACAGCGTCCTCCTCTCGTTCCTGATTCTCCGACTCCTCAGGTACTGCGTTTGGCTCCTCCTCTCGGGTTCCGCTTCCGCTGAATGACGCGCCCTCCTCTCTCCTCATCCGGGTTTTCAAGGAACTGGCGCTGTCTGTTCTGGTGTTAACTCCGCCCTCACTGGTTTCATTGATACCAAAAGAGGTCTGTGAAGAAAGATGAGAGGTGGGTAGGCTGTCTTCCCGGCTCCCGCTTGACCGGTAGTTGCCCCATGTCTGCAGAGTCCCAGGGAACTCTGGATCCTGTAGTGCTCCTGAGGTATCGGACCCTTTTTCCTCACATCCCCTTTCCTTTGCTGTCTTATTACTGGGGAAAATGTCTTGGGGATATCTAGATAGGAAGTCCACATTCCCTTGCTCTATCCCTTTTCTATGTCGGGTTTGGAACCTATAGGGTTGTAAGGCTAGGAACCATCTCAATACCCTCTGGTTGTTTCCCTTGTTACGTGTCATCCACTCTAGAGGGGCATGGTCTGTGAAAAGAGTGAACTCCCTTCCTTCTAAATAATACTTTAGTGTGTCTATGGCCCATTTGATGGCAAGTGCCTCTTTCTCAATCACTGCATAGTTGCGTTCTCTGGGAAATAGTTTTCTACTGATATACCTTAAGGGCTTCTCTTCTCCTTGTTTGTTGACTTCTGACAGGACGGCTCCTAACCCTTGATCAGACGCATCAGTTTGCAAGACAAAAGGTAGGGTGAAATCAGGACTAATCAATACAGTTTCAGATGTCAAGGATTGTGAGTGCTTGAAAAGCCTGTAGGACCTCCTGTGTGAGATGTTTTAACAGGACTTCGGTCTTCACGTTTTTCTGGAGTAAGTTAGTAAGAGGAGCCGCCAACTGGGAGAAGTTAGGAATGAATTTTTGGTAATAACCGAGTAGGCCCAAGAAGGCACGGAGGTCTTTCTTACTTTGAGGTAAGGTAACATGGAGATGGCTGCTAGTTTGGACTCTTGGGGTCGAATGACTCCCTCACCCAATAGATACCCTAAATATTTCACTGTCTGGGCTGCTAGGTGTCTTTTAGCAGGGTTTATCTTGAGTCCCTGTTGGCCTAGGGCTGAAATGACTGCTTTCAGATGTTCCATGTGCTAGGACCAATCCTCACTATAAATGACGATTTCGTCAATATAGGCACAAGCATATTTCTCGTGAGGTCGTAAGATGTGATTCATGGCTCTCTGAAATGTAGCCGGGGCTCCATGAAGTCCAAAGGGTAACACCTTGAACTGATATAACCCATCTGGGGTGGAAAATGCAGTCTTCTCTTTGTCTTGCTCTCTCAGGGGTATTTGCCAGTAACCTTTACAGAGGTCTAGCGTGCTGATGTATTTGGCTTTTACTATCCTTTCCACCATCTCATCAACTCGAGGGAGGGGATATGTATCGAATTCAGAGATCTTGTTAACCTCCCCCCGAAAATCGATACAAAAACGAACCGAACTGTCCGGTTTCGGTACGAGTACGATTGGGGAATTCCACTCACTCACGGAGGGTTCTATGATGTTCATGTTTAGCATTTTAGTGACTTCTTCTTTGATGACTTGTCTACGGGCTTCAGGTATTCGATAGGGTTTAAGACGGACCTTCTTGCCAGGAGTGGTTTTGATGGAACGTTCTATCATGGCCGTGAGACCCGGTGTTGTGGAAAAGACGTCCATAAGGGGCATAAGGACATGACATAAACCGTTTTTCAGTGAGGTAGGTAGAGTCGGGTCAATACACTGTGCAAACAATGGTTCTACTGGCTCTGTCTCAGCGACCAGTGCCGGTATGGGACCCTCCCATTTCTTAAGTAAGTTGATGTGGTATATTTGGGAAACACCCCGGTTCTGATTGATCATAATCCTATAGGTAACGGTGGTCACTTTTTCCGTTACAATATAGGGACCCTGCCATTGTCCTATTAATTTGTGGTCAGAGGAGGTCATCATAAGAAGGACCGGGTCACCCACTGCCAAAGTCCTTTCTTTTGTTTTTCGGTGATATTGGGCTTTTTGGTATATTTGGACATTTTCGAGATTGGCTCGGACAATGGCACGGATTTGGCTTAAGTGTGTTTTGAGGTTAGACACATACTCAACTTTGGGCCGGGTATTATCGGGTTTGTTTTCCCATTTTTCCTGAGCCATTTCCAGCAAGGTGCGGGGTTGATGACCAAACAAGAGCTCAAATGGGGAATATCCTGTGCTCTTCTGTAATTTACATTGTATGGCGAACAAAGCTAGGGGTAACATATCCTCCCATTTACATATCCTCCCATTTCCTGGCTTCTAGATCGAGCAGTTTTTTTAGGTTAGTTTTTATGGTGGCATTGTAACGTTCCACTAGCCGGTCTGTTTGGGGGTGGTACGCAGAGGTTCTAATCTGGTGTATGCCCAGTTGTGCACATACCTGTTTCATCACTTTGGATACAAAAGGGGTCCCCTGGTCGGTCAGGATTTCTTTTGGAAATCGGACCCTTGAAAACACTGTAATCATTGCCTTGGAGATATTTGTGGTATTAGGGCGCCGTAGTGCCACTGCCTCAGGATATCTAGTGGCGTAGTCCACTATGACCAACACATATCTACACCCACTACGTGAAGGCAGTAAGGGACCAATGATGTACATTCCTACTCTACTGAATGGTTCTTCGATAATGGGAAGAGGACGAAGAGGCACTGGTGGAGGCCTATATGTACTATTTTTTTGGCAGACCGGACACTCACGACAATACTTTTTTACCTGCTGGTATATCCCTGGCCGGTAAAACCTCTCCGTGATTTGTTTCTCGGTTTTATCGGTCCCAAAGTGACCTCCCAGTAGATGACTGTGTGCTAAGAACAACACCTTTTCCCTGAAAGGGGTGGGTATTAACAACTGAGGTGTCTGAGCGGGGTTCCCTTTCCGCTATAACAACCCATTCTTAGTAAAGAAGTAAGGGCCTACATGTAAGGGATCTTCCTTATCTAGAGCCACCCTCCAAGCTTCTTGTAAGTTAGGATCTTCTCGTTGAGCAGCCCTAAAGTTCCGGTCGGTTTCCCAGGGGTTGTCTTCCGGGACAATCTACAATGCTGTGGGAATTTTTCCTTTTTCTGCTCTTCTCTGTTTCTTACTTTTCCGGATTTTCGACTTCATCCATTCTGGGTTTTCTTCTCCTGCATATGGTGCTGTGGTCCACCACTCGTCTTCTTTGGTGGGCGTTTGGGCTATCATTTGCGGGAGTTTAGGGTAATCGCTTCCAAGAATGACTTGTTCTGGAAGATTGGGTATGAGACCCACTTTTAAAGAGGTACCGGAATCATATGGATGTCGTATCTGAACATTGGTAGTGGGATATTCTTTGGTGTCTCCATGAACACATCAAATAGCTACTACTCCATCAACAGGACCAATCCAGGGTTGTAAGTCCTGGGGTCTAATAACGCTTTGTCGACAGCCTGTGTCTGCCAGGGCCGTGGTAGGTTGACCATTAATCATTACCTTACAAAGATAAGGGGGAAGAGCCTGATCGTTAGCGGAACAGTAGTGTTTCCTTGCTATCCCTATTTCCATAGGTTCTTCCTTTTGAGGGCAGAAACGGGCAATATGACCTAGTCGCCCACAGTTGAAACACTGTGGCCCTGGAGATGGTGTTCTCATCAATGGTATTCCCGGGGCTCCAAGTACAATAGTAATGGGCTCTGTTTTTTTCACCAATGGAGGTCTTAAGGGTTTATGGCCGCATGGCCCGGTGGCTTTCCAGTTATCACCTTCTTTCGTTCTTTGGATTTCATGAGCTCGATTATAGGCACTGGCTGTTTCAAAAGCCGACTCTATCGTGAGGTTGGCTTGTTGTCTTACCCATCTCTGAATGGGTGGATGAAGGGACGCCAAGTAGTGTTCTAGGTATATTTTGGACATGATTCCGTCTTTGTTAGGTGGCCGGTTTTAACCATCTATCTGTCATGTCTTTTACCCTAAAGAACAGTGCCCGAGGGGTTTCCTGTGGGCCCTCCTTTATTTGGCGGAACTTAATTCGATATGATTCATCATCAATACCCCGTCTTTCCATTATACAGCGTTTTATATCCACATAAGGAACTACCCCTTGAACGGTAGCAGCCTGGTAGGCGGCCTGCAGGTTCCCCGATAGGAGAGGGCCCATGTACTGACCCCATTTATCAGCAGGCCATGACGCAGCATTAGCTATCCTTTCAAAATAGGTAAAGAAACAGTTGGGATCTTCTCCACTAACATATTTTTGCAAGACCATGGAGGGAAGGGTGGTGGGTCCTCGCTGTTGTCCCAAAGCTTCTGTGAGTTTATCCATTACAGTACCATGTGCTTGTCCTTGTCCTTCCAGAACTTTCTGTATTTTGCTTCTATCTTCTTCAACCACACTCAGGAATCTTTCGAAGACCTTGCCTAATTGTTCCTGATTTTCCGCCATTTTCGTCAAAGCAGCCTCCATCTTTCCTGGGGATCCCACTTCTGAAACCACTTGTGGGAGGGCAGGTTGGATATATAAACGAGGAGGCTGAATATATTGTCTGACAGTGGCTGATTTATTAGCAGGAAGTACAGTGGGGTGAAGTGATGGGGAAAAACCAGTGTCCTCTTCTTCTGAATCCTCAGGAGTTATCCCAGGTGTCTTGGTATCTTCCGGTATAGGGCCAGTGGCCAGGTCTTGGGACTCCTCCCTCTCCGTGATGGTGTCCGAATCCGGAGGATCGTTTAGGAGACAGAAAGAATGAGGGTCGTCAGTAATATTGTGGTCTGAGGCTATACTACCGTCACCAACACCCGGTAGTTTGAAAGCGGTCTTGTGGAAGGGCTATACTACCATCACCAACACCCGGTGGTTTGAAAGCGGTCTTGCGGTAAAGAAACAAAGGTGATAAGGGGGGGGGGGTATCCAAAACAAACAAGAGGAAAAGGATTCCTAACAGGCTTCTCAGGCTGTCAGGGCGTAAGACTATAGCGGTGGTATGGAAGAAAGTCAGTGTAGTAATACCCCAATACAGAGGAAACAAAGCAATCCACACTTTCCCGTAGTTCTGCAAACCCTTCCCTGCCTCCACCCTAGAGTTCACCCTCCCTCCCTTAATGACATTGAATCGGTATGACTTACCGACCCTGCCGTAACTCTCCAGAGTTATGGCCGCTCCTCAGCTTTCTCCGGTGGACGCCACCAATCCTCTGTCCAGTGGTCCTCTTCTCCGTCCTCGTTGTCCTCCTCGCGTTCCCGATTCTCCGACTCCTCAGGTACCTCCGCGTTCAGCTCCTCCTCTCGGTTTCCGCTTCTGCTGGATGACGCGCCCTCCTCTCTCCTCATCCGGGTTTTCAAGGAACTGGCGCTGTCTGTTCCGGTGTTAACTCCGCCCTCACTGGTTTCATCGATACCAAAAGAGGTCTGTGAAGAAAGACGAGAGGTGGGTAGTCCGTCTTCCCGGCTCCCGCGTGACCGGTAGTTGCCCCATGTCTGCAGAGTCCCAGGGAACTCTAAATCCTGTAGTGCTCCTGAGGTATCGGACCCTTTTTCCTCACAGTCTCAAAAACGCAATATTTATTCAGCCCATTTGAAGTTGTGTGTCTGGTAGTTTGTATTAGCCAGTCTGTGAACCGTTTTGTGGCAGTGTACTTTATAAAAAAAATTGATATAACATGACATAAATATAGCATAACATTAAATGTTTTAGTGTGCCTCATATCTGCCTGAACATGTCCACATTGAAACATTTTTTTATTCGATGGGTCACAATTTTGCACTGTCAAATTAATGTCATTTGTTTTCTTTTTTCAAAACGTTGTTCCTAATTATCAGTGAATTGGAAGAACTTAACAAGATTTAACAAGAAAGCGTTTTTGTTTTCCTTTATCTCGTTATTGTCTGATTACTTTTATCAATTTCTCATCTGATTTTTTTTTTCTTTTCACTGAAACTAGATTTGTGTGTAAACTCTGTAAGTGATCCCATTTCCGTCCAAACATGACTAAAAGACATTTTTTGTCACGGTATCAACACCACCTTCATAAAGTTGTAATGTCTCCCTGCTGTCAAGCTGAAGCTCAAAATGCTTTTAAAAAAAATAATTAGTTTTCCTTTTCCACCCTTGATAATGTAAATATCAAATTAAAGGAGTTTTTCAACTTCCAAAATGTACTCTGAAGCTGTAAATATTTATTTGCAAAGAACTAGTTTCTCACAAGTGATTATTTTATTTGCAGTTTCATTAAATTTTTTATTTTACTTGCTGGTCTGTTATTAGACTAGATGGAATTGCTACCATGTTGGCCGAACAAACGTGAAGCATCACCACTCTGCAGGACCATACTAATTATGCATTTATCCTTTATTCTGGAATGCCACTTGTGATCGTTTACCAGTAATGTGAAGTTGTAGCGGCCAGTGCTGGAGGGAGGCATCTCAGAGAGGGGGAGGAAGTTCTGTGAACTCGATTATGTAATTCATACATAGTATGAATTTTAAACAATGGAGGAGCAATGCAGTGTGGTGTAAAGATAAGAAGTGAACATATGAAAGTCGTTCTAGGGATGTAGATTGTCCAGTATAAAATGATATAGAAGTATATTGATACATTAAAAAAAGAGTTCCTCCCCCTGGAAAAGACAGTGATATCTTAGGGAGTTGTAGGACCTCAAGAAAAATATATTTTGGGGTCCCCTTTTTGGAACAACTTTGCATTTATTAGCCCTTTTTGACTCATTCAAGCTCTCATGATACCAAACAGTATTGAACTTCATGTTAAACCTTCAGAAACTGGGACAAGTGAAAACAGTTGGACGCTCAAACTGTCTGTTGTCCACCATCCAATTAGTAGCTAAAGAAAGCATTGGTAAAACCCTTTCTTTTTGAGATTGCATTCCCATTTGTTTTTACATGCAACATTTTATGTGAAATTCTGTTTCTAATAAAACGTGCTAAGTGTGACTTGTTAACTTTTTAGTGAATGTAAGAAATATGAATATTTGGGGTGCATGGCTGCCCATACCAAGGAATAATCTCATCCCTTGTCAGATGAACCCTCAAGTCACTAAATGAATTTGAGCTCAACAACATGGTAACTATGGAACTGAACAGATAGGATTAAGTTAGGGCAATGTGTATAGTGTTTATGCAATTCTAAAACAGTGATAAAGTCGAAATGCAAAACAATAAAAATCCCAATACAAATTAGGAAAATTGAGTAATATTTAATAACAAAATAACACCAAAATATCAAACATTCAATAAGGGGAACCATAGAAATGAATTTTTAACATTTTAATAGGAATAGTGTCAACTAACCTAAAACGCCAATGATAAGTCAATACCGTGGTAGGCTGTGACCTAGGCATAATTTGACGCATTGGAGCATGGGTCCGATACACTAGGTTCTTCCTGGTCAAAGATTTTACCTTCTGGCAATTGTCCTTTAAGTCCTAATCCACTACAGAAGTATACTTCTAAGGATCTCCCTAGACCTCAGGAGAGTAGCTCAGACACTCAAAGGATGTCAGGCAGAGGTCTAGTAG